>NC_136068.1:1085679253-1086387009 GCF_964261635.1 Lissotriton helveticus
ACACACAGAGCCACAGCCACACACACAGAGCCACAGCCACACACACACAGAGCCACAGCCACACACACACACAGAGCCACAGCCACACACACAGATCCACAGCCACACACACAGAGCCACAGCCACACACACAGAGCCACAGCCACACACACAGAGCCACAGCCACACACACACAGAGCCACAGCCACACACACACACACACACACACACACACACAGAGCCACAGCCACACACACAGAGCCACAGCCACACACACAGAGCCACAGCCACACACACACAGATCCACAGCCACACACACACATAGAGCCACAGCCACACACACACATAGAGCCACAGCCACACACACAGATCCACAGCCACACACACACAGAGCCAAAACCACACACACAGAGCCACAACCACACACAGAGCCACAACCACACACACAGAGCCACAGCCACACACACAGAGCCACAGCCACACACACAGAGCCACAGCCACACACACGCAGAGCCACAGCCACACACACGCAGAGCCACAGCCACACACACACAGAGCCACAGCCACACACACAGAGCCACAGCCACACACACAGAGCCACAGCCACACACACACACACAGCCACAGCCACACACACACAGAGCCACAGCCACAGCCACACACACACAGAGCCACAGCCACACACACACAGAGCCACAGCCACACACACACAGAGCCACAGCCACACACAGAGCCACACACACACACAGAGCCACAGCCACACACACACACAGAGCCACAGCCACACACACACACAGAGCCACACACACACACAGCCACACACACACACACAGAGCCACACACACACACAGAGTCACAGCCACACACAGAGTCACAGCCACACACAGAGTCACAGCCACACACAGAGTCACAGCCACACACAGAGTCACAGCCACACACAGAGTCACAGCCACACACAGAGTCACAGCCACACACAGAGTCACAGCCACACACAGAGTCACAGCCACACACAGAGTCACAGCCACACACAGAGTCACAGCCACACACAGAGTCACAGCCACACACAGAGTCACAGCCACACACAGAGTCACAGCCACACACAGAGTCACAGCCACACACAGAGTCACAGCCACACACAGAGTCACAGCCACACACAGAGTCACAGCCACACACAGAGTCACAGCCACACACAGAGTCACAGCCACACACAGAGTCACAGCCACACACAGAGTCACAGCCACACACAGAGTCACAGCCACACACAGAGTCACAGCCACACACAGAGTCACAGCCACACACAGAGTCACAGCCACACACAGAGTCACAGCCACACACAGAGTCACAGCCACACACAGAGTCACAGCCACACACAGAGTCACAGCCACACACAGAGTCACAGCCACACACAGAGTCACAGCCACACACAGTCACAGCCACACACAGAGTCACAGCCACACACAGAGTCACAGCCACACACACAGAGCCACACACAGCCACACACACACAGAGCCACAGCCACACACACACAGAGCCACAGCCACAGCCACACACACACAGCCACAGCCACACACACACACACAGCCACAGCCACACACACACACACAGCCACAGCCACACACACACACACACAGCCACAGCCACACACACACACACAGCCACAGCCACACACACAGAGCCACAACCACACACACACACAGCCACAGCCACACACACACACAGCCACACACACAGAGCCACAGCCACACACACAGAGCCACAACCACACACACACAGAGCCACAACCACACACACACACAGAGCCACAGCCACACACACACACAGAGCCACAGCCACACACACAGAGCCACAGCCACACACACAGAGCCACAGCCACACACACACAGAGCCACAGCCACACACACACACAGAGCCACAGCCACACACACAGATCCACAGCCACACACACACACAGATCCACAGCCACACACACACACAGATCCACAGCCACACACACACACAGATCCACAGCCACACACACACACAGAGTCACAGCCACACACACACACAGAGTCACAGCCACACACACACACAGTCACAGCCACACACAGAGTTACAGCCACACACAGAGTCACAGCCACACAAACACACACAAACACACACAAACACACACACAGAGCCACACACAGCCACACACAGAGCCACACACAGCCACACACACAGAGCCACACACAGCCACACAGAGCCACAGCCACACACACACAGAGCCACAGCCACACACACACAGAGCCACAGCCACACACACACAGAGCCACCGCCACACACACACAGCCACAGCCACAGCCACACACACACACAGCCACAGCCACAGCCACACACACACACAGCCACAGCCACACACACACACAGCCACAGCCACACACACACACAGCCACAGCCACACACACAGAGCCACACACACAGAGCCACAGCCACACACACAGAGCCACAGCCACACACACACAGAGCCACAGCCACACACACACAGAGCCACACACACACAGCCACAGCCACAGCCACACACACACACAGCCACAGCCACACACACACACACAGCCACAGCCACACACACACACAGCCACAGCCACACACACAGAGCCACACACACAGAGCCACACACACAGAGCCACACACACAGAGCCACACACACAGAGCCACAACCACACACACACAGAGCCACAGCCACACACACACACAGAGCCACAGCCACACACACACACAGAGCCACAGCCACACACACAGAGCCACAGCCACACACACAGAGCCACAGCCACACACACAGAGCCACAACCACACACACAGAGCCACAACCACACACACACAGAGCCACAGCCACACACACACACAGAGCCACAGCCACACACACAGATCCACAGCCACACACACACACAGATCCACAGCCACACACACACACAGATCCACAGCCACACACACACACACAGATCCACAGCCACACACACACACAGTCACAGCCACACACACACACACAGAGTCACAGCCACACACAGAGTCACAGCCACACACAGAGTCACAGCCACACACAGAGTCACAGCCACACACAGAGTCACAGCCACACACAGAGCCACAGCCACACACACACACAGAGCCACACACAGCCACACACACAGAGCCACACACAGCCACACACACAGAGCCACACACAGCCACACACACAGAGCCACACACAGCCACACAGAGCCACAGCCACACACACACAGAGCCACAGCCACACACACACAGAGCCACAGCCACACACACACAGAGCCACAGCCACACACACACAGAGCCACAGCCACACACACACAGAGCCACAGCCACACACACACAGAGCCACCGCCACACACACACAGCCACAGCCACAGCCACACACACACACAGCCACAGCCACACACACACACAGCCACAGCCACACACACACACAGCCACAGCCACACACACAGAGCCACACACACAGAGACACAGCCACACACACAGAGCCACAACCACACACACACAGAGCCACAGCCACACACACACAGAGCCACAGCCACACACACACAGAGCCACAGCCACACACACACAGAGCCACAGCCACACACACACACAGATCCACAGCCACACACACACACAGATCCACAGCCACACACACACAGAGCCACAGCCACACACACACAGAGCCACAGCCACACACACACAGAGCCACACACAGCCACACACACAGAGCCACACACAGCCACACACACAGAGCCACACACAGCCACACACACAGAGCCACACACAGCCACACACACAGAGCCACACACAGCCACACACACAGAGCCACAGCCACACACACAGAGCCACAGCCACACACACACAGAGCCACAGCCACACACACACAGAGCCACAGCCACACACACACAGAGCCACAGCCACACACACACACAGAGCCACAGCCACACACACACACACAGAGCCACAGCCACACACACACACAGAGCCACACACAGCCACACACACAGCCACACACACAGAGCCACACACAGAGCCACACACAGCCACACACACAGAGCCACACACACACAGAGCCACAGCCACACACACACAGAGCCACAGCCACACACACAGAGCCACCGCCACACACACACAGCCACAGCCACAGCCACACACACACACAGAGCCACAGCCACACACACAGCCACACAGAGTCACAGCCACACACAGAGTCACAGCCACACACACACAGAGCCACACACAAACACACACAAACACACACAGCCACACACAGCCACACACACAGAGCCACACACACACACACAGAGCCACACACACACACACAGAGCCATACACACACAGAGCCACACACACACAGAGCCACACACACACACACACACACACACAGAGCCACAGCCACACACACAGATCCACAGCCACACACACACAGATCCACAGCCACACACACAGAGCCACAGCCACACACACACAGAGCCACAACCACACACACAGAGCCACAGCCACACACACACAGAGCCACAGCCACACACACACAGAGCCACAGCCACACACACACAGATCCACAGCCACACACACACACACACAGATCCACAGCCACACACACACAGATCCACAGCCACACACACACAGATCCACAGCCACACACACACACAGATCCACAGCCACACACACACACACAGATCCACAGCCACACACACAGAGCCACAACCACACACACACAGAGCCACAGCCACACACACACACAGAGCCACAGCCACACACACAGATCCACAGCCACACACACACACAGATCCACAGCCACACACACACACAGATCCACAGCCACACACACACACAGATCCACAGCCACACACACACACAGATCCACAGCCACACACACACACAGAGTCACAGCCACACACACACACAGAGTCACAGCCACACACAGAGTCACAGCCACACACAGAGTCACAGCCACACACAGAGTCACAGCCACACACAGAGTCACAGCCACACAAACACACACAAACACACACAAACACACACACAGAGCCACACACAGCCACACACACAGAGCCACACACAGCCACACACACAGAGCCACACACAGCCACACAGAGCCACAGCCACACACACACAGAGCCACAGCCACACACACACAGAGCCACCGCCACACACACACAGCCACAGCCACAGCCACACACACACACAGCCACAGCCACAGCCACACACACACACAGCCACAGCCACACACACACACAGCCACAGCCACACACACACACAGCCACAGCCACACACACAGAGCCACACACACAGAGCCACAGCCACACACACAGAGCCACAGCCACACACACACAGAGCCACAGCCACACACACACAGAGCCACCGCCACACACACACAGCCACAGCCACAGCCACACACACACACAGCCACAGCCACACACACACACAGCCACAGCCACACACACACACAGCCACAGCCACACACACAGAGCCACACACACAGAGCCACACACACAGAGCCACACACACAGAGCCACAGCCACACACACAGAGCCACAACCACACACACACAGAGCCACAACCACACACACACAGAGCCACAGCCACACACACACACAGAGCCACAGCCACACACACACACAGAGCCACAGCCACACACACAGAGCCACAGCCACACACACAGAGCCACAGCCACACACACAGAGCCACAACCACACACACAGAGCCACAACCACACACACACAGAGCCACAGCCACACACACACACAGAGCCACAGCCACACACACAGATCCACAGCCACACACACACACAGATCCACAGCCACACACACACACAGATCCACAGCCACACACACACACAGATCCACAGCCACACACACACACAGAGTCACAGCCACACACACACACACACAGAGTCACAGCCACACACAGAGTCACAGCCACACACAGAGTCACAGCCACACACAGAGTCACAGCCACACAAACACACACAAACACACACAAACACACACACAGAGCCACACACAGCCACACACACAGAGCCACACACAGCCACACACACAGAGCCACACACAGCCACACAGAGCCACAGCCACACACACACAGAGCCACAGCCACACACACACAGAGCCACAGCCACACACACACAGAGCCACCGCCACACACACACAGCCACAGCCACAGCCACACACACACACAGCCACAGCCACACACACACACAGCCACAGCCACACACACACACAGCCACAGCCACACACACACACAGCCACAGCCACACACACAGAGCCACACACACAGAGCCACAGCCACACACACAGAGCCACAACCACACACACACAGAGCCACAGCCACACACACACAGAGCCACAGCCACACACACACAGAGCCACAGCCACACACACACAGATCCACAGCCACACACACACACAGATCCACAGCCACACACACACACAGATCCACAGCCACACACACACAGAGCCACAGCCACACACACACAGAGCCACAGCCACACACACACACAGAGCCACACACAGCCACACACACAGAGCCACACACAGCCACACACACAGAGCCACACACAGCCACACACACAGAGCCACACACAGCCACACACACAGAGCCACACACAGCCACACACACAGAGCCACAGCCACACACACAGAGCCACAGCCACACACACACAGAGCCACAGCCACACACACACAGAGCCACAGCCACACACACACAGAGCCACAGCCACACACACACACAGAGCCACAGCCACACACACACACACAGAGCCACAGCCACACACACACACAGAGCCACACACAGCCACACACAGCCACACACACAGAGCCACACACAGAGCCACACACAGCCACACACACAGAGCCACACACACACAGAGCCACAGCCACACACACAGAGCCACAGCCACACACACAGAGCCACTGCCACACACACACAGCCACAGCCACAGCCACACACACACACAGAGCCACAGCCACACACACAGCCACACAGAGTCACAGCCACACACAGAGTCACAGCCACACACACACAGAGCCACACACAAACACACACAAACACACACAGCCACACACAGCCACACACACAGAGCCACACACACACACACAGAGCCACACACACACACACAGAGCCATACACACACAGAGCCACACACACACAGAGCCACACACACACACACACACACACACACAGAGCCACAGCCACACACACAGATCCACAGCCACACACACACAGATCCACAGCCACACACACAGAGCCACAGCCACACACACACAGAGCCACAACCACACACACAGAGCCACAGCCACACACACACAGAGCCACAGCCACACACACACAGAGCCACAGCCACACACACACAGAGCCACAGCCACACACACACAGATCCACAGCCACACACACACACAGATCCACAGCCACACACACACACAGATCCACAGCCACACACACACACAGATCCACAGCCACACACACACACAGATCCACAGCCACACACACACACACAGATCCACAGCCACACACACACACAGAGCCACAGCCACACACACACAGAGCCACAGCCACACACACAGAGCCACAGCCACACACACAGAGCCACACACACACAGAGCCACAGCCACACACACACACAGAGCCACAGCCACACACACACAGAGCCACAGCCACACACACACACAGAGCCACAGCCACACACACACACACAGAGCCACAGCCACACACACAGAGCCACAGCCACAGCCACACACACAGAGCCACAGCCACACACACAGAGCCACAGCCACACACAGAGCCACAGCCACACACAGAGCCACAGCCACACACAGAGCCACAGCCACACACAGAGCCACAGCCACACACAGAGCCACAGCCACACACAGAGCCACAGCCACACACAGAGCCACAGCCACACACAGAGCCACAGCCACACACAGAGCCACAGCCACACACAGAGCCACAGCCACACACAGAGCCACAGCCACACACACACAGAGCCACACACACAAACACACACAGCCACACACAGCCACACACACAAACACACACAGCCACACACACAAACACACACAGCCACACACAGCCACACACACAGCCACACACAGCCACACACACAAACACACACACAGAGCCACACACAGCCACACACACAGAGCCACACACACACAGAGCCACAGCCACACACACACAGATCCACAGCCACACACAGATCCACAGCCACACACACACAGAGCCACAGCCACACACACACAGAGCCACAGCCACACACACAGAGCCACAACCACACACACACAGAGCCACAGCCACACACACACAGAGCCACAGCCACACACACACAGAGCCACAGCCACACACACACAGAGCCACAGCCACACACACACAGATCCACAGCCACACACACACACAGATCCACAGCCACACACACACACAGATCCACAGCCACACACACACACAGAGCCACAGCCACACACACACACAGAGCCACAGCCACACACACACAGAGCCACAGCCACACACACACAGAGCCACAGCCACACACACAGAGCCACAGCCACACACACAGAGCCACAGCCACACACAGAGCCACAGCCACACACACAGAGCCACAGCCACACACACAGAGCCACAGCCACACACACAGAGCCACAGCCACACACACACAGAGCCACAGCCACACACACAGAGCCACAGCCACACACACACACAGAGCCACAGCCACACACAGAGCCACAGCCACACACAGAGCCACAGCCACACACAGAGCCACAGCCACACACAGAGCCACAACCACACACAGAGCCACAGCCACACAGAGCCACAGCCACACACAGAGCCACAGCCACACACAGAGCCACAGCCACACACAGAGCCACAGCCACACACAGAGCCACAGCCACACACAGAGCCACAGCCACACTCAGAGCCACAGCCACACACAGAGCCACAGCCACACACAGAGCCACAGCCACACAGTCACAGCCACACAGTCACAGCCACACAGTCACAGCCACACAGTCACAGCCACACAGTCACAGCCACACAGTCACAGCCACACAGTCACAGCCACACAGTCCCAGCCACACACACAGAGCCACACACAAACACACACAAACACACACAGCCACACACAGCCACACACACAGAGCCACACACAGCCACACACACAGAGCCACACACACACACAGAGCCACACACACACACACACACACAGAGCCACAGCCACACACACAGATCCACAGCCACACACACACAGATCCACAGCCACACACACACAGATCCACAGCCACACACACACACACAGAGCCACAGCCACACACACACAGAGCCACAACCACACACACAGAGCCACAGCCACACACACACAGAGCCACAGCCACACACACACAGAGCCACAGCCACACACACACAGAGCCACAGCCACACACACACAGATCCACAGCCACACACACACACAGATCCACAGCCACACACACACAGAGCCACAGCCACACACACACACAGAGCCACAGCCACACACACACACAGAGCCACAGCCACACACACACAGAGCCACAGCCACACACACACAGAGCCACAGCCACACACACAGAGCCACAGCCACACACACACAGAGCCACAGCCACACACACACAGAGCCACAGCCACACAGAGCCACAGCCACACACACACACAGAGCCACAGCCACACACACACAGAGCCACAGCCACACACACACACACAGAGCCACAGCCACACACACACAGAGCCACAGCCACACACACACACAGAGCCACAGCCACACACACACACAGAGCCACAGCCACACACACACAGAGCCACACACACACACAGAGCCACAGCCACACACAGAGCCACAGCCACACACAGAGCCACAGCCACACACAGAGCCACAGCCACACACAGAGCCACAGCCACACACAGAGCCACAGCCACACACAGAGCCACAGCCACACACAGAGCCACAGCCACACACAGAGTCACAGCCACACACAGAGTCACAGCCACACACACACAGAGCCACACACAGAGTCACAGCCACACACAGCCACACACAGCCACACACAGCCACACACACAAACACACACAGCCATACACAGCCACACACAGCCACACACAGAGCCACACACAGAGCCACACACACACACAGAGCCACACACACACACAGAGCCACACACACACACAGAGCCACACACACACACAGAGCCACACACACACACAGAGCC
Organism: Lissotriton helveticus; assembly: GCF_964261635.1. NCBI lineage: Eukaryota > Metazoa > Chordata > Amphibia > Caudata > Salamandridae > Lissotriton > Lissotriton helveticus. The sequence goes on from NC_136068.1 coordinate 1,085,689,432, forward strand.
ACACACACACAGAGCCACACACAGAGCCACACACAGAGCCACACACACACACAGAGCCACACACACACAGAGCCACACACAGAGCCACACACAGAGCCACACACAGAGCCACACACAGAGCCACACACAGAGCCACACACACACAGAGCCACACACACACAGCCACACACACACAGCCACACACACACACACACACACACAGAGCCACACACACACACACACACAGAGCCACACACACACACACACACAGAGCCGCACACACAGAGCCGCACACACAGAGCCGCACACACAGAGCCGCACACACAGAGCCGCACACACAGAGCCGCACACACAGAGCCGCACACACAGAGCCGCACACACAGAGCCGCACACACAGAGCCGCACACACAGAGCCGCACACACAGAGCCGCACACACAGAGCCGCACACACAGAGCCGCACACACAGAGCCGCACACACAGAGCCGCACACACAGAGCCGCACACACAGAGCCACACACACAGAGACACACACACAGAGACACACACACAGAGACACACACATAAAGCCACAGAGACACACACACACTCCGGGGAGTCTCCTTATTTACAAATGGGTTATTCGAGGCCCCCACCAACTCCCAGAGCTCACCCGTGGGAAACGGCCACTACAACGAGGCCGTTTCCACGCACACCATAACCACGCATGCATTACAACGCATGCGTGGTTACAACGAGAAACCTTTACCACGCATACCTTTACTACGAAAAACGTAGTAAAGGCATGTGTGGTAAAGTAAAAAAAAAAAAAAAAAAAAGTGGGGCTTGGGGGGTCTCCCCCCAACAAAATAAAAGTGTGGTTTTAAAAAGAAAAAGACGCACCTGTTTGAAAAAAAAGATGTGACGGAGATTGGCGTCTTAAGAGGAAACGGAAAAACACTTCCGCTTCCTCTTAATGACGTACAACGTCACCACGGAAAAACGAGGAGGGGTAAGGAGGAATCAGCGGGTGTTCTAGTAGAGAGTTAAATTAAAAAAGTAGATTTATAGGGTGAAAATCCGTTAACATGAAAATACCATTTACATGCATACTTTTACAACGATTTTCGTTGTAAAAGTATGCGTGTAAAAGGTATTTTCGTGGTAAAGGACGTGCGTGGTGACTGCATTCCGTTGTAACGCATGCGTGGTAAAGGCATGCGTTACAACGGAATGCGTTGTAAAATCATACAACCCTCACCCGTTGATTCCCTCAGTCTAGGTCAGTCACACGCCAATCTCTGCCCAGTAATGCCCCAGGGAACAGAGGCAAGAAAAAACTCGCACAAGCAGGGAAACAGAGGCAAGAAAAACGAGCACAAGCAGGGAACAGAGGCAAGAAAAACGATCACAAGCAGGGAACAGAGGCAAGAAAAAATGATCACAAGCAGGGAACAGAGGCAGGAAAATCGAGCACAAGCAGGGAACAGAGGCAAGAAAAAACGACCACAAGCAGGGAACAGAGGCAAGAAAAGCAAGCACAAGCAGGGAACAGAGGCAAGAAAATCGAGCACAACCAGGGAACAGAGGCAAGACAAGGGCACTTGTGGGGTGTGTGTGTGGAGAGGACAGACAGACACTGTACTGGACTGCAATCCTCTTCCAGGTATGAGTGGAGTCCCGCAGCCCCTCTCTCTTTCTCTTACCTAGCGCCACCTCACAGGCTTTCCGTAGCTGTGAGTGGTGCGCCTTCTTCACCTCCTTGTCTGCTAGGATGTTCTCCAGGGCACGGGTCAGGAACATGTTCTTAGTCTTTTTGCCCTAATGCATGGGCGCGGCGGGGCTGCGGTTGCTGGGCTCCTGCCTCCCGCAGCCCCGGCCTCCTCCTCCGGCGCCTTGCCTTCGCACACGGAGAAGGTGGGCGCTCGCTACCCTTACCGCCCACCCTGGGCCATGCCTGGCTGAGCGCACACCGAGGTCAAAGCCTCTGCTGCCCGGGCTACAGGGGGCATTAACAGTACACGGAAATGGCCAGTTCTACCATCTGCAGCGACCTGCAATCGCCATGTTGGAAGGAAGCGGCGTCACACACACAGAGCCCAGCGGCAGGCAGGTAGCGCACCGGCCAGGACGGGAGGGGGAGAACGGAGGTGGAGAGAGGTGAGAAGAGGGGTGGGGGGGGAGGAGGCGACGAAAGGAGCAAATAATTAGCGACCCGGCCGCCCGAGAGGAATCAATTAAAAACAATCATCTGTCGGAAGCCGGAGCTCCCGGCCCCGCTTCAGCTGCTCCCCTCTGCGGGGGGGAGGGGGACCGGGGAGCAGGAGGAATGGGGATGAAGGGGAGACGGCGGAAATGGCGTGGCTCCTCACCGCACGCCCAGCAGTGTAGAGCGGAGAATCCGGGCAGGGTGGAACACAGAGTCTACATTGTGTCTGCTCACGTTGCCTGCACGTGCCAGTCAGCCCTCTGATTGGTTAATAAGGAACACCAATGGTAGTGTTTATTTGGTAGTTGTCAACGAATCAGAGAGCCGACGGGGGGTGCATGCAGCATGATGGGGGCAGGCATGTTTTGGACTGAGGGCGTCACGGAGAGAAAGGACATGAAAAAATACGCCCCTCAATCCGAAACAGACGGGGCTTAAATTGACAGACAAAGCTCTTCTCCAATGGCTGGCCGCCGTTTAGGAAGCCAGCCAATGGAGAAGAGCTGGCTGGTTTAAGCTCCATACTAGAAAACATAAAATCTCGCCAGCTAGACTGCGCAAGCGCAGCCTACGCTAGCAGAGTCCTAAAAATGGGTAGCATTTCAGTACCCGCCGCATCACAGTCTCCCAAACTGCTCATGTGCATGGTAATAAACAGGCAGTGCTTGGGCACTCCCCTGACACATCAATAAAACGGAATGGCTCCTCCTCCCAGCCACTGTTCAATAGACTTTCTTTCCCAGTTGTCGTCCTGTGTGCACCAGGAGGCTGGATGTTTGAGCTGTGTCGCAATGTGGTACAAATCTTGGTCAGGGAGGCTTAAGCCACCCTCCACCCTGTCTAGCTTAAGAACAGGTGGTCATACCCTACTGTACTTGCCTGCCTAGAACACAGAGGTCAAAAATGATTCTTTCACCTTGAATTTAGATCTGGGGACTATGCACAGAGAATCCTGTAGATCTAGATAGTGGAGCAGAAATTCCATCTTCGTAGGCGACAGGATGCAACTTATTTTGTCTAAGGCTGCAAGAGTTTAACAGTCTGTTCTTAGTAGTTCAGTATTGCTTGACTTACAATAGCACCAAGTTTAAGATCTCCTTGTAGGTCATGTATGAGGTCATGCAAATGACTGTCTTCAAAGAGCAGGAAGTGCCTAGCAGTAATTAAAGGAGATTCCAGAACTGAACTGTAGCAGTAGTGTTCTTGCTTTATTTGCTACGCTAATAGAAGTGTTTCATGGTGTCAGTGGAGAAACTGAAAAGTTGCATCTCCAAATTGTGATGGCTCATTTGAATTGTGTGCTAAGTTTGTATTGGCGTAGCAGATTGTGTGCCATGCCAGTGTTTTGTGTCAGGGAATTTAACATGGTTTGTGGGCAGAGTACGATAATGGCACATTGGGGTGTCTTAGCAGGAGTTAAATCTTTTGTATGTGATGCTGTTAGTCTATGGAGCAATCTGCCAGAGATGTGCAAATTCTAAAAAACAAAACAAACAAAAACAAGCATTTACAATGCAATGGTTTCGCCTTTGGAAAAGTTAGAGCTATTGGCATTGTAAATGACAAAATTTGTATTTATGTGTTGGTTTTGAAAACAGATAAATAAATGGCATTGTCATTTACATTGCCATTAGCTTAATCTCTCGCAAATGTGAGACCTATTGTACCCTATGGACGAGCTCAGCAGACAGCAATTACTAGCACACACACACACACACACCCAGAGCCACACACACACACCCAGAGCCACACACACACACCCAGAGCCAGCCACACACACACACCCAGAGCCAGCCACACACACACACCCAGAGCCAGCCACACACACACACACAGAGACACACACACACACACACACCCAGAGCCACACACACACCCAGAGCCACACACAGCCAGAGCCATACACACACACACACACACCCACAGCCACACACACACACACACACACACACAGAGCCACACACACAGCCACACACACACAGAGAGCCACACACACACACACAGAGCCACACACACCCAGAGCCACACACACCCAGAGCCACACACACCACACCCAGAGCCACACACACCCAGAGCCACACACACCCAGAGCCACACACACACACCCAGAGCCACACACACACACCCAGAGCCACACACACACCCAGAGCCACACACACCCACCCACCCAGAGCCACACACACCCACCCACCCAGAGCCACACACACCCACCCAGAGCCACACACAAACTCAGGAGAGCAAGCACAGCGAGGGGGCAGGGAAGCAAGCACAGCAAGGGGGCAGGGAAGCAAGCACAGAGAGGGCGCAGGGAAGCAAGCACAGCCAGGTGGCAGGGAAGCAAGCACAGCCAGGTTGCAGGGGAGCAAGCACAGCCAGGGGAAGGGGAACCAAGGGGCGGGGAAGCAAGCACAGCCAGGGGGCAGGGAAGCAAGCACAGCCAGGGGGCAGGGAAGCAAGCACAGCCAGGGGGCAGGGAAGCAAGCACAGCCAGGGGGCAGGGAAGCAAGCACGTGCAGGGAAGCAAGCACAGCCAGGGGGCAGGGAAGCAAGCACAGCCAGGGGTCAGGGAAGCAAGCACAGCCAGGGGGCAGGGAAGCAAGCACAGCCAGGGGGCAGGGAAGCAAGCACAGCCAGGGGGCAGGGAAGCAAGCACAGCCAGGGGGCAGGGAAGCAAGCACAGCCATGTTTCCAGTGCTTGGCTATTCTGAACAAACCATTGGTATCCGGCCTGCCACTCAAACGAAAACAACTCCCAGAATACCTTAAATAGCTAAATGAAACCTCAGAAGTAGAAACATTATGTCCTGACTACACGAGAGAGGCTGCAATTGTAACTGCGAGGGACAAATACCACTGAACTGGGAAGAAGACGGCGTACAACTATAGTGGAGGAATAACAACCTCGTACACTACTGCATACCACTGTGCTTTGGATCCAGGAACACCACAGGCCCAGGTTTGGACGCTACTTCAGAAATGCCACAGCACAGAAAGAATAACATTACCTAATGTACTTGTGTAATGTAGTTGGTGCTCATGTAAAGCACTCCAATACCTACTTTCGCGTTATTTAAAACTGCCCATAAATAGAAGCGGGGTTGAAGTCCTGGCAACGTGTTACAAATGCAGTTCATTAAAAATTGTTTTTTCTTGTTATTGAGGCCGCAGAAACAGCCAGCCTCGAGGAGCAGCTTCAAGCATGGGGAGTAACTGTGACGGCGAGTAAGCTGTTTTCTGGGCTAGTTCTTTAGATGCTTACCGTGCCGCGGGGACGGGGCTTCATGATAGGAGAATAAAGACTCTGCAATGGACAGAGGCTGGTAATCTATAAGAGCGGCATGCGTGGCATTGTGATAGGAGTTAGCCACGAGGTGAGACATACCCTCCTATCTGAAATGAAAGAAGAGGTAAAATGACCGTGCCTCCAGGAATGAAGAGAGAGATGTAGGCAGACCTTGCTACCTCTAATGAAGGAAGAGAGACCCTGCTACCTCTAATGAAGGAAGAGAGACCCTGCTACCTCTAATGAAGGAAGAGAGACCCTGCTACCTCTAATGAAGGGAGAGGGAGACAGACACCGCTACCACTACCCCTCACGATAGAAGAGAGAGGCAGGCATCACTTATGAAGGAGGTGGAATGCAGAATCTTTTACAGCATACGAAAACGAAGGAGGGCGATGAAGACCCTGCTATTAATAAGGAAGGAATTGGGGACCCACCCCACTAATGTTAACCTGCAATACCGGTCAGTAATTACATATTCATCTTCTGCAGGTCATAACATTGAGCCCTGCAAGGCCAACTCCGATCCCTATGCTTCGGAGGTGGGTACAATGAGCACCATTGAATTGGGCAGTAGTAACACCTGTTGTTTACAGCATCTAGAAACAACAGCCTTGAAACTCTATGTAAGAAGTTATCATTGCTAATAAAAGATGAGGAGGGCCTTCTACCACTGACACAAGAACAGGAAACAGGAAAATAAAAAAAACTGAAAACTGACCCACTGACTATTGGGCAGGATGCAGGCCACACTACACTACAGAATTAATAAAAATCATCACAAAATGACATATTATAGTACATATCCTGCAATCTGACGTTATCATACATTACCGGCTCATTCGGCAATTCGATTAGAACTAATAACCATAAAATGCATCAAAGTAAATAAAAAAACTGCATTTGTCCTAATCCTCAGAGAACCATACAGGTTACTTCAAAGTGATGAGTGTTGGTAAACATTGTAAGCGTAAAAATTCATCAGCGTTAAAAAATTATATATGTCAAACTGCCATGTGAAAACATTCCACAATACGACTATGTAGAATCCATCAAGATTAAAAATCAAACTGCATTTATCTTAGCGCACAAAAAAAACATACAGGTTGCTTCAAGGTGCCAGGTGCGTGTAAGCATTATATACGTAGGAATTCATCAGTTAAAAAATACGTCAATGTGTCACGTGGTCCAATACAATGTATGACCTTAATTTGGAAAAACCTATGACCTATTCCGGCAGAGAGACAAATATCTTTTCGGAAAAGGGCATAATGCAATATCCTGAAAAAGTACCTAAACCCGATCAAACATGAAAGAAAAGTATATAAAGAAATGTAAAACGTATTACAGGAAGAAAAAAAAAACATTATTTCACTGTAGTTGAAACTTTGCATAACAACTGATCAGCAGGGTTATGGCTCCTATTATCTGAACATGGAAGTACTGTGGCATTGTCATACTATATGCATTATTAGTCACTGTACTGTGTTTGTATTAGAATCTTTGACCCATTGGTGGGTGCTCATGAACATCTGGGCAATCGGTTGCTGGATGCCTGTGAGCTGGCCTCTTTCTCTAGATCCTTGTATTGGACTAAAGTTTGTTATTTATTAAAAAGATCGTTTTTCCAGCGTGATCTTCGAATTTATTAAATGATCCATGCAACAGAGAGTTAATGAAGATAAGGGGTGGACACCTATCCATGAAGGAAAGGAGGGCTGGCACAGTGAATCAAGTCATGACTTGTTAGGAAAGTGGGTCACTAGTCAATCGAGGATCAATGCATCAATGCAGCCTCTACAGAAGTCTTTCCTGCTTCCTATCATGCATGCTGTACATACTTTCTTCCCCTCTTTGTTGCACCCCCTGAAATCCCATCTCGCACCCCCTGTGGGTGCGGGCACCCCATGTTGGGAACCAGGGGGTGCAGACCCCCCATGTTGGGAACACCTGATCCGGACACCCCCGTGTCTGCACCATCCTGCGCGCGGCGCAGTCTCTTGCCTTCATCCTTCAGAGGGGGTGCACTGAAGGAGGGGGGAGGGGCTCTTCCCAAACATCTCCTTAGGGCCCATGAATGGCACAAAAACGTTCGGCGACTTTGTTGCAGAGCTGTGAGTGCGTTTCTCCTCCTCCCTTCCTGTCTCTGCAGACTGAACGCTGCCCCCCTCCGAGGGCCTGTCCCGAGCCCCCCTCGGGTCACACTCTACCGGCCGGCCCCACCTCCCTCCATGGCAGCCCCGTGCCGCCCCCTCCCGGCCCCACCTCCCTCCGTGACCTATTTCCAGAGCCGGTGTGAGGTGATGGGCGCCTGTTGTTTCCTGTCTGTGCGTCTGTCTGGAAGTCCCATCCCACGCTGTGTTTCCGCGCCGAGCTGAGAAGCGAGGTGTCCTGTTCCAGCGCTGTGCGAGTCCCTGGGGGGTGGGCGCGCAGCCAGCCATGGTTGCCCCCCTGGAGGTCCTCACACCGGTCCTGTTGGTCCCCGATCGCAAGGGTTTGTTTTCTCACTCGCAGACTAGTTGGTACACGTCACGACTAAAGGCATCACCACGTATTTGTGCCTACTTAGTGGGAAGTGTAAGATATACCAGGAAAGGCACGGAGAGCGGGAGGGGGGTCGGGAACGGCCACACACTGACAGCGGGAGGGTGAGGGGCGGGAACAGACACACACACGGACAAAGCAACAAACAAAAAAACAAAACACTCACCTGGACATCTTCCGGCAGATCTCTTGCTTCCTGCTCTCCACTCCTCCTCCCGATGACGCGGCGGAGGCTCGGCTGGCTGGGCCAATCCCAGCGCGGCCCTGGCTGGAGGCGGACGGCTGCTTCCTTCGGCTGGCCGGCCTGAGGAGAGGGAGGGAGGGGCTATCGAGCGACTTTGTCACGAGTAACTACTGCATAGAGAGAGAAGGGCCTTAAAAGTCAACAAAGAGCAAGCTGCTGCATAGCAAACTGTGGACAACTCATGCCCTTGCCACCATGAGTGCAAAATGAGTTGCCACGGATATTCGAGAAAATGCATGTTCACCTACACGGATTCAGACGTCATTGTTAGCCATGGTGGTGACGAGTATTTTAAACACGGGCCATCCGCTTACCGAAGGGAGAGAGTATCAATCAAAGTGCACAGCGGGGGGGGGGGCGGGAAAGGAACGGAGAGCGGGGGGGGTCGGGAAAGTAACGGACACAGAGAAAGGACGAGGGAAGGCAAGATTTAAAAACAACAACAAACCCAGAAGAAAAAAAAACCGAAACTCCGCCCACAGCCCAATGACGATGCAAAAAGGGTGGATAGCGGAACGCCCAGGGAAAAAATGGAGGGAACGCCCACGAATCTGGTCTGTGAATGACAGACAGATCTCTGTTCCAATGGCTAGCCTCCATTTATGGAGCTAGCCAATGGGACAGGGGGGCGTTTTCCATTCTCCTTACTGGAAATCAAGAGATTTCTCTGGAGGCGGAGCTAAGAGCTCCGCCCTCCAGCGAAACCTAAAAACTAGTCCTTTTGCTGAAGGGTGAAAGTCTTCTATTTTTTTTGTACAACCCCGGCAATTTTTATGGACCGTGCTCAGTGCTGGAACATATTTAAGGGGTTTAGCACTATTATTAATGGTCATTGAATTAGTATATATTTATTTTATTTATTTATAGAATTAATAAAGCGCTCTGTCACCAATTGGTATCCTGGTGCCAGCCTCTGAAACGGTTAAAAACACGAGCTTTGGGGGTGGGAGGGGTAGAGACCACAGACAGAAAAAAAAAATCAAATGTAATTAATCATATGATTGATAACAGAACGTTGACTCAGGATTACTTGGGAAAGAGACAAAACTTGGTCGAACTAACCATAAAAGTCCGGTCACCTTGCCTGGATTTTCTAAATTTACTCACACACAACAGATTAGCTGACAAACAATGAAGAGGTCTACTAGGAGGGTATCTCTGCAGCCTCTTTCGCAAGGGAGCTGGGCCTAGCCCCTGAAAAGCTTTGAACATGATACAGAGCGATTTGAACATAATTCTTTGCTTTATTGGTAGCCAATGGAGATCCTTTAATGCCAAAGAGGCAGAGGCTCTCCTAGATCTGTTCAAGGCAAGTTTGAAACTGTGATCTGGATTCTTGACAGACGATGTAATAGATATTCCGGTGCGCCCAACAAGAGAGCATTACAGTAGTCCAGATGACTAAGAATAACACCATTCACTACCAATTCTCAATATACAAACTCTTCGAACGACGAGCATGGCTTAAGCTGCTTTAAACATGTATTTACAGTGGGTGGTTGATCGCATACAAAACGAAGGGACTTGCGGGTAAATTTGGAAGTGAATTATAGGACAGACTTCCATGAACTGCCAATGGCCAATTGGGCAACGGTTTCTTGCAGCAGAGCTAGATAGGGTTCTGATGGTGGGGGGAGGGGAGCGATGGAGATTGGAAGGTCTAAAGTCCACCTCTTTGATCTTTGGGTGCACAGCTGCCGTCTCTTTGAGTAATGTTGAGACAGGTGATGTCTTAGTTTGTAGTGGACTACCCAATGGATAACCGCTACTATTTCCAAGTTTTTTTAAATTTCTTGTAGCTCCCTATGAAACCAGGTTTGTGTGTTAATTTTGCTGCAATACAGTCAAACAGCTTTTTCAGGAGTATATACTTTGTTAGTAGCTCATCTTTAGAGAACAAAGATGAGTGTGTACTAGAACCGTTATTTCATTTGACACTGTGGAGTGTCTCAATAGTTTTTGACTGAGATACAGTGTACTGTGAAGTCTGTTACTTGTAGTTACCTTGGAAGTCGTTACAAATGCCCTCTTCCATGATTGGAGGACAACACTATGAGTAACATGTGTGCAAATGCTGGGAATTTGGAGCATGTGGCTTGCCCTTCTCTGCATCACTAACACTGGACTTTTCATCCTGGGTGTTCAATCCCTGGTGAGTCAACTTCCTGGATACGCCAGCAGGCTGTGTCCAGTATCTGTCCTCCTCTGCCCGTGATTCCGTGATAAGAACTCTTAATTCAGGTAGGAGTTTTCAGAATATCTGCAGAAGACTGTGTTCTGTGACGTGCTACAAACCTGCATTGGACTGTGGCTGTTTCTCTTCTATCAAAATTTGGAAACCTTGGATCTTTCTAAAGTTCTACCTCACATGTACACTGTGACCCAACCTGTGAATCTTGGGAAGGTCAACAAACAGAAGAATAACCTGCTTAGAGGCATGAACCGCATGGATAAGTTTAACACCCAAGTACAACAATCTGCAACTGAAAGGTGTCCTGCCTCTTTGTGACAAAAGGCCTGCCACTACGCCGCAACACATGTTGTAGGGTTTTTAGTAAGGTTTGATCCATTTGAGCTAGCAACAAATTCTTTAAAATCTGCATATTTTGCAGAAGATTATGGTTTTGTCACGCTTGCCACATAATCCATCATTATGTAGAAAACTAAGTGGCTGATGAATCATATAATTGAATTGGCAATGCTGTCAGTGTAAAGTGTTCCTTTCCTGCAGCTCTTTGGGACCTATCCATGGCACTGAAAGTGCATAGGATAAAATTGACCTATATGCTGGCAAAGGTCCATTGGATCTAATTGGGCCATTACTTTCGGTGTACAACCATTCAGTTCACCCCCATTGATTATAGTAGTCTGAAAACCCCTTTGGTTCTCTTAAATCCATGCATTTTTATGCTGTTGTGCCAAAGCAGTTTGGCATTATATTTAATAGTAATGGCTAAAACGCTCTGGTTTTTATTTTTAGTATTTTGCTTGAGTTGTAAAACTAAAGGGACTTATTTTAGAAAGTTGGGGTGAAGTTAATGAAAAAAATGTAATTCATCTTACCTGCTTGCTGCGTCCTGCTTGCCGCCCCTCCTGGTCGTGTCCCTCCTCCTCCGGCCTGCAGGAACAGGAAGCAGCCTGAAAGCACCCAGGCTCCCCTGAGCCAATCACAACACTGCAATGCACCGTTGTGATTGGTCTGAGTGCCGTGGCTCGGCGCACAAAAGGGGAATAAGTGTATGGGCATGTTCTCCACACAGTCTGTAATGCAGCCTGGGTGGAGAAGAGGGAAAGTGCGCATGACTGTTATGCCCGGCCCAAGAGGGCTAGCCTGCCAGTCATGTGCACTTAGGAGTTGGGGCAAACCACTACTCGCCGCTCTGTCAGCCCCGCCTTCCCTCACAAAGGTGTAACGCTCCAAATATCTCTAATTGGCGCCCAAGCCTCCCTCGCCTAGCACTCGTTCCTAGCACTCTGCCGTCAGTACCTGCGCCGCTCTGCTGAGCTGTGCTGCTGTCAGTACCTGCGTCGCTCTGCTGGGCTGAGCTGCCGTCAGTACCTGCACATCTGGCTGTGCTGGGAATCTTCGGTACCGGATCTTCTCCGCACTATTGTGGAGGCCAGCACTAGTGCAAGCATTCACTTAGGGGCTTGCACAGGTAGTCTTTCTTCCTTTACCAATATTCACCAGAAACAAAGGGTGGATAGCTGTTCACTGCCTCATGCTTCTGTATTTTTCCTTTTGTTTCTCCTCAAATCGTTACGTCACTGCTGACCTTCATCAGCGACAGAATCCTTGCTATTTTATGCTGCTAATTTTGTTAAAGCCTGCTTAGTACCGAGGCTCCAGTTCCATGATCCAGAGTTCGATATGAAGCACATGGTGTCAAGTGGCTGACTCCCTCGTTCAAGCAGCGGGTGACTATTCTGTTATAAAAATCCCCACCTCATTCTGTTTAGCTGTTGTCTTCTGGTTTCACTCCCTATCCCTGTGGGGGGGGGGGTGTATGTATGTGTGTGTGTGTGTGTGTGTGTGTGTGTGCGTGTGTGTGTGTGTAGGGTGAGCAGTGTGTGTGTGTGTGTGTAGGGTGAGCAGTGTGTGTGTGTGTGTGTGTAGGGTGAGCAGTGTGTGTGTGTGTGTGTGTAGGGTGAGCAGTGTGTGTGTGTGTGTAGGGTGAGCAGTGTGTGTGTAGGGTGAGCAGTGTGTGTGTAGGGTGAGCAGTGTGTGTGTAGGGTGAGCAGTGTGTGTGTGTGTGTGTGTAGGGTGAGCAGTGTGTGTGTGTGTGTGTAGGGTGAGCAGTGTGTGTGTGTGTGTGTAGGGTGAGCAGTGTGTGTGTAGGGTGAGCAGTGTGTGTGTAGGGTGAGCAGTGTGTGTGTAGGGTGAGCAGTGTGTGTGTGTGTAGGGTGAGCAGTGTGTGTGTGTGTAGGGTGAGCAGTGTGTGTGTGTGTAGGGTGAGCAGTGTGTGTGTGTAGGGTGAGCAGTGTGTGTGTGTGTAGGGTGAGCAGTGTGTGTGTGTGTAGGGTGAGCAGTGTGTGTGTAGGGTGAGCAGTGTGTGTGTGTGTAGGGTGAGCAGTGTGTGTGTGTGTGTAGGGTGTGCAGTGTGTGAGTGCAGGGTGAGCGGTGTGCGAGTGTGCGGTGTGTGGGCATGCAGGGTGAGCGGTGTGTGGGCATGCAGGGTGAGCAGTGTGTGGGTTTGCAGGGTGAGCAGTGTGTGGGTTTGCAGGGTGAGCAGTGTTTGGGTATGCAGGGTAAGCAGTGCGTACGTGTGCAGTGTGTGAGCGTGCAGGGGTTGCAGTGTGTGAGCGTGCAGGCTGAGCAGTGTGTGAGTGTGCAGGGTAAACATTGTGTGAGCGTGCAGTGTGAGCAGTGTGTGAGTGTGCAGGGTGAACAATGTGTGAGTGTGTAGGGTGAGCAGTGTGTGAGTGTGTAGGGGCAGTGTGCGAGTGTGCAGGGTACGAAAACTCGAACTAAGTCCACCACACACACACACACATAACACCACACACATAACACCACTCACACACCACCACACACGCAACCACACACACACGCAACCACACACACACGCAACCACACACACACGCAACCACACACACACGCAACCACACACACACACGACCACACACACACACGCAACCACACACACACACGCAACCACACACACACACGCAACCACACACACACACACACACACACACACACACACCGTCAGTGCACACTTTCACCAGACACAGACACCATAAGTCGTCAGTGCACGCTTTCACCGGGCACAAACACCACTAGCCGTCAGTGCACACTTTCACCGGGCACAAACACCACCAGCCGTCAGTGCACGCTTCCACCAGGCACACACCACCAGACATCAGTGCACGCTTCCACCAGCCACACACACACTGTGCACGCTTTCACCAGCCACAACACCTCCAGCCAGCATTGCACGCTTCCACCAGGCACACACACCACCAGCCATCAGTGCACACATCAATTGTTAACGCATCCACAATTAACTTTTGTAGCAATCGCAGTATGGTGCACTTTACTTTTAAACATATTCATCTAAAGCGCAGCATGCCACCATTGCTACAATTCCAATCCAACCCACATAATTCCACTACAGATCACATGCATACACTCCATAACACATGGCTAAAAGACATTGCCATTTACAATGCCATTAGCTCTTACTCAAATAAATCCGATACCTATTGCATTTCCAATACTTGTTTATGTATACTTCTGTATTAACTGATGCACACTTTCTGACCTGAAATGTCTGACTAAATGCTCTGTAGAAAAGTGTTTTGCCAGCCTTTATAACTGGGAACAAAAGTGCTGAAATCCAAGTATTTTATTAGCCCGGTTTCTGTTCATTTGTTTCATGTACTGCCCATTGATTTTCCTGCAAGAGCTAACTATGCTACAAAACCTATTTTTATGAAGATTCGTGTTTACAGATGCTTGAGTTGTAGAGGCGGACAGGACAGAGATGCAGACAGTTGTCTCTAGTTTGAATCTTCCTGTTGTAAGTGTGGGGACCAGTTCAAACATTCCCTTCCACAATCTCGTCTCTTCCAGACTTACTTTTATGCCTCAAACTATGTCAAGGCTGCAGTAAAGCACTATCTCTAGACCCTGTGTTTCTGCATCTGTTCCTTAATGATGCACAAACCTGCTTAAAACTATGAATACCAGCCATGCCTCTCCCTGATCTCCCAACATGGCCAAGTGTCAGTTTGTTCCTAAATCTAAACTTAAACACCCTACACGATGGGGCCCTTCGAAAACCATTATTTTTTATTTTTTTTTATCTCTTTATTTTCAGAGAACAAATACAACAAAAAGGTTCACACATAGGGCATAGCAGCATTGTGGGTTACTTATAGTCAGGAAGACACAGGAATTAAACATGCGTCGAGTCAATATCCATCATCGATCTAAGTCCATTTCTTACTGCGTCATAATCATCAATCACTTAGCTCGTCAACACTCGTAATCATGGGGGGCTCACATATGTTCCCCCTGTGTTCATTCCATATAGACCACACAGCTACCCACTTCCTCGGGCACCCCCTAGCCACATACACCGTTTTTTCCTGAACCATGCTCCAGTGCATATCCTTCTGCCAGGCCCAAGTGCTGGTGGTGTGGCTCCCCCACACATCCTCGCAATGTTCCTTTTTGCAATTGCCAGGCCCAGTGTGGCCCATAGTTTGCCTTTCGCTGGGAGGTCCGAGGGTTCCCATATATTCAAGAGGCGCCTCTTCGCTTCAGGTCTCAATTCCACCCCCCACACATCCCTCATACAGTTCAGTATCCGTGTCTAGTAGGCATGTACTTCCCTGCATTCCCACAGTATGTGCAGAAAGGTTCCCACCTCTCTGCACCCCCTACGACAGAGTCCTTCGTCACTGCGTCCCATCAAGACCAGCCTAGTACCCGAGATGTACACTCTGTGTAGGATCTTTAACTGAATCAATCGCAATTTAGCTGATATTGCTATTTCCTTGGGGGACGCTAGCGCCTCGCGCCACTCTTCATCGTCAATCTCTAGTCCGTCTGCCTCCCATTTTGCTCTAAGGGCTAGTAATGGATCGGGGTATGGTTAATGCGCTTTTTGTATGTGAGCGATATGGCCTTCTCTGGGAGGTGGCCATCCAATAATCTATCCTCAAGTGGCGAGGACTCCGGTAGTTGCGTCCCAGGAGGGATATTGGCTTGTAGTGCATGTCGGACCTGCATGTAAAGGAAGTGTTCCTTCTGGGCTAGATCATATGTGCGGTGGAGGGTATCAAATGTGAGTACTCCCTCTGGGCCCCATAAATCCTTGATACGAGAAATGCCTAGAAGATCCCATTTTCGAAATACTTTCTTGCGGCTAAGAGTGCTGTTGGACAGGCCACATGAAGGGCTCGCTCCCTCCCCGCAGGACAGGGCCCGGGCCACCGTCAGCACCATTGCCCGGCCCAGCCGCCATCTTGGACACGGCACCACGCGGCCGTGCGGCCTCAGCCCGACCCCAACCCTGGGCCTGGCCAGGCCCCGACATCCCGGCACCACCCTCCACCCAGGAGGTGAACGGCCCACTTGGCAGGTCAATGGGAGTACGAAGTGTCGATGGCTCTCCGCCGCCAGGTGCCGAGCACCCCCAGCCTCCTCGGGCGCTGGCTCCACCCCCCTGCTGGGTGTCTGGACTCCCTCATCCCAGACCTCCCGACCTCCAAGAGCGAGGGTCCGGACATCAAAGGGCGCCAGACCTATAACTGAGGCAGCCCCAGGACAGGAAGGCAGTTGTATCCTGGAGTCGAGAGACACCGCGACGAACTCATCCTTGACGGACTGCTGGCGCTGCCACAGCCCTGCCTTGTGAACTATTGTCCTGCCTGCTGGCGCTGCCGCGGCCCTCTGCAACCTTCATCCTCGTGGGACCTGCTGGCGCTGCCGCGGCCCTCTGCAACCTTCATCCTCGTTGGGACCTGCTGGCGCTGCCGCGGCCCGTTGTAACCTTCATCCTCGTGGGACCTGCTGGCGCTGCCGCGGCCCTCTGCAACCTTCATCCTCGTTGGGACCTGCTGGCGCTGCCGCGGCCCTCTGCAACCTTCATCCTCGTTGGGACCTGCTGGCGCTGCCGCGGCCCGTTGTAACCTTCATCCTCGTGGGACCTGCTGGCGCTGCCGCGGCCCGTTGTAACCTTCATCCTCGTGGGACCTGCTGGCGCTGCCCGTTGCAACCTGCATTCTCGTGGGACCTGCTGGCGCTGCCGCGGCCCGTTGTAACCTTCATCCTCGTTGGGACCTGCTGGCGCTGCCGCGGCCCGTTGCCACCTACGACCTCTTCGGGACCTGCCGGCGCTGCCGCGGTCTGACCCCTCTGAACACCGAGCTCGAGGATTGTGAGCCATCACCGTTACACCCCCGTACCCGTGGGTACCCAGACTGTCCCGCTACCCCCTTCCCCTACTAGAGACTAGAATTGAGAGGATCATCGTGTCCTGATTGCCTTGTATCGTACCACTCTACTCCCAGAAGTGCCTATAAAAGGTGTTACCCTGAACTTTGTGTGGTGTCCATCTGTGGGGGGGAAGTTACCTGTCTGTGCGATCACTGTGCTCGGCCGACCCTCCAGGTCCCCGTCTAACATTGGTGGCTAGCGGCGCGATCCGAACCAACGCGTACCGTACAGACAGTAACTCACCCTACGACTAAAACCACAATGACGACCAAAGAGAGCGGATCGGCGGAGAAGTTCCAGATGGAAAAGCTGGAAGAATACAACCACCGAGAGCTCAAACAATTTTGCATGGACTTAGGCATTGCTACCACCGGGCTAAGCACAAAAGAAGACTTCAAAAACGCCCTAGAGGCCTGGACAGAGACAAATACCGCAACCCCCCGGGACCCCGCAGCCCCGGAAGGCAACACCACCCGGACGGAGGAACGGAGAACAGGCCCCTCCCATGAAGAGATCCAAGAGCGGGAAAAAAATAGATTACACGAGTTAGACTTGGCACGACTCAGATTAGACGGAGAATTGAAACTGGCGGAACAAAAAATAAACTTAGAACACTTACGGCTCAGAGAAGAGCGAGAGGAAAAACAGAGACAGAGAGACCTCGAAGAAAAAAGACTGGCATACGAGCACGAGTGCAAACTAGCGGAGATCGAAATGCGCAAACTGAACAAAAACCTAGGGGTGCCCGAGCAACCGCACTCCCCGGGTCCTACCGAGCAGAAGGTCCACATCCCCAAGGATGTGGTCCGAGAATATCACCGGAACGACGACATACAGCAGTGGTTCAAGGCCTATGAGATTGCCATGACCGCCCACCGGGTCGCTCGAAGTGACTGGGGAGCCGGTCTATGGGGGAGATTCGTCAACGAGGGTCGTGATGCCCTGCTGCAGCTTCCGGACCATCAAATGACGTCCTATGACCACATGAAGGCCGCCCTCCTCAGTCGATATGGACTTACACCCGAAATGTACCGCCAGAGGTTCCGCAACTGCACCCGGATCCCAGGTACGACGTGGTTGGAATACGTGAACTATTTCAGCCGAGCCTTCGAGGGGTGGATCAAGGGTAACAACGTAACCACTTACGAACAACTCTTCAATCTCATTGTGTGGGAGCACCTCTCCAACAACTGCTTTGTCGAGCTCAGGCAGCACCTCCTCGACAGTAAATTGACTGAACCCCGGCAGCTCGCCACCGAGGCTGACCGGTGGGAGAGCACCCGAGTGGCCCGGAGTGGGCCGAATGAGCAGAACAGAACCAACCAAGGTCACCATCGTCCCCGAGGAGGAGGAGGAGGCCCGGGCCGGGGCAGAGACGCCGCCCCGGCCGCACCCACTAACGCCACCCCGGCCCCAGCAGGCCGGGGAAACCCCCCGATGCGCCCGGGGTTCCGAGCTAACGTGACGTGTCATCGATGCCAGCGAGTCGGCCACTATGCCAGTGACTCGACCTGCCCGAAGAACCAGGCCCCCGGGCCCCGCCAGATGGCGGCCGCCGCCCTGGGAGAAGAACAAGTCTCCGAAGACACGGAGACCTATGAGTCGGAGCAGTTCGAGTGGGAACCCGCCGCCATGACCCTGGCATGCCTAGGAGGAAGAGACATGGTCCCGCGGACTCCCCTGCCCGCCAACACTCGGAAGTACAGCCAATGGGTGAGCATCAATGGGCGCAAGGCCGAGGCCCTGCGTGACACCGGGGCCAGTGTGACGGCCGTCCGCTGTCACCTGGTGACCCCAGAACAAATCCTACCAAACGTACTTTGCCCCGTCCGATCGGCAGATAACTCGGAGAGCCTGTGTCGGATGGCCTGCGTCCCCTTCGAATGGGGAGGAGTGTCCGGCATGCTGAAAGTAACTGTCCGTGACGATGCCCCCGTAGACTGCCTCCTGGGGAACGATCTCGAGAGCTCCCCGTGGGCCGCTGTGGAAAGAAGAGAGCATCTGGGGATGTTGGGTCTCCCGGACTGGGCGTGCGTAACCACCCGGTCCATGGCCACCCGCACCATCCCTAGACCAGAAGAACCAGAATGGGCAGCACCTCCGCCCTCGATCACTCCAGAAGAAGACTTCCTCCAGACCGACCACCCGGACCCCACCCCAGAGGGGTCCACACAGCCCCCCGAGCTTCCCGACCTGGCTCAGTGGCGTCAAGAAGGGGGGCCCACCCAGGAACAATTCCGGCAGGAGCAAAAGACCTGCCCCTCCCTCGAGGGATTGCGACAGCAAGCGCTCGCCCAGAGCCAAGGAGACACCACCGGGGCCCACTGGGTTTATTGGGACAATGATCTCTTGTACAGCGAACAGAAAATCGCAGAACTGGGGGCCGGGCGAGTGCTGGTGGTGCCCCTCCACTTCAGAGACTTCCTGTTGAACCTAGCCCATGATGTCCCCCTGGCCGGGCACCTGGGCCAAGACAAGACCTACCACCGCCTGGTGACTCACTTTTTCTGGCCCAAAATGAGGAATGACGTAGCCAACCATTGCCGGTCCTGCCCGACCTGCCAGGCCAGTGGGAAGAGCGGCCGCAAACTCAAGGCACCCCTACAACCATTCCCCGTGGTGACCACCCCGTTCGAAAGGGTGGGAATAGACATTGTGGGGCCCCTGGACCCCCGAACAGCACAGGGACATCGCTTCATCCTGGTCCTGGTGGATCACGCTACCCGCTATCCTGAGGCGGTTCCCCTTCGTACGATAACAGCCCCAGTAGTGGGTCGAGCCTTGATGGGGATCTTCTCTCGAGTGGGCTTCCCCCGGGAAGTCGTCAGCGACAGGGGTACGAACTTTATCTCAAAATACATGAAGTCCCTCTGGCAACAGTGTGGGGTCACCTACCGATTCACGACCCCCTATCACCCTCAAGGGAACGGACTGGTTGAGCGGTTCAACCGCACGCTCAAAGGGATGATTGGGGGGTTGGAAGAGCCCCTCCGTCGCCAGTGGGATGTGCTACTACCGTGCCTTCTCTTTGCCTACCGAGAAGTCCCCCAGAAGTCCCTCGGCTTCAGCCCTTTCGAACTCTTGTATGGACACCCGGTGCGAGGCCCGCTCAGCCTAGTCAAAGAAGGCTGGGAAATGCCCCCTCTAAAGAACCCTCCAGATGTTTTCAAGTACCTCCTAACCCTCCGCAACCAGACCAGAAGGTTCAGAGAGATGGCAAAAGCAAACCTGGAGGCCAGTCAGGAGGACATGAAAAGGTGGTACGATCAAAATGCATCCTCCATCGAATTTGAACCCGACCAACAAGTGTGGGTAATGTCTCCCACCGAACCATGCGCCTTGCAAGACAAATGGACGGGGCCCTTCAAAGTAATCGAGCGCAAGAGCCCTGTCACCTATCTCATCGATATGGAATCTTCCCGAAACCCTCTCCGGGTCCTCCACGCTAATAGACTGAAACCCCACTTTGTACGCTCCGAACTCAGTCTCCTGATGGCAACCGACAATGGAACCGAGGAGGACTCCGAACCCCTTCCTGACCTCCTACGGTCACGGGAGAAGGACGGCTCCGTGGACGGGGTCCGACTCTCGGAGGCCCTCACCCTGGAACAGCGCCAAGACTGCCGAGTCCTCCTGCTCCAGTTCTCCACCCTGTTCTCCCTCACCCCAGGGGTCACCCCCTGGTGCTTACACGACGTGGACACTGGAGACAGCCCCCCTATCCGCCATCGGGCCTACCGCGTACCAGATCGGGTACGGGCCTGCATCCAAGAGGAGGTGGCCAAGATGCTCACACTCGGGATCATCGAGCCCTCAGACAGCCCCTGGGCCAGCCCAGTGGTACTGGTCCCCAAAGCGGCCGCCCCCGGCGCCACGCCGGAGCTCCGGTTCTGCGTCGACTACCGGGGCTTGAATGCGGTCACCAGAACAGACGCACACCCCATCCCCCGAGCAGATGAACTAATCGACCGCATGGGAGCTGCCCGCTACCTCAGCATCTTCGACCTGACAGCGGGCTACTGGCAGATCGGTCTCACACCCCGGGCCCAAGAACGATCGGCATTCTCTACCCCTGATGGCCACTATCACTTCAAGGTCATGCCATTCGGCATGAAGAATGCGCCAGCAACATTTCAGCGGCTAGTAAACCAGGTCCTGGCAGGACTCGAAGGATTCAGCGCCGCCTACCTGGACGATATCGCTGTGTACAGCCACCACTGGTCCGACCACCGCCACCACCTCCGAGAGGTGCTACAGGCCCTCCAACGAGCTGGCCTCACGATCAAGGCCAGCAAATGCCAAATTGGCCAGGGGTCCGTGACCTATCTCGGGCACCAGGTGGGAAGCGGTCTGGTGGCCCCTCTGCAACTCAAGATCGCTGCCATCCAGTCGTGGCAGTCCCCCATCACCCAGACCGAGGTCCGCGCCTTCTTGGGACTCACAGGCTACTACCGGCGGTTCGTGAGGGACTATGGCAGCATCGTAGGGCCCCTCACGGAACTCACCTCCAAAAACCAACCAAAGAAGGTCAACTGGACCCCAGACTGTCAAGCGGCCTTCGAGAAGCTGAAGGCCGCCATGTGCTCCGCCCCGGTGCTCCAGGCCCCCGACTACAGCCGGGAATTTATCGTCCAAACAGATGCCTCCGACCATGGCGTTGGGGCAGTCCTTTCCCAGCTGAACCCCGAAGGACTTGACCAGCCAGTGGCTTTCATCAGCAGACGACTCCTGGCCCGAGAACGACGCTGGAGCACCATCGAGAGGGAGGCCTTCGCCGTGGTGTGGGCCCTCAAAAAGCTCCGGCCTTATCTCTTCGGCACCCACTTCCGGGTCCAGACCGATCATCGACCCCTGCAATGGCTCATGCAGATGCGGGGGGAAAATCCGAAACTACTACGTTGGTCCATCTCCCTGCAGGGGATGGACTTCACTGTGGAACATCGACCCGGCCAAGACCACGCCAACGCGGATGGCCTGTCCCGCTTTTTCCGCCTCGACGAGGAAAGTCCCCAAGAAGATGGGTGACTCTCCCCGCCTTCAGCTGGGGGGGACGCATGTTGGACAGGCCACATGAAGGGCTCGCTCCCTCCCCGCAGGACAGGGCCCGGGCCACCGTCAGCACCATTGCCCGGCCCAGCCGCCATCTTGGACACGGCACCACGCGGCCGTGCGGCCTCAGCCCGACCCCAACCCTGGGCCTGGCCAGGCCCCGACATCCCGGCACCACCCTCCACCCAGGAGGTGAACGGCCCACTTGGCAGGTCAATGGGAGTACGAAGTGTCGATGGCTCTCCCCCGCCAGGTGCCGAGCACCCCCAGCCTCCTCGGGCGCTGGCTCCACCCCCCTGCTGGGTGTCTGGACTCCCTCATCCCAGACCTCCCGACCTCCAAGAGCGAGGGTCCGGACATCAAAGGGCGCCAGACCTATAACTGAGGCAGCCCCAGGACAGGAAGGCAGTTGTATCCTGGAGTCGAGAGACACCGCGACGAACTCATCCTTGACGGACTGCTGGCGCTGCCACAGCCCTGCCTTGTGAACTATTGTCCTGCCTGCTGGCGCTGCCGCGGCCCTCTGCAACCTTCATCCTCGTGGGACCTGCTGGCGCTGCCGCGGCCCTCTGCAACCTTCATCCTCGTTGGGACCTGCTGGCGCTGCCGCGGCCCGTTGTAACCTTCATCCTCGTGGGACCTGCTGGCGCTGCCGCGGCCCTCTGCAACCTTCATCCTCGTTGGGACCTGCTGGCGCTGCCGCGGCCCGTTGTAACCTTCATCCTCGTGGGACCTGCTGGCGCTGCCGCGGCCCGTTGTAACCTTCATCCTCGTGGGACCTGCTGGCGCTGCCGCGGCCCGTTGCAACCTGCATTCTCGTGGGACCTGCTGGCGCTGCCGCGGCCCGTTGTAACCTTCATCCTCGTTGGGACCTGCTGGCGCTGCCGCGGCCCGTTGCCACCTACGACCTCTTCGGGACCTGCCGGCGCTGCCGCGGTCTGACCCCTCTGAACACCGAGCTCGAGGATTGTGAGCCATCACCGTTACACCCCCGTACCCGTGGGTACCCAGACTGTCCCGCTACCCCCTTCCCCTACTAGAGACTAGAATTGAGAGGATCATCGTGTCCTGATTGCCTTGTATCGTACCACTCTAGTCCCAGAAGTGCCTATAAAAGGTGTTACCCTGAACTTTGTGTGGTGTCCATCTGTGGGGGGGAAGTTACCTGTCTGTGCGATCACTGTGCTCGGCCGACCCTCCAGGTCCCCGTCTAACAAGTGCCTAACTTCTCTGAGGCCCACAGCGGAGTTGCCTGGGTAAGTCTGCCAGCCCAGCCCAGTTTCTTGTGGACTATATGCCACATCTGGACAGTGTGTTTGGTTGGCCCCATTAGTCTGTACCTTCCCGGTCTAGAGTAGAGAGCCGCTTCGAAGTTTCCTCCCGGAAGAAGCCATCTTTCCATCTCGTACCCTGGTGCATTCCCAACGCAGTATGTACCTTGATTGATGGCCGACAGATGCGCCGCCCAGTAATATTTCCTGATATCCGGGAGTGCTATCCCCCCATCAAACCAGCCCAACGTGAGCTTCTGTAGGGAAATACGAGGCACGCCAATCCAGAGAAGGTCCCTCTGGGTGGCCTCGATAGCGGCAAAATACTTTTGTGGGACGAGATCCGGGTGATTCTGGAGGGCATAAAGGAATCGTGGCAGCGCCATCATTTGAAATAGTCTTGAAAAGAAACAAGGGGAACCCTACTCACATAGGAACCAGGGCAAACAGTTATATCAAAGAACAACGGTTCCTGTGGTGTAATACTTATTAATATACACTTAACATATGGCTTAATAGCGATTAACACTACCACAGAGGATTGCTGGGGATGGCTGAAAGGAATACATAACCAATTATATGCATCTCAAGAATGTTTTTACTTCATTTTCAGTCAAATTCAATCACATTTAAGTTGCTACACAATCATGTGAATACAAATATAGTGCACAGTGTCCCAAGTGTACATATGAAACCAAAAATCACATAAAACATAAGTTACAAAAAGGCACAAAAGGTTTCTTATTGGATACAAAAGTAAAGGAAAATGACCAAACAAAGCGTCAATAATGATTATAGTGAGTCTACACAATCGTAGGCACTATTTTAATGGTTCAATTCCTTTTGGCGTCGACGGCGTTTCGACCCTCAGGGATGCGGGTCTCTTCAGGACAGGACAATAAGAGACATCTACAATTAAAAGGACGAAGTGGGGGTGAGTATAGTGTATGGCAACTATTAGTTGTTATATGTATAGACAAGGGACCAAAAAATACCTGGATACTGTCTTGTATTCACCCAAGCATGGTGAGGAATAAAAATGACTTGCGTGTGACCCAGCCGGGTACTATTATGGAAAAAGGGAAGAAAGTGACATGATCAATTTCAATTGAGAGGGACTATTTATTAGCCCATAGTCTTATTTGTTATATGTGACTTTACACCATATTGTGTGCCAGTATGGTACTTACCACATGTAGTGGTCAAGAAACTGGGATGTAGTACGTGCACACAATAGTGCTCGCAATGTTTTTTAGGAAAATGCCTGTTAGAAACAATATTGGCAAAACACGATATTAATGACTGCCAACAGTTCGACCTTTTGTATCAACAGAGTGAAATATTAATGCTAAGTTTAAAATTTTACCTGAGCCCGTGGAAAAAGCCAGTTAGCTTAGATTACATCCACGTCTTCACTCGAAATTAATTCGGTATATTCGACAGGACAATGCCTGTTTTTAGAATACCAAAAGAAAGGAACGCATCGTTAAAAATGTCCATGCGCATTTCTCATATAGAAAGTAACGAATTTGCAGACTTTGTACATTGTGATTGTAATTTTAATTGGAACAAACTACGCAAATGCACTTTTCCATATAAATATTCCCAACGTGTTTACTTCTGGTATAATGAATGCCATAATTGGGACAGTCGGTATTGTAGATTTTGTAATTTAACTGTCACTACATTAAGTTTTAACTTTAACAAACGACCTAAATGGCTTTTTTCGCACATATTTTGCCTCTGTCATATTGAATGCCTTACTCGAGATAGTCAGTACAAACTACGGGCACAGACGATCATTGAGCACTCTCTGCATCTGCAATCGATTGGATGGCCTGACGGTGATAGAGTCCTCTAGACCGTCAGGTCTGCCAAGAACTAGTAAGCGGAAGGGCGGAGAGTCGTTTCCAACCCTTCGATTGAGACTATTGTGACACGCTATCGGGCGCCACTTTAAACAGGTAAACCACGGGAGTACAGATATTTTAAATACTTTTATTGACTTGGGCCACGATGAGAAATGCGCATGGACATTTTTAACGATGCGTTTCTTTCTTTTGGTATTCTAAAAACAGGCATTGTCCTGTCGAATATACCGAATTAATTTCGAGTGAAGACGTGGATGTAATCTAAGCTATCTGGCTTTTTCCACAGGCTCAGGTAAAATTTTAAACTTAGTATTAATATTTCACTCTGTTGATACAAAAGGTCGAACTGTTGGCAGTCATTAATATTGTGTTTTGCCAATATTGTTTCTAACAGGCATTTTCCTAAAAAACATTGCAAGCACTATTGTGTGCACGTACTACATCCCAGTTTCTTGACCACTACATGTGGTAAGTACCATACCAGCACACAATATGGTGTAAAGTCACATATAACAAATAAGACTATGGGCTAATAAATAGTCCCTCTCAATTGAAATTGATCATGTCACTTTCTTCCCTTTTTCCATAATAGTACCCGGCTGGGTCACACGTAAGTCATTTTTATTCCTCACCATGCTTGGGTGAATACCAGACAGTATCCAGGTATTTTTTGGTCCCTTGTCTATACATATAACAACTAATAGTTGCCATACACTATACTCACCCCCACTTCGTCCTTTTAATTGTAGATGTCCCTTATTGTCCTGTCCTGAAGAGACCCGCATCCCTGAGGGTCGAAACGCCGTCGACGCCAAAAGGAATTGAACCATTAAAATAGTGCCTACGATTGTGTAGACTCACTATAATCATTATTGACGCTTTGTTTGGTCATTTTCCTTTACTTTTGTATCCAATAAGAAACCTTTTGTGCCTTTTTGTAACTTATGTTTTATGTGATTTTGGTTTCATATGTACACTTGGGACACTGTGCACTATATTTGTATTCACATGATTGTGTAGCAACTTAAATGTGATTGAATTTGACTGATAAAATGAAGTAAAAACATTCTTGAGATGCATATAATTGGTTATTTATTCCTTTCAGCCATCCCCAGCAATCCTCTGTGGTAGTGTTAATCGCTATTAAGCCATATGTTAAGTGTATATTAATAAGTATTACACCACAGGAACCGTTGTTCTTTGATATAATCATTTTAAATAAGGCAGCTCGGCCAAGCAACGATAACGGGAGGTTCTTCCAAATGGCGGCATCTCTCTGGAGCCTCTGTAGGGGCGGTAAGAGTTTCCGCTCGTATCTTACGGCACGGTCTTTAGAAATGTATATACCTAGATATGTGAAGCCATCGCTAACTATCTGGATCGGGCAATCAGTCGTCATCCGTGGGGGGGTCCGTGCAAGACGTATACGAGGGATTTCCCCCAATTAATATTGTAGCCGGAGTATTCTCCAAAACTCCGAAAGATATCTAGTGCTGTCATTAGGGACTCATGTGGTGCCGTAAGGTACAGGAGGAGGTCGTCAGCATATAGCGAAATCCTATCTTCCCACCCGTCAGTCCACTTCATCCCCTGCAGAGAGGGGGTCTGCCTAATCCATGCTGCCAGCGGTTCAAAAGCCAGAGCAAAGAGTAGGGGTGAGAGGGGGCATCCCTGCCTCGTTCCCCTCTCTAATGGGAAGGTCTCTGAGAGTTTATTGTTGACAACGACTTGAGCCAATGGTTCCTTGTAGAGGAGTTTCACTCAGCTAACAAAGTTAGCGCCGAACCCCAACTTTCGGAGTACTGCCATCATGTATGACCATTCTAGTGTGTTAAAGGCCATTGCTGCGTCTAAGGACACCACAACAGCATCCATGCGTAACCGGTGGCAGCAACCCAGCACCCCGTAGAGGCGCCTTAGGTTCAGTGCCGTATGGTGATGAGGCATAAAGCCCGACTGTGGTCCGGGTGCACAAGGGTATGGAGGACCGTTTGGATCCTGTTGGCCAGGACCTTGGCCAGGAGTTTCAGCTCCACATTGAGCAATGATATCGGCCTATACGAGGCACATGACTCATTAGGTTTCCCCACCTTTGGGATGGCGACGATGCTCGCCATCCGTTGATCCTGGGGTATGCTACCTAGCTCCCTACTCTCCTCGAACATACGTTTCAGATGTGTACCAAGGCTGTTGGGTTTGAGCTTGTAGCGCTCCACAGGTAGACCATTGGGCCCAAGAGCCTTGCCGGGGCGAAGGTCCTGAATGGCCCTCACCATCTCCTCCACGGCCAGGGGTGCCTCTAGAGTCTCCTGTTCTTCCTCGGAGAGAGAGGGAAGGACAATGCCGTCCAAGAAGGCCGCCGACTCTTTCCGACTTTTCGGATCTCCTTGTGTAGACCCTTCTATAATAGGACGCAAACTCCTGGACAATATCTTGTGGTTCCGTAAGGACAGTTCCTACTTCCGTCTTAAGTTCAGCCACCACCTTCTGAGCTTGTTGCTTCTTATCTAGCCACGCTATCAGTTTGCCCGCCTTGTCCCCTGATCGTACAGCCTACCCTCTCTGTCCCTCGCCAGTGTCTTGGCAGCATCAGTAGCCAGGTCCTTGTACTCTGCAGCCTTCAATTGAAGTTTGTGTATCATGTCAGGGCTCCCTTCGCTCTGGGCACTACCCTCAAGTGCCTTCAGTTCAGTTTCTAGAGTCAGCAGTTGTGCCTCGCGTTCTTTGCGGCGCTCCGCTATCGCCGAGAGTACTTCTCCCCTTAACACCGTCTTGAAGGCCTCCCACAGAACCACCCCTGACTCCACGGTCCCCATGTTTTCTTCAAAGTAGCAGTCAATCGATTAAGTGTCTTTTTGGTAGCCTCGCTCTTTATTTGCCAGGCGGCAATAGGCGCCACACACCCAACCCTCCGGTCGCCCAGTGTTGTGTGCCCAGAGAGGGGAGTGATCTGAAATGCCTCGCGCCAGGTGGGTGACCTCCCGAATCGTCGCTTCTTGGTGTATTAGCGCCAGAAGATAATCAAGGCGTGAGAAAGTACGGTGTGGACCTGATAGGAAAGTGTATTGTTTTTGTGTCGGGTGCAGGAGGCGGCAAAGATCGACAAGTCCGAACGCCTCCAGAAGGTTGGGAAGCCACCTCTGACCCGCCCCAATGTCTCTAGCCGGCTGCCTGTCTACCTGCCCAGACACAACCGCATTGAAGTCACCACCTACCAGGAGGAGCCCTTCCGGAAGGGACAGTAGCATCTCTCCCAAATCACGATAGGATTGCGTTTGGAGACCCAGTGGAATATATACCGTCACTAAAGTGAGTCTACGGCCCTCCCATTTCCCCGAAATCGCTGCAAAGCGCCCTAGTGGATCTACCTCTGTATGGTCCACCACCATGGGGAAGTTCCGTCGTAGCAGAATGCCTACCCCTCGGGAACCTGAAGTAAAACCGCATGTGCTGCCACGGTGTACCCCCATCTATTTAGTGCCTGACATGTGTTACCCCTCAAGTGTGTCTCTTGCAGCATGACCACCTCCGGGAGGTGTCTCTTCACAAACTGTAGCACAATACTCCGTTTAAGTTTGTCCCCCAGACCATTGACGTTCCAGCTAATCAGTTTGAGGCTTTTATCCCACTTCGTAGCCATGGACACTTTTGCCTGCCAGTTCAATCCTGTGTTTCCTGCTTCGCTGTTCCAGAATATGTGCCCTTTCTCAGTGTGACCTTAACAACCTAACCCCCCCTCCGTAAGACCTTCCCTGCCTACCCCCCGCCCTCTCGCCCCCCCCCCCAACCCCAACAGTAACAAACCCCCCACCCTGCTTCGTAGGCTCCGAGCTACAAACATCCCCAATTAGCAGAGCGCCTTTCGCCCAGTACCCAACCTGGAAGAGAAAGAAACAAACAAGCCACAAAAAAAAAAACTCTTCCCTTCCCGATGAACCTTCTCCAAAAGGAGCGTGCGCCGGCTCCAACTCCAGCCGCCGCCCATGCCCACCCCACAAACAATAACAGTTTATCCTTGAATCCTACACTCCGTAGAGATTAAGTATCATCTATTTTGAGTCTGCCCCTCACCTGATTAGGCAATGTTCCAGCCCTTCGTGGGACTATGTGGGCCACGGAAGCTAAGAAGAGAGAGGGGAGGGTCATCCACAATGTCTGCCAGTCAGAGCATGGCCCCCACCTCATAAGGAGGCGATATCTCCCCTCCCCCCACCCCAGGTTTCACTAGAAAGAGCATGACCCACATCCCAGCATCAACTCCCACAGTACGTTACGCTATGTCGAGGTCCACATCCGCAGGTCCCTCACCCTCAATGACCAGCCGCCTCTCGAAGAGTCCCCCAGTGAGGACTTACACACCTTGACCTCCAGGAGCGTTGACTTTGTCCATCCACATCTGACCTCTCGGCCGTCGACCCCGGCGATGCCGCCTGATTGTCCCTCCAGTTCTCACCACCAGCCCTGTCCCGAGCTTTTGACGACTCCCGGTCAATTCAGTCCTGCATGTCCGATGGTGAAGTAAAGAAGAAGGACTTGCCCCCGGCAATATTTTGAGCTTGGCACGGAAAAAACATCATGTATTTGATGCCCTTCTCCCTCAGTGCGGCCTTTACGCCTGCGAAGAAACGCCTTTCACGCTGCACCTGAAGGGTAAAGTCCAGAAAGAAACAAATTGTGGCATTTTCGTATTGCAGGTGCCCTGCTTGCCTGGCTGTCTGCAAGATGGCATCTCTATCCCTATAGTTTAGGATTTTTGCGATTATCATCCTGGGCGGTGCCCCTGGTTTAGGGATAGGGGCCCGGTTTGCCCTTCCTATAGTGAAAATGTTGGACAGGCGTTTAGGCTTTAGGTGGTTGATGATCAGGTCCTCCAGAAAGAGTTCCACGCTTGGCCCCTCCAAATCCTGCGGAACACCTACTACATGGATATTACTCCTGCGGGCCTTGCCTTCCTGGTCCTCCAGCCGCAGGGCCACTTGGCGGTGTTGGTGTACCAATTCGTTTACGCGTTGTTCCAGAGTCCTGGTTGACGTCTGGAGCTCCTTGATGTCGACTTCGTTGGCCTTAGTTTTTTCCAAAGTTTTACTGTGGTCAGCGCGGAGGAGGTTGACCTCAATGGAGACCTTGTCGATTTTCGTCTCCAGTTTGGCGCCAAGTGACTGTATGGCCGCCATGATGGAAGCCAACGACGGTTCCTTTGGACCGGATTGGTCCCCCGTTGCACCTTCTACCTGCGGCGTCCCCATCTGGACTGTATATTTGTCCAATTTGTTAGATTGCGTATTCGTAGTTTGTTTGGGCCTCATGGTGGTTGTGTTCCCACACTGGCCGCTACAGTCACGTAGTACATACAGGCCCGTCAGGGATAACCTTCTGTTGTCGCCGTTGGTGTTCGGCACTCCACCAGGATCTCACCTTTCCTCCGCGCTATCACTCAGGCCCCCGAGTTACAGGGTGGGCCCCCATGTCACTGGCCCGGCCTCCGGCGTGTAGTCGGTCATTCAATACACTCTCCACCGCTTCCCTGCAGACGTCACCCTCCGCCTCCGTCCCTTGCTCCTTCCTTCAGGCCGCAATCTCGTTGATGATGCGCAGGTCACGTGCGCCAGTGCCATCCAGCCAATCTCTTACCCGGTTGGGGCTCCCACGACGTCTGTACCTCCGAGTCTAATGCACATCACTGCCCCCAGTGAGGAGGTCCATTCAGTTGGTCCGGGGAGCCGCTGGGCCTCCGAGTCTGGTCAGCACCATATTCCCTCCGGCCCTTCAGGCCTTTCTATCACCATCCGTGGGGGCCCCTGCACTGTTATCAGCCCCCTTTAGGTTCGCTGGTGCCGACTCCTACTTGGCCGGTTCTTCAGGCTTCCACCGCGTTCCCAGCCGAGGCTACTACCGGGCATCCAGTTTCTCCTCTGAGCCCCACACGGCTAGGCCGCACTTTGACCTCCTCTCTGGCCCTCACCGTCA
The DNA here is from genome assembly GCF_964261635.1 of Lissotriton helveticus. Taxonomy (NCBI): domain Eukaryota; kingdom Metazoa; phylum Chordata; class Amphibia; order Caudata; family Salamandridae; genus Lissotriton; species Lissotriton helveticus. Next base: position 1,085,720,275 of record NC_136068.1, read on the forward strand.
ACACTTGGGGTCCGCGGCCACCAGGGGTTTAAGTCCGAGGCCCCACAGTTGCAGCGCTTTACCGCCTGGGTCCCAGACGCAGGTCGTGGGATTCAGTACCGGCTGCTCCGAGAGTCCTGACCAAGCCGTTGAGCCGGGACCTCACTTGACACGTTGGGCTGCTCACACCGCACCAGCGCTCCTGGCCGGCGCCCGGTCCCAGATGGCGGGGACGTAGCGCGGCTCCGGAGACAGATAGCGGGACTGGATTTAGATCGGTCTGGTCCTCCACCTCACACCCAGTCAGCGCTTCAGTGGGAGTGCAGGAATTCTCGGATTTTCGCCGATTTACATGGGACTAAGGCTTGGCTCCGCGGAGCTCTCGAGTCAGGCGGCCATCTTCGCCGGCGCCTGGCCACGCCCAACCATTTTTTTTTAACACTTAGATGGCCAGCTATGGTCCGGCATAGAAAACAGTTGTGCTTGCCTTTCAGGCCCAGTACAATGCATCTCAACCTGAAATGTTTCAAATGTTGGCTGTATGTCATCCACTGTCCCTATGCGTTTTGACCTTGGTTTTGTTGATGCCTTCCAAGACTTGTAACGCTACTTCATCCATAACAAAAACTGCTCGCTTGACCAACTTGCAGCAGTTAGGAGTTTAGGTTTCTGCTTGGAGCCGTCTCTCGCTCGTGTGTGTGTGTGTGTGTGTATGTGTGTGTGTGTGTGTGTAGGCGTGTGTGTGTGTGTGTGTGTAGGCGTGTGTGTGTACATATATGTGTGTGTGTGTGTGTGTGTGTGTGTGTATATATATATATTTCTTTTCACACCCTACACAGAGGAATTAGCATGTAGGTACACACAGCTCCAAGTTCCACCTCTTCATGTAGCAGCTTTTTTGCAGTTAGCACATCCCAATTTGTATATTGAAACTCTGCAGTATGCCAAGAATTTTCCCACCTCTCCTTGTTTCCTAATTACATTTGAGAAGACCCCATTAGGTCAGACGTGAGGTGCCTGGCGCTTCTGGTCTAACCCAACCCACCTCCGTCGGGTGCTTGGACGATCTCATGCGTACCAGCGCTGCTCCAGCCTGCCCGTCTAATCACCTTCTTTGCTGTCTCTCTCTTCTCCAGGGGATGTTCTCTTCCAGATGGCTGAAGTTCACCGGCAGATACAGAACCAGTTAGAAGAAATGGTGAGTGAATCCTGATGGACATCCTAACTGACTTTTCTCTGCAGGGTGGTTTCTGCTTTCGGGGACTTCCGCGTATTGTTGGGCCTCTTTTGTTCTGTTGTTGGGACAAGATTGTGCACATCCAGATGAGCTTGATAGTAGTGCAAGTGATTCTTTGAGCGACAGTTTGCCTTGGCAATGTAAGTGTGTTCTATCAGTACGGACTGATTGAATGCCGGTTGTATGTACATGAGGACATGGGTGGCGTGGCTTATGAGGCATTACGGTATGGCTGCTGGAGCTGCGATAAAGTAGTCGGCTCGTGTGCAGAAAGTGACATCAAAGCTGGTATTTCCACCGCTCCTCTGCTATACCTGGCTTATGATCAGGATATTCTCCGCTTGATAGTTACTGTTCTCAAAACACATAAAGAATGCTAATCAAATCTTTTTTTATGTAGATTGCAGCTTTTTAAATGAATCTGTGATTTCTCATTCATGCGCCCCCACCTTTCCACCCTGTATTATCTGCCAGTTTGTGACCAGATGGCCCCGTGATAGATCTAATCCGCATGGCTCCTTCTAGCTTCTCTGGTGCGTGATCCCTCCTTTTAGGATTGTCTCATAGCCCTGCTGACCTTCCTGTCCATATGCAGAACGCCGTGTGCTTGACACGTCCGGACTCCCATCATCCGCATTCATTTCCTTTTCTGCCTCAGATTGGTGCCTCCTGTGCTCCCTGGACGATCAGCCTCGCCATGTTTGGCACCTGTTTTTGTTTCTGCACGAAGAGACCTGGCTGCAACCACTAACCTTCTGTTTTTACCTTCCAGTTGAAATCGTTCCACAACGAACTCCTCACGCAGCTCGAGCAAAAGGTGGAGCTGGATGCCCGATATCTGAATGTAAGTCTGCAGCAGTCTGTGTCTTCGGCAGAATGCGAACCGTTAACACGCCTGTGGCTTCAGCATAGGCACATTCTAGTTCAATATTATATATAGTGTTACTGCTCAGCTGAAGGGCTAGACTTTTAAATTATCATGAGTGCATTTCTTCGCAGGAGTAGTTCTTTTTATTGGGATAGTGCCGATGCTTTTCTGAGAGGAATAGGTAGGTCGTGAGACCGACATTTTCCCTTCCTCTCAAATACTGCTTGTCACTCCGTGCTCAAATTTGGTTTATTGTAATTGGTTTTGACGAAAAAGGCTTAATGGGTGGATGCGTATTTATCTGCTGTTCCCGTGTTTTCCCTACAAATGTTAAGGCTGCGCTGAAGAAATATCAGGCAGAGCAGAAAAACAAAGGCGAAGTTATGGAGAAATGTCAGCTCGAACTGAAAAAACTGCGGAAAAAGAGCCAAGGCAGCAAAAACCCTCAGAAGTATTCGGAAAAGGAGATGCAGGTAGGCCTGAACCCAGTCTTCTTATTCGTTCAATGGATGTTTGCTCCCTTCGCCACTGTTTATTCACCCTCTCTCTGATGCGACCTATGGGTGTAATCACCAGATGAATCTGGTAGTGTGCCCAGGTTTCTGTGGTGTCCAGTACCACATAACTGGTACTTGTTTCTATAACCTAGCCATACAGAAGTGCTGCTGTTTTTTCTGTGACACCAGCCTGAACAGATTGCCAGTGAGCAGATAAGAGACGCATGTTTTTGGGGGCATAACAATTTAAGGGCCGACTACGAGTCGACTTGTGGCGGCGCGGTGGTGGTGGTGGTCCAGCCACCACCGCACAGGAGGTCCAACCACCCAATTATGACTTGGGCTGTCAGACCGCCCTGGGACCGCTGACGTTGCTAGGGAACCGCCGTTCCCTGGCCATGGTACAGCAGTCCTGAACCCGCAATATGCTTGGCTGGGCCGCAATGGTCCCACCAAGCATATTAAGAGTTTCCTCTCTGCCGCGGTTTTCATGGCAGTTTCACAGCATTGAAAACCATAACGGAGAGGAAACAAACAGGCCCCACAGGGCCCCCTGGTGCCTCACGCCATGTGGATGCACACAGTGGGGCACATGTGCCCCCCTGTGTGCGCGCACACTAGTTCCTGCATGGCATGGGCATTACAGTCCATGCCGTGCATGTTGGACACGGCCTCGTGGCGTGGTCCGACCCCGTCCGCATGGCGGGCCCGGGACGACATCGGCCCTCCATTTACCTACTATCGACCCCCCTGACCCGCACATTCACGAACCATCGGCACGAGCAGCCTCCCCGGCCACCTACAGCTCTCCCCCTCCCCTGGGACCCCGGCGGAACCTGCTCGCCAACGCTGCCAGCCTGGCACCCTGACCCGGCCACCCTTTCCGGCCCGACTCCATCTTGGGACCCCCACGCCCCGAACACGTGGCCGCAGCCATCCCGGGCCCGGCCCCAGCGAAGCCCAGACATTGAGGCACCAGGATCCTCCCAGGTGGTAAAGTGGCCACTCGACCAGACCCCGGAGGAGGAGAGTCTCGAGGGGCCTTCCCCCACCCCCGGACGCCTGGTATCGATCGCTCTCCCGGCTCCCTGGGCGCTGGCTCCGCCCCCCTGCTGGGTGTCTGGACACCTTCATCCCGGCCCCTCTGACCCCCAGGCGCGAGGGTCCGGACATCAAAGCCCTCCAGTCCTATATCTGGGCCAGCCCCGGATCAAGACGGCAGTTGTATCTGGAGTGGAAGCCCTGCTGACCTCGTCGCGGCTGATCCTGATCCGAACTCTTGCACCTGGAACTACCTTCGAGGCCCTGCTGACGCTGTCGCGGCCTGTCCAAGCTAAACCACCTTCGAGGCCCTGCTGACGCTGTCGCGGCCTGACCCCGCTGAACTATCTCCGAGGCCCTGCTGACGCTGTCGCGGCCTGAACCCTTGAACTATCCACGCACCAGTGGGTGCCAAGACTGTCCCGCTACCCCCTTTCCCCCGAGATCAAGACATTACGGATCCCTCGATCCTTGCCGCTATCCTGCCAAGAACTTGCTTCGAGTACTTATATAAAGATTCTTGTGAACCTCCTTCCTGTGTAGTGTCTATCTGTAAGTAGTGTGATTACTCTGCTGTTACGATTGTAGGAGAGGAGCCTCGCCAAGGAGGCCTCCCTACGGCGCTCGGCCTAGTCCATACAGAGAGGTGGGTTTCGGGGCGGACAGTCAGACACCTTCTGTCTCCCCCGGGGTCGCCTTTCCAACAGTGCAGGAACTGTTTTTGGCGTTCCCATTGCGGTGCCCATTTTTAGAGGCACCACTGTGGGAACGCCATCAACCAGCGGGCGGCCCGACCCCGGCTTTGCCGCAGGGGGAGCGTGGAGGTGGTGTACCTCCCGCTGCGCCAAGAATCGTCAGTGTCTTTGAAGCATGCATGTGTATGAGAGGCAGATGTGACCCGATTACATTATTGTTTACATTTAGGTTTAGATTAATGAATATTGCTTGCTTGTAGCATTCGTGGTTGCTGTAAGAATGAGGCCCAGCAGGTATTTGTGAAGTTGTAAGCTTTACAATTGGAGGAGCAAGACAGTTCTGTAACGAGTAGAGGTTCGCTGTTGCTACTTGCAAACGTGGCATCTACTGGTACTATTTGTTCCCCATTAATTCATGAATCCAACCTTACAAAAAAGTCTGCATTCATTGAAGAAGAGGAGCCTTATCTTTACCTGAAATTGGAAGGCCCTGCGCTTGGTGCCATTGAAGCAGTGATTGTAGCATTTTGTTCCTTGGAACTGTGACCTGCCTCACCTTCTGCATCTGTTTACGGTGCTGCACCAAAGTCACACTAACCTCTGGGCCCGTGATGGGCTCAGAAAGAGGAGCCCCAGTACATTGTTCTAGTTTTCTCAGTGTAAGCTCGCATTGTTATGATAAATATCTTTTTGTATACATTATTTTAACGTATTAGTCAAAATGTGACAATGCAACTTAACAGAACAAAAAGTCAATATATTTATTGGTAGAGAATGATCGCATGGTAAATAATTTTTTATATAACTATTTGTTTATCCAAGCAGAGTTGCTTTTAGGCCACTAGCAGTGAGATGCTGGCATCTTCATACGAAAGACTAGCTCTGCCCTCTCAACCACTGGGATATTTAACTGCTCATTGTCTACAAAAAGAAAATGAAGAAAGTTAGGTACGACCTTTTATTTTACATTTACGAAGTCTGGCAATTGGCACGGTCACTTCTAATAAGGGCCGCTACAATTCTGCAGTTCTGTGACTGCACCCTTTTCTGCATACTCATGGATTTTCCTAGTTTGCCACATGATGCACCATATGCATAATTTGTAGATTTCAACAAGGAAAGAGCTTTTGTTTCTAACTCAAATTAATCAAAAGCTATTAAGCAAAGCGCTACACGTAATTCCGAGCAGTGGCAGAGCTTGTGCAAAGTTTAGGCAGTTACCTTTCACTTGCTGATTGCTGTATTCTGGTGTTAAACTGGTACTAATGTGGTGCCTCTGTGGCCACACACTTTGATAGTTGTTAAAATGTCAAAATGAAGAAATAACACTGCTACAGATTTTGGCGCATTATGAAGTTTATTTTGGCTTTTCCTTGCTGCATAATTTTGTAAACCCCGTTGCATTATTTGGTCCTCTACTTTCGCATAATTCCTTGTCTCCCTGCATATAATACCACCCACCATTCCTTACGTTTCAGTCAACCGTATAATGCATTAAGAGGCTTATAGTTTAGCCTTGAATGTTTCCATTATGGGCTCAAAACCCTAGCCTGTAACGTGCTGTTTACTACAGAGCCACAATTGGCCAATGTATTATGCATTTAAGTTAAGCCATTTGTCAACTATGTTTTACATTTTAGCAAGCTGTGGACTTCCACTGAATCAATACTGGAATCTTGGGACCTCGGTGTTGTTATTATTGGAAGCTGGGGACCCTCCGCATAACCAATTTCTATTATTTGAAATTCAAACTAATACACACAAATTCTTAAACATGTATACACCCAAAACATGCTCAAATATTAAAATATTTAGTTTAATTCACAACCAAATATAGCAAATGTTTTCACATTTGCATATACTTTATTCATTTTCGTATATTATTTAATTTGATAACAGTCGGGTACCCCATGTTTATGCTTCGCAGACCCCCAGGTGTCCTTGGAACACAAGTTAAGAATTACTGCAGTATAGTCAATGAAAAAAATAAACCTCGTTTCACATATAAAACCAAAAATAAAATTCTACTCGCATATTTAGTGAGGGTTCACTCTTTCATTCCTATCCTGCATTAAAACAAATATTAGCAAAGTGAATTGTTTTCTGTGTAGTGGTACATTTAAAAATGAGCTTCACTTCACTGCATAGGTACAACATGGGCATCAGATGTTCAACCTTCCCTAAAATACAAAATAAGTAAAAGGTCGCCGAAGCTGGCGGGACATTAGAGTTCTCTCACAAATACAGACAGGTACAATACAGGTAACTAACAAAAAAAGAGGTAAGGATTGTTGTGTGCTCTCTGTGAACATACAAGAAGGACAACAGTTCAGGAAGAAAGAGGTAAACCTCCTATGCAATTGCCATGAATTCATGTAGATCGTCCAGCCTCAACCCCCTATTTATTTATTTTGAAGGTTTTATATAGCGCGAACAAGAACCTTGTGGGTATCAGAGTGCTTTACAAGATAAATATCGCAGATACATAGGCATATGGTAAATAACATAGATCCATACAGATCAAGAATTGTATAATCACAGTAATATCGAAGATACAAACGTAAGTAGTAAATAATATATAGTTCAATATAAATCAAGAATCCTATACTCACAGTTACCTAGGCTCAAGTGAATTCAGCCATGAGAAGAGATTTCACTTCTTTTTTGAAAGATGCAGTAGAATTCAGTCTAGTTTCTGGGGGCAAATAATTCCAGATCCTGGGCGCCATCCCCGAGAAGGAACGGTTATATGTAGTGTGGTATGCTTCATCAATGTTTTCCACTTCTAGCACTGGACAGCATCTGAGTACTACAGTCTATTGGTTGTACAGTTCCCTAGCTATGGGTTTCCATAATCTGAATAAGGTCATATGCCTCACTTTTATTGAATATTTATGTTCTCCCTATGCTAATCTGAGCCGTATATTAAAATTGTGTGTTGGTGTGATAAAAAAATATTTTACTGATGTCTTCATTCTATAAGATTCAAAACCGGAGGGTCGAGCAATGGACACAATTTCTCTTTTGCGTCATCATGTTTCAGCTTTTGAATAGTGCCCTCACGTTGCCTGGTTCCTTCCTCAGGACTGCAGGTCTTGAAATATCGTACCAAATATTGTGATACAGTCCCTGATTCATATGGCATGTTATGAAACTGCATTCAGTAAATCCTTAGGGTCAGGGGCGTAGCTAGAGCTTCTGGCGCCCGGGGCTATCCCCCAGATTGCCGCCCATGGCAGGTAGGGAGGGGCGCAGGGGAAAAGGATGGCGACACTATCAAAATATACATTAAAAAATGGAACGACAAATCGGTCAGTGCACACACACACACCCACACCCCTCTGTGGTATGATTCGTAACCTAGACAAGTTCCTACTGTATAGGTTGCCTGGAGGGAGAGGTAAAAATTAAATGTCACTTACTTAGATTAGGGCCGGATAGAGTCAGTCAACCGAACCATCCTGGTCCACTCGTGGCGTCATCCTGAAGTTGAAGGCGGCAGCTACTAACTCGAGGACAGTCGCAGGATTTAAGGCTGTGGCAACAGACAGTGCAGTAAGTGCACACAGAGTGACACAGGCCAGCCAACCAGCCCAGTGCACGTGTGCGTGAGATTAACCAACCAGTGCCAGATAGTAGCAAAGCGCAACTAGAGCCAAATTTCAAGGGGGGGTGGCTAAGAAAAAATTCTAATTCTTCAAGCAATAGGCAGAGTGGAGATGCAGGGGCTCTAAGAAGGTTAAAAAAAAAACAAAGCCTCATTAACAAGCAATGGTCTTTTAAAGACCTGTGAAGTACTCGGCTACAGCTGTGTGTGTGCCAGGGAAGCTGTCACAGCCTGGGCTGCCACACACGACGGGGGCTGAAGAACTTTGACCCCAATGGAACTTGTGTGCCTGGGACAGTCAGCAGTAGACAGACACTCAGACTGCCTACCAGTTGTGCACAACAGACAACACTGCACACTAGTCACTCTCAAGTGTGGAGGGGTCTCCTAGTCTCCACTCTCCGACCCTGATTACCCTCACATCACCGTGTGTGAGACTGTGGGGCACTCAGAGGGAGGGGCTGCGGCCTAGCTCAGGCCACGGGAAACACACTCACCAACCAAGCTCTAGTCATTGGGCAGGCCGCAGCCAGCAGCGCTGACTGCTGAGCACACAGTGCAACTCAAGAAGCCTTATGCACAGGAGGCAGCCAGGCTGCAGGCAAGGGCCAGGCCTGGCGTCGAGGACGAGGCGCACATACATTATTTTGCATCACGGGATAGGCATTGGCTCAAAATGACAGAATTTAAATATTACGCCCCCCACCGCGCCACCCACCCAATGCCCACGCAGCACTGTCATGAACCACGGGTTAGACAGTTTGTAAAGTGAACTCTATAGATGTCCCCTATGATGCATGTGCGCCGCTACAATTGTCTGATAAACCACTGTAAGAAGTGATGTTGAATAGCACACACCCAGAACTGAAGCCCTTCAAAGTTCAAAGTGGTCTCAGATTTGATACTTACAAAAGTGTGGTATTCGAGGTGCAACCCATTCCTCCCACAATTCGCATGCAAACGAACACTCTCCCGAGCACATAACCGAGCAATGCAGTCGAAGATAAATTACTCTGATTTTTCCGAAAACTGCTCTACATTTAAAACTGATGAAAGCATGTAGAGCAGCCATTGTGGCACAGTAGTAATACAAAACAAGTGTCTATATTTGTTCTAGACTGCTTTATAGCTGTGATACTTTGATAATAAAAAAGTGGTGCCAAATGAAGGAGATTTTATGAAGATCTTGTTTCCGAAGAAATACATTAAATTAGTAGTTTCTGAATACAGTGGGCGAAGTGTTCTATCTCGTTGTATTAACATGCTTCGATACATTGAAGCCACTTTGCATTATATTCTAAGTGATTGCATACATCAGAGCTTGTGCGCGGATTCCACCGCAGTGGCCGCCACTCTTTCCAAGCACAGACACAGCATTACGCAGATAAAAAAAGTCTACTTGTGGGGATATTAAATGTACCATTGAACTGTGATACACAAAATGCAGGAAGGCTCCTCCACCCCACTCCCCGCTCCACCTCCCCAAGTAACAGCTACAGCCATGTCACAGACCGTGGGGCACAGGTCTAGGTTCTAACAATAATAGCGTAGTAAAGTGATTTGTATGAGACTGGGCGGGCGGGGGCACTTAGAGGGAGCGGGTGCGCCGGGAGTGACACTCACCGACAACACCAAGCTCTTCTACTCCACAGCGTCGTCGTTGGGCAGGCGGGCAGGCAGCTGCAAGCAACTCAGCAAGTCTTATTCTGCCTGGCAGCACAGCGCCCAGGGGCAGGCAGGGGCCAGGTCCGGAGCCAATGAACTGCATTTGACCCTGGCTCTGCACGTCCCGCAGCCTAATAATGATTGGCGGTCAAATTGTTCCTGAAGCAGCTAGAGCTGCCTGCGAGCAGTTACGCCCAAGCCTGCCGGAAGCCAGGAAACGCAGCATTCGCAAGCATTTGCGCTTGCACTTCAAACAGATGTGCCGCGCCGCCCCAAAATAGTGCCTCCTGGGGCGGGCCGCCCCCCCTAGCTACGCGGGTGCTTAGAGGTTTATAAGATGTTGCAACAAAAGTGGAAACAAACCTTTCTTCATAGAACGGACCCATTTTGGGCAGAACTAGTGTAAGGTTCCATCCATCAGAGGACAAGTGCAATGCAGCAGCAGCGCAAGCATTCGTCGTCGTAGGACATATGCGAATTAGCAGTGCGAGCTTTGCTTCTTTATAGAACAGGTACGGAATGGGAGTAGCAAAGCAAACATCACTCTCTTGCAAAAACCAGAAAGTGCATCCTTCCATTCTTCATAGAATTTCAGCACTGCAGACTAGTACAATCTTTCATCACTCACCGAGCATGCACAATTAAGGCATGAGCGACGTAGATTACAGACCGATGTTGAGAAAGGGTGCTTAACTCTCTGAGAGGAGCGTATAGGCAGATGTTTAAGTGAATAGGCAACTTCCTCCACTATTTTAGCTTGTCATATTCTACATTCGGGCAATGAAAATTCTGCTGCTGTCACTCTGAGACCTCTGTAACTCTTGGTGTCCTATCCAGCAGTCTTGCTGCTGCCATTTCCTTTTGATCCAACTGCTGGCATTCAAGTGCACATTTTGTCAAAGGTTAGACCCTTGCTATATCCATGCAGAGACGTCCTCTAGTAGTGGTGAGAAACGTGATGGAGTGAGCGACATTGCCCAATAGCGTCTGGGCTATTCCATTTTCACTTGCGCACTCACACGGTGACCTCTCAATGGAATACTCCTTTCGCAAACACATGCACACATTCCATTCGCTCGTTTGAATCCCTCTTTCCCTTGTAACCCCCACTTAAAAAAAAATGTTTGTTATTTTAACTTAAAAGAACAAGTAATTTGCGTACATATATAGTAATAGACTCTGATGTTAAGTCACACATGTATATCACTAATAAAGCACACAGGAATATTATCCCTGATAACATAGGTTGTACATCATATGACAATATACAACTACGTAATGAACAGTGCATACACTGACTTAATCACAAGGGTGAATCTAGTTTCTTACTGTACAGGGATCAGGTGGGTAAATCAAGACCAGGGACCGCATCCTTCAGACTTATTGATTTTCTGGTAGCATTTCATCTGTCCTGACCAGTTTAATTCTGAACTCCTCTGCTGGAGACCACTCTACAACTTCTTTAACCCAGTTTGCCACAGTGGATATCGTGGCATCTAATTCCAATGCGTCCTTTAGATAGCAGTAAAGTAAATTGCACAAACAGTCTTTCACTTTAAGGTTTCAAAGGGTTGGCATTTATACCTTTTAGACATGTTATGAATTATTTGTTGTTTGTATTCTAGCAATTAATAAGTTCTTTCCAATAGTTTTCAATCTTGGGGCAGCTCCAGACCAGGTGAAGATATGTGGTCCAGTTTGTTGCTCTTGGGACAGAATTTGGGTTGCGTTGTGTTAATTGTGTGCAACAAAGCTGGGGCTAAATGGGTTCTGTGGATAAAAATAAAGTGGAGCAAACGAACATTTGCATAACTGATACCTCTGTAATAGGTGTGTGTGTGTGCGCTCCCTTATTTGGTATCTGAGAAGGCTATTCCACATTCAATCTCCCACTGTGTTCACGATCTCCATTCTTGTCCACGTGTGTCAACTTGTATCGCGATGCAACATCTAGTATTGATGCCTAGTGCCTGGTCAGCTGAAAGCAGGAGTTCCCACAACGAGAATGTTCTGGATATGTGTCCAGCCACATTTTGTGGTGTGCAGTACGTAAGGTGTAGCATTGCAGAAATTGACCAAAGGCTGCTGTAGCAGTGTCCAGCTAGACATGGGCCCCGTTTGCCACTTCTCCCCCCCCCCCCTCTCTTTTCCATTTTGGGAAATCTATTGCATTCTCCAACTGTACAAATTCTGAGAATTGCCATATCGGTAAGTCTGGGGCATTTAGGTGCCCCATCTAGTACAAAATCTTTTCCATATGGATTTCATGTCTTTAATGAAAGTGGGTATGTCGGGAGCGTTGCAGGTCCCGAAAATAAGTGCTCCAACATTTTAGTTCTGGTCATTGTCTTGGTTTATAGTTACCTCCTGTTTAAACCAGCCTACCACAAACTGCAGTTAGTATGCTAAATAGTATGCCTCCATATCCAGAACTCTCAGGCCACCGTCCTTCAGTGTGCATGCTAGTATGGTCATCTTTACCCTTCTCTTTTTCTCTACCCACACTAAATTATTTAATATGTTTGAGAGTCGTTTTATATAATGTCCCTCACTCCCTAAATCTTACATGAACTGCATTAAAACTGGTAAAGATATCAAGGCAGCATCAGCATTTTTTCTATTGCCAACCATCCCCTGATGGAGAGAGGAATAGAGGAGATACCCAGAAAACGAGTGAACCCTGCAGTGATTCAGTGAGTTTCACTGGCTATGGCAATGAGCTTCAGTATTGTTACTATTAATCCCATGCATCTCAACCCATCCAGTTACCAGAGTATGCCAAACTGTGACAAACCACACGGAGGGACCCTAGAGAATCCATCTAACGGGTATACGAGTGCTTTTTCTTTATTTTGAGACCTAATTGTATTCCGAAGTCCCCAAGTAGCTTTAAGAGTGGTGTCATTGCCTCTGCTCGTTTTCTTAAATATAGCAGGCGGTTGTCTGCATACATGGAGACCAAATGCTTGCGGTTGCATATTTTTAGTGTCCAGGTGTTCATTGTAAGCCTTAGCTGACATGCCAAGGGCTCCATCACTACTAGAGCAAACAGGAGGAGCGAGAGAGGGCACTCCTGTCTCCCGCCTCTCTCCAATTCCCATTCCTCCAACATGACACCCCTTTGTTCGTACTCTAGTTAGCGGTTTTGTATATAATTGCTTACGTGTGTTTATGAATAAGGGGATAAAAGGCGTTGCTTCTAAAACTGCAAACAGGTAGTGCGACGCAACATTTCAAAGGCTTTTGCTTCATCCAGCAATAACAGAGCCATCTCCTCCGTACGATTGCTAGTTAAATTCATGACCCGTTACAGACACCTACTCTTAGGGGCAGTATGCTTTCCCAGTCCAAACCCACATTTTTCACTATGTACCGGGCACACCTGTTTTTTAGCCGCACAGTATGTTTGTCTGTATTGAACAGGGATAGTGCACAATGGGCTTTGTCTTGTTATAGCTAAAAAAAAAAAAGTTATCGCTGCTTCAGATAGATCTCGGCAAAGTATCAGTGTCTTGCTTCTTGCTATATCTGCTGTAAGCCGTCGGCCGATCTGCAACGTTAGACCTGGCACCATCAGGCCCTGGCGCTTTATTAGTGTACAACTCCTTAATGGCTTACACAACTTCTTCCAGTGTTATGGCTGTTTCTAATCTCTCTGTGCGTGGTGCAATTTACTCGGACCGACCAAATATTAAGGCACCGAGTCTATCTGATCACATATGTGGGGTATGTACAAGTGTTTGCAATAGAAATAAAACACAGCATTTAAAGCTTTCTACGTATGAAAAGGGGGGGCCCTCGGCCCCCCCGCACGCATGGCGGCGCGGCGACCGTCGCCCCCACTGTCTCCGTTGTTGCCATTCGGCGGTGGGGGCGTGCCCTGGGGGGCGCGGCCCACCGCCGATTGGCTGGTGGCCCCCTTGACCCGGATCCTGGGAAGTGGGTCCGGGTCAGGGGGGGCGGGCTAGAGGAGGGGCCACCTGGCCCCTCAGGAATAAAGAGATAGGGAGCGCCCAGGAGACCCCCTTGTCCCTGGACGCTCCCTCGCCGAAACGGTGTGCCCCGCGCTCGGGGCTTCTTTGTTTGTCTTTTCTCTCTCCTCTGCAGGGTTGCTGAGGAGTCGAACAGCGGGCATGTTGGTAACTAGCAGGAATCGACATGCGTCCAGGGGCCGACCGAAGCAGACTACGAAGTCGTTTTTGGAGCATCGGCCTCGCACAGAGATCTACGGCAGGAGAGGGCTTGGTCTGGAAATGATGGCCTGCTATGTGCGTTCGCAAGAGACTACGTCTGGAGGCACTCGAGACCGAACGGAGTGTAAGTTTTACCACAGGCATTGGGGTGCTGCAGCACGTATGTTTCTGGGCATTGCTGCAGGTATTTCTACATGTATTTCCTGGGCAGTATATGGGCATGGGGCACGCATGTTGGTTTAGGGGCATGTTGTGCGTTGCCTCATCTAATTAATGTTAGCGGTCGGCGGGCAGTATGTTTCTGGGCATTGCTGCAGGTATTTCTGCATGTGTTTTCGGGGCAGTATATGGCCATGGGGCAGGCATGTTGGTTTAGGGGCATGTTGTGCGTTGCCTCATCTAATTAATGTTAGCGGTCGGCGGGCGGTGTGTTACTGACTGGGGCTTTGTTACGAAAACTTTAGTATGGCTTAGACGCAGTGCAACATCGCCTTGGGCTGCATTCCGGTTCAGTTGGGCGTAGTGTCCCATCCATGAAAGCAATACAAATACTCTTATCATAGTACTATGAAAACACGTACCATTGATTCTTTTTCTAAAATATGTACATTATTACATTTTCAAACTGGATTAGACAGGCAAGTACAGTAAATTAAATCCTTTCGTTGAAACAAAAAACGAACGTAATTATTCTTGAACCGCAGAGTGAGCGATAGTGCAGCGGCGCTACCTTCGGCCTCTGGTGTCGCAGGTCCCTAAAAGACAAGGGTTCAATCCCCAGCAGTGACTGTAAGGTCAGCTTTCTCGGGCAAAGAATATAAAAGAGCCGCTTAAAGTGATCGGCACCGTCAAACATTTTGAGAAAGTTCTTGCATTTGTATACGCCACAAGACTACGAAGGTACCATGCGGCTTACAGGGCAAGCATGCAAACAAAGCCTGGCCGGAGCATCTCGAGCTGCACTTGCCGGCCACCGCGTGCCGTTTTGTTTTATTATAGGAGTATTATTCGGTTCTTGTGTCTGCCGGCAGCATTCAGCAGTCACCATAAATAAAGCTAGACATCCGCTGTCGCAAATGAAAAAGTGATCATTGGTGTGACGACATTGTTTTAACCTGTGCTCAGTTAACATTTTAAATCTGCGCATGGAGCGCTGTATTTGCGTTTTTGGTATAATACCAGAACGTATCCCCGAACCTTTACAGGGGAAGTGTTAAAAAATGCATGGCGGGGCCTTTTGAAGCCACAACAGTTAACTACTCACTCATTATTGTCAAGGTTAATATGGTGGTTGAGCGCTAATCAGTTCTTCGCTTACTCCTGGGAACATGGGGAGGCGGCTGTTTTTTACAGACAGATCCATTATAGCTTATCGGCCCATCTGCACACAGCCTATGAAAGCAGGGGATCTTGGTAGTGGCGCAGACACTTTTCTTGCTACCAGAACCGCAAGGCAAGAGCAAGGGTTAGGCTGGATGGTAGTTACACAGCTGCATGTTTGTTGGATACAGGTTAACTGTTAATGTGATACACAACATGATGTGCAAACAGTTGTATCATGCAAGCTGAGCAGATAAGTTATCGCTGGCTTTGTGAGAAGCAATTCAACATATTGGGGAAATGTCATGCAAACAATTCGAGCTGTTTTTGTATTTCCGTTGGTTGATACACACAATCTCTTAATCTTAAGCTGCTAATGTATATATTTTTAGGGCATTGGAGTGATATGGGTATTGGGACAGCACCGCCTCCCCCCCCCCACTGTTTTCCCTCCGGGTTCCCAAGGAAAATGTTTACATCAAACGAGGCAAAGCCTATCTTATATCAACAAGGTTTTAAACTAAAAGGTGAATGAACTGAGGGAGTGGCAGGACAGGGGGCAGCAGTAAAAACAGTTAATCATCACATGGATCTCAAAACGATACATACCGTAACATATTATATTATGACATAACATCACATATAAAAACATGGCGTAGCATAATAAGACATGGCATAAGATAAAATAGCAAATTCCCTCGGCTCGCTCACATGGCTTTGACTGCTATTGTTCTGAACACAGCGAGGTTCGAGGAGGACCGCTCTCCTCTCCATGGTTGAAAGTCCTCACATCCTCTGACAATATGCAAGTCGAGCCCCCTTGTCCATCAGACACCCAACAAGTGCAGACAGGAAGATGGTAAGGCTAGGGGAGTGACCGACAGTATAGTCTTCCATGCAGTGGGATGTGCAGAACGAGGGTCATATGTACAAGGAAAAGTCATAGCGTGGAGCTGCGCCACATCTGGCAGCGCCAGGCTCCATTTCCAAAACACAGAGATGCACCATATTTACAACAATACGTTCACCCATATGTTTTCCCTAGCGTTAGTGCTAATATTGGCTGCCTAGTGCCAACACAGGCACCCTTGGAGCAGGGGTGCCTGTGTTGGACGGAATGATTGTTTGTGTGCCGGAGGGTGTCTCTTCTTGCGCATGGGCAATCAGTGGTGATGATTTGTTTACTTCTATGTGTGCTGCAGCGCGCATGGAGGGGGGAAAATCGTAATTATTTGGTGATTGTTTGTGTGCGGGTGGGGAGGCCTTTCTGCACATGGACAATTGCTAAGGGCGTGTTGCTCTTTCTGTCTGTGCCGCAGAATGCGGAGCACACAGAAAGAGCAAAAAATGAGGGGAAATAAAAGAATTTCTCCTTGTTTCGTTAATGACTTCAGGGTGGGGAAGGATGAGTTTTAAACACAGCGCAGTTTGCACTGTCTTTTTGCGAGATTCATGAACTACCCGTCTGCTCCATAGGACATTTTGGCATAGATATGGAGACAGGGCACTGTTATCAATGCATATTGGGGTTACAGCTTTATAAGTGACGGTACAGGTATTTCAAGGATTTCGCCAATGCGTATGTATGGGATGCAGGTTTAGTAGTGGACTGTAGCTGAACGTGCTGAAGGATTCCCCTGCACAGCGAGCGTATAATGCATTCATATTGCATAGAATGTTTGGTGCTAGGGACATTTTCAAAATAATTCCCCCCCTTCTCAGACCTTGCCTGGAAATGCTTTTGTCCTTCTGGAAAAATAAGCGCTTTGGGTTCATTCCTGGGCTTCTTTACTGATGTCCTCCAGGCACTTGCAATATTTTATCCAAGCCATGATTGCTGCTTATTTATCTTGTCCAAGGAACAACCATTGACATAAGTTAAATTTTTGACACTCTATAATTACTATTATTGGTGTCTGCTGAGGGGATAGTTAGAACAATCGTGGAACGATTCACGAATAGGGTATACCCCCCTTCTCTTGGGGTCCTCCTGGGGATTAACGCACATCTAAGGGTAGGGCGTGACGAGACTGTGGAAGCCAGTTTACCAGGGCCCACATTCCTTGGCGAGCTAAAGCAGAAAGCCAAACGAGGGACTTATTTCGTTGTGAAGGTAATAAACATCTGAGGTGCTGTTCACTATTCCAGGGGGGACATTACACCAGTCCAAACGGCCCTTCATGGATGATAGGTTAAAGTCAACATTATTAGTGAGCTATCCTAGTAGTAGCTGTATTGCGTGCAGCCTTCAGGCTAAGTCTTGAGAGAATGTGGAGCAGCGTGTTTTACCAGTCTATAATTTCATGAATGGGTAAATGGAAAAGAACAGGTGTATAACAAATATATGTATTTGTTCCACACACATCCCTTTAGTTCCTTTCCGAGGCTAAAGGCACACAGTAATTTAGCACCATATACGTGGTACTCTAGGGGTGTACCACAGCCATATAGTAATAATGTGGTAGGGGTACAACGAATGGCATAGAGATGGGGCCTAGAGCCTGTAGAAAGACTACTTGGGGTCCTGATAATCATACACACCCTCATGTCACACATAAAAAGGTGCCCATGAGCTTAGTTGCGGCATCACATAGTTCTGGGGATGCTTGTGATCATGTCCGGTTGGCTAGGATGATATTTCCCGGAAGCCAAAGTGGCGAGCCAAAAAGGCCCTTGGGCCAGCTTATGGCCTGGCGGAGTTAGGGCTGTGCTAATTGTTTTAGCTAAAGACTGTGATGCTGCACTGTTAAGTAGACTGTCTTGTGTCACACATAGATCCTATGCGAAAATGGGTGGAAAACCAGGAACAGGAGGTGATGTCCTGGTTTACGGCAGAATTTTTACGAACCATAAATGTGCCGTGGCGCTGCCACTGGGTCACTGTACTGCACACGTGGTATTACGCCTATTAGAGGTCGTTCTACAGGGCACTCTTGGTAGCACTAATTCAATCGCAATACATGGAGCACAAACTGAGGCTATGCTTAACATTTACTGTCAACGTGTTAATGAGTAGTCATCTGGCGCCAATATTATCTAAAACTTAGCAACTGAGGGTAATGTAAGACTAGCACGTGGACAGCAGTTATCGCCAGAAACACTAATGGTGTGTGTTTATCTTTCCATTTTATGTATGGCCGGGTCCATGGTGGATACCTGGAGTGCTCCACATCACAACAGCTGCAACAGGTGGACAGCCCAAAGGATTCTTACGTCAGTCACGGCTGGGTCCATGGCGGATACCGGAGGGGTTGCTCCACACCGCAACATCAGCAGCGGGTGGACGTCAAAAGGGAAGCATACGTCGAGAAAGAGGACACCAAGGGCCCAAGTATTGCTGGCAGGTGTAAGTGCTACCCATTCCCTAAGGTGGAAGTGGGAATTGTCCCCCAGGTTTTTCTTGGTCTTTTCCTGGTTATTGCAGTTTCCCAAACCTGTGACGCAGGGGAGGAACGCATCACCGGAAGGGGAGGAGCTACAACGTGCCAGCACAAGCAACAGGCTGGACACGGGACAGGGTAGATTTTGTTTGGGGGTCTGTGCCTCGGTCACTTCAGGAACTTCTTTCAGGGACTCTTAGCGCAGCAACCCGACCCCCCCGTCAGTGGTGATACTTCACCTAGGGGGGAATGTCTTGGCCAAACTTGGGAGGCGAATACTCAGTGATGAGCTCATCTCCACTGCGGGTGGGTCTCCTGGACATCTCATTCTTCTGGAGAGGGGGGTTATGTCTCAACCAGTTTAGGGATTACTTCCGAGGGCTGTTAGCGCGCCGGCACTTTCCCCCGTCAGTGGTGATACTTCACCTAGGGGAGAATGATTTGGCTAAACTGGGAAGGCGCATTCTGATTGAGGAGATTATCTCAACTGCAGGGTGGAGTGCCAGGATCTGCCCGGGTTGCACGGTAGTATGGTCGCAACTCATAACTCTGTCGCAGGGGTGGGCAGGGGATTCGGTCAGGGCGTTGAATCACTCGGTAAAGAGGATCGACACACAGTTGGACAAGCTGTGTCGAGCCCCCCCCTGTTGCAGACGATACCTCATGGGCGTGTCGGGGGGTGGACGGTATTACGTGGGGGATGGAGTTCACTTGAATGGAGCAGGTAACGTCTTGTGGTCTGACAGTAGCTGGGCCTGGTTGGAGGGATTGCCAGACGGAGGGAGGGAAGGTCCTGGGGTCTGATAATGTCAGGGCCTGGTTGGAAGGTTTTCCTAAAGTGAGAATTTTCTAGGGTAGGTCGAGGCAGGGGGAGGCCAGATCGTCGGTTAACAATGCTGGCCTGTGGCGGTAAGGTCATTATCGGTGAGCACATATTTTGAGGTCTGAGGGGGCGGGCATCATCCTATGGAGGTTCCCGCCCAGGGGGAGGAGCCTGCGGGCCACTCCCACAACTCCAGGGGCAAGGTAATAGATGCTGCAAAGCAAAGGAGCGCGGGTAGGAGTAGTTCACGCTTTCCTTAGGCTGGTAGCCACCCCGCGCGCGTGGACTCATGACGCCACCGGCGCAGAGTAAGGGCCCTCCTTTAGTGGGTAAATGGAGTTCAGGGCGTAGACCGGGCAATTCCCGGGGTAACACTGCGCATGCGCACATCCAGAGGGGAGGCGCAGCTTGTAGGACCTGACACCGGTAGTGACCCTGCCATATGGCCAGAAATGTACAAAAATTCTAGATGAGGATGTTTAGTATAAGTTAGGTACAACATGTATTAGAGTTTTGTTAAAGTCAGGCTCTCAAACTTGTTGCTAAGAGTATGTACCTAAATGTCCTGCTGAATTTTTGTATAAATTGTTGATTATGCAATTAAAACCTTTTTTAATTTCATACTTTAATAAATACGGCCGGGCGACTAGCGCCCGCCTTCCAAAAAGTAAAGACGTCTCGTGTCCACGTTCCTGGGTATTGGGTGCCGGATTGGGGGGGAGGCGGCAGCTAGTCGCTGACCATGTGAAAAGGGGGGGCCCTCGGCCCCCCCGCACGCATGGCGGCGCGGCGACCGTCGCCCCCACTGTCTCCGTTGTTGCCATTCGGCGGTGGGGGCGTGCCCTGGGGGGCGCGGCCCACCGCCGATTGGCTGGTGGCCCCCTTGACCCGGATCCTGGGAAGTGGGTCCGGGTCAGGGGGGGCGGGCTAGAGGAGGGGCCACCTGGCCCCTCAGGAATAAAGAGATAGGGAGCGCCCAGGAGACCCCCTTGTCCCTGGACGCTCCCTCGCCGAAACGGTGTGCCCCGCGCTCGGGGCTTCTTTGTTTTCCCACCCACCATCCCTTGGAACAAAAAGTTTGGTAACAGTTCTTATCTCTGGTTGAAGGGTCAGTTCTGGATGTACGGTCCACGGGTCTCACAGGGTAATAGAGATGAACGGTTGGTGTATTTTGTTGATGCTTTTGTATAGGAATTTTTTCCCCCTTTTAGCAAGTCATGTGTGAAGTGAACTGTATTTAATGCTATGTGTCTTTAGGCCTTTTTTCCCTTTGTAGCTATACGTTGATACTGTCTGAAGTGAACTGTATTTAATGCTATGTGTCTTTAGGCCTTTTTTCCCTTTGTAGCTATACGTTGATACTGTTTGAAGTGTACTGTATTTAATGCTATATGTCCTTAGGCCTTTTTTCCCTTTGTAGCTATACGTTGATACTGTTTTATTAGCCAGTGTAGCTGTCCTTTAGAATTTTTTCCCATAGGTCGTCGTATTTATTAGGTATGGGGCATGCGGTAAGGTCATTATCGGTGAGCACATATTTTGAGGTCTGAGGGGGCGGGCATCATCCTATGGAGGTTCCCGCCCAGGGGGAGGAGCCTGCGGGCCACTCCCACAACTCCAGGGGCAAGGTAATAGATGCTGCAAAGCAAAGGAGCGCGGGTAGGAGTAGTTCACGCTTTCCTTAGGCTGGTAGCCACCCCGCGCGCGTGGACTCATGACGCCACCGGCGCAGAGTAAGGGCCCTCCTTTAGTGGGTAAATGGAGTTCAGGGCGTAGACCGGGCAATTCCCGGGGTAACACTGCGCATGCGCACATCCAGAGGGGAGGCGCAGCTTGTAGGACCTGACACCGGTAGTGACCCTGCCATATGGCCAGAAATGTACAAAAATTCTAGATGAGGATGTTTAGTATAAGTTAGGTACAACATGTATTAGAGTTTTGTTAAAGTCAGGCTCTCAAACTTGTTGCTAAGAGTATGTACCTAAATGTCCTGCTGAATTTTTGTATAAATTGTTGATTATGCAATTAAAACCTTTTTTAATTTCATACTTTAATAAATACGGCCGGGCGACTAGCGCCCGCCTTCCAAAAAGTAAAGACGTCTCGTGTCCACGTTCCTGGGTATTGGGTGCCGGATTGGGGGGGAGGCGGCAGCTAGTCGCTGACCATGTGTGTTAGAGCACGCTTGTGAACCTCATAGCAGTGATGCATGTGGACATCTGGTCCCGCTTCAAGAGCCAGGATAATAGTCTGCCCCTGCCCGCTTTATGTCTCACTCTGTGTATAACTCGGGGGAACGATTTGTTCCGGACCCGGTGCAATACGTTTCAACAGTTTTTTTTTCTTCCATGATTTCAGCACGGCGTCCCTCTGTGGGGACAAGTCCTGGTGTTACACTTCGCAACAGAATCCGTTCTTTCTCCTTATCTAGTATTGCACTATTTAGCTGCCTTTCCGGTGACGTAACCTGGGAGATCGCAACGCTCCTCACTGCTACTTTCAGAGTATCCCATTCTGTACCTCTCCTAGTTGGGGTATTGGTATTTGACTCGAAGAAATTTGCAATAGTAGTTCCCATGGCTTCACGATTGTTGTCTCTAACCGCCGTCCACAGTGGCAGTCACTTCATTCTCTTAGTGGGTGCATCCTCTTTATCTATGGTGCGCTCTTGGGTGTTTCAGCACTTACCTGTGGGCTTCACTTCTGATGCAATCTACAGCTTTCCCGTCTTCTGGGAAAATATCAAAACTGCCTCCAGCTACAGAAATAGAGACAAGGAAACCATTAGTCAAAAAGGGACCAAGGGTGGTAGTTATTTTGAGGGACAACGGTCCCTTTTAAAAGGAAAATCAATTAAATGTAGCCAAATTATCACAATCAAGATTGGCTCAGTTTGTGTCTGAATTGACAGTATCGAGAAATGTATTCACACTTAATGAAAAACAAAACAATACATGCAAGGTGAGTGAGCTGGACGTGACCGGGTAATAGGAAATCAGCTGATTTTCTTACCACAGGCAAGTGATTTAAAAGTAACTTTTAGGTAGAAAAATGTAAATATGCAAAAGTCACCATCATAAATACATCTTGTACTCCACATATATAATGAATTACAGTTTAGAATTAAGATGTAGGTGTCAACGACGTTTCGATCCACAAGCATGGTTATTGGATCATCATCTGGACTGAATAATAGAACAAATGCCTGGGTAAGTAAGGGGAAGGAGAGGGGGGAAGGGGAGTGTGAGAAACAGAAGGGAAAGATTTAAAATCATAGAGGTATGAACACAGTCCTCCAATAAAAAGCATGGAGACACCACTAGGTCAACTTTACAAAACCTTGCAAACACGCGCTGGAACCCCAGTGTGGAAAATTAGGACGGTATAAATACAGAATTACAGAACGAAAATGCAATGAAAGCCTCAGAAATCAGCGAAGCATAGTTACGCAACAGTTCTAACTAGAAACATGCACTCAATTGCTAAGGTAAATGACAATTGGCAAGCAAAATAGCCAGTTGCCCAAGGAGTAAGGCATAGCGGGCGATAATGGTGGTGATTGATCACCAGCGATATCAAGGAGGAAGACTGGTGCAGCGGAATGAAATGTACACATGTACAAGGTGGGTGAGGATATTGAAAGCCCACTTGCAGAGAATAAGTGGGGCCCATGTGAAAGCGGACGGGTCTGGATAGGAAAGGTCATGAGAATGCGCATAGAGGCAGGAAGAGTACTGAAGGATGAGTACCTGGGCGTGCAAGGTGGGAGAGAGGAGGGCTTATCCTGAATGAGCAGACACGCGGTCTGAGAGATCATGCTGGGTGAAGCCAACCAGCTGTAAGGGATAAGGCGGCCTAGAGAGGAAAACGGGAAGAGGTGAATGTCGAGGGGGTACTGAAGTGAGGCAAGCTGTCACACACCCCAAACCCCACTTACTTGTCCTTCTCACACACGTAACCTCTCGAACACTGACTGTTCTCTTGCTCAGATCATTTGCTTTCTCCGTTCCTGTTTCTTGTAAGCTTTAATTCTTTTACTGTCTTGTCTTAGACGCACATGACTGTAGTTTCTATGGTCCCTATCCAAAAGCGACTGCTGCCGGGCAGTTGTAGTTGGACGGGGAGGGAGGGGGATTTTAAAAAAAGGGGCTAAGAAACTCCAGAAAACCACTTACCTTGCCAGTGGCCGCTTTCCTCCGTTCTCATCTTCAGGCCGATGAACCAGGAAGCTCCAGACTCCACTGACCAATCATAACGCTGCAGTGCAGGGTTGTAATTGGTCTGAGGGCTGTGGTTCGGCGCTCAGCCAGGGAATGGGAGGCTGGGCATGTTTTCCGTTGGGCTGTACAACACAGCCCGCTGGAAAATATGCCAAGTGTGCATGTGAGGTTTGGCTAGCTCGAGACGGCTGGCCAAACCACTCCACTCAGGAGAGTACCACCACTCCTTCCCCTGCTCGAGTGGAAGCGCAGCCCCGCCAGCTTTGCATACCAATAATTAAAAATAAAATTGTAATAACATTATTACATTTTATTTTTCTTGTGGGTCGACGCTCCCCCGCCTTAGCTGAGGAGCCGTCACTGTCCCCATCACCAGTTTTAATGTTGAATATATATTTTTTTTAATTACCCTGGAGAAAAAGCTGTATTCCACAGTTTAGCAGTACCGACTATCTACGTAGAGGCCCTGCTGATAAGGGCTAAAGAAAAAATCCTATCTAGACTTAAATCAATGTAGTGATGATTTCAGGATTAAACCTGGATATTCAATTGGGACATTGGGGCAAAACGAAAGTTTGGGACCATTTGCAAATCACTGGAGTTTGTGTTAGTTATTTGGTTTTCCACATATTGAGAAATAGTAGTTAGCTAATAGGTCATTGTTATTTGGAGCAGCCCAGCCACAGCCTAATTGACTATGCTCTGGACTGGAGCACAGTTGACAACGTCTTCAACAATTTTTTAAATGCGCCCGCACAAGGTGCTGTGAAGTCTCAGTCTATGTGCTGCACCTTTTCAAAATGTTAAGGGCCTCCAGCGCTCCTTGGGTAGAGATTGGAGGACTGCTGGGGTCCCTCGATTGGAACGTAGCTGCGGCTGCCTTCGGCCTCTCCATACCATAGCACAGGCTTCGGAAGTAAGAGCCTTCGTCAGCAGCAGGATAGCTCTGCTCCGAATGCCCACAGTGCTCTTCACGGTGTTGCAGTCTTCTTTTGCCGCTTTAGTTGTCGTGTAGATCCTAGCAGTAGGACCAGAAAAAGTGGTATATGCCCATTTTTGCACTATTGCTGACAATTTGGAGCCGACTACGCCTTTAATCTAGTGTTAACTGTGTGGACAAAACTAACTACATGGGATAATAATAATATAAAGAATTACATTCGGCTCAAAAATATTTATTATACGCACCTTTTTTGTGGCAGTAAAACAATGACGAACATTACTGCAAACAAAAGGCACAAATATTTGCGCAGGGCCGTTTTTGCGGACAATTTTGCACTAGACTCAAAATTATCTGACATCTTGACAATCTCTTGATTTATCACTTGCAGGTTTTTTTTCAAGAACACAAGTTACACACCCTTCATGTTTCAAAAGTACCCTGCTGCTCGGAGCATACTTTGACACTTGCCTACAACGAAGCAAGTTGGAACAAGACTTCTTCCTACCGTGCATCGCTTGCTCTTTCACTAAGTCGAAATGATGGTCGCTAGCAGCCCGAAGTGTACTTTGTTGTGTGCGTTGAAAAGCAAGGCGGCAGAGGCCAACTTGTGTAATCCTTGGGTGGCAGACATTGAATTCCCCTTGAGTGTGTCAGAGATTGTTAAAGTAGAACTGTGCCTCCTGTCTTAGTGCATAACACCCCTGCTCATACCTGTAGAGTATGGCTGTAGGATGCCAGCAAGCTTTCGGCCTGTTAATTATTTATACGCTAATATTTGCCTTAATCCCACCTTCCTCCAGTTCTACTTGTTATAGAATAATTTCCCATATAGTAGAAATGCATCAACTTGGTACTTGTGTGTTGCACCGTACCGTGTAGTTTTGGTAACCAGCAAATCTACGAGCCTCTGCACTTAAACTTGTTTTGTTGTAAGTTGTTCAACTCCTTGATGAAACCTTCTCGGTATGAGGGTACAGGGCTTCCAAATGTAGACTGTGCTGAACTTTTTCGATGATCTAAGCTTGTATTTATAATGCTTTTGAATTGGCTCTGATCTCCCCAGTCCTTACTCACCCTGAATGGCGTGGGTGGAGTTTTCGTGTTGTACACCCATGCACATACATGTAGGTCAGTGCTGCTTTTTCCAAGGCCACTGTGAGCTCCAGTCTTTCCATGAACCAGAAGCACACTGCTTCCTCTCTAGGTGTGGTTCTAATTATAGCGCCCAACTTATATACTGGCCCAGCTTTAGGGGAATCCTTTTATCCTTTTATAGTTATTCTGACGAGTAAGTATGTGGGTTTTCAGATTTCCGACAAGTTAAAAGTTTGTACGGTAAGGACTTCAAACAAGGATTGACAAAATGCTGGCTTTTGCATAGTAAAGTTTTCTCCATCTTCTGTCAAAGAGAGTATATGACAGCATCTCCATTTTCTACCAGCTCCAGCTGTGGAAAGTATAGCACTTGGTAGCATAACCTTTTCATCAGACTACTCGTAGGATAGTACGAGAACAATAACAGCAGAGCTTGGCTTCAACTTATAGCATGTGGGGTTCTTAACCCCTTCAGCGCTAATGACAAAGCCAGCTCGTCATGGGCGTTACCTGCGCTACGCGGATGACGAGCTGGCTTTGTCATAAACAGCGCATTTTTGAAATTCCAGCGCACAGCGGGAAAACGCGGTAGAGGTTAAAGGGCTGCAGAGGGCATTGGGTGCTCCTATCACTCCCACTCCCCTCAAACCCATCACCCTTCCCTGTCCGAAGTCTGAGCTTAGATGCACCAAGTGGCCCAAGTTTGTTGCTCTTCTAGAGATTTACACGCCCTCTGAAGGTCATCTCCATGAGAAGGTTGGATGATAGCAACTTTTTCCTGTGCAGTGTCGAGTGACGATTGGCAAACCAGAGAAAATACACCAAAATTAATAACCCCTCCTTGATGGAATGGAACCTGCACCCCTCCAAACCCCCCCCACCCCTAGCGCCTTGAGACCCTTACGGGTGAGTAGTCGCGCTTTAACAAACTCCTGATTGATTGATTTCCCATAAGGAACGCACACCTTAGTCACCTCTGGCCTCTATATAAAATGCTTTGAGTGCAATCTAGATGTCACCACATCTGCTTCTAGCTGGGTACATGATGCCACTCATCCATCGGGCATGGCTGCTGTGCCTTCGTCTCTCACCATTCACCCAACGCCAACTACGGACTTAGCCATGCCTTATTCATGTTGTGTAGATTGAATTGTCTATGCAGTAATCCATGACCAGGCACAATTGCTGTAGTAGGGATTGTGGAAAGACCACTTAATGCAACTCTGGCTCATTAGGAAATAACTAGACCATCTACTTGGGGAAAGCAACAACCAACCAAGGCCCAAGAGAGAAGGAGACGATGTTAGACGTTGTCACTGCATAGGGCGAGAAAGGCGGTTAAGAGTATGCAAGTCAAAAGCAATATGAACAGTTTGTCCTAGGGCGCTTCTCGTCCTGATGTACAACCCTTGCCCCAATCTGTCTTCAGACCTACTCTGGGCAAAAATGAAAATTGATATAGGGGCATTGGCCTATGGGAATTCAGTGGGTTCCCCTCAGATTGGTTTTTCTGAAAGTCCAGAGTGGTAGACAGTCTTGTTGTGTCCCATATTGTTGCCTGACATCTGACAGACCTCCGTGGCCATACAGTGGCACTAACGTGTCTGAGGTAAATCACCTGTACTACTCGAAATATGTCCCGAGCCAGTACTGACTTCTATATAGAGAGATCTCAATTCCCTGCTTCTTACATGTTATATTGCCTCCTTTGCCTAGAACTTGTGCTCTCCTTCGGTGTTATGGCATCCATTTGAATGGGGTGAACTCTGCTTCATTGCACTACTTCGTGTTACTAGTGTGCTTTCACCATGTAGTTCTAGCTCTACAGATGCTTCTGGTGGGTGGTCTTTTTGTATTTAAAATGCTATTCTTGAGCCAGATAGTTCTTCCACTCTAGTATTGTTAATAACCAAGAATTCCAAAGCTATGGGGTACCTAAAGGGTGTGGGGGTGGAGGGGGGTGGATGCAACGTAGGGTCTGCAGCAGCCTCTGTTACGCCCCTTTGTGAACAGAAGAGTTGCATGCCAAGACAGACTAGGGCAAATCATTCTATGATTAATTCCCTTTTGATATCAACCTGTAATGTGTATTTCTTTTGATACATCCTAACCTTAACACCAGTGCAAAGGCAAGTTAGCTCCTTTTTTGAGGGATTTAGATTTTTTAATTTAACTTCTAAGAGAACTTGATGCAAAATGATGACTCTTGGTTTGAAGTGACATATTGAAATTCTGCCCCCGCAGCAGATGAGCAGTGTGAAGTCTTGGCACACTTTGCGGGACTGAGAAGTCCTTTTCATGCCATGTGTATTCAGTATTTCTTTGCCGGGAGTGGAAGCCTGGCCATTACAGTTCACAACTTGTAGCACACTTGTGCCCCACTGGACGGCTGGCTCCCAGCATCTGATAATCGCTATCCATGTACCTGGAATGCTGTAGAGGTAATTATTGCACCGATTACAAATGTGTTCTCTTGTTGTGCCATTACTCAGTTCAGATTTGTGATTGCTTCTCATTGAATTGGAGAGATGTTTAAAATGCTCTATACTCCTTTGTACTGTGGTACTTTTGCTAGTGGGCTTTACTGGGTCTACCAAATGGATGGACATGGTTGTTTCTCTAGTTAGTGAGAAGAATAATTTTTTTTTGTAAAATTGGTTGGGGTGCTGCAGCTTTATTTATCAAAGACCAAGCTGATTTTTTTTAAATAATTTTTATTGGCATTCAGCAAAAAGAACAATACAACCACAGAAATAGCAGTTACACATACACAGTTGGTGTTTGAGCACTATGGTGAAATTTGCAGGATAGTCATAAAGAGAAAAAGAAAAAAATGAGGCTCGAGGGGACCTAGTGCCATATAAATACTTAAGTTTACAATGTAGTAACATACACTGGATGGGGGCCAACAGGCCAGACACTGGTCCACCATGTCCTCGAAGGGTAAGGACTACACAATATCAGTCTTGAGAAGCTGGGGCTGATTGCGGATTGCCGTCCTGCCAAGTGTGTGCACCCCGGGCAGACTCAGCCACCCACTACGGAGAGGAATCCTGTTGACAAAGAAATGATAGGAAGGGCTCCCATATGTCTTTAGGACGAGAGCTTTTTTGGCATAACCTCCCCGTAATTAGATAGTTGCTCCTGACAATATAATACATCACTCAGCCAGGCACTGAAAGTTGGAGCACATTTTTGTCCCCATTGTATGGCCACCCTTTGTTTGGCTAGCGGTAACAGCATGGCAGTAAGTCGGCAGTGGAGAGCAGGCGTGTCCGAGAGGTACCCTAGAAGCCCCATCACGGGGGGGCAGTGTGGTACCTGCCCAGTGATAGTGTGTATGGTCGTGTATACTTCCTCTCCAGAACAACGCCACTCTAGGACATTGCCATGCCAGATGGATATAGGAAACCTGCGGGGAACTACAGTGTAGGCAATGGGGTTCAAAGTCTTGCCCCATTTTAAAGAGCTGGAGCAGGGTGCAGTATAGATGGAGACATTTAAAGTGTTTTAGATGTAATTTGTAGTTTGGAGAAAGAGGTGCCAGCTGGCTGCCGCAGAACTCCCATTGCTTATCTGTTAGGTGGTGGGTCTATATCCTCATCCCACGCCCTGCGTGTAGTTGGAGGGGTATTCAGGGAGCAGTCTGCATACTTTTATAGAGGCGAATGATTAGTTTATACAGGAATAGGGAGGCATGGACACATTCCAGTGCTCTGGGAGGAGGCAGGGGAGCAGGAAAGGTGTCATGAAGTGCATGACATGCCACCCTGAGTTGGTATTGAAAAGTTTCTAGGAGGGTTGGGGTGGGGGAGGAGGGGGTGTGGCCTCAAACTGAGAGATGAAGTAATCCTCTGGGTACAGATGTGAAACAGTCTTGAGCTGTTGACTGCGCGCCTGCATCACAGCTTCCTTGTCATGGAGTGGCGCAGCTGGAAGTTGTTGGCAAGGGGAATGGATGGGGTACACAGACACGCCAGATCGACCCGCCTAGGCAAACCCTCACGTCCCCAGCGCAAGAATGCTACTGTGTCAAGGTGTACCCTCTGTGATTTATAAGGTGCGTAGAGCGCGGTTTTCAATGACCACAGGGGCTGCACGATGCAGCTCTTAGGCCGCGTGGGGCTGGAATGGGGTGGGGGTGAAGCCATTAGTGAAGTAACTGTGCTTGGGCGCACAGGGCATATAGTTGTATGTCGGGTGATCTCAATCCATCCTGCGCAAACGGCAAGGTGAGGAGCTCCTATGATCTACACAGTTGTTCTGTCACCCAAATCACTGTCGTAAGGTTGGATTTAAGACTTAAAGAACTGAGCTGACAATAGAAATGGAATGTTGAGGAAAAAGTATTAGAATTTTGGGAGTGCTAACCTCTTTGCTATCGCAATGCATCCTGCTAAAGACAGTGGCGGTTTGGACCAAACAGGAATTCTGTCTTCCAGCCAGTCAACCACTTGATCATAATTAGCTCTCCATAATGCTTCAGGATCTCGGCTTCGCCACATTCCTACCTACCAAACCGGTTCTGATGCCTATTTAAGGGGGATATTCCATTTGAAATGGTAGTGTCCCATCCTTAAGGGGGCATCAAATGGATTTGGACCTGTTGATTTGTATTCCTAAGTAACCATCAAATGGCACCACCTTGTGCATCAGTGGGGCTAAATTCGGCCGCGGGTTTCTGGTGTAGAGGGTAATATCTGCATACATCGAAACCACCATACCTCTAGTGGTGAAACAGATGCCCCAGATGGCATTGCTTAGTCTCAGCCTTGCTGCCAGTGGCTCCATTGCAATCGCGAAAAGGAGCGGTGACAGCGGGCATCCCTGTTGCGTGCCGCAACTGATCCAGGAGGAATCAGACAGTATTCCGTTCAGCTGAACCCGAGCCGTGGGCTGTCTATAAAGGAGCTGTATCTGCCTGATAAATTGCAGGCTGAAACCGATGGGTGGCAGCCGGGTAAAGAGGTATGCCCATTCCAACGAGTCAAACACCTTAGTGGCATCTAAGAGGGCATCAGTAGCGGAGATCTGGGGATCTAGGTGATGGATGAGCGCAAAGATGGTGCGCAGATTGTGCGACGTGGAACATCCTGAGATAAACCCAGATTGATTGGGCCGAACTCTGGTTAACAGCAGTGGTAACAAGCAATTTGCAAGGCTGCTGGCATAGATTTTGTTATCAACGTTGATTAAGGAAAGGGGCCCATAGGCGTCGCATTGGTTTGCTGGTCTTTCGGGTTTGAGGAGCGTTATTACAACCGCCTCTCTAAGCAAGGGCAGAAAGGTCCCTACGGCTAATGAGTCCGTGGACATGACCAGAAGGTCTGGCACTATCAGGGAGGCAAGCGAACTTGCAAAAGGCAGTGGTCAGACCGTTGAGCCCAGGCGCCTTGTCCCCGGCTAGGCTCATGATAACCTGAAATATTTACTCCATAGTAATTGGTGAATCTAAGTAAGCATGGTGATCCCAATCAAGCCATAGCAGTTGTATTGTGCCAAAGTATGCAGTCAGCTCATCCGGCCCCAGAACAGGGGTAGCTGTGTGTTAGGAAGAGTAAAAGGAGGAGGTGGCCGGCTTAAACTCCCCATCAAGTAGTTCCATCACATATTAGGAAGTTCACGGTCTGCGCAACATGCCTGCAAGTGTTTTGCTTGGCAGTCACCCTCCCCAAATTGCAGTGCTGGTGCATCTCGGTGAAATAAACGGGTTTCCCGAACAGCTTCTTCGTAGAGCTCAGATGGAACTTCCCATATGTGGTAAACAGTGGTAAGGCACTTCCAGGCTGGTTCTCTGTCAGGCAGCATGCACACTTGAAACTGGAACTGTAGTGAAGAAGAGCCAGCAAGTAAAGATGCACAGAGCAAACATGACATAATGTGACATGGTATCAACCATTGTCCCTAGGTGGGTTCTTGTCAGCCGCTCGTGGTGAGTCCCAGGACGAGCATACACCCTGGTGGCATGCTTAGCAAATTTCAGTGTGGATTTAGCATCTGTGAAGAAATGCGGTTTGCCATCCAAAGTGATCCGCAATTTGGCCAGGTACATCAGAGCGTAGGGAATTTCCATTTTTTGGAGGATCCATTTGGTAGACAGGAATTCACAGCGGGGGCCTAGACAGACACCATAAAATAGAATGAAAGTTTATCTTGAGACTGGATGGACCCTGTTCGCGTGCGAGTTGCAGGACGATGTCTCAGTAGTTCAACAATCGTGCAACTATGGGTTAGGTGCTTGCTCTCAAACTGGAGCTTCAATTGTTTGGCATCGTGTTTGCCCATGATCGGGTGTTGCGGCAATCCCAGGAGGCTCGCCCCTTAAGTCGTAGGCAGTGAGAGCAGTCATCCTAAGTAGGCTGTCAGGAGGGGGCAAAGCAGGCAAGACGGTCAATATCGAAGCGGGTTTCTGCTCCTTGGTTCACGGAAGCACTGTCAGCCTCTCGTCGGCAGTGCAAGGTGGCTGAGAGGGCGTGGCGCTCACGGTATGACCCGGCGGCCAGGCTTGCCTACAGGACTGCGATTAAAGTATATCATCGCGACATCCTCCATGAGAAAAAGGGCTATTTTGCCAGGAGGAAAGAGGCAGCCTCCAATTCTTGTAAGGAGATCTTCACTATTGTGAGGGAGTTCACGGCCCCTCGGTCTAATTTATCTCAGGCCGCTCCTTCTGAGTCGTGGGTTTGTGATCTTGCCAATTTTTTTTACTGCTAAGATTAAGTTGATTCAGGATTCCTTTCCCGCGAGGATGGTTGAAGCTCGTCCCAGTTCTGGGCAAGGGTCAGTTCCATCGGCCACCCTGGATTCTGTCTCGGCTGTCTTTCCGCCTATTCCTACTTCTTCGTCATTGGTATCTCTGGCCAACCTTAAATCGGGGTCGCCTTTAGACCCATGCCCGGCCAAATTCCTGGCGAAAATGGCGGCTGTTGTAAACCCGCTGGCTAACCCACTTTTGAATCTCTCTCTGAGTGAGGGGGTGGTCCCGCAGGCTTGGAAGCAGGCGATGGTGATTCCCCTCCTTAAAAAGCCTGGCCTAGATCCCGAGGCGTTGGCCAATTACAGGCCCATTTCTCTCCTTCCGGCGCTGGCCAAAATCGTCGAGAAGCACGTGCATCTCGTGCTGTCCGCTTTTTTGGAAACTAATGATTTGCTGCACTCTACTCAATCTGGCTTCCACCCCAACTTAAGCACCGAGACGGCGCTTTTGGAGGTGTCCGAAGCCATCAAGGAGGCTCTGGATTCAGGAGGCAAAGTTATGCTTGTCATGCTTGATTTGTCGGCGGCCTTTGACACCGTCCCCCATGAGGGGCTCCTCGCCAGACTTCATGACATCGGTCTGAGGGGGACGGTGTTCAGCTGGTTTAGATCATTTTTAGCAGGCCGTCGACAAACGGTCTGGGCCTCTCCTAGCTCTGCCGAGATGCCACCTTTGGGAGTCGGAGTCCCACAGGGCTCTGTGTTGAGCCCGACTCTTTTTAACATCTTTATGACTCCCTTGGCGGCACCGGTGGAGTCTTTCGGGGCCCAGATCGTATCCTATGCCGACGATACCCAGCTCCTCTTTGCGAGTGGTAAAGGAGAGGATTTCGACGGAAAGAGTATTCGTGAGTGCCTTGGGGCTGTTCTTAAATGGTTCGAGCTTAACAGCCTCAAATGTAACTCAGACAAGTCTGAGGTACTCTTTTTTTTGGCTGTTCCTCTGACCCTGACTGGCAGAAATGGTGGCCGACTAATATGTTCCCCCCAGCTTGTGTGTCCCAGCTGGCAAAAAATCTGGGAATTAAGATCGATAATGGTCTGACGTTGAGATCTCAGATCCTCGGTCTTACGGGTACATGCTTCGGCATCCTCAAGATGCTCTGGAAGTTTCTTCCTCTGCTCTCAGAAGAGCATAGGAAGATTACGGTGCAAGCTTTAATTGGCTCCAGATTGGACTATTCCAACGTCCTTTATCTGGGCCTACCGGAGTATCTTTTACAGCGGCTGCAGGTGGTGCAGAATTCAGCCGCACGTGCCATCTTTGGCCTGCATAGGCGAGCCAGAGTGTCTGGCCTTTGCAGTCGCTTCACTGGCTGCCTATCCGTAAGCGGATAGTTTTTAAGGCTCTGACTCTGGCTCACAAGGCTCTCTTTGGCTCGAGAGCAAAATATCTTCAACGCAGGCTTGCTTTTTATCGCCCGGCTCGATCTTTGCGATCTGAATCTCTGTTTCTTGCGGTGGTCCCCCGAGTAAAGAGGGCACGCATTGGAGGTCGCTCTTTTCGACTGAGGGCACCACAACTCTGGAATGCCCTGCCATTGGCTTTACGCAGCACTTCTAATCTGCTGTCCTTTAGGAAGGGCCTTAAAACTTGGCTTTTCACCCTCTAGTATGCCCCCCTTTCTGTCTGTGGATGTTTTCTATTTTACTGTGTTATGTTTCTCCTTTTATGAGCTGCCAATAAAAGCGCTGGGACACTCCACTGGAGTAGGCGTGCACTATAGAAATCAAAATTAACATAACAATTAACATAACGTTCCAGGAGCCCGAGATTTAGGGGTAATGACTCCTGACGGGCGCAGTGTCCCTCGAGCCCCGACATGTCCTAGCACACCACTTCAGCCATGAGGCACTAGAAGACCCAGGCCCCGACCACAGGGAGGGGCTCCCTTGTGATTCAAAGCATCGCGGATGCTACGCCTGGCGCATTCCCAGCACCAGTGCAGGCAAACCTGGTGATCTACAGAAGAATGTGCCTTGAAGGAAGTGGGAGATGGGCATGCCCAGCAAAACTGTAGGTGTAGGGGAGCAATTCGGATCGGGTGGGCTGGGCTCTGCTGGCGGTGCCAGGCTTAAGGTGGGCAACTGGACGTCTGGTGGACTTTGGAAAAAGAACAATTGATGAACAGAATGCAGAACAATTTCATACATTCACACCAGTACAGAGATCTAGGCCTAAATCCATCGTTTTTTTGCTCACCATGCCATTCCAGTTTGGACTCCGCTATATGCAAATCAGTCTTGACCCTGCGCCCAATGGGAACAGTCCAGCCCGAACTGCCAGGCCAAGTCCTCCCTGGACTGGAAATAAGCATCCTAGGACAGTCATTATTAAAACGATTCTCTTTCATATTCATTAAATTCTTCCTCCTCGTTTTGGAACGTTCAGCATTTGAAAGCAGAATACTCTAAAGAGAATGAACTGAGCGACATTGTATTGCTTGGAGCTCTTTAGTAAAGCACCGTACATTTCTGTGCTTTTAATTTTCTCCTGTGTGGGTTAAAGAGGCAACCTTTGAGGGTACCTTTTGAGGTTCCCACAAGATAGCAGCAGCTCAGAGTAGAACTTTCTATGACTTTTAATTTCAATACTGATATTTTCTTGTGTGTAGTCTGGTCTGGAGGCAACTTGAGTCTTCTTGACGGGTCTCTTCTAATTCTAAAAAAAAACCAATTAGATAATATATCCATATATAGATAAATTGAGACAAGCCCTATTTCTCA
Organism: Lissotriton helveticus; assembly: GCF_964261635.1. Classification (NCBI taxonomy): domain Eukaryota; kingdom Metazoa; phylum Chordata; class Amphibia; order Caudata; family Salamandridae; genus Lissotriton; species Lissotriton helveticus. The sequence continues at coordinate 1,085,755,321 of NC_136068.1, forward strand.
CCAATAGAGCTATCCAGTTATCGTTCATATTTTTCTTATGCCCCATAACTTACAGCACAGGTTAGTAGTGGGTGAGCCACTTCTGCCATTCGATCGTTGTCATTGTGAATGACTGCATTTTACCTGATCACATGTGCCCTGTTGGGCCAATATTTAACTTTACCAATCCTGCAGTTTTTTTTTTTATAAATGTTATTTGTATTTTTCAGCAAGTTGTGTGTTTGAACCATGTCTAGGGTGCAGGAACTCAAAGTCAACAATTCGTTTTTACGACAATAATAATGATATTTTTCTGTGATGTTCGTTAAAATTAAAAGGGTTTCTATACCAGTTATATTTATACCAGCTTCTTTGGAAGCAACCACGATATTTATTTTTTATTCCAGATATATGGGCACTACTTTTAGAAGTCAATAGTTTTTATTTTTTATTTTGTAGCTTGTGCTTTCAGTGACCAATTAAAAACAATTTAACAACTTACCACGGTCAGACCTGTTGGCATTGACAATGCCAATTCTAATTTTTCATTCCATTAAATAAAAAGAAAAATGTAATGCCTGGAGTGGAATGGCCTAAAAATAAAAGAGCAATGTAAGACATTACTTATTTTTATTTGATAATCCCAGTCGCCTTTACTTGAGTCCCATGGAATAATGTTTCTCGTGTTATTTGTGAATAGTAGCACACCTAACATTTTACATGTGCATCTATCTACCAATTCCTTTTGGTGAATTTTGTGACTCTACCAAGCCCTTCTTCACCAATATATTCTCAAGTGAAGGAAAGCAAATTTTATACGAGCCCAGCCAAAAGTACACAAGTTTGATATTTTGTTGTTGTTATTTTATCTGGAACCACGTCAGGTCTGCATGCTACATCTTGCCCTTTCACATTCATGTCATGTAACTGACCACTTTCATTTATTTACAGGCCATAAATTCTTGTACGTCCAATTTATAATTCTTAACTGGGGACCAGTATTTGTTCAAGATTACATTGTAGTTCAGCGCCAATTATGCTGCTAAATCTGCAGGCGTATTTAACTTCTCTAACTATTTGATTCCTTCTCATTCTCAAGAGTTCCCTTCAGTTTTCCAGTTGACCTTCACCACAAGTTGTGTCCTGTTCTTAATCATAGGTATATTGAGGACAAATCAAATCGCCCATACCTTTCTGTAAGTCTGTTAGATGAAGAAGCTTCCTTGATCCTCTGATTTTGCTTAGACCGGGATTTGATTTGGCCATTACTACCTGCAGGCTGTTAACCATGTTTTCCAACTCGTCTGGTAGTTTCAAAGGAAACAAACCCACCCTTTGGTAGCTCTTTTCTGGGACTAATTCTCCTTGGCCACTTTTCCTTTCTTTTAGGCACTTTCAAATCATTATTTTTTTAGCAAACGTTTTGTAATCTGGTTTCTAGTACTTGGAACCCCAGTGAAGCCATAAGGGCTAAAATGTTAACTTTTTTGTGAGTAATACACTTGTTCAGTAAATATTGTGGCAAATGCAGTAATTTTATCTCATGTTTTACATAGTAGGAGTGTAAATTTGCTTGCCTATTCCCCACAGCTTACTTTGAGTTGACTGTGGTGACTCCCATTGGGAAACACCCTATTTGGGGAGAACGGAGTGCTTGAAGTCCCTTTCTGGATTGTTCAGAAGCAAACGATGGAATGACAAGTGCTTTAAATATTTAATTTATCTAATGACTCCTATTATGTTTTTCATTAGATGACTTCAAGGAAAAGACTGTGGCTTCCATTGTATTTGGTGGCTGTGGCCCACCAACTGGGTTTGCCGTGTCAGAGCCACTTACCCAAGTTAAAGCTGGAGTGCCCCATCGTTTATTGACTATTTCATATTATTTGCTAGAGGAGGCAACAGTTGGCAAAAGGTCATCTGGTTTTAGGATTACTTCTGGCCATGAAATAGTTTGTCGCTTGATCCAATCATTTCAGTGGATGAAACTAGCAGATGGAATGAACTATAGGCAAATCCTGTAGATTAGACATGTACTGGGGGGTCCCTGTGTCAGTGAGAGCCAGCGATTTTCACCTGAGAGCTCGCTCTTTTAGGAAACAGCAGCTTGTTCTTATTTTGAGGGCACTGTAAGCGCAGGCATGATGTAGATGTCTGGCGCTTTTTTCAACTTTTAAAATTCATCATTACTTACTGTGTTGTGTATTGTTTTAACTGTTTGAAATTTCACAGTATTCCTCTCCATCTCGGCTCCTCCTGTGGCCTCCCTCGACCCATTCCACCTCGGCTGAAAGTGCTGTGAGAGGGGAGGGCGAGGCGCCATCTTGGGTGGTGTAGTCCCGCGAGCCTGACCGGAGTTAGCGGTCTAGGGCTTGGTGGAGGCAGGACATAAGAAACTATGTGCTTCCGGGAGCGGAGCGGGCGGGCGCGCCGGTGGCGCGCCTAAGGTAAGCCCGTCTGCGCCCGTCCGCGCTCCGGCTACGCTTAGGGCCAGGGATACTGCTGGGGTTGGAGGATATGCCTCTGCCAGCACCATTGCCTACAGTCGGGAGTCCCTCCTGGCCCTTAATATGCATAGGCGCAGCAACTGTGAAACATGGAACGCTCTTGACTCCATGACACAAACTTGCCCTTCTTGTAAATTTTATTTTAGATGTGTGAGGTCTACCTCTATTCTCCCAATTCTCAACCCTCCCGGTACCACAATCCGAGCTGCCCTCATAAATGTGCGCTCTTTAACTAAACACGCTGAAGAAGTCTACGAGCTAATTATTGATAACTCGCTTGACATGCTGTTCATAACGGAGACATGGCTGACTACTAGCAGTGCCCCGGTGATTGAATTAGCAGTTCCTAGAGGATTTAAGATAGTGAGGATGGATCGCAGCTCGGGTAGAGGGGTGGGGTTTAGCTGTGATTTTCAGAGACAAATGGTCCGCAGTGAAGTACTGCGCAGGAGGAATAGAGGGGGGGGAAGCTTTGGAATTCTCGATCTCTTTACCCGCATTTCTCCTTGGGTGGGCTGTTAATCTATCGTCCCCCAGGCCCGCTGGGCTCTTTCACCAAATCTCTGGAGGAGGTTGCGGTCCAGGGAGCGTTGAGATTTTCCAACTTTCTCATGCTGGGTGACTTGAACATGGATCTGGAGGAGGTTTGTGACTTGGCCCACCTTAAGCGTTGGGTCTTTGACTACACGCATTTGGGGGGCCATTGTCTTGATCTCGTCTATTCCAATTTTAATGTTCAAACTGACCTCCCCTGCCCAGTTACGTGGTCCGACCATTCTCTGGTATGTTACTCCTGGGATATAAATGGCAACCGCATTGCGGTTAGATCGCAGGATGATTTGCGCCCTAAGAAAATTAGTATCCCAACCTTGGCAGCGGCATTGACTGATACTGCTTCTGTTAAGGCCCATAATTTGGAGGAAGCAGTTGAAAATGTTTCAGCATGGATACACTCCATGGTTAGCTCACTGCCTGAGAAGAAAGGAAAAAAGTGCCCTAGAACCATCCCCTCATCCCCTTGGTACACTGATCATCTTAAAATACTAAAAATTGGATGTAAGGAACGTGAAAGAACCTGGAGACGGGGGTATTCCCCTGCGGCAAAAGCAGAGCTCAGGATAGCACAAAAAGACTACTATGCAGCAATTAAGGCTGCTAAAGGGGACTATTATGCAGCCAGGATTATTAAGGCCAAAAATAACAGCAAAGACATTTTCTCCATTGTTAAAAGCTTTACGGCCCCAGTGGCAGAAGTAATGTCAGTTCCAACGTCTGCAGGATGGTGTGAGAAACTTTCAACCTATTTTATAGACCAGATCCCAAAAATTCAAGCGAGTCTCAAATCCCCTGAGATAAATGATACTTTTGAATCACAGGGCGCTCTGAACTCCCATCCACCCCTCCCTTTGTTTAAAATGCCCTGTAGCACGGAGAGGACCGCTGTGATGTCAAGTTTTTCTATCACAGAGGGATTGGACGTGCTGGCTATTTTAAAAGCATTGAAGTCAGGATCTCCAGTGGATCCGTGTCCCGCAAGGGTCTTGAGTGGCGTGGCGGAGGTTGTAGCTCCGATGGTGACTTAGTCAATGAGTCCTTACAATCAGGCTTGGTCCCCCGACAGTGAAGTAAGCTAAACTTCTCCCGCTGATCAAGAAACCTTCGGCGGACCCGCTACTTCCCTCAAACTACTGCCCTGCCTTAGCCAAGGTCTGTGAGAAGGCTGCTTTTCGGCAGCTGGAGAGGTTTGTGGAATCATCTGAGGCTCTCCATTCTGCCCAGTCTGGTTTCCGCTCCTCTTTTAGCACCGAGACCGCGCTCGTGGAGGTCACCGAAGCCATTAGGAAATGTCTGGACGGAGGATGCAGAGCGGCTCTAATTTTATTGGACCTCTCTGCCGTGTTCGACACGGTTCCCCATTTCCAGCTTCTCTCTAGGCTAGAGGAGATTGGCATAACGGGCGTGGCTCTCAGATGGTTAAGATCATTCCTCACAGACAGATGCCAACAAGTTTGGCTTCCCCCCTACCACTCCTCAAGCAGCAGGGTTGAGACAGGCGTGCCTCAGGGGTCGACTTTGAGTCCTCTCCTTTTTAATGTCTATTTGACCCCCTTAATCCACCTGGCAGAAAGGTTGGGTGCGAAAATAATGGCCTACGCCGACGACACCCAGCTTCTCTTCACATGGAATAAGGATAACCTTAGTCCAGTGGGTGTCCGCCAATGTTTGTCCTCTGTATTTGCCTGGCTTGCTCAGGCAGGCCTCAAATGCAATGAGGACAAATCTGAAATTCTATTGTATGGCCAATTCCCAGCAGACTTTAGGGAATCCATCTGGCCCATTGGATCATCGTGCCCTAGTGGCGATTGTGGGGTGGCAAAGAACTTGGGTGTTTGGTTCGGAGCAGACTTGTGCTTCCGCGATCAAATCTCGAGACTGGCGGGTACTTGTTTTGGCACCCTATCCATCCCCCGGAAGTTCTTCCCCCTTCTTCCCCAAGTGGCTAAGGAAGCGGTAGCTAGAGCACTTGTGCTCTCTCGACTGGACTACGCAAATGCCCTCTACACCGGCATTCCGGATTTTTTGATCCGGAAATTACAGGTAAATTACAGGTAGTCCAGAACGCGACGGTGACGCTCCTGTTTAATATCCCTAGGAGACTCCGCGTTCGCAAACAACATAGAGAGCTCCACTGGCTACCAGTGGCCCAAAGAGTGCGCTTTAAGGCCCTGGTCCTTGTATTTAAAGCCCTACATGGCCCTTGCCCCTCCTATCTTAAGCACAGATTTGCTTTCTACCAGCCGACCTGCCAGCTGCGATCTGCCTCCCTCAGACATGTGGTTATTCCCAGATTCAAGAAAGTTCGACTGGGGGGGCAGTCTCTGACGGTTCGTGCAGCTCAGCTGTGGAACAACCTACCTGAGGCCTTAAGACACTCGTCAAATCTTGCTAGCTTTAAAAAATTGCTAAAACCTCACTTATTTATGCAGACTATGTAAGCTTTCCCTTGCTGTAGCTGACACCATGACCTTGTCATCGCGCCAGGACAGTTTAGACTAACAGCGCGCGCTATAAATTAACATATAACATAACATATAACATAACATATCCTCCTTTAAAGCTAATTCTGAACACGCCAATTGTTTGTCAGTGGATTGACTGTGTTTGTTAATTTCCATGGAAACTGTAAGCACTTGTTTAACGTTTTTGCCTCCCACAAAGACTGGCAAAAGCTTTGTTGTACTGTTTGTGGTGATGAAAGTAGATTTGTGGTGTACTGTTTTACTCAGTTTTGTTCATTCTACAGCCTGTCACTTACCTGCCTGAGCCCTTAAAAGGACGTTATTTTCCATAAAGAATTGCCTAAACTGTTTGTAAAGGTATTAGTGGTCCTTCCACTGAGTTCATGCTTAATCATTGGTCACGGAGGTATTTATCTTGTGTATATGTTGCATACCAAGTCATCAAAACATAGACAATATGTAACTTGTCTGTCTTCTCCATAATGGGAATATACGTACAAAATGTATTACCACATCTATGCAAGTAAATAAATTAACCGTATATATTTGAAATTAGACCTTCTATAATGATGAAGAAAATTTTACATATATTCACAAATAAAACTAAACGTTTGATGTCCGTTATAGTTTATGAAACTGTCTTTAGGGTTGGTATACCAACCCAAATGAAGCTCTACAAACATTAGAAATTCTGTAGTTCTAGTTAGTGTGGCAAGTGAGGTGACAAGACTGTGTACAGAAGTGTGCGAGTGATATTTATTTGAAGGGTGGTGTTTAAGTATAAATGGAAGTGATAAGTAAGACTTACAATAATATGAAATCGGTGCGTAAATGATAATTTCAACGTAAGTCTAAGTTATATATTTGTCATGGTTGTTCAGTGTAGGGTATGTTTGGCAGAAATGCGTTAGAAATAAGTGCATAAGTAGTGATTAAATAATAACATTTATGTTTGCAGAGCTTAATTTGGGTTTAAATATCGAACATAAAGAAACTTTCCCTAACTGTAACAATTATTGAAATTCTCAAATAAAAACAATGTTAATAGCACTCTACTAAACTAAAGTGGACAAATATTATACAATTGTTACTAAGTGGAGTGTGGTACAGTATCATGGTGGATAGTGTTATAAATTGTACTTTGATATAGTATACAGCCTACTACAGTATTTTGCTATCCCACAGTTTGAGAGGAAGAGGACAGGCGGGACTAAGTTCTCAGTCACTGCCCCCCCCCCCGAGCATGGAACTCTTTGCCGTTGGAACTTAGGACCACCACTAACTATACTAAATTCAGACAACTGCTGAAGACCAGGCTCGCTAAACAGGCCTACCAATAATTCTGGAGCTATGCCGACTCGGTTACCTAGCGCCGTTTGGTGAATGTGCGCTTTCGAAATTGTAGTAACTTAACATATTGTGGTATAGTGAAGTGGAGTGAAGTGGAGTAAAGTGGAATAAGGTATACTGGAGTATTGCAATGTAGAATGACATAGCGGAATTGGGGAACGCACATTTGCATCTAGTGAAGTGGCGCAGAGGGAAGCCGGTTACAATAGAGTGGCGTTTATTGGAGTGGCATAATGTGCTGTACAGTGCACTGGTATGTGGTGGGATAGCATAAAGTGGAGTGTGGTAAAGTTATTTGACATCCTGTAAATATTGTATAGTGTATTTGTGTTTACTGGGGTGTAATGCTATACCATGGAGTGTTGTATAGTTTAGAGGCCCATATTTGACTAGTGTGTACTGAAATAGCGTACAGTGGGGTGGCGTACAATGGAGTCTAGTACAGTGGGCAAAGGAATGGCGTATTTTTTGAGTGACAAATAGCGAAGTAGTTTGGAGCGGTATACTGTGGACTACTGAGGTGTAGAGTGTAATATTTTACAGTGTAGTAGTGTATAGTGCAGTAGCATAAACTACAGTGAAATAGTGAAGTACCGTGGAATTTTGAAGTGCTTACTGCAATAAAATTGAGTTTAGTTGCATTAACTGTTTAGATGTAGAGTGGAGTGCTATCTAGTGGAGTACCGTACAGCGCCGTACAACTCAATCCGAGTAATTATACAAGCATGCAGTGTAGTAACGTTTCATAGAATGGCGCAGAATGTAGTCTTGTAAAGCGAAATAGCATGCTATTGATTGTCGTTAAGTGCAGTGGTGTATAATGTATTATCGGAGCCTGGAATAGCGTGGACTCAAGTAGTGTACCATGAAGTGGGCCATACTTGTGTAGCATGTAATGGAATAGCATAAATTGGTGTAGGATACAGTGGAATAGCATTCAGTTGTGAGCACTACAGTTTAGGGGTGGTCCAGTAAAGTGGCATACACAAGTGTAATAGGATACAGTGGTGAACAGTATAATAGCGTAGAGTATAGTGGTGTACATTGCAATGATGTGTATTCCAGTTGGGTTGAGTTGAGTAACATATAGTGGATTAGCATAGAATGTAGTGGCATACTGTATAATTTCCGTACAGTGAAGTGAAGTAAAGTAACCAGACAGAGTGGCAAAAAGTGGAGTGCGTAAATTACAAGAAATGGTAGAGTCAAAGTACAAAGATGGAAATGTTTTTTCGTCAAAATATATACTATACTATGTAAATGTTGGGGGGGTCCCAAAAAGTGGTTAAATTCAATGCATGATGCTTAATATATTTAAATGTGTGTATTGCTAAATCCCTCGTGGATTTGGTCAAACTTGGCTGGATTAGATATTGTGGCACGCAGATGCTTATTTTGGGTTGTGCAGGGAAGTAGTGTAGCTTTTTTATAAATTATAAGTTAGTTATAGGTTATCAGATCAGTTTGAGTGGTATGTTTAAGTATGGGTGTATTTTTCTATACTCCCAACGGTACATAGTGATGCAAAATCATTAGCTGACTGGCTAATGACTGCCTTTAAAAAGTTGAAGGCAGACATGTTTTTTTTTTAGATAAACTTTTCCCGTTTTATGCATTACGCCTTTTAACCCCTTGAACACGCGTGGATTGCCCCCGGCTGTCCGCACACGCTCACTGTGACGTCGGATGGCTGGGGGCCGTCCGGCACATGGAAAGTGTTAATATAGGTAAGCAATTGTTTTGGTTTGTTTGCCCTACCTATTAACACTTAATTAAAGTGATAATAGTTTTGCACAATATTTATAAGTTTCTTTATTTGTTTTTGTATAAATAGGGATATGCGAGGTACTACAGCGGACCCCAAAATTATTTACTAAAATTACCATTGTTATTTATAAATTTCTATATATTTAGTATCCTTGTATGGACAACTGTGTTTTATTTTAAGTAGAGCGGCAATGCTCTGCACCCCTTTTGCAATATATTTAAATATTAAAATTGAAAAATACTCTTTATACTTTTTTTTGTTTGGTACAGCTGTCCTCTGTAGTTTTTTTTTTTTAAATATATAAACGTATAAATATTTTTCTTTACCTAGTTCCGCTATAATAGTGGTAATCCGTATTGGAAAAACATCAAACCTAATACCTACATTACAATGTGTAACGCAAAACACAGGGAAGCGCGAGGTGAAAACTTGTCTGCCTTTAACTTTTGTAAAGCCAGTCATTAGCCAACCAGCTATATACCATGGAAGTACTGCAGTACTACTGTGGTCACAGATAAATCTAGAAATTAAACTCTTAAAACATATGAAATACTTACCCTACTTACCTGCTGTATCCCAAAGAATCCTTTGCACACCATAATATATAATCATTCCAAATTTCGTCAAAGTCTGACTGGCTGTTTTCGGCTGCGCAAATACTATAGTCTATGGAAAAATACATGAGACCACCACCTTTTTTCATTGCATCCCTTCACGAAACCCTACAAAACTTTCAGGACTCCTGCAATCAAACGGGGGCAGTATGTCTGTAAACTTTTATGAACAATCGTCATACGGGTACAAAGTTATTAAGGGACAAAAATCACAAAATTCTATATCTCTTTTTACCTTAACTATGACTACAGAGCGGCAATATCACTCTGTAAAATAAAAAATATATAGTGTGAATAAGGGCTCATGTAGCCTGAAACGCGTAGCTGTTTCTGGCGAATAAATCATCGCACCTGAACCTGTGCTCCGTCTCCTTTCTCACTGGCGTTGCTGGGCTGCTTGCCGGAGGTTTTGTGGAGTACTCGTTGATATACAAAGATTTTTTCAATTATTGAAAAAATTAGGAAAGCACACTCTCAAGTAGTTTTCTGAATTACAGCGACTTTATTTTACGCTTTGCCAATAACCCAACGCGTTTCACCTTATCACAAGGCTTGATCACGGGTACAGAGCCTTAGCAAACAGACTTTTTTTAATGTTTTCATGAGGTCACTTCCTCTTTTTTCAAAACCCAATAACAAGTGCATTATGGTGCTTGTAGTTCGTGAATTAAATTTTACATATGTTGTGCTCAGTGATTTTTTACAAAAAGGTTTAAAACTTTTACACATTTAGGCAAAACATTTCTGTGGCAAGTTATTACAAAAACTTTTCGTTTTTTCACATTTTTGCTCTCTAGTGAGCATTTGATTCTCTTGTAGTGGAGCATTTAAATCAAAATGATATCATTTTATATGTCCATTATTTTTTTCTCTTTGTTTTTCCTCTATGGTGAGCTTTACAAACTTTTCCTTTGGGTCATATTCATTGCCCTTTTTGAGTTTGTCTCTCTAGTGAGAATTTCCTTTTATTTCAATGTTTATAAATGAACATATAATTACTCATTCTGATTCAGTCCTCTCGGATCTAGGGTTCTGAAGGTGAGGATGTGTTTTGAATCACGTTGTCGGAGACTTTTGTCGGTCTCCTCCTCTTTCAGATAGTGGTACTTGTTCCAATGCACAATATTTTAGTTTTTCCCAATTGCCTTCATGGAATTGCTCTATATGTTTCGCGACAGCATTTGAACGATCCTTGTGAACTATCGCACAAACATGTTCCAATATTCGTTTTTTCGCCTCGAAGATGGGACTTCCTATGTATTTTTTAGAACAAGGGCATTCTATCATGTAAATTACATAGGAACTTTTACATGTTAGATGTTGGTGTATTTTCCATGTTTTGCCTTTTCCAATTACTACTTCTTTTGTTGCTACTGCGATCTTGCATACTTTGCAGTTTTTACAAGGGAAAAAGCCCTCTCTTTGTAGCCATGTATTTTTAGGAGTTTCCGTGAAGTGACTGTGGACTAGTTGATCTCCTATATTTCTAGCTCTCCGAAAGGTCATGTTTGGATGATCTCCTACTATTTCTGCCAAGGTTGGGTCCAGTCTTAGAATACTCCAGTGTCTCCTGAGGATTTTTTGTAGTTTTTTGTGCTCCGCACTATATGTGGTTATGAATCTTATTTTATTGTCTGTCTCTTGTTTAGAGTCCATTTTTTTATGTAAGATTTCTTTCCGATCTTGTACCATTACTCTTGATAGACATTTTGTAACCACTTTTTTTTGGATAGTGTCTGTTCTGAAAGGGTCTGCTCATATTGTCACTATGTTTCAAGAACTCTTTGTCATTTGAGCAATGTCTTTTAGCTCGTAGAAATTCCCCATACGGGATGCTCCACTTTAGATTTTCCTCGTGAAAGCTTTCGCCGTGTAATGTGGCATTAGTTGCCGTGATTTTTCTGTGTAGCATGGTTTGAAGGGAATTCTGCTCAATATATATTTTTGTGTCCAGAAATATGACTTTTTTTGAGCTAATTTCAAATGTAAATTTCAGGTTCGTTGGAGTATTGTTTAGAATTTCAAAGTATCTTTCAAATTCCTCTTTCGTTCCGTCCCAAATTATTAGTAGATCATCTATAAATCTGAGCCAGAGGATGCATTTATCTCTCCATTGATAATTTTCAGTATTCCATGCCAGATGTTGTTCGAACCAACCCATGGTCAGGTTCGCATAGTTTGGGGAGAATGAAAAGCCCATTGCGCATCCTCTTATCTGTTTGTATATTCTTTTGTTGAAGGTAAAGATGTTATTGTTCAGGCACAATGAGATCATTTCATTTACCATCATATTGTGGTCACCGTATTTGATGTTACGCTTCCCCAAATAAAATTTACAGGCATTTATTCCTATGGAGTGTTCTATATTGGTATACAATGATACCACATCCATGGTTACTAAATTATAGGTGGGTTTCCAAATCACATCTTCTAATTTTTTCAGGAGTTCGGTGGTATCTCTAAGATAGGAGGAGAGATCTTTCACTAATGGTGCTAGAAAGTGGTCCACGTAGTTTGATATTGGTTCTAGAGTGGAATTAATTGCAGACACTATTGGCCTCCCCGGCGGATTATCTCGGCTTTTGTGTACTTTTGGTAGGCAATAAAAAGTTGGTAATCTCGGATGTTTCTTATTTAGATATTTATATTCCTCTGTATCAATTAGACCCTTCTTATATCATTCTGTCAGCTGAACTTGTAGCTTGTTTTGCAGTGCTATGGTTGGGTCTGTTCGTAATTGAAGATAACAATCCTTATCTGAGTGTTGTCTGTGTGCTTCCATAGTATACTGTTTTTTATCCAGAATCACAATATTTCCGCCTTTGTCAGCCAATTTGATTTCGATTGTTTTATCGTTTTTCAAATTTTTTAGAGTTTCTTTTTGTTTTTTTGTGAGGTTGTTCTTTCCAGTTTGTGGTGTCATTTTGTATGATTCCTCTATTACAGCCTCGTGAAAAATGTCTATTTTATTCCTTGGTGGTAGGGTCGGATAAAATTTAGACTTCAATTTTAAACTGCTTTCACCTGCTCCTTCCTTTTGGTGTTATTTTATCCAGTTCCAACAGTGCATTTTCTTCTTGGGATTCTGATATTGTGCCCATTGTTACTAATGTTTGTAAGCTTTCCTGATCTTGAGCCAACAGTAGGGTTTGATTGCTCTGTTCAACATAGACATTCCTAGTATGTTTTTGTTTTTATGCATAAAATTTTGCCAATTTTAATTTCCTAGTGTATTTATAGAAGTCTACTCGGGTATCCGCTACACTCAAATGTGCAGTCGGGCAGAAGTTTAGGCCTTTTTTCAGTGTCTCTTCCTCCATTTGGTTAAATGTTCTTTGTGATAGATTGATTATGTTGAGTTCTTGTGTCTCCAATCTCTCAATATTTATCTCCGGGGTTGTCTCAGTCTGTCCTTGGACCAGGTTGGTTCCTCTTCCCTGGCCTCTCTTGCCCCTTCTGGTTTTCCTCTTCCGGAGTATCCCCTTTCTCTGCCTCTCATAGATTGACTTTTGGTATTTTGCTGTTCTAGGGCCTTTCTCATTTCCTCTAAAAAATTGGTCTTTTTTGCTTGTTCTACACTTTCCCTTGACCTTTGTGGATTATCTTTTGCCTCGCTTGCGTCCGCACTTGACAGCGAGTCAAAACTTGAGGTGTCCTGGGTGGTATCCTGGGTGGGAGATTCCTTTTGTGTTTTATTTTTCCTCACTTCATATTGTTTACCAAAGGTAAATATTCTTCCTTCTTCGAAGTCCGCCTTATCCCTGAGGAATTTGGTATGTTTTCTTTGTTTTACCCTTTCCTCATGTTTGTCTAAGTTTTTCAGGATATCCGATTTCAGTTTTTGTTGTTCCTCCGTTAAGGATAGTTTATTTATCTCTTCTTCCACTTCTTTTAGTTCTTTTCTTATGTCTTTGAGCGTTTTCTCAATATGTTTGATAAGGATGATCATAAGTCCTGTTGAGGAATTTAATAGATGCTCCCCCCACTCTTGTAGAAGGTCGCCACTGGTATCCTGGTGGCTGGACATTAGTGTGAGGCGCAAGCCCCTGGGTATCCTTTTGACTTCCACATACTTTTGTAGGCTTATTAACTCCCACTATTTGTTTCTTTTTTGGAAAGTATTTCCCAATATCTTAGTTTTTCTTTGTTATCATTTGATGTCAATATTTGGCCCCTTTCAGTCCTTGGTTTGCTCACACTCTGAGCTGTGAATAGATTTGACATGCCAGCCACTCGTTTTGCCTCCCTTTCTTCCATGGCAAAAAAATGCGTTTATTTTATTTTCTGATGGCGCGCTGTTTCTTATTTTGCTCGAGTCCCCTTTGTACTAAAAGGTGCTTGCTTAACCGATACTTGTTTTTCAATATCGGTTTCCTTCCACTATCCGCTGTTTCACGGTGTGTTGTTTCCAATTGTGTACCTCCAATTATCCCGTTTGGGGCTTCGATGGTAGCTGTGCCTTTTAGTATGAAAATGCTACGTCCTTGCGTGACTTTTCCGGGGCGTTCTACTGGCTTAAAATACCCTCATGCAGCTTGTTACTTTACAGCGCTCTTGAACTATATTTCAAAGTGGTGATTAGTCATTCGGCTCTTACCCGATTTCATGAAGCGCTCCGCTTTTCCTCATTCCTTCATCAGCGTCAGCACGTTCTTCGGTTGCTGAGCTCAGCTCCACCTTGTATCCAATTTCCCAGCGTCTTCTAAGCCACTAGGTATTTTTCTCCAGCGAGGGCAGCCATGTGTTTTTCTTTAATCAACCAAGTTGACTCCTTCTTTCCAACGCCGGCGCTCTGGTATACACGGATGCCTTTCCCTTCGGCAGGAGTCCAGCCGATTGTAAATCCACAAAGATTTTTTCAATTATTGAAAAAGATTAGGAAAGCAACTCTCGAGTAGTTTTCTGAATTACAGCGACTTTATTTTATGCTTTGCCAATAACCCAACACGTTTCTCCTTATCACAAGGCTTGATCACGGGTACTGAGCCTTAGCAAACAGACTTTTTTTTTTAATGTTTTCATGAGGTCACTTCCTCTTTATTCAAAACCCAATAACAAGTGCATTATAGTGCTTGTAGTTCGTGAATTACATTTTACATATGTTGTGCTCAGTGATTTTTTACAAAAAGGTTTAAAACTTTTACACATTTAGGCAAAACATTTCTGTGGCAAGTTATTGCAAAAACTTTTCGTTTTTTCTCATTTTTGCTCTCTACTGAGCATTTGATTTTCTTGTAGTGGAGCATTTAAATCAAAATGATATCATTTTATATGTCCATTGTTTTTTTTCTCTCTTTGTTTTTCCTCTCTGGTGAGCTTTACAAACTTTTCCTTTTAGTCATATTCATTGCCCTTTTTGAGTTTGTCTCTAGTGAGAATTTACTTTTATTTCAATGTTTATAAATGAACATATAATTCCTCATTCTGATTCAGTCCTCTCGGATCTAGGGTTCTGAAGGTGAGGATGTGTTTTGATTCACGTTGTCGAAAGGTCATGTTTGGATGATCTCCTACTATTTCTGCCAAGGTTGGGTCCAGTCTTAGAATACTCCAGTGTCTCCTGATGAATTTTGGTTTTTTGTGCTCCGCACTATATGTGGTTATGAATCTTATTTTATTGTCTGTCTCTTGTTTAGAGTCCATTATTTTATGTAAGATTTCTTTCCGATCTTGTACCATCTTGTACCATTACTCTTGATAGACATTTTGTAACCACTTTTTTGGATAGTGCGGAGCACAAAAAGCTACAAAAAATCATCAGGAGACACTGGAGTATTCTAAGACTGGACCCAACCTTGGCAGGAGATCATCCAAACAAGCTAGAAATATAGGAGGTCAACTAGTCCACAGTCACTTCACGGAAACTCCTTAAAATACATGGCTACAAAGAGAGGGCTTTTTCCCTTGTAAAAACTGCAAAGTATGCAAGATCGCAGTAGCAACAAAAGAAGTAGTAATTGGAAAAGGCAAAACATGGAAAATACACCAACATCTAACATGTAAAAGTTCCTATGTAATTTACATGATAGAATACCCTTGTTCTAAAAAATACATAGGAAGTACCATCTTCGAGGCGAAAAAACGAATATTGGAACATGTTCGTGTGACAGTTCACAAGGATCGTTCAAATGCTGTCGCGAAACATATGGAGCAATTCCATTAAGGCAATTGGGAAAAACAAAAATATTGTGCATTGGAACAAGTACCACTATCTGAAAGAGGAGGAGACAGACTCAAAAGTCTCCGACAACGTAATCAAAACACATCCTCACCTTCAGAACCCTAGATCTGAGAGGACAATCAGAATGAGGAATTATTTGTTAATTTATAAACATTGAAATAAAAGGAAATTCTCACTAGAGAGACAAACTCAAAAAGGGCAATGAATATGACTCAAAGGAAACGTTTGTAAAGCTCACCAGAGAGGAAAAACAGAGAGGAAAAAAACAATGGACATATAAAATGAAATCATTTTGATTTAAATGCTCCACTACAAGAAAATCAAATGCTCACTAGAGAGCAAAAATGTGAAAAAACGAAAAGTTTTTGTAATAACTTGCCACAGAAATGTTTTGCCTAAATGTGTAAAAGCTTTAAACCTTTTTGTAAAAAATCACTGAGCACAACATATGTAAAATGTAATTCACGAACTACAAGCACCATAATGCACTTGTTATTGGGTTTTGAAAAAAGAGGAAGTGACCTCATGAAAACATTAAAAAAAAGTCTGTTTGCTAAGGCTCAGTACCCGTGATCAAGCCTTGTGATAAGGTGAAGCGCGTTGGGTTATTGGCAAAGTGTAAAATAAAGTCGCTGTAATTCAGAAAACTACTCGAGGGTGTGCTTTCCTAATCTTTTTCAATAATTGAAAAAATCTTTGTGGATTTACAATCGGCTGGACTCCTGCGGAAGGGAAAGGCACCCGTGTATACCAGAGCGCCGGCGTTGGAAAGAAGGAGTCAACTTGGTTGATATATATATTTTATTTCATAGTCCGGGAGCACTGTACCCGGCGGACTGCGTTGGGCTCCTGGGTGCCCCAAAATAACTAGCTAAACAAACAATACTCAGACGTCAAAGATGCTGAAGACTCACTTTAAATTTCAATGCTTTTTAACCAAAAGTAAGTCTTCGCCAATGCGTTTCAGCTGTAGCCTTGATCACGGTAAGGGAAGAGGAAGCTTCCAGACATGCCTCATAGTGCCATAGTCTGCTAAGTAAAGCAGATAATGATTAATTCTGGTAAATATAGTATGAAGTGATTTACACATGCAGGAGGCCATGCACAGTGAGAAGCGATTTCTGGGACACAGATATTGTGACCTAGGGGAGAAATGCTTGTGAAGTAAAGAATTTGCAGCCCCAGATAAATAAAAGGGATTTGTATTATCCAAAACTTCACTTTAAATTAACAATGAAGCTAGACTATAAAGATGAAGTGAACAAACACATTGTTATACATGTCTGTGCAACATCCCCATGCCTTTATACTAATAATAATACCCAAATGGGTTACTGTCTCTTCTACCAGTCATGCAACCCTTCATAAGTTCCACCCATGTGGACTTTAATACTGCATGCCATGGTGCGATCCCTGCTGGGGTGCTGTATGCAAATTAAGTGCAGTGCTCAGCTGGCTACTCTGTGTCAGTGTATCGAAATTTAAAATGTACTTGGATTCAAGTAACTTCAATTTGTGTTCCCTGTCTCTCCCTCTGAAATCAAAGGGGATTGCATGAATTGCCACAAAACTGAGCAGGATTTCATTGCGGAAATGTATCTCACTAAAATGTCTGGCTACTGGATACTGTTTGTCATTATGGTGTAGAAGTGAGATATCTTATCTATCTCACTGGTGCAGGGACACCCCTAGTCTACGGGTTCACAAATGAGGATCGACACTGGAGTGGAAAAAACACAGGTTCATTACATCTCATGAGATGAGTCATCACTCACACTGCAAGTGCCGGAGGGAGGGGGCTAACAATTACAAGTCCCAACATGGCATTTATACTTTTCGGTGCCTCGTGAAACACATTGAAACCACTTTGTCATTGTTACATAATGCTTACACAACCCTTTTGTCTAATGCTTACATGCTGAAGTGTTGAATTCTGATAAACCCCTACCCACGTCATCTTTGTAGATAGGCAAGGGAGGTTACATGCATTGGTTGGCAAACAGATTAGACATCTGTGCACATAGTTCCTTCGCCAGGGCAGGGCTGCTTAATCTGACAACCAGCTTTCAGTGAACACAGAAGTAGAGGCTAACTTAACAGAATAAATTTTTTTACCTTTCAACGATGGTGGATAGGACGTCTGTGCTCAAGTATCTGGTTCCTTGCTGTGAGAATGGTACTGCCTATGTATAATTTGTCACATGGGCAGGTAAGACAATACACGCAGTAATCTGTGTTACAAGCTTGGTGACCTCTGATGAAATACACCCTGGCAACGTTAGAAATTCTCAGGCTTTGGCAACTGGTTGCTGCAGGCTTTACATTTCATGCAGCAAAAAAAGCCATTGGTACCCATTCAATACCGATTGTTGGAACCCTGCATTACAAATTCTGATTCAATTCATCCCTGAGTGCATTGCTCTTCCTGAATGTGATTTGGGAACTTTCATGTAGACCGTTATCTAATATTTGATCTGTTTTGTGGATATGCCAGTTTTTGTTAAATAGCTTCCTAAGCTGGTTGGCTTGTTTGGAGAATGTAGTAATGAACCTCATTTGATCAGGTTTTCCAGATTTATATTTTTACGGGGTGTAGTAAACCTTGTATGGACAATTGGTCCACTTTAGCTACTGCTTGCTCTATGACTTCAGTGTTGTAACCTCTTTCCTGAAGTATTTTATACATGTTGACTTTGTCACCTTCAAAAGTCTCCACTGTGCTTCAATTACATTTTGCACTTAAGAGCTCTCCATAAGGAATGCTGTAGTTCAGGCTAGATGGATGGGCACTGTTGGCACTAAGAAAACAGTTACCCCCTGTGGGCTTGCGATACAACTTGGTCTGTAGTCTCGCATTGCTGACTTCCACCTCACTGTCCATGAATACAATGTTAGTTTTGCGCATGTGTTCCCCCAACATATCCCAATATTTGTGATTGGAAGCTTTGATTTCTAAGATGTTGGAGAGAGCATAGCAGACAATGTCACTGACTTGTCTTATTCCTTCACAGAGTTAATCAGATTTAGTCAGTATCTTAACATTACCCCCTTTGTCTGATTGGCGAATGTAGGATTTGGCCTTTTTGGATAAAGTTCCCTAAACTATTTGCTTTCCCCCTAGACCATTTTCCTGACATAGAGTTGCCAATTTAAATGCTTTCGGTACTTTGCCACTGCTGATCAGTGTCAAAGTACAGGTGTTCCCTATGTAAAATGTAATGGTAATTGGTTGGCCATCATTGGTATGTTTGCCTTACTAGTAAAGTCCCAAGTGATGTGCACTGTGTGTGCCAGGCTAGTAATGCCAAGGCGCACGGAGACGGGAACTCAGGCCTGCAGTGTAGGGCCTGCGCGCAGTTTGCTAAGTTAGCATATTGTCCTGACAAGTGCTATCACTTGTCGGGCCTGACTTTCCCTTATACATACACATTGGGCACCCCTGGGGTAGGTCCCGGGTAATACCTGGGCAGGGTGCAGTGTAGGTAAAAGGCAGGACATATTCTAAGGTGTGTGTTATGTTCTGACAGTGAAAAACACTCCATTTTTATTTTCACTGCTGAAAGGCCATCCTGCCCATAGGACAGAATAGAGGTGGCTGGGTGTTGTTTGTTAGCCTAGTTTCCTGTAAGTTTATAATGGAGAGGTGACGTTTAATATGTATGAACTCAGTGCCATAACACATCTTTCTGTGAAGGTAGTTTTGTCACTGTGTTCAGAAACCACTATAGTGGCTGAGTTTTGTGTGTTTAGGCATCTCTGTTTGTCTCTGCTGAAATTTGGATTGTCTGTCTGGATCTGAAAGGTGAGAGGAGCTGGGAGAGGTCTTAACCCAGGGAGGGGTTGAGATGGCACCAGACTGTCCTGCATCTGGGGAGTTGAGGGAGGAGAAGCCCGGGAGGTGAAAAGGCCTGGGCTGGTGCTATAAACCAATTGACCCATCTCCTGCTGAGTGATTAAGGATCCAGACCCTCAGTATCAAAGGAAGGGAGGTGACATTAGGAGCGAGACACCCAGAACTGATTTAGGGAGGAGTCAGGGACCCCTGGGCACAAACTAACTTCAAAGACATTAAGGGGTATAACTATGAGAGCTGAATCTCCTGAACGTTGGAATGAAACAGAAATGGATTGAGACTGAAAAGGCTTGGACCCATTCTGTGGTCCAGAGGAACCTCTGCTAAAGAAGGAGCAACTGAAGAGACTGCTGTCAAAAGACCAATCCTTTCGTGATCTGGGGCTGGTCTGCAGTTTGCTCTTCTAACCAAGGAAGAGACTGTTGGGACTGTGCTTGGAGGTGCTGGGTCCCCCTGCTTGAAGAAGACAGTGCTGTGTCTTGTAACCCAAAGGGCCAGGGGTGAGTTGGCTTCATGTTTGGAAATACAGGATCATAAAAGTTTCTGGAGAAGTCCCAAGCAATGCAGTGTGCTTTTACCTTTGCAGCTTGAGACCCTCAGAAGTTGTGCCTTGTGATCGGGGGCACGCAGGAGTAAGCGGAGTCTTGGACACGCTGGGTGCGTGTTGTGGTGCAGGCCAAGGCATTTGTGAGGGGCGCCTGGTCGTTGTGTGCACCAAAAGAACTGAGTCTCAGAAGCGCAGAGTGCGTGTCGTGGTACAACCAGGGCGTTGGTGCAGAGCGCCTGGACATTGTGTGCACCGGAAGGAGGGGAGAGACTTGGACACACAGAGTGCGTGTCGAGGTGCAAGCAGAGGCGCTGGTAAAGAGCGCCGGGTCATTGTGAGCACCAGAGAAGAGGCAAGTCTCAGACGTGCAGTGAGCGTGTCGAGGTGCAACCTGAGGCGCTGGTGAGGAGTGCCTGTGTAGGGTGTGCACCGAATTTGAAGTAAAGTCTCTGCAGTGCTGAGGGCGGATCTCGCTGTCACTGAGATCGCCGGAAGGAGGGCGAAGTCATTGGGCCCTCGGAGTAAAAAAGCAGCAGCCCGGACCGGCAGCCCCGAAGTAGGCTCGCCGCCGGCCCGAGCTCGCCGCACCCCGTGACGGAGTTTTGGATCAAGGCCCAAGTCGATGACTTTGGAGAGTGGGGTTGCGCCTCATCCCCCCCCCCCCCCCACCCCCTCAGGAAACGTGGATCACACCCTGGGGTGGGGTGCTGGCCCGGGGGGGACACTCTCTCGGCCTCTCGTTTCTGTCAGCTGCACGAACCTGTTGCTTCGGCTCAGATCTCTGCCCGTGCTGACCCGAGGAGGGGCAATACTGAGGCCGGAGTGAGAAGTAGTACTTTTGTGTCATCATTGATCCATATTGGGGGCACTGTTAAAGGAGCACATAAACTGTTGTTTTACACTTTGCATTATTCCTGCTAATGAACTATCTAACTGTCGTATGATACCTGACCTCATTTGTGCCTGACGAACTACATGCTTGGTGCGCTACGCACTGCGTTATTTTTCCCCTGCAGATTACCTGATTGTAACGTGGCGCATTGCATTATTTCTTCCTGGCACAGTACAGGATTGTAGCCTGGGGCATTGCTTTGTTTGTTCCTGGTACAGGGCATGCTGGTAGTGATACACATTGTATTTTTCCTTCTATTGTAAAGTACATGACTGTGGTGCTACGTATGGCATTGCAGTATTTGTTTTCTTTTGCAACGTGTGTGATTCTAGCAATGCGACTGGCCTAACATTTTGGAAACGGTTAGAAGTGAGCTTAACTGTTGGTTAGAAGGAGTGATTGGGATGAGAGCCTACCAACCCACCAGAAAGAATACTACCCATTCTTATATGTTGGTTTTGTATCGTGTGGTCATATCGTATAACTTCTTATATAAAGATTATACTTGTTTATAAAAACTTGTGTGGAGTCTATTTGGGGTGACATCATTGGGTTGCTGTGAGTCTGGTAGCACATACTGTACACTCATGCCTTGGAGATCAGTCTGGCTGCTCATGCCACACTACTAAGGGAGTGAGCAGGGCTATCTCAGACGGTGTCCTTACTTAGCCTAACGTTGTAGCAAGGGGTCAGGGATTCCCGCCTCTAGCATTTGGTGGCGGCGGTAAGCGATGAGGACCCCCACTTCAAACAGCTAATAACCAGGGAAGGGGTGTTGTGAAGTGTTTCTAATGTTGCTAATTTGCCCTGCGATAGATTGTTCCTCGTGCAACCCCTGGTCCTGAATCACATGTTTCTGAACTCTTTAATAACACTTTTTTCAAAGACTTCAACAGCATCACAATGAATAGATGGTATAAATGTGGACTTGTGGGACACCCCCGCGCCGCACGGCCACCAGCTGCTGCGTGCGCCCCCCTGCTGTGCCCTCTGCCTCGCTGCCTGCCGCGCTGCCGGCTGACCCTGCTATCATTGCTCTGTTCTGTTTTTAAAATCATTTGTGCTTGTTTTTCCTTCGTAGTTTTTGCCCGTGTTAAGTGTTGTTTTGACCATCATTTGTGCTTGTATTTCGTAGTTTCTGCCCGTCTCCTTCGTGTTTCCCGCCTTCCTCGCCGCCCCCCGCTTCCCGCCACCACCGCCGACCCCGCCCCTTTTCTCTTCTGTTCCCTCCCCGCTCCCGCCTCCCAGCTGCTCCGCCCACCCGCGCACTTGGCCTTAAAAGGCGACCGTGCGACACAGGTGAGTGTGACCCACTTGTGGGACACCCCCGCGCCGCACGGCCACCAGCTGCTGCGTGCGCCCCCCTGCTGTGCCCTCTGCCTCGCTGCCTGCCGCGCTGCCGGCTGACCCTGCTATCATTGCTCTGTTCTGTTTTTAAAATCATTTGTGCTTGTTTTTCCTTCGTAGTTTTTGCCCGTGTTAAGTGTTTTTTTGACCATCATTTGTGCTTGTTTTTCCTTCGTAGTTTTTGCCCGTGTTAAGTGTTGTTTTGACCATCATTTGTGCTTGTATTTCGTAGTTTCTGCCCGTCTCCTTCGTGTTTCCCGCCTTCCTCGCCGCCCCCCGCCACCACCGCCGACCCCGCCCCTTTTTTCTTCTGTTCCCTCCCCGCTCCCGCCTCCCAGCTGCTCCGCCCACCCGCGCACTTCGCCTTAAATGGCGACCGTGCGAACGCGCAGCGTTGACGCGCAGCGGGCGCGCCGATTGTGCGCCGAAGGCGCGCCAAAGGTAAGCCCGTCTGCGCCCGTCCGCGACCGGATCGCGACCAGCGCCAGGACCCCTGGCCCCCACCGACGGAAGCCGACCCGACGAACCTACAACGCCGCCGATCTCATCGCACTCAACACCGGCCGCATCCCAGGATGTCATCGAGCCGCCCCGAAGCACACCCACGGACCCTTCAGCTGCCACGCCTGCAAGTTCACCTGCATCCGGACTCATCCTGCACCAGCACTCGCCAAGCCGAACATCAGCAGCACCCACCTCAAGTGCATCCTGCTCAACACCCGCTCCGTCCACAGACACGCCGTAGAACTCTGGAACCTCCTCGACACCACCGCCCCTGACGTTGCCTTCCTCACCGAGACCTGGATGAACGCATCCTCAGCCCCAGACATCGCCATCGCCATCCCGGAGGGCTACAAGATCATCCGGAGGGACCGCACCGCCAACCTGACGGGAGGAGGCATTGCCATCATCCACAGAGACACCATCCGCATCACGACCAACACCGACGACACCCTAACCACCGCTGAACACCTGCACTTCCAGATCCACACCAACCCGAAGACCACCCTCAGAGGCACCCTGATCTACCGACCCCCGGGTCCACGCACACGATTCAGCGAGGACATCGCCGACTTCGTCAGCCCGCATGCCCTCCCCTCCGCCGACTACATCCTCCTGGGGGACCTCAACTTCCACCTGGAGAACAACAGCGACCGCAACACCATCAGCCTGCTCGACAACCTCGCCAACCTCGGACTCAAGCAACTGGTGACCACCCCCACCCACCTCGCCGGACACACACTCGACGCCGTCTTCTCATCCAGCAAAGACGTCACCTTCAGCCACGCAACAGGACTCCACTGGACGGACCACAGCTGCGTCCACTTCAGCTTCAAAAGAACGACGATCCACCACCACCAGCAACAGGTTGCCCGAAGAAGCTGGAACAAGATCACAGCCGACCAGCTCACCGCTTCCCTGAACCAGCACCCCCCCGCCAGCTCAGCGAACCCCAGCCAGGCCGCCGACAACCTCACGAAGTGGATCAACAACGGCGCGGACGAACTCGCCCCTCTGAGAACCCCGCCCAGCAGACCCTGCAGCAGAAAAACACCATGGTTCACCGACGAACTCAAGAGCTCCAAGAAGAACTGTCGAGCCCTCGAGAAAGTCTGGAGAAGGGAACCAACTACGGACAACATGACCACCCTCAAGCTCGCCACCCGGAAACACCACCAACTGATCCGCACCACCAAGAAAAATACATACAAGGACCGGCTGGACAACAACGCACACAACTGCAAGGAACTCTTCAACATCGTGAAAGAGCTCTCCAACCCCAACGCCGGAAACAATGACATCACCCCGTCGCAAGACCTCTGCAACTCCCTCGCGTCCTACTTCCACAACAAGATCGCGGACATACACAACAGCTTCAGCAACCAACCAACGCAAGCCACAACCGCAACAACGCCACCCACCACCACCCTCCGCACCTGGACTCCGATCAGCACCGAAGACACCATCCGCACAATGAACTCCATCCATTCCGGATCTCCGACTGACCCCTGCCCTCACCACGTCTTCAACAAGGCCGACGCTGTCATCGCACCCCACCTGCGGGACATCATCAACACCTCCTTCGACACCGCCACCTTCCCTGAGAGCTGGAAGCACGCCGAACTCAGCGCTCTTCTCAAGAAACCCACAGCAGACCCCACCGACCTCAAGAACTACCGTCCCATCTCGCTCCTCCCGTTCCCGGCCAAAGTCATCGAGAAGACCGTCAACAAACAGCTGGCCGCCTTCCTCGAGACGAATGGATCCCTCGACCCCTCACAGTCTGGCTTCCGAGCGAACCACAGCACCGAGACCGCCCTCATCGCTGCCACCGATGACATACGAACTCTGATGGACACCGGAGAAACAGCGGCCCTCATCCTCCTGGACCTCTCCGCGGCTTTCGACACTGTCTGCCACCGCACCCTAGTACAGCGCCTCGGCAACATCGGAATCCAGGACAAGGCACTGGAATGGATCACCTCCTTCCTCGACGGAAGAACACAGAGAGTCCGCCTACCACCGTATAAAGTCAGAGGCCACCAAAGTCATCTGCGGCGTCCCTCAAGGATCCTCACTGAGCCCCACCCTCTTCAACGTCTACATGAGCCCCCTCGCGGCCATCGCACGCCAACACAACCTCAACATAATCTCCTACGCCGACGACACCCAGCTGATCCTCTCCCTGACCAACGACCCCGCCACCGCCAGAGCCAACCTGCACGAAGGGATGAGAGAGGTAGCCGAATGGATGACGACCAGCCGCCTGAAACTGAACTCGGACAAGACGGAGGTCCTCATCCTGGGCTCCTCGCCCTCCGCCTGGGACGACTCCTGGTGGCCCCCCGCCCTGGGCACCGCACCCAAACCGACGGACCACGCACGCAACCTGGGCTTCATCCTGGACTCCTCCCTCTCCATGACCAGACAAGTAAACGCCGTCTCCTCGTCTTGCTTCAACATCCTGCGCATGCTACGTAAGATCTTCCGGTGGATCCCCACCGAGACGAGGAAGACGGTCACCCAGGCCCTCGTCACCAGCCGACTGGACTACGGCAACGCCCTCTACGCCGGAACCACCGCCAAGCTCCAGAAGAGACTCCAGCGGATCCAGAACGCCTCGGCCAGACTCATCCTCGACATCCCCCGACGCAGCCACATCTCCGGACACCTGAGAGATCTGCGTTGGCTCCTGGTCAACAAGAGAATCACCTTCCGCCTCCTCACCCACGCGCACAAAGCCCTACACGACCAAGGCCCGAGCTACCTCAACAACCGGATCAACTTCTACACTCCCAAGCGCCTCCTCAGATCAACCAGCCACGCCCTCGCCGCCGTCCCCCGCATCCGAAGAGCGACAACAGGAGGAAGGTCCTTCTCCTACCTGGCCGCCAAGACCTGGAACTCACTCCCAACCGACCTGCGCCTGACCCAAGACCACCTCTCCTTCAGGAAGAAGCTCAAGACCTGGCTGTTCGAGCAGTAACGGCACCCCCCCCCCCCCAACCCAGCGCCTTGAGACCCTACGGGTGAGTAGTGCGCTCTATAAATGACCTGATTGATTGATTGATTGATTGACTTGGGTGTAAAGGAATTATGACATGGATAGTCTACCTGCATATTCAAATAATCAAGATTAAGATCAGGATCTTAATGGCTGCTGCTGTTCTCATTAAGAGCAGCCATGCTGTGAAGTGTCTTAATGTCATCAAGGCAGAGTGTACTGAATGGTTGTGGAAGTGTATCATTGGAGAGTCTCTAGAGGGGTCTGAAGTGGAACCATTTTTAATTTGAGTTTTCTCAGAAAGCAAAAAAGGTTAATCTTGGTCTGCACATAATCAGTGTTGCTAGAGGGGCAAAAAGATAGTCCTAGCGACAAGTTCAATCTCATCTCTAGTTAACTTGCGTTTAGATAAATTAATCGCATTAATTTTTGCGGTTGTCTTGCCCTTGTTGTCATTCCCACGGGCTTTGTTTCTTTTTTTTCTCGAATCTTGCTTTCGCCTGCCTATTCCTTTTGTTGTGCTGTGTGTTTTTCTCTTACATGCATGATCTGAAACTTTGTCTCCCAGAAAACAACATGGGGATCAGTTTATCCAGAGAGACACTGAGATCCAGAACCTTTGCACTTGTAAAAATCATGGAACTACACCACACTATATCAGTGGGAACACTTAGCAGTATTTACAGATGTGGGTTTGAGATACAAGTTCACTAGTATACTACAACAACTTCAATGTATTCGATTGTGTACGTTGTGTATATTTCCATGAAATTGTCAAGATATTTCCAGATGTGTTCTGGGTGTGAATGTGCATAGACAACATAGTTGTTTAAAATCAGTCCAAACATTGCAGGTGCAAACATGGCGGCTACTTTTGACATTGCTTTTTCACAGTTTTGTGTCTGTCACTGAATCACAGTATGTAGTGATTACATCAGTTCCTCTAACCTTACAGTGACAAAGGCAACGGCTGAAACGCGTCAGTGAAGACTTTTGATTATAACGCATTGCAATGCAAAGTGTGTCCGCAACGTCCTTCACATCTGAGGATTATTTGTTTGGATGGGAGTATGTAATACAATATTGCATTTATAGAAAACACATTGTGTCAGTAACATGATTCTTCCGTTATTTACAGGAAGTTAAATAAGAGAAATATTAAAGAAGCTAGCCACATATATATATATATATATATATATATATATATATATATATATATATATATATATATATATATATATATATATCAGAGAGGGTTTTGAACCTCTTCATAAGCTTTTGAAATCAAACCCCTTCCTGCTATAGGTCTGGATTAGTATGAAGGAAAGTGATGCCATTTTAAACTCCTCTCAAAATACAAGTTGGAGAATTAAAACTGGCCAAATCAACTGTATGGTTCTAGCATATAGCCTTTCACCATGAATTATAAGGATGTTTTTTTCAGGCCCTTTCCTGTTTGTACTCTGTTAGAATGCATTGCTTAAAAAGTAAATCTGCTATTCTACTCTTCATTGGGTATCTTCCACTCTGAAACCAAGCTACCCATGAAAATATTTTGAAATGAAAGCTGTTTTCATAACATAATTAAAGTTCCAAACGTACCCCCAAAACTGATATACTAACGGACATAATTTGTAACATATACTTTAACAGTAGAGCAGGACCAAGAATTTTCACTTATCTTGTTTTATAGATATGGTGTCTGATCAGACTTCTATAAAGAAAAAATGATGTTTGTGCTGTAGTGGCCGCCCAGTCAGGAGTGTGAATGCTTGACTCAGTCACGTGGAGCTGCCCCTTCCGAGTCTGAAGTGTGGGCCTTCAACTGAGGACGTATTTCTTTAGAATCAAAATACTCTGGCAAGAAAACAACATGGTTCACCGATGACCTCAAAGAATCAAAGAAATCCTGCCGAACCCTCGAGAAAACCTGGCGCCAGACGACAGAAAACATGACAGCCCTCAAGAACGCCACCCGCAAACACCACCAGCTGATTCGCACCACCAAAAAGACATCTTTCAAAGAACAACACATCTGGACAACAACACACACAACAGCAAGGAACTCTTCAACATCGTAAAAGAGCTCTCCAATCCCAACAGCAACGACATCACACCGTCACAAGACCTCTGCAACTCCCTCGCCATGTTCTTCCACCGCAAGATCGCCGATAGACACAACCGCTCTGGCGCCCAGAACCCCCCCCCCGCCACCGAACCAACGCCACCTACAACCATCCTCAGCGCTTGGACTCCCATCAGAACCGAATACACCGCCCACGCTATGAACCCCATCCACTCCGGCTCTCCCTCCGACCCATGCCCTCACCACATCGTCAACAAAGCCGACACCATCATCGCTCCCCACCTACGGAATGTCATGAACAACTCCCTCGCGTCTGCCACCTTCCCAGAGAGCTGGAAGCACGCAGAGATCAACGCCCTACTGAAGAAAACCAAAGCAGACCCCAAAGACCTCAAAAACTTCCGCCCCATCTCCCTTCTTCCCTTCCTGGCGAAAGTGATCGAGAAGATCGTCAATAAGCAGCTGACCGCATTCCTCGAAGCCAACGGGTCCCTCGACCCATCCCAGTCCAGATTCCGAGTCAACTACAGCACCGAGACTGCCCTCATCACAGCCACCGACGACATCAGGACCCTACTCGACAACTGGGAAACCATCGCCCTCATTCTCCTAGACCTCTCAGCCGCCTTCGATACAGTTTGCCATCTCACCCTAATAACCTGCCTCCACAACGCCGGGATCCAAGACAAAGCTCTGGCCTGGATCACCTCTTTCCTCTCCGACAGAACCCAACGAGTCCGCCTCCCTCCCTTCCGCTCCGCAGCCACGGAGATCTGCGGCGTACCACAAGGCTCATCACTCAGCCCAACCCTCTTTAATATCTACATGACCCCCTCGCCACCATCGCACGCAAACACAACCTCAACATCATCTCATACGCCGACGATACCCAGCTGATACTCCCCCTCACCAAAGACCCAGCCGCCGCCAAACTCAACCTCCAGGAAGGAATGAAGAACGTCGCAGAATGGATGAAACTCAGCCGTCTGAAACTGAACTCAGACCAGACGGAGGTCCTCATCCTCGGACCATCCCCATCCGCTTGGGACGACTCCTGGTGGCCCGCAGAACTAGGCACTGCACCGACACCCACTGACCACGCACGCAACCTGGGATTCATCCTGGACAGATCTCTCTCGATGACCAAGCAAGTCAACGCCATCTCATCCTCATGCTTCAACACCCTGTGCATACTCTGTAAGATCTTCTGCTGGATCCCTACCGGAACTAGAAAGACGGTCACCCAGGCCCTCGTCACCAGCCGACTTGACTACGGGAACGCCCTGTACGCAGGGACCACAATCAAACTTCTGAAAAGACTCCAAAGCACACAGAACGCATCCGCGCGACTCATTCTCGACATCCCCTGCCACAGTCATATCAGCCCACCTGAGAGACCTGCACTGGCTCCCCGTCCGCAAAAGAATCACGTTCAGGCTCCTCACCCATGCACACAAAGCGCTCCACGACACAGGCCTGAATACTTCAACAACCGCTTCACGTTCTACACTCCAACACGCAAACTCCGCTCCGCCAGCCTCGCCCTCGCCACCGTCCCACGGATCCGCAGAACCACAGCCGGAGGAAGGTCATTCTCCTACCTGGCGGCCAAGACATGGAACTTCCTCCCCGCCCACCTACGTCTAACCCAGGACCACCTCACATTCAGGAAACAACTCCAGGCCTGGCTTTTCGAGCAGTAGCAGCATTCCCCTCCCCCCCTCCGTTTAGGAGACAGTCATGCACCTGAAGGACCTGCTTCCCACATGAGATAATGTGCACTGTGAGACACCGAGGCTTGTATTTCAACGAAAGGGGTTTCTTTTTTAATTAAAGAAATAATTATTTCTTTCAGGAATTCCACTGTGCAAGCCTACCGTGCCTGTGTTTTTTTCCTCCTACTATGCTCCTCTTACCCATTGCAAACCAGAGGATTCTGTGGCGGTTGCTGTGGTTACCAAGGCCCGCAGGGTCCATTAACAAGGACTTTGGCCTATTGACAGATAGAAAGGCTAGGAAGATCAGCTTTTGCTGCTTTGCTTATTCTTTGCCTGCCGGCAGCGAAGGGGTTAGAATGCGGGCTCGAAGCAGCAGTGCTGGCTGTTCTGTTCTGACTCATCTGTGTGGGCAGCAGCTCCACCTATCCTTGAGTGTGGGGGCGTTCTCCAACTTCTCTTCGCAGCCTGGCAGACGTGCCTGCTCTCACCTTGTGGATTCTGTAGCTGCAGTGCCCCCCTCCCTTCGTCCCCCCGGTAACACAGTGGTAGCTTGCGAGTGTTGTCGGAACTAAACTACTTGTGTAGCTTTTGCTGCACACTCCATCAAGGATTTAGTCACAGGCCTCCGGGAGCCGGTTTGTTTTCTGGCAAGACCCGGTTTCTTCGAAATCGTTTCCTTCCGGGGTTCCTTAGGGAAACTCTGTCTCTCAACAACACCCAGGCCCACTTTTCCTAGCCAAGAGAGCGTGCCTATTTTCTTTCGATGCAAAACACTTCTAGACAAGTAACTTCTAAAATTTAGATTTTTTCTCAACTGTCATTTCGCTTGGTGTATGGCGCTTTAAACAACTTCTTGGAAACATGAAATACAAAAATTATGTACTGCAGTAATGCATAAAAATGTTAGTGTATGTTCTATAATTCCCATTGTGAGTCACACGTGAGCCTAACATCTTGCTATACCTAAAACACTGGTTGTGGTGGTGCATATGGGCACCAGACCCTAAAATCTGTAAAGCTCTCCTTATGAAAGCGGGGGAAACTGCGGTCAATTTAGGAAATTGCTTAAAAAGAACAGTATTGTTCAGATAATATCACGACTGAAGAAAGATGCCCCCGAACATAACCAAAAATGAAAATCGATAGCTAAATTAAAGCTACACACGATTTTCACACATAACCTGCACTTCGTTATTAATAGTATCCTTCACCGACCTCAAAATTTCTTTTTAACTCTAATCCCACTGCTGAACGTAACCAATGAGCTTTTCTGATCATGCTAACTACATGAAAGCTAGGAGGAAATTGTCTTGACCTATAACTTGTTCTTGGTCCCTCAATTACGAGCAAACGCCTTACACCTCTCACGAGCCTTATGATGAATTTTCTAGCATCTAAGGTTCCCGCAGAAGCTCTAGGCTACCATCAAAGTCCTGTTTTTTTCTTGATATGCAAATTAATCTACCATGCAGGCCTCATCTTTTTTGCCCCGAAAATTACTAACTTCTTCAGCAAGGCATACAACTCACTCCTTTTACTTCACTACACACCAAGGCATACAACTACAGAAGAGCACAACTATTCTCTTCTCCTCACATACAACATAAAAACATTATTGATCTTGGCCGCATGATAGAAACACGCTGCTCCAAACAAACACTCCTACGTTGTGGCAGGCTGCCCGCCTTGTAAGTGGTATGAAGTGCTATACAACTGCAGTACAATTCACAAGTAGCACGTAACTGCCAAGTTCTAACCACCACTTTTTTTCTTTCTTTGGCAGTGCTTTAAATGGAAAAAAATAAGTGCAGGTACTCACCAAAAGGAGCAGTGGGCGGAGTTTAGGGTGGGCACAAGGGCGGTGCTAAGGCAGAACAAGGGGCGGGGTTCGCTTTTTGATCGTGCCAAGATTGTATGCAAGAAATCTGCATATATTGTTAGAATGTGGGATGTATCTGTCCATTAGTTTTTTTAATGATACGACACTGTGAATGCTGGCCACATCACAGCACTTTTTTAACCTTCCCCACCCTCATCCATCTTGTTTCTTCTCCCCTCCACCTCTCCCCATCCTGTTTCTTCTACCCCAACCACTACCATTCCTTCCATTTTTGCTTCTGTCTGCTTCATAAACTTCTTTAGAACTGTCCCATTACAAGACCTATTGGCTTTGCCAATGCTGGTTTTACTTCTTATTCCCAATTCAGTAAATTTTTTTATTTATTTTTTAATATTTTTTTGGTAAGACTTTATTGATAGTTGCCAGATCCACAACAGTTTGAAAGCATTACAAAAAGAATGAACTTATAAGCAGTCACAGGGACGTAATATAACACAGCTATTCAGCCGACAACCTTCCGGTCCGGCAGCAAACGTTTGGAGTGTGACATCAGGCAGTCAAAATACATCAGCAAGTAGTACATTGTCTTATATATCTTTTTTTTCTTAAACCATAGAAAGTACACAACTCAAACATTAGACTCCTGCTGAGAAGGATAGATATAGATTGTCAGATTAATCATCCCCAATGTCGTATCCTATGCCCAGTTACCTACGATGCAAACCCACCCCCGCCCCAGGAATGCTCTAACGGAACTAAGACTCAAAAGCCCCTTATTCCCACTGGCCAACCGCCCTCCTCCCACAGGCCTAACCCTCCAGCTCTTCGTCATCGTCCGAGCTGTCACCCTCATCCTCTGATAGTGGTTCGCACAGGTCCCCTCTATATTTATTCCACGCCATCCAAAGTGCATTCCATTTGCGTGGGTTAGCCCTCATTTTGTACACAGCACGTTCAAGCATCATCAGCCTGTCCATAGTCCTACACCACAAAGCCAACGTAGGTGTTTCGGCTACTCCCCACCTTTGCGCGATGTCGCGTTTGGCCACCATAGTTCCGATCGCGACCCATTGCTGTTTCCGACGTGTCAGATCCGTCCCCTCCCATATGTGCAGAAGACACAAACGAGGGTCTGGGGTTAGTGATGTGTCAAGGGCCTGGGAAATGGTGCGCATGACCTGCTGCCAGTAGGGCGAGATATTCGGACAGTCCCAGAGCGTGTATAGCAAGGTACCTTCCTCCCCACACCCTCTAAGGCAAAACGGGGTCTCCGCCCTGTGCATTTTGTGCAGTGCGGTCCTGGTGTAGTAGACCCTATGCAGTACTTTAAGCTGTATCAACCTGAACCGGGCTGATACACCCGCCTCTCGTGGCGACGCTAGGGCGGTATTCCAGTCAGTCTCATCCAGGGAGCCTAATTCAGATTCCCACCTCTCCTTCAGTCGCTGCAGGGGATCGGGTAAATTGTTCAATAACTTACGGTATGTAAGGGATGTTGCGCGTGTTAGCATGTAGTCTGTGAGAAGTCTGTCCTCCAGAGGCGAGGACTCCGGGACTATAGATCCCGGCTCAATGACCGCCATAAGTGCATGACGTATTTGTATATATCTGTAAGTTTCAGTAGGGCTCAGTGCATACTGTTGTTGCAGGTGTTGGAAAGGGATCATGCCAGTAGAAGTCCAAAGGTCTCCCACCGTCGAGATGCCAATAGTGTCCCATTGGGTAAAGCCCTTACTTGACCTGAGGCAACCAAGTTGTTTAGTGTCCCACAGTGGAGTGAGTTTGGTTATGACGCCCTTCCACTTAAGCCGTGCCAGTGCCCTGTGCCATATGACGACTGTGTGCTTAGTCGGACCAAGTAGTGTCTTCACGAGGCTAGGTGTGTAAAGCGGGGCCAGTAAGCTGTGTGTCCCCAGTTGTGTTCTGTCTGAGAAGTACGCCGGGTCATCCTGAGGGGCATGCATCCAAGAATTAATAACTTTGAGCTGTGATGCCCAGTAGTAGAGCTCCACATTCGGTAAGGCAATACCCCCATCGTACCACCCACGGTTGAGTTTGACGTGTGCTATTCTGGGCGGACGTTCGCCCCATAGCAATTCGGTCACCAAAGCTGTCACTTTCCGGAAATATGATGGCGGGATCAGGACTGGGGTGTTTTCCATTACATACAGGAAGCGCGGCAGCGCCATCATTTTGAACAGCGCCGCGCGCCCCAGCAGTGTGAGGGGCAAGGTCTTCCAGTGTCGTACATCCGCTCGTAGACGGTTAAGGGGTGGCGTTAAGTTGAGGTCGTGGAACGCATTAGCGTCACCAGTGACCTGGATGCCCAAGTACTTAAATGAGGTATGGGCTACAACCAGCGGGCAGCTACTAGGGAGGAGCGGTGCAGGGCCTTTCAGTATATAAACCACTGACTTCGTCCAGTTGATCAGATATCCGGAGTGCAGGCCGTGCGCATCACAAATCGCCAATAAATGAGGAATGCCCATTTCTGGTTGCGACAGATAAACCAGCATATCGTCGGCATACAGGGATATCCTGTCTTCCCAAGCGCCACCCCACGTCAGCCCTTTCAGTAGTGGAGTAGTCCTAATGACTGTAGCCAACGGCTCCAACACCAGGGCGAACAGTAAGGGGGACAGCGGGCACCCCTGACGCGTCCCTCTGGCCAAGGGGATCTCTCGCGAGATGTGGCCGTTGGCCGCTACGTGCGCCACCGGCTCTGTGTACAGCAGTCTGATCCATGAGATAAATTTGGGGCCAAAGCCCATACGAGCCAGAACCGCGAATAAGTACTGCCATTCCACCATGTCAAAGGCCATTCTGGCATCCAACGAGAGAATGGCCGCCGGTTCCGACAGCAAGTGGGCTCGCGCCAGCACCCCATGCACACGCCGGAGATTGAGTGCCGTGCTTCTGTGCGGCATGAAACCCGACTGATCCAGATGGATCAGATCGTGCAAGTGCGGGGTCAGCCTGGTTGCGAGTAACTTCGCCAGTATTTTGGCTTCCACATTGAGCAGTGAGATTGGGCGATAGGACGCGCAGTCCGTGGGCGATTTACCCGGTTTCGGGATAGTTACTATGGTCGCTATCCGCTGATCCCGGGGCAGAATCCCCGCTTCCCGGCACTCCTCAAACATGGCCATCAGCGGTGAGCACAAGGTGCTCGATGCCGCTTGGAACCACTCAGCTGGAATGCCATTAGGGCCAAGTGCCTTACCCGTGCATAGTGCATTAATCGCCGTTCCGAGCTCGTCCTCGGACAGGTCTGCCTCTAGTTCAGCCACCGCCTCTGGCGTTAAAGTGGTGACCGGCACGGTCCGCAGCGTTGCCGTCGCCGCCTCAGCGGTAACCACTGCGAGTGGGGTGTAGACCGACTGATAGTGGTCGGCCAGGATCTCAACAATTTCGGAGGGGCGAGTATGATACGACCCCTCCGGATCCTGCAATTGCAGAATATGTCTGCTACCCACACTTTTTTTATCAAGCCAAGCCAGCAGCTTGTTGGCTTTGTCTCCCACATCATAGATTCTTTGCGCGGTCGATGTAATGTTTTCTACTGTCCGTCCCCTGAGGAGATCGTCATGTAGTCGTTGGCTGAGGTGGAGTGAGTGACGTGTATCGTCCGACGGGTGCGCCATATGGGCCTCGTTAGCTCGCTCCAGTTGAAGCTCCAGAGCTAGCAGTTCGGATTTTTGCTCGCGTTTGTGTCGCGTTATCGCTGCAATTGCTTGACCCCGAAACACTGTTTTGTATGCTTCCCATAAGGTCGTGGGGGAGGGCACTGAGCCCGAGTTTTCCGCGAAGTAGAGCTTGGTGGTTTTCTTCAGGTCTCTACGGACGTGGGGAATCTTGAGATAGCCGGGGTAGACAGGGTACACTCTCCTACGGGATATCGCTGCACAGGACATGGACATGGTCAAGGGGGAGTGGTCTGATATACCCCGGGGTCGTATCCGCACATCCTGTACCGTAAGTCGGCCGCCTGCCAGTGTAAGGAAGTAGTCGATACGGGATAGACAGTCGTGTGTGGCAGAGTAATAAGAGTATTGCCGGTCTTCGGGGTGTAAGTGTCGATATATGTCTACCAGTCCCTGTGCCTCAACAAACTCACTAAACCTGGATAGGCCAGGTGCCTGTGTCCGTGTCGGAAATCTATCATGTGAACCATGGGCCAGCGCGTTGAAATCACCCCCCACCACTAAGTCTCCGTCGGAGAGTTCCAGGAGGAATTTTCCCAGATCCGGAAGCGCCGCCGCATGCAACGCCGGCGGAACATACACCGATACCACATTGACGGAGACTCCCTCCCACTGTCCACTGGCCGCTGCAAAGCGACCATAACAATCAATCTTAGTAGTCTGCAGAATAAATCGAGATGTTTTTTTAAGTAAAATGCCAGTCCCACGAGACCCCGTAGTGAAGTCCGAGTGTGCGACCATACGGTATCCCCGTCTATCTAGAGCCTTGTTCGCGTCACCCACCAAATGTGTCTCTTGGAGGAGGATCAGGTCACAGCGGAGCTGTCGAATGTGTTGAAGAACCAGCCCCCTCTTCACCTTATCCCCCAGACCCCTGACATTCCATGACATGATCTGCAGCGGTGGCACAGGTCCCGCTCCGGGATCATCGATCACGTCATTGGAGTGTGACAGTCCTGCCATCGTGAAGTTGCAGATGGGAATCCCTGACCCTTAGGGCTCGACAGCGTCGCATCCGGAGTGTACCCAACCCCAGGGTGTCTCGCATGTGTAAGCAGTGGCTGGCCCAGTGGCAGCGAGGCATTACCAGGCCGGTCGGCGTGCGCAGCCAGGCACAGTACGACTAAAATGGATGTCAGTGTAATCAGCAGAGTCAAACAATATAAACCAACAATTCGGAACAAACCTCCCCTACCCATAACTCCCCCCCTCCCTGCTTCCCTGCCACACGGACTTAGAACTGCCCGCCGCCCCAATTTAGCAGAGTGCTTAAACCCACCCATGAAAAGGTATAAAGTTACTTGCTCGTTGGGGGTGAGGAATACTCCAAAGTCAGCGACCCCTCTTACCCTCCGCAGAGGCCCTCAGCCCAGGGGCCATGGCAACCCAGGCAACAGCCTTAGTATGAGGTGAGTCTTGAATCTGCCGGGTCACTAAGAATCGACCTCCAGTTCAGCATCAGTAATGTCTCTGAGTGGTGAGCCTCGACCGGTCTCCAGGTCGTCTTCACGAACATCGCCATGATCCACCAGATGTTTGTCCTTGGCACCTCGTCCCCGACGTCGGGGCTGGGAGGCTGGGTGCCAGCCGTCCAACCAGTCCCGGGCAACTTCTGGATTATCAAAGAACCACGTCCTGTTTTCTGCTACCACACGCAGCCTAGCCGGGAATATCATGGAGTATTGGATCTCCCTTCTCCTGAGCTCTTTTTTGATATCCACAAACGTCTTCCTCCGCCTTGCCACCTCCGCTGTGTAGTCCGGGAAGAATGCCACAGTGGAGTTCTGAATCTTAACGGGTGGAGACACCCGCGCCGCCTGTAAGATGGCGTCCCTATCTCGGAAGTTGAAGAGCCTCGCCAAGATCGGTCTAGGGGAGGCCCCCGGCTTAGGCTGGCCACCTGGCACTCTGTGCGCCCTTTCGATCGAGAAAAACGTCGATAGTCCCTTTGGTTTGAGCTGCGTTTTGATGAGCTCCTCTACAAAGAGGTCCGTCGCTCTAACTCCTTCCGACTCCGGAACCCCAAGAATTCGGACGTTGTTCCGCCTGGAGCGCCCTTCCTGGTCATCCAACTTCTCCTTCAGCCTTTTATTCTCAGCCGTGACCGCCTCCATCGCCGTCTGGAGCTCCGAGACATCCTCCACCAGGGATTTTGTGACCAGTTCCAGAGATCCCACTTTTTCGGCCATCTTGTGGAGGTCCGCCCGAATGAGGGTAATTTCAGTGGAGATGGAACCCACCGTAGTCTGTACCTGCGTGAGCGCTCGCATCACGTTATCCAGGGTTGCCTTTTTTGGCCCCGCATTGTCCGACGACCTCGTGGAAGGATGTCGCCCGTCCGCCAGAGGGGAGGCATGTTTGTCACTGGTGTAACGTTCTATGCGAGTCTGGGTCGTGCCGCCCTTGGCGCCTTTGCCTGCCATAGCGTCCGCCGCACAGCACCTCAAGCCAGCCGGATGGATGAGTCGGAGAGGAAGAGGCAAACCCCGGGCACTAGTCCGTCCCCACTGCAGTCGGGGCACTCAGCCTGACGTGGGCGGGGACCACGTCCCGGTCAGCAGCGGCGACTCGGTCGCAGTATACTGGTTCTGGCAGGTGCGGTGCCCCTACTGACCGCCGCGCACCGTGTGTGTGTCACAGGGTCTTCGCCGTGCATAGATCAGGGTTCCACCATCAAACGACGCCGTCAGCGTCTCCAATCCTTGGGCCCCAGGTTCCGCAGCGGGTCCCTGACACACCAATGGAGTGGCCAGGCACAGTTCCAATTTTCGCGCCCAAGCGACGCAAACTGGTCGACCAGCGTCGCTTCGTAGCGCACTGAGTGTGAGAGGCGGGTAGGGGAGGGGGGGGCAAGTTCCGCAGGTGTTCAGCAGCCCCCGCTGGTCTCGTTCTCCCCGGCGGCCGATTCGGAGGATTCCGCAGTGATCCCTGCCAGGCGGCACCGTAAGGCGCCCCAGCCCCCTATTGTCCGTCCGCTAGCTCAGCCTCCCTAGTAGCACAGTGTCCTGGGCGCGGCGCGCCTCCACAGCCGGCGCCGACAGAGTGGTTCGTCGGGTCTGCCACGGAGGTCTCCTCCAGCCCCGGTCACTTCCGGTCCACTGCCGCCGGGCAGAACCCACTTCCGGTCAGCTGCGTTGTCCACTGGGGTCCCGGGAGTCAGGCCTGCGCTCCGGGCTCACCGCCACTCGATTGAAACTCGGCTCCCCGGCACCCGATTGTCCTCCGGTTTGCTGCCGCCTGTAGCGCCCGGCCCCGGGCCTTTGATACCTCCGCCTGAGCTTCGTGATCGGAGCTGGTCCTCTAGGCAGCCGCCATGTTCAGCCGCTAGCCACGCCCCCCAGTTTATTTGTTTTGATGCTAACACAATAACCTATTTATCTTCGCTATTAAACCGTTGCACACTCCAATTTCCTTTAGGGGGGTAGGCAGATTTACCCACTTCTGCACTGTTAGGAGGTTTCAGCTTTAAGTTGACTCCACTGTCACTTACTATGACTTTCAGTAAACTTTCCTTTCGGAAAACAGCATCCACAAAGTCCACTTCAGCAAATATTTCCCATTTGCTTCGATTTCGCATTCTGTACATAAAAGTAGAACTTTTTAAAGGGAACCACTCGCACTTCCAAACGGTTTAAAATAAAGTTCGTAATGTGAAGCTTTCCAAATAAATTAGGACAGTTTATGTATCCAGCCTCAAGGTCTGAATACTAATGAGGTCATGACGGATGTTTTGATAATCTAACTAAAACGCATTCATTTTATCGACCGCCTAAGGATGACATGCTGCTTCAGCCTGCCTTAAATCGAACTTGTGCCCTACAGCCCACTGAGCCATCTGTCCAGTACACAAGTCTCTCCTGGAACATTTGCGTTAGGGCTAGAGCTGACGTCTGCACTGGGGAACCAGGTGCCAATCTCCACATTTTTTATTGGACGTACAGTCTGTCCAAGGTTGATAAAATAGGGATCGGTGAGTTTGGTAACAAGATCCATTCTTATTTACACATGCAAGTAGGCAATTCAAATGCGTGGCGATGGTTAAAGCATTAGCAAACGTTCTTTTGTTTTGTCCTGAACTGTCCGTCCCACCCCACCCATTTGATTGTACAGACCCCTCTAAGGCCCACTGTGAAAGATCAATGGAAGCGCTAATCACTCTGCCACCCCTGCCCTGATTACTTCTATAGCAGCTCACGCTGTGTCCTGGTGACAAGAGCACCTATGATTTATTCGGAATTCCGTGCAGTGCTTGTTATAAGTGCTGCCGTGGTATCACTTGAGGGATGAAAGGAGCGCTGCCTGGGTTAAAGTCAAGTCCCCATGAGTACCGGTACTCTCTTTCTTCTAGAAAAAAGTGCCGGTACTCAAGGGGAGAAAATGAAGAAGTGCCGGTACTCAGTACCGGTGAGTACCGGCCCATTTAAAGCACTGTATCTTTGGTATGGTGTTACATCGATCTCAGAAGTGATGGAATAGTACTATGGTATGCTGTATAAACCACCTAAATTAGTCAAGTCAAGTCAAGTCATAGAATTTATATAGCGCACTACATACCCAGAGGGTTTCAAGGCGCTTAGGGAGGGGAGGAGGATTATTTGTCAAATATCCACGTTTTAAGTTGCTTTCTGAATGCCAGGTGGTTCTGGGTAAGGCGAAGGTAAGCGGGGAGTGAGTTCCATGTTTTAGCAGCCAGGTATGAAAAGGATCTGCCTCCCATGGTGGTCTTGTTGATGCGAGGTACAGTGGCGAGGGCTTGGCTGGAGGATCGTAGTTGGCGGGAGGGGGTGTAGAAGGACAGTCGTGAGTTGAGGCAATCTGGTCCGATGTCGTAGAGTGATTTGTGTGCGTGGGTAAGCAGTCGGAAGGTGATCCTCTTATTGACGGGTAGCCAGTGGAGGTCTTTAAGGTGACCAGAGATGTGTTTGTTGCGAGGGATGTCTAATATGAGCCTGGCTGAGGCGTTTTGGATTCGTTGGAGTTTCTTCTGGAGTTTTGCGGTAGTACCTGCGTAGAGGGTGTTTCCGTAGTCCAGTCGGCTCGTGACCAGAGCGTGGGTGACTGTTTTCCTTGTATCGGAGGGGATCCAGCGAAATGTCTTTTTGAGCATGCGAAGAATGTTGAAGCAGGAAGAGGATACGGCATTGACTTGTCTGTTCATTGAGAGTGAAGAATCCAGGATGACGCCTAGGTTCCGTGCGTGGTCTGTCGGGGTGGGTGCTTTTCCGAGGGCTTCCGGCCACCATGAGTCGTCCCATGCAGAGGGGGATGTACCTAAGATGAGGACTTCTGTTTTGTCTGAGTTCAGTTTCAAACGGCTTTGTTTCATCCATTCGGCAACTTCTTTCATTCCTTCGTGTAGGTTAGTTTTGGCGGTGCTGGGGTCATTGGTGAGAGAAAGGATCAGTTGAGTGTCATCAGCGTAGGAGATGATGTTGAGGTTGTGTTGGCGTGCGATGGCTGCGAGGGGGCTCATGTATACGTTGAAGAGGGTGGGACTGAGTGAGGATCCTTGTGGTACGCCGCAGATGACTCCAGAGGCCTCGGACTTGAATGGTGGAAGGCGGACTCTCTGGGTTCTTCCGGTGAGGAACGAGGAGATCCATTCAGGTGCTTTTCCTTGGATTCCGATGTTATTGAGGCGTTGTAAAAGGGTGCTGTGGCAGACTGTGTCGAAAGCTGCAGAGAGGTCATGGAGGATGAGGGCGACTGTGTCTCCTTTGTCCAGTAGAGTTCGAATGTCGTCTGTTGCTGCGATGAGGGCGGTCTCAGTGCTGTGTTTTGCTCGGAAGCCAGATTGTGAGGGGTCGAGGGATTTGTTGGCTTCGAGGAAGGCGGCGAGCTGGTTGTTGACAGCTTTCTCGATGACTTTGGCCGGGAATGGAAGAAGTGAGATGGGGCGGTAATTTTTGAGTTCGGTTGGGTCCGCTGTTGGTTTTTTCAGAAGGGCGGTGAGTTCAGCGTGTTTCCAGTCTTCCGGGAAGGTGGCGGAGTTGAGGGAGCAATTGATGACGTCTCGGAGGTGCGGTGCTATGACGGAGTCTGCTTTGTTGAAGATGTGGTGAGGACATGGGTCTGTGGGGGATCCTGAGTGGATGGAATTCATCAGGCGGATGGTGTCCTCAGTGGAGATTGGGTTCCAGTCGTTAAGGGTGTTCACGGGAGGAAGATGCTCAGCAAATGGTAGGATGGGTTGGTTTCCGGGTTGGTTGTCGAAGCTGTTGTGGATGTCTGCAATTTTGTTGTGGAAAAATGAGGCTAGGGAGTCGCAGAGGGTTTGAGAGGGGGTGATGTCGTTGGAGTTGGCCGGGGGTTTGGAAAATTCCTTGACGATGTTGAAAAGTTCCTTGCTATTGTGGGCGTTGTTGTCAAGTCGATCCTTGAATGCTGTTTTCTTGGCTTTTCGGATCAGTTGGTGGTGAGTGCGGGTGGCGCTTTTGAAGGCGTCCTTGGTGCTGGTGGTTGGGTCTTTTTTCCAGGCCTTTTCAAGGGAGCAGCAGAGTTTCTTGGATTTCTTGAGATCATCGTTGAACCATGAGGTCTTCTTGCTGCTAGGTTTGCTTTGACGTTTTTTCAGTGGTGCTAAGGTGTCGGCGGTGTTGGATAACCATAGGGTGAGGTTGGCGGCGGCTTCGTCAGCGTTAGAAGAGAGGGCTGGGGGGTTTAGAAGAAGCGATGAGGAGATCTGGTCGAAGGTGATTTTGTTCCAGTTTCTTTGCAGAGTTGGTTGGGGGTGGTTGATGGGTTTCGGCTTGTTGTAGGTGAAGTGAACGCAGCTGTGGTCAGTCCAGAGGAGATCCGTAGTGTGGCTGAAGGAGACATGGTTGCTGGAGGTGAAGATGGGGTCGAGTGTGTGACCTGCGATGTGGGTGGGGGAAGTGACTAGTTGTTTAAGTCCGAGGTTGGCGAGGTTGTCCACGAGGGTGGCGGTGTTGCGGTCGTTGGTCTTTTCAAGGTGAAAGTTGAGGTCTCCCAGAAGGATGTAGTCTTTGGAGGGGAGCGCGTGAGGAGTGATGAAGTCCGTGATGTCTTCACTGAATTTTGCGCGGGGACCTGGTGGTCTGTAGAGGAGGGTGCCTCTGAGTGTGGTTTTGGGGTCGATGTGGATCTGGAAGTGAAGGTGTTCGGAGTTAGCGAGGTTGGCGTCAGAGCTGGTTGAGATGCGGATTGATTTCTTATGGACGATAGCGATTCCTCCTCCTGTGTGGCTGGTACGGTCTTTGCGAGTGATCTTATAGTCTTCGGGGATGGCAATGGTGATGTCTGGTGCGGAGGAAGCATTCATCCATGTTTCCGTAAGGAAGGCGATGTCCGGAGAAATGGTGTCTAGTAGATTCCATAGGTCAATGGCGTGCCTGTGGACTGATCGGGTGTTGAGGAGGATGCATTGTAGGTGATTGGGGTCGGGAGACTGTGGTGTGGTCCTAGCGGAGATGCTGTCGGTGCCGCTAAATTTGCAGGAGTAGCAAGAGAAAGGTCCATGGGTGTGTCCAGGTGCGGCTTGGACGCAGTTGGGGGCGCGACCGGGGTTAAGGGCTAGTAGGGAGGCGGCATCGTAGGTGATGCGAATGGGCTGGGCAGCGCGAGGGGCAGGGGGTCTGGCGCTGGGCGCGGTCCAGGCGCGGACGGGCGTAGACGGGCTTACCTTTGGCGCACCTTCGGCGCGGATTGGGCGCGGTCGCTGCGCGTAAACGCTGCGCGCGGGAACTCCTGTCATATATTGAGGGTGGGGGGGAGGGGCGAGGGCGTCTCAGCTGGGAGGCGGGGCGGGCTTCTTACGACGACAAACAACAAACAAAATGGAGGCGGAGGGGGGAGCACAGCAAACACGCAAAGCAGAGTCAAATAAGTCCTAAATGCAGAATTACAATGCAGGTAAGCGTAGCGCCGATCAGGCAGGTAGTAGGCATAAACAATACTGCAATTCTGTGATTCAAAGCGGCACAGCGCGCAAACAGTCTCAATTCGGCAAAATAAACAATTCAAAATGCAAGTGAGCTTAGCGGCGATCAGGCAGGCAGCAGGCACAGATAGGAAGCAGTTTTGAAAAGCAAAGCGCTATAACGATACCAGGTATCACAGGGGACACTGGGGAGCGACCACTCAGCTCGAGGGAGGGGAGCAAGTCACGGCGTCTTCAGGTAGTGAAGCGCTGTTCTACTAAGTAGGAGGGCGTCTCAGCTGGGAGGCGGGGCGGGCTTCTGACGACGACAAACAACAAACAAAATGGAGGCGGAGGGGGGAGCACAGCAAACACGCAAAGCAGAGTCAAATAAGTCCTAAATGCAGAATTACAATGCAGGTAAGCGTAGCGCCGATCAGGCAGGTAGTAGGCACAAACAATACTGCAATTCTGTGATTCAAAGCGGCACAGCGCGCAAACAGTCTCAATTCGGCAAAATAAACAATTCTAAATGCAAGTGAGCTTAGCGGCGATCAGGCAGGCAGCAGGCACAGATAGGAAGCAGTTTTGAAAAGCAAAGCGCTATAACGATACCAGGTATCACAGGGGACACTGGGGAGCGACCACTCAGCTCGAGGGAGGGGAGCAAGTCACGGCGTCTTCAGGTAGTGAAGCGCTGTTCTACTAAGTGGGAGGGCGTCTCAGCTGGGAGGCGGGGCGGGATTCTGACGACGACAAACAACAAACAAAATGGAGGCGGAGGGGGGAGCACAGCAAACACGCAAAGCAGAGTCAAATAAGTCCTAAATGCAGAATTACAATGCAGGTAAGCGTAGCGCCGATCAGGCAGGTAGTAGGCACAAACAATACTGCAATTCTGTGATTCAAAGCGGCACAGCGCGCAAACAGTCTCAATTCGGCAAAATAAACAATTCAAAATGCAAGTGAGCTTAGCGGCGATCAGGCAGGCAGCAGGCACAGATAGGAAGTAGTTTTGAAAAGCAAAGCGCTATAACGATACCAGGTATCACAGGGGACACTGGGGAGCGACCACTCAGCTCGAGGGAGGGGAGCAAGTCAAGTTAATATCTACTTCCATCCCCATATATTCCTTCAGTATTTCAGAGGCTAGCTTGAAGCTTTCCCCTCTGGGTGAACACTTTCTTCGGGTGTGTGTGATACGAGAGACCTTGTTGGGGTTTCTAGAGTGAGATCTTTCATTTCATATTATTTTCTTTCTTTGTAAAGTCTGGTGTATGTTTTTTAACTGCTGCTCCACTACTCAGTCTGTATCTCATCCTTTCTTCCTTGTTTGAGCAATCCTGCTCTGTAGTGGAAGTTCACATTTGGCAAAGCACTGAATGAGGGCCGCTCCGCACACATCTCCTGTCTGGCCTACACATCATGAATTGATGGTCTTACCTACGGTCTTATTTTGCTGATGGCTATCGTCGGCACTCAGCAGTTCTAGCAAATGAAGAGGAACGCCTCCGGGCCAGAGTTAATTGGTTAAAATTACTGCAAAACTTTCCAGTTTTTTTGCTCCTATTTTCCAGTCCTAAACCAGAAGCTGAAACATAAAAACGTGTTGGTCATGGTGGACTTGTACGTGAGAAAAATCAGGGGACTGCGCTGTGCAAGGGGTTAGAAAGCAGAACAACCCAGTGTAAAGAGTTCTACAGATAACACTATTGTCTTCTGTTTCTTACTCCTCCAAGGTTCGCTATCCAGCTGCATTAAGGCGGCATTGCTACAGTTCAAGAAACCAAATAACCGGACTTTCTCCCCTTCCATCTTCTGCTTCATTATGAAGGCATGCAGTCCTTCTGAGCAGCCTGGAAATGGCATTAGTACATTACAAGCAA
This sequence comes from Lissotriton helveticus, assembly GCF_964261635.1. Classification (NCBI taxonomy): domain Eukaryota; kingdom Metazoa; phylum Chordata; class Amphibia; order Caudata; family Salamandridae; genus Lissotriton; species Lissotriton helveticus. The sequence continues at coordinate 1,085,799,997 of NC_136068.1, forward strand.
TCCGCTTATGCTTTGTTTAGGCCTTTCTCCCTTTGTTTTGCACCCATCTTCTCCATCTCCCTTTCCATTCTTTCCTTCTTGTTCCGCCCTCAGGACCAGTTTGAAGCCCCATCAGTATGGACCACATGCAGAGCTGCCTCAGAAAAATTATTTTTCTGATGGCCCGAGGCGGACATCATGTAGCATCTCGTTGCGGGCCCTAGCTGGTAATTCCTTAATTTCACTTTTCAATAGCCGTTAATAAGGTCCAACTCAAATTCTTTGGACATTCGACCGAAAGGTTCAAATCTGCCGTCTGAATTAACATGCTTAACCTAATTTCCATACTTTTAAATGTTGTTTCCTTGAGACAAATTTAAATATTTAGTCATAATGTGCTTATGATATGTTTCCTTCGAAGAGAAAAAAAAAACATCTTCCTCACCGTGCAGTGACATTGCTTCTGCCAGACTCGGCTCGCAAGTAGGTATGAATAGTTGCAAAACTGCCTGTCTCTGAACACAGTTTTCTCGGAGACTGCAAATCTCGCTTAGGGCCAAATTCTGGGAAGGGTACCCAGATATGCTAATATGGTCTTTAAAATTAGTCTAGTTGACCAGGATGCAGATATGGATTAGAAGCCCTGAAAAGGAACTCGGTGTCCAAGATTCATCCATATTTTTGCAGTCTTGAAAGTGATTCTGTTGGAAGGGTGGTTGAAAGACCTGGCTTTAGGGCAGTGCTAGCATTCTGATGAAGTAAAGGTACGCTGGGAGGAATAAACTTGCTGGAATTCTGTTGGCACTTGGCTAGATTTATTGTTCAATAGAATGCTTACGGGCATTTTAAAAACCTTAGCTCAAGCTCTGTGCCTTCTCCACTTACTGGAAACCAAATACACATGGCTTGCATGTCTTTTGGGCTGGTACATATGTGCTCTGTGACTGGCTGTGTATGGAGCCTAATAATACTTTTCTGAATTGAATCACCAGTATAAATGAACCTATCGCTGCTCAGACTGTCTGGTGGCAGAACAGAACATTGGAAAAGCCAATGCATTTTTTAGGCCAGTGGTGTTCCAGAACTGTAGGAGTTTATTGAGCAGCGAGTCCTGCTTCAAGAAAATAATTTGTATTTGGTTACAATAGAGATAAACGCCTCTGTGATTCCATGCAAGTGAACTAGGGTTTTCGAGACTAGTCCTTAAGAAACCAGCAAACTCAATTGCTTGAGGAATGTCAGGCTATGTACTTTAACATCGCAAAATCTCAACAAAAAGGTGGCTTGCTACACCAAGATAATAGATTTTTCCTCAAGCCTTTGCAGCATCTGTGAAGCACCTCTGGCTGATATTCCGAAGGACCTTTTTTTGGTGCAGAGTTACTTTTGTTTTCGTATTATAACCTTTGATCTTCTAAACAACTTCTCTCCACTTTACTTTTATATATTTTTTTGTTTGGTATGAACATTAATTACTAGTTGTTCCATTCTGTTGTGATATTGTTTAGTTGACCATCCCACATACAGGTTTTCTCTGAGATTTATTTTTGCTGGGGCCAGGGTATCCAAGGTGAGCTAGATTTACACTCCTTAAAACGGATTTCATCAGTATTCTGAAGGTTATCTGAGAGATAAATATGAAAAAGTTTTAAGTCCTATTTTTTTTCTCTGCCCAGGTTATTTCATTTTCAGTAATGTACCTGTTAGAAATTGGGGTCTCTAGTTGGCAATGGTTTGCACATTTGTCCAAGTAAGGACCCTTCTTCCTAGTCTAGGTAAGGGGGAAACTCTTCTACAACAACCCCTGCTCACCCCCTTGGTAGCTTGGAACGAGCAGACCAGCTTATCTCAGAGGCAGTGTGTAAAGCATTTGTGCACACATACAGTAATATAGTGAAAACACTACAAATGGACACCACACCAGTTTAGAAAGATAAGTAATCTTTATCTAAACCAAAACAAGACCAAAATGACAAATCCATAATACAGTACTAAAAAATGATTCTTAAAAGGTAGAAATATTTCTGTTCCAAGAAAATGTTGATGCAACACTTTTACACAACTTACCTTGAATGCATCGAAAAATACAAGCAAAAAGGCTCGCGGGGAAGGTGATGCGTTGGTTCCTTACACTCAGGGAAGGTGATGCGTCGGTTCCTTGCTCCTGGGAAGGTGGTGCATCGGTCCCTTGCTCCGGGGGAGGATGTGTGTCAGTTCCTTACTGCTGCGGAGGGGAGGTGGTGCGTTGGTTCCTTACTGCTGCGGAGAGGAGGTGATGCGTCTGTTTTTTACTGCATGGGCAGGTGATGCGTTGGTTTCTTACTGCATCCCCCAATGATGCGATTGGATGCAATAAGTGAAAATCTGGTACGATGCGATACGTGAAGACCCGGGGTGCGCTGAGATGATTTCAGCTGCGTGCCCTCAATGCGTCTGTTCTTACCCAACAGGACCTGCGTCAGAATCTCGGAGATCGGTGCACAGGATTCGTCGCACGTCAGGTGCTGCTTGAATTCTGCCGCGACAATGCGTCAGAAAATTCTTCTCGCACTGATGCGATGCATCGGTAATAGGCGATGCGTCAATTTTCACAGTTCTTGCAGTTTCAGTCTCAAAAGAACCCCCAGAGGTCCAGAACACTGGAAGGCACCTTTCAGCAGGTCAGGACTACCAGAAAAGGACTTAAGGGGGGACTGGGGGTGAAGTCTTTGTGTCCATGAGACTTCAGAACAGGAGGCAAGCTCTATTTCAAGCACTTGGAGATCTTCCTCAAGCAGGGGACACAGCATTCAGCAAATCCTTCTCTTTTCCTTGGCAGAAAGTAGCCACTGCAGGTCAACCCCTGACAGCAAACAGCACAGGGGCAGTATTCCTCTTCAGTTTCTCCAGCTCTTCTCCTTGGCAAAGGTTCCTCTTGATTCCAAGAAGTGATCTAAAAGTCTGGGGTCTGGGCCCCTCTTTTTATAGTACAAAATCCTTTGTTCACTGTGGCAGAGAAGCTCTTTGCCCAGCCAAAACCAGTTATGTCCTCTCCGGTGCAGCTTCCTGGCAGGAGGTCGAGACAGCATTTCCCAAGGCAGACCAGGCCCATTCAGGTGTGAAATAAATCTCCCCCCCTTACTCTGAATGCGGCCTAGGTGTGTTCAGCCCAGACCAGACTCGCCCTGCAAAGGCAGGACACACCTCAACCCCTCAAGTGGTTGTCTGAACAGAATGCACATCACCAGCCCCTGTCACTCCAAAGCCAGACCGTCAATGCAACCTAGCAGAGGCACACTGGATGCCTAGGCAAGAAAATAACCTACTTTCTAAAAGTGGTATTCTCAAACACAGAATGTAAAAATCACCATCACTAAAAGATCCATCTTAACATGGAGTTCAAGCATATCAAACTTTATTTTCCAATCTTGTTCCCATGGGCAGAAATACTCATAAGATGTTATAAGCAAACTCCCCATTCTATCCTATGAGACAGATAGCCTTACAATAGTAAAAAAAAGAAAATGGCAGCACTTCACTATCAGGACATGTCACACACATCAGGGCATGTCCTATCTTTCACATACACTGCACCCTGTCCACAGGGGTACCTTGGGCCTACTTAAGGGGTGACTCACATGTAAGAAAAAGGAAGGTTAGGGCCTGGCAAGTGGGTGCACTTTCCAGGTCGACATGAAAGTACTAGACTGCACACAAGCACCGCAATGGCATGTCTGAGACCTTGTTGCAAGGCTGCTTGTGTAGGTAGCACAATCAGGGCTGCAAGCCTACTAGCAGCATTTGATTTACAGGCCCTGGGCACACACAGTGCACTGTACTAGAGACTGACTAGTAAATCAAGTATGCCAATCATGGAATCACCAATCCATAAATACAATTTACAAAGGGAGCGCTTGCACTTTGTCACTGAACAGCAGTGGCAAATGGCCCAAAGTATGTAGACCAGCAAAACAAAGCCCATCACATGGTAAAAATACAGGAGGCAAAGGGAAAATATGCCAGGGAAACCCACGCCAATGATGCCAGGTCTAACCGTACCCATATCAAATTCACATATTTTGATTTCCAATGAGTATTTATGCATGTTAATTCCATTCCATCATATTTAACAGCCAACACGGGGTTCGCAACATTGATTGCTTCTTCAGGGCCTATCTAAGATCAGAGTGGTTTGCACAATCTTTTCTAAATTCTCCTTCTAAGATCTGAAGATAATGTTTTTGAACAATTGGCATTCGAACATCAAATGCTATGTGGTGACTTGAGGTTTTTACCAAGGTTATTTAAGGAATTCCCATGATAACTGTGTCCATTTTGCGTTCAGCATCTATGCATAGTGTGTTAACTTTTGAGAATATTTACAAAAAAGAGGTGAGTCTATCTAAGTGGCTACTGCATGTCTACAGTTACGTTTCCTTCCAGTCCTGCTGGATGAGCCTCTGATGCTAGGTCGGTGAGCCTTGTTGCTGTGTGCAGTTAGGATTTAGTATGCCAAATGAACTGAAATAGTAAGTTGGGAGCTGATAAAGACCTATTTGAGAACAATCAGTGAAATAATTTCTGCAGAAGTCTTGCTTGATTTGCCTGATTATTTGCTCTTCTTTTTCCTTATAAGTATATAGAGACAATCAGCAACAGACAGAGTGAGCTGGAGAACTATGTAACTGAGGGTTACAAAACAGCACTCATGGAGGAGAGAAGACGGTACTGCTTCTTGGTGGAAAAACAGTGTGCTGTGGCCAAGCACTCTCTGGCTTACCACACCAAGGTAAGGATGTGCCGCCTACAACATTGTAGGAGGATTTCAATGACTCTACATGCCTACATTCATGACAAGGTGAATGGTGCAGCTAGCTGCAGTTAAGAATGTGTTATGGCCCCCGTGACATTGCAAGAAGAGCATATCTTGGTCCACATTCAACCTTAAAGTGACAAAGTAAATTGGGAAGTGGGGAACATTCTGTAGCCAAAGCTGGCTTTTGCTGAGATAGAGCCCCGGGGTGCAACCACATTTTGCACTCTTGGTGAATAACATGAGGCAACCAGGGCCCTTTTTGTCCATTCCCAACTGGTTGCATTTTGAGGCCAGTCACAGCTCCAATTTAAACCTCTCCATACTTCCACACCTCAATCGAATCACCATAGGGCCAGTAGTGGATGTTCTCACTGCAGAGTGGCTGAGAGGGAGAAGGGTGTGAGGATGGTGGGGGGGGGGACGGATGACAAAAAATAAAGGGAAAAAACATACCTTCTCCCTGCCGATCGCCGCTCTTCTCCCTTATGCTTTAGGCTCCCATACTCCACTGCACCCAATCCCATGTCTTCTCACATGCATGAGAGAAGGACTGGTATTGGCCTGAGCGGGTGTGTTTTCCACTCCAAAGGGGACTGGTAACCTATGCCTCCTATTCTCTGTACACAGCAGTGCAGCTCGGGTTGGGGAGATTTTACTGTGCAACGCATTTTGGCCGTCCTGAGATATCTGGCCAAACCATCATGTGCACTGAGTGCAGTCACACCACTCCTCCTGTGACTACCCCCACACCCTGCAATGGACCCGCCCATAAGCCACATCAGGAAAGGAAAAATAAAACCATAACAAACACATATTGTTTTATTTTTCAAATTTTGAGGTTGCTAGTGGGCGGGGGCGATGCTCCTTTGCTATAACAGAGGAACCGCAACTGCTTAGCTCCTGCACTGGATGAGAAACAAATGGGAGGGAGATGGAACTGAGTTGAGGAGTGTTAAAACACGTACGCTCCTGATATGCAGAAAAAAAGAGTAAAAGACATGTAAGCTGAATCAGTGGAGCCAGGTTGAAGGAGACTGCTGTGTTCATGACTTTAATGCGGACACCTCTGTGTGCCCTTCTAAATGTTGGCGCCCCTGCTTGGGGCCAGTTTGCTCATGCCAAAAAGACAGTTGTGTCTGTACCATCCTATTGCATCCCCCTTTCTCACCTTGACAAAGGTAGGAAGGTATGCCAGTCCCAGTGCAGGGAATTCGAAAATGACACTGGCCCCGCCCGTTCTTTAGAATGTCGGCGCAGGCGCGAAATCAGCTCGGCGCGACGACCGGGCCATGACGGAACCCCTCCGTCACCAGCACAGCCCACCTGAGGGCCATGACGGAGTGGTTCCGTCATAAGCGTGGGAGGGGTTAAGGCTTTTTGGGATCTCGAGCTATATATATTTCAACTGATGTGTGACTGTGTTAAAGTTTAACATATAATTAAGTATTGTTTAGAATCACAGAGCGTATTAATTATCAGGAAATGAGTAACAAAATTGAAATTTGTTCCATACAACGGCCCCTAAAATGTCTGCCCGGGCACCCAAAGAACTTAAGATGATACAGATTTTATGATGCAGAACGGATCACAGCCACTCCTACAACATTAAGCGGGTTTATAGATTGCTACAGCCAACGCTTGTGTAATCAAGTTGGAGGAGAAGGTCTGTTCTGCCCAATCCCACTGTGGCATGGTATGTAGGTACAGTCGTCCTAGAGCAAGGAACTGTGGCATGAACCGTCCCATCCACTTGTGTACAATGGGTGAAAAGCATTGTAGAACAGCCTGTCCACAGGCATATAATGTCCAAAAATGTTTAAGGAAATTATTATTTTCCGCATTAGCGGCTGATACTTAATGGCTGGGGGAGAGGGAACGAAAAACAAAATCACTGCCTGTGTGCCGCAACCTCTCAGTCCTCTTCGCCCACTTACCAGGCTCCAGGGGCAGGAACAGGAAGCACTGAGGATTTCAGACACCCCTAGCCAATCACAACACTGCTGATAGCAGCATTGTGATTGGTATGAGCACTGTGGTTCTGCACTTAGCGAGAGACTGGGAGCTTGGAAATGTTCTCCACCCAGTCTGTGCAACACAGCCTGGTGGAGAACATGCGAAGTGCGCATGACTGTTTGGAAAGCCCTAGATGGCCGGCCAAACTGTCATGTGCACTTGGAGAGGACCACCACTCCTCCCCTGCTCCTCTGACACAGCCCAGCCCCATACCAGCTGAGCAAGGACGGAAAAATAAAATGATCATAACAATGTGTTGTTATAATTTTCTTTTTCCTTTCTCGCCTGCTGAGCAGCGGGGAGCCTATCCTTCGCGCCGCCCTGCGTCTCTGGCTGTGAAGGTAGTGGTCTGGGGAGCTAGCTAGCCTTCCAGTAGTGCTCAGCTCCGTACTGCCGGGTCCAGAGAATCGAGGTTTGTTTACATGTCCGCTTAACCAGGCCTCTTCGTCTTAGTAGTGGTACTTCTAGCACTGCAGCCCATTCCCAGCGTCACTTCCCGCTCCCCACCCCAGCTCGCTGCTCGAGGGAGCTGCCCCGTTCAGAACGCCGCTCCTCGTTCTGTCAATAGCGTGTGACTCATGCTATTTCATGTTTCTTCTGCAGTGTGAGCGAACACGTCCCCCTCCTTTCTACCTGCCTCAACTGAGCTCACCAAGGCGCTCCTGCTTCCCCGCCATTCACCACAGGCTGCAAGATCCCCGCTAGCTTTAAGAGCTCATCAATTCATCCGAAGGGAGGGTGCGAAAGCTATTAAAAATGAACGCTGTTGTTCCAGACTCCCACGTGCACACTTTGTGCTGCCCACGTCTCTTGTGCCGCGCGCCAAGTGTTCCTTGGCACTGGGGCGGAGGAGCCAGGGACCGCAAGCTGGGCTCTCTGGCAGGGCTCTGCAGCCCCCCAGAGGCCAGCAGGCTGCCGTGCACTGCTCGGAGCAGGGTTACTGTGTGGCCTCGCCCTCTAGCGTGTGTATTTATTCTCGGGCTCTGCATACGTCTGTGTCCTTGGACACCCGCTACTTCAGCATGCTCGGGTTACCTGTTCAGTCTTAAGTGAGTGCGTGTGGAGGGATGGCAATAGTGTACTCCATCTTCCCCAATGGAGAGGGTTCAGAGATCTCTTGTGACTGCCCCTTCAGTGACTCTGAGTGTCTTGGACGGCACTTCTGAAGCAACAAGGGCCTTGTTCTTCTAGCCACGACCGCAGCGGCCTCTTGTGACAGTACAAAGAGACCACTGGCGTAGCTCGCATGCAGTAGGATCCCAGCCAGGCGTGTAGAGGGGTTACAGGGCTGAAGCTCACCTGTAACCCATCCGACCTTCGTATGCTTCCCTTCCAGGTTTCTTGCGTTGCCGTTGGTGTAGAGGAGTGGATGGTGGGTTTCTTCCAGTTCTTATCGTGAAATTTGTGTAAATAATTGCTTTCCAACGCAGATTGTGAGGGATCAGGTGTAAGGAATTCTGTACGTTTGCTGGAAAAGCATTATCGTTTCTGTGTATATAATGCTTGATTTGTTTTCTCTGCAGGGTAAAGATGTGCTTAATCAGAAGATGCCATCCTGGCAGCAGTCCTGCAATGAACCCAACAAAATACCAGACCGTGCCATGCAGCTAATGCAGCAGATGGCCATTGGCAGCAACGGCGCCATACTCTCTGGCCCCATGACCTCCTCCAAATCCAGCCTGTCCATCTCGGAGCCCATCCCTGGTGCCAAACCCCTACCTGTGCCACCAGAACTGGCTCCGTTTGTTGGGGTACGTTGCTTGCCTATAAATATCCATAGTTTGGCGAGACATTCTTGTGTAACTAGTCCTGTCGCCACCCCTTCGGTTAAAACCACGTGCTAGAATATAATCCAGGTATTTAACTTTACATCCTTCAGGTGGCTTAGGGAATTGGTTGATCTGTTAGAAAAAGATATTCTTGATGAGAAACTAACTGCCAGCCATCCCTTGTAAGTAATATGGGAGAGTAGTATTTCGTCCAGCACTCTAACTTGCTTTCTTCCCTTGCAGCGAATGGCTGGCCACGAGGGCCCTCCTCTGATGAATGGAGTTGCTTCTGAAAGTAACATGTATGAGCGCTGGCCTGAAATGAAGCCAACACAGCCCAAATCCCATTCTTCTCAGCCACAGAAAATGAGTGATTCCTATTCCAACACGCTACCTGTGCGCAAGAGTGTAGCCCCAAAGAACAGTTATCCAGCGGGTGAGTACTTTTCTGCCCTTGCATCTTGTCTTTGTCTTCTGCAGTTACTGTGGGAAAAATAGCATATGTTTCTCGGTAATGTTGTGATCCCGAGTCAAAAGATTTGCTCAGTGCACTACGTAGACTGTCCAGAGCCCCTAATACTTTCAGAGTTTTAATTGGGACAAGCCAATAAAAAGCATTTCCAAGGTAGCACTATTTTGTGAAAATAATATCCCATTTGGAATGGAAACTGTGCTAAAACACAACTATAACCCTTTCCTTCTGTCAATGAAATGGATTCTGCAACGGGGGATTCCGTTCTGGCTAACTTGTTGATTTATTTATTTATAAAGTTTTATATAGCGCGAACTTGACCCAAGAGGGTATCAGAGCGCTTTACATTTAGGATCGTAGCGTTACAAGTTACATCAGATACAAGAGCATAGTGAGGTACAGTACACATAAACAATGTTTCAATAATTCGTAGGAGGGAGGGGAGGAAGGAGAAGTAGCTAACATATGTAATTTTCTCCAGCACCCCAATGTTGGCCTGTTTCCCCTATTTAACTTAGAAAATTCCACTCTTTGTGAGTGGCATGTTCTAATAGCATTACAGTGCTTATATCTTGGGTTGTACGAGTCAAAATGTCCTTGTCACACAAGAGGCTTGATCCCCAATGGACCAAAATAGAATGGTATATTATAAGATGCGGGATTTGCTGAGAGTTGCAATGATGTGCAATGCCAAAGCACAATAATACACTTTTGGCTAGAATATACATAGCATGTTAGATGATTTTCTAGATCTACACAACACCAAGACATGTTGGCTTTAAGTCTGTCCCTTCCATTGGCACCAGATCTTACATCACAAGTGAATATAGTAGTCTTGATATTGATAGCATACAAAACAGATTGAACATTCTGATCTGCAGTGACCAATGTACACAGCTGAATTTAGGTAGGAAAACTATTACTTAAGTCTCACTCAGTGAGCGTGGACTGCATATCTGAAAAACCTGCACTTTTGGTAGGTCTCAGGACTCTCACTGACTTAAATGAGCTATTGCAACTATGAATCATAAATTGGCAACACAGACTATCCTGCTGCAGATCCTTGCTTACACAATATTAGCAGTGGTCTTCACACTCGCTGCGTAGACTGTTCACGCAGTGACGAAGACTAAGATGGAAAATGGAATTCTGGCTGGCAGGTTTGCATCTCTTAGCCTCCAATCTGCAGTTGGTATCATCGGTTTCAATACATAAATACTAAAGTGCATGAGGATCTGTATAACCAGAATAAAAGGACAAGGTGTGTTAACACTGAAGGCATCATTGATGGATGAGCTCTAGGTTTGTGAGATACGCTTGAAAAGGTCAGGGTGACTCTTGCCTGAATTGATGGTCTTGTGCTTCGTTGAATATTCCTCACTATTGTGTGAGACACTTGGAACAGTTTTCCTGAACCTTTTGGGGAGGCGGGTGTATGGTAACTGAAAGATATGGAATTACTACATAAATACAATTGGGGTACAACAACCCCCCCCCCCCAACTATTGACCATTTTACATTATTTTTAGATAGCTGAAATAAAATTGTACGTTTATGTTGTTCCCAAATGATGACGTAGCTCAGAATGCAAACGAGGTATCCAACCAGAACTGATGCAGGCAGGGAACCTTCGGCTTGTGGATGGACATGCTTAATAGACTAAAGAGAATATTGAGAATTTGTTTCTATAGTTTTTAGAGGGTAGGTTCACCAGCTTTGTATTTTGCCTTCGTTTTGTTTTTTACCATTGTAATTACTGAAGGTCTGCACATACCTCCTTCATGTGACTGCTTTTCCAAATTTAGTTATGCCGTATTTAGGTAATCTATTTTTGGGCCAAAATAGAGAAGCATTGTTGTTTCGCTGTCACGTAACAGGAATTACCTATTCATTTAGCTATGCCTTCTTAAAACATATATTCCCTAGAGTATCAGATATGTAGGTCCCCAGCAGTACATTTCTGTTTCTATCCGGATTCTAAGGCAGCACCTTTACTTGCAAACATGGAGCCATGGTCTTTAGACATCTTTAGAAACAGAATAATAATTGGTTTAAATCAGTCGTTTAGTACTTCAGGTAAAAAATCCAGGGTATAAGCCCCTTAACTGTGTCTCTTTGCAAGATAACAACGCTATAGTCCGTTGACGAAACAGATATAGCACATATTTTAACACTGACAATTTTCTATATAAAATATGTCCCATCTATAGGTAAACTGAAAAGTTTAACCCTAAACCTAACCGCATCAGTATTCCAGGATAGAATAGGGGCCTTGTTGGGGCTAATTCTCTCGGCACAATTATTGTGGGTGACCACAGTTTACAGGGTGAGTGCTGTAAAAGCTTAAATAAAGTGTAGGCATAACAGCGACTGGGTTAAATGCTAAAATATGCAGAATAACCAGCTTTAGTAGAACAAATAATATAGGATTTTACACATAAATAGCTCGAACATCTTCTGGATAGGCTTTTTTCTAACCTACGGGACTACGAGCCGGATTGTTTGCGGAGGCGGCTACATCTTGCATTTTGCAAACTTAGCCGTAAAACTAAAAATAAGTGAGATGCCTCCGATAAGTTGAGAGAAAAAACAGAAGCCAGCCAAAGCACATTAAGGGAATACTTGGGAGTTGCGCCTGACATCCAGAAGAAAAGTCGTATTCATCATACCAACCAGTGAAGGGTTGCAGCCCAGCTCAACTTCCGTACTATTAATTCGACTGTCAACAGTTTAAGCGTTACTGGGAACGTGTCTTTGTGTACGATTTGCCAACACGAAGTAATAATCGAAGTCACAATCCACCCTATTTATGTTATAAGGATATCCATGCAGAGTTTATAAATTTCTTTGGAAAAATCGTCTGTTCTGCAAAAGGTCCTGAGGAAGGTGGTCTTAACCCACCGAAACGCGTCGACCTTGCGTAGTAGTATCGCGCATCAACTAGCGACCCCCCAGACACAGAACAAGGAATGAATGTAGAATGTATGAGAGAGGATGCATGAGGTTTTTGTGAGAGTAAATTAGATTATTTTCTCTGTATGGTATTTGTATGTTTTTTATTGCTCAAATGATGAATTATATGTTTTGTAAAATGATTACAATGAATTTAAAGTAATGTTGGAAAGAAAAAAATAATAATCTTATCTTATAAAAAAAAGAAATAAAAATCACACGTGAGAAAAAAATACATGTTGTCACCTTGTGTTGAAGGACTATGTTGAAAATATAAAAGTTGTAATCTTTAGAATGATTTAGGTCATGAGGGAAGGGAAACGGCCATTACAACGAAGCCGTTTCCACGAAATCGTTAACCACGCATGCAGTACAACGCATGCGTGGTTACCACGAAAGCCTTTACCACGCATACCTTTACTACGATTTTTGTAGTAAAGGTATATGTGGCAAAGGTAAAAAGTAAAAAAAGGGGGGCTTGGAGGGGTCTCCCCCCCCCCCCCCCCCCACCCCCCCCAAAAAATAAATAAAACTCACCTGAAGTCACATCGGTTTATTTATTTGATCAGCGTCGTTTAAGAGAAAACGGAAAATAAACTTCCACTTTCTCTTAACGACGTATGACGTCACCACGCAAGCAATCGAGGTGGTAAACGAATTCCGTTGTAACGCATGCGTGGTAAAGGCATGCGTTGCAACGGAATTCGTTGTAACGTCATACATTCATGAGGGAATATTGCTTGTTGATATAATTGTGTTCCTCTCTTTCCCTGACCTTAAAAGTACACTTAGAGGGGGTCCCATATTTATGTAGGCAGATCCTTGCTTACACAATATTAGCAGTGGTCTTCACACTCGCTGCGTAGACTGTTCACGCAGTGACGAGGACTAAGATGGAAAATGGAATTCTGGCTGGCAGGTTTGCATCTCTTAGCCTCCAATCTGCAGTTGGTATCATCGGTTTCAATACATAAATACTAAAGTGCATGAGGATCTGTATAACCAGAATAAAAGGACAAGGTGTGTTAACACTGAAGGCATCATTGATGGCTGAGTTCTAGGTTTGTGAGATACGCTTGAAAAGGTCAGGGTGACTCTTGCCTGAATTTATTTATTTATTTATTTATTTATTTGTGTATTTTTTTAAAGCGCGCAGCGACCCCAACGGGGCATCCCGGCGCTAAAAAAAGGCTCTGACAACAGGAGGAATCAGAAGGGAAACCAAACTAGGAAGAAAAGAGGAGGGTTTTCAGGGATTTACGAAATACAGGTTCTTTATTTATTTTGGGCATTTGTAGAGCGCCTGGTTACGCCACTGGCGTGTCCCCGCGCTATGATAAGTGGAGTGGCTGCCCTCCCCCTCCCACAGAAAGCTACCTGCTGAACAGGTGGGTTTTGAGTTTCTTCCTAAACAGGGTTTCAGATGGTTCTAATCGCAATTTAAAGGCAGGGCATTCCAGCATCTGGGAACGAGGTATCTGAAAGATCTTCCTCCCATGCGTGCCTTCCTTACTCTGGGAACCTTTAGCAGTCCAGTCTGTGAGGACCGTAGATTGCGTGTGGGCTCGTAACAGGTCACCAGACTCTGGAGCGGAACAGGAGATTTACCGCTCAGAATACGGTGACATGTGGAAAGGGCTTTAAACTCTACCCTCTTTTCCACAGGGAGCCAGTGGAGGGTTTGGAGGGCTGGTTTAGAGGGTGACCTCCTTGGGAGCCTGAGTACAAGCCGCGCTGCGGCATTTTGGAGCACTTGCAGGCGGCCCATGACCCTACCCGTGGCCCCCAGATATAGCAGGTTCCCATAGTCAAGACGCGAGGTGACCAGGGCGTGCACCAGCGTCCTTCGAGCAGCAATAGGGAGTAGGTCTAATACTTTCCTTAAGGCTCTTAGAACACCAAAACACACCCCCGTCACCCGGCTGACCTGGGGACCATAGGCAAGATCCATATCCAGCCACACACCAAGGTTCCTGGCCTCCCGGCAGGGGACGGGGACTTCACCCAGGCAGGGCGGCCACCATGCCGATGACCAAGCAGACGGCCCTCCCCCTACCACGAGCACCTCGGTCTTGCTGCCGTTCAACTTTAAACAGTTTGCGGACATCCAGGTTGCCAGGTCTTGCATGCAATCCCTGAAGATGTCCGCTGCGAGGCCGGGTGCACGTGATAGGGAGATGATCAGCTGCGTGTCATCGGCATAAGACACCAGGCGTAGACCGTGTCCCTCCACAATGGCTGCTAAGGGGGAGACATAGATATTGAATAAGGTTGGGCTCAGGGACGAGCCCTGAGGCACGCCCTGGCCCAACTCAATCTCCTTTGAGTAACCGTCACCTAATCGGACCTGAAAACATCTGTCCGACAGGAAAGACCCGATCCAGCCAAGCGCTTCTCCTGTGACCCCTCCTTCATTCAGACACTGTAGCAAGATGGAATGTGCCACAGTGTCGAATGCCGCGCTTAGATCGAGTAAGATCAAAGCCATGGTTTGGCCCTCATCCACACCCTGTCGTAGCGCTTCGACCGCCATGAGAAGCGCAGATTCCGTCGAATGACGGGGGCGGAAGCCAAATTGCGAATCGTGGAGTAGCGATGCCTCTTCCACAAAATGCATGAGTTATAGGTTGGCTATTTTTTCTGCCACTTTCGCCATATAAGGCAGAAGGGATATTGGGCGAAGATTGTCAAGTTTTTCAAAGCTGACATTAGCTTTTTTCTGCAGGGGGAGTACAACTGCTTGCTTCCAAGCATTGGGGACAGTCTGAGATTTGAAGGAGGCATCTAGTAGGTGGCGAACATAGGGTTCAAGTACTTGTAGACTACCCTTCAGCCGACTGGGAGTAGTCGGATCTCTTGGAGAGCCAGATTTTATCAACCCGCAAATGCGGAGAAGTTCCTCAGTCGGAGGGGTGACAAAGGTGGTTAATCGCTGTTCCTCTTTGATTTTAGTGGTCTCCAAGTGCATAGGACTATTATCGGCCTGCTGAGGGAAGGAGCTGTAGATATTAGTTACCTTATTTGCAAAAAACTCCGCAATACGGTCACAACCCTCCGTTGTGCAAAGTTTCTTGGGCACCACAGTAGGCTTCCCTACCGCAATTGAATTATAGATTGTGAAGAGCTCCTTAGTGGAGTGTTCTGCTTCTTCAATCTTATTGCAGAAATATGATGTTTTGGCCTTTCTTATCAGTTTATGGTAGCTGCGCCTATGGTCAATATACTCTGCTTTAGCGTGGGTCGAGTAGGTAATCCTCCATTGCCTTTCAGCACGTTTACACGCTGCTTTGGCCACCCGCATGTCCTCATTGTACCATGGAGCCGATCTCAGAACTCGGCCCCCCACTTTTGCCACACCGAGTGGGGCCACCAAGTCCAATGCTTCCGTGATACGCTGGGCTAGATTGGAATTGATTTCTTCTACCCCCTCACCCCCAGGGTGTCCCTTCGCAGTTATCGCCTGATTGAATTTAGCTTGAGAGAACGCCGCCCACCTCCGCCTAGGGTGTTTATCAGCAGGGGGTTCAGTCGGTCGTGCTCCCAGCAGCTCAATGGTGAATGGGATAAGATGGTGGTCCGACCATGGGATGGGGACCGGATTCTGAGCTTCCATTTGGTCCCAATTTGCGGAAATCGGGTCAAGTAGGTGACCCAGTTGGTGGGTGGGGTGCTTTACTTTCTGCTCAAACTGCAATCCTGCCATTACTTGACAGAAATCCCTCGCCACCTTGTCCGTTGGGCTGTCTAGGTGTAGGTTTAGGTCACCCAGGACTAGATATTTGTCAGCTCTTAGTGCGGCCTCTGTGACGCCTTCTACTAACTTCTCGATAAATGTGGCTGTAGAGCCAGGCGGGCGATAGATCAACAGGCCCTTCAAGGTAAAATTGCCGCTTATTGAGATAGAGAAGGCACCGGCCTCACTCTCCTCAATTGTGATTGTGTTCTGTTTGAGAGGAGCGAAGAGCTAGGGGAAGCTGGTTCCAGTGCTGAGAGGCGCAAACCGCGAAGGTTTTTCCACCTGCACGGGAACGTTTAAAACGGGGGGTTTCCAGCAGTAATAGTGCATTGGAGCGTAGTAGCCTGGATTTAACGTAAGGGCGCAGGGTGGTCTTCTGATGAGCTGACCCAGTGCCTTTAGATGCACGGAAGGCCAGCGTCATTGCCTTGAAGACACACCTTTTCACGATGGGTAGCCAGTGAAGTTTACGGAGATGTGGAGAGATATGGTGTCTGGCGGGGATTCTCTCCACCAGCCGAGCAGCGGCATTTTGGACCATCTGTAGTTTGTGACACAGGCCTGCTGTGATACCAAGGTAGAGGGCATTGGCATAATCAAGATGGGAAATGATTAGTGCCTGGATCACAGTCTTACGGCAGTCCTCCGGCAGATAGTTAATAAGCCGTTTGATTGTTCTAATTTTAGCGAAGCAAGAGGCTGCTGGTCTGTACCTGGGTGTTGAAGCTGAGATTGTTATCCCAGCGTACTCCTAGATTTCTCACAGAGTCTTTGGGCGTGGGGGCCTGGCACAGATCTAAGGGCCACCACAGACTGGAGTCAAGGGGAGAAGGAGATTTAAAAAACAGGATCTCCGTTTTGCCTGCGTTGAGACGGAGGGAATTAACGTCCATCCAGTTGGAAATGTCTCTAAGGCAGGATTTCAATGGCTCGAAGGCAGAGGCAGAAGGAGTATCAAACCTGTAAAGTAGCTGAATGTCGTCAGCATAGGATATGGACTTAATCCCAGTCTGAGCAATCAGCTTAGCCAGAGGGGTAAAATAAACATTAAACAAAAGCGGACTAAGGGAAGAACCCTGTGGGACTCCCCATCTGAGCGGTCTGGCAGTGGAAGTGAAGGGAGGGGTGAAAACTTGCTGTGTACGGTTGGACAGATAGGAAGACAACCACTTCAGGACAGTGCCCCCCCAGTCCGAAGTCCTCCAACCTTCTCAGCAAGATCTTGTGGGAGACGGTGTCAAATGCAGCTGAAAGATCCAGCAGCACTAACACCGCCCTCGACCCTCGGTCAAGCGTCCACCTCACAGAGTCGGCCATTTCAATAAGGGCCGACTCCGTGCTGTGGCCCGACCTAAAGCCGTGCTGGGAATCATGGAGAAGCCCATTGGACTCGATGAAAGTCGCCAGTTGAGAGTGGACCAGCTTTTCCAAGACCTTGGCCGGGGCAGGCAGAAGGGAAATAGGCCTGTAGTTGCTGGGAAGGTCAGGGTCGAGGCTAGGTTTCTTCAAAATGGGGACCAAGGAGGCATGTTTCCATTTGGAAGGGAAACATCCTGCCCTGAGGGAGTCATTCCAAATGAGATTAAGATAGGGGTTAAGTAGGGGAGCTAGTTTTTTGTATTCCTTGGCAGGCCAGGGATCGTTGGGGGAATTGATGGTCTTGTGCTTCGTTGAATATTCCTCACTATTGTGTGAGACACTTGGAACAGTTTTCCTGAACCTTTTGGGGAGGCGGGTGTATGGTAACTGAAAGATATGGAATTACTACATAAATACAATTGGGGTACAACAACCTCCCCCCCCCCCAACTATTGACCATTTTACATTATTTTTAGATAGCTGAAATAAAATTGTACGTTTATGTTGTTCCCAAATGATGACGTAGCTCAGAATGCAAACGAGGTATCCAACCAGAACTGATGCAGGCAGGGAACCTTCGGCTTGTGGATGGACATGCTTAATAGACTAAAGAGAATATTGAGAATTTGTTTCTATAGTTTTTAGAGGGCAGGTTCACCAGCTTTGTATTTTGCCTTCGTTTTGTTTTTTACCATTGTAATTACTGTAGGTCTGCACATACCTCCTTCATGTGACTGGTTTTCCAAATTTAGTTATGCCGTATTTAGGTAATCTATTTTTGGGCCAAAATAGAGAAGCATTGTTGTTTCGCTGTCACGTAACAGGAATTACCTATTCATTTAGCTATGCCTTCTTAAAACATATATTCCCTAGAGTATCAGATATGTAGGTCCCCAGCAGTACATTTCTGGTTCTATCCGGATTCTAAGGCAGCACCTTTACTTGCAAACATGGAGCCATGGTCTTTAGACCTCTTTAGAAACAGAATAATAATTGGTTTAAATCATTCGTTTAGTACTTCAGGTAAAAAATCCAGGGTATAAGCCCCTTAACTGTGTCTCTTTGCAAGATAACGCTATAGTCCGTTGACGAAACAGATATAGCTCATATTTTAACACTGACAATTTTCTACATAAAATATGTCCCATCTATAGGCAAACTGAAAAGTTTAACCCTAAACCTAACCGCATCAGTATTCCAGGATAGAATAGGGGCCTTGTTGGGGCTAATTCTCTCGGCACAATTATTGTGGGTGACCACAGTTTACAGGGTGAGTGCTGTAAAAGCTTAAATAAAGTGTAGGCATAACAGCGACTGGGTTAAATGCTAAAATATGCAGAATAACCGGCTTTAGTAGAACAAACAATATAGGATTTTACACATCAATAGCTCGAACATCTTCTGGATAGTCTTTTTTCTAAGCATGCCCACCCTCTTCAACGTCTACATGAGCCCCCTCGCAGCCATCGCACGCCAACACAACCTCAACATCATATCCTACGCCGACGACACTCAGCTGATCCTCTCCCTCACCAACGACCCAGCCACCGCCAGAACCAACCTTCACGAAGGGATGAAAGACGTAGCCGAATGGATGATGAACAGACGCCTGAAACTGAACTCAGACAAGACGGAAGTCCTCATCCTTGGATCATCACCCTCTGCCTGGGACGACTCCTGGTGGCCCCCTGCCCTGGTCAGCGCACCCAAACCAACGGACCACGCACGCAACTTGGGCTTCATCCTGGACTCCTCCCTCTCGATGACCAGACAAGTCAACGCCGTCTCATCATCATGTTTCAACATCCTACGCATGCTCCGAAAGATCTTCCGATGGATCCCCACCGAAACCAGGAAGACGGTCACCCAGGCACTCGTCACCAGCCGACTGGACTACGGAAACACCCTCTACACCGGAACCACAGCCAAACTGCAGAAAAGACTCCAACGCATCCAGAACGCCCCTGCATTACTCATCCTGAACATCCCCCGACACAGCCACATCTCAGGACACCTGAGAGACCTGCACTGGCTCCCCGTCAGCAAGAGAATCACGTTCCGACTCCTCACCCACGCACACAAAGCCCTCCACGACCTGGGCCCCAGGTACCTCAACAACCGCCTGACCTTCTACACTCCCACCCGCGAGCTACGATCGACCAGCCACGCCCTCGCCGCCGTTCCTCGCATTCGAAGAGCCACCATGGGAGGAAGATCCTTCTCCTACCTGGCAGCCAAGACTTGGAACTCCCTCCCCATCCACCTCCGTCTGACCCAAGACCACCTCTCCTTCAGGAAGCAACTCAAGACCTGGCTGTTCGAGCAGTAGCGGACCCCTCTCCCCCAAGCGCCTTGAGACCCTCCGGGTGAGTAGCGCGCTATACAAATTTCTTGATTGATTGATTAAGTGGGATGGCCGAGCCCCTAACACTTGAAAAGCAAACTGGCAATCCAAAAGGAGTCCCTCGCTAATGCGGCTGCCCGAGGCCACCGCAGGAGGCCACTCAAGAGGGTGGTTCTCTAGTGGCATTGGGCACCCCCGCCCGCCCCTCTCCCTTGTGCATATTCAGTGTCTCCTGCCGCAAGTTGCCGACCTTCCGGGCAGACTGCAAAGGCCCGCTGCTAGGGCCCGTGTGTCGCAGGTTTTCCCCTACTGGGAGCACCGAGGGTGCCAAAACATCTGTTGGGGGGGGGGGGTTGCCACTGGTTGCTGGAGCACTGCCGGGGGGGGGGGAGGAGCTCAGGGCCGCGCTTCCTGTGGGTGCCCGGCCCTGGGTGGTGAATGGAAGGCCTCCACACAGCGTCAAACCCTGAGGGGGCTAGGTCTCCTCCCAGCCCACATGCCGCAAGGTGGTCCCGGCATCCTGCAGCCCCCTTGCCCCCAGGGGGGCCTCGGACACGTGGGAGCTAGGTTAACGAGCTCGCAGCCCGGGACTAGTCCCTACCGCAGCCCGAACACCGGAGATCCCAGGTGAAATTCCATGCCCCCCCCCCACCCCCCCTGCCTACTGAGATCCAGCTCTTGACCGGCTGAAGCATGTTTTGTGGGCCATATCATGGCACTCCGGGCGCTGGGGGGGATCAAGCTTGCTTAGGGCGCTGCCTCCACCAGGTATGGGGCGGCGGTGCTTGGACCTGGTTGAAGAGCTCAATCGGGCAAATTTTCAATTATGGCGCGGACCGATGTGGGAGGGACGTAGGCACGGCCGCTAGCATGCGCGCACGCTGAATAGCCAGCCGGTTGCCAGTGCAGTATTTAATCACCTGCTCTGCTCATGCCCTGCTAAAACCCCCTTTGTGCAATTTTCTCAGAGTGGAGAGCAACGATGAGAGCCGCCATCGTGACTTAGAGCTCAACCTCGGGCACATGCCATTTCTAATGATGTGCCAGTAATTATCATATACACATGTGGGCAGGCAGTCCCTTTGTCTGTTGGCATTGCCGCTTTCCTAAGTTTAATGCCGCTTGTCTATAATTTGTGAGGGATGCAGACACCCAGATTTTACAGGGAAATGCAATTTTGTATTTTTTGATGTCTGTTGAGAAGGGATAAGGCACCTCATATCGCAACAGCCCCTTGGTATCCGAGTTGCGTCAAATTAGTTTGGCTTGAAAGCTAAGTTATTAGTGGCTTTGGGTGTTTTTTGGAACTGTTTGAAATATATATGCAAACATTTAATAAAATAAAAAGGCCAAAATTGAATAATGCATTATTTGTGACGATAGAGTGAATGGAAGTTTATAATTGCTCGCCAAATGCATCACTTCGCCAAGTACGAGATTTCCGCATCCTTACTGAAGGCAATTTGCGGCAAAGCTACCTCTCTGGCTTGGCGCCAGCACTATTAGTATTAACTTTAGTTACTCATTTTGTAGGAAGTTGAAAGCATGTCCAATCACAGTTAGGCGTTGTGAACCACTGCTGTTGTAGGATGAGTTTGAAAGGGTGATTATTTGACAGTCATAACAGAAGTTGGCTTGCACGAGTTAAGCCATACCCTTAATTACATTAGCCACGCCCGTGAGGCAGGAAGGCAGTGTAATATTGGGGCATTGCTGCATTTCGGTGTAATATGGTGACAGTACACAACCACAGATGAGTTTCACCATTACAAAATGGGCGATTCGGTTTTAAGTGCCTTTTGTACCGCTTTGTTTGCCATAATTTGGCAGGGTATGCTCAGACGTGAGTCCCTTGCTCACTTTGCCACTGGATTCAAGCAAGCCTGGCTGAAGACTGCTGAAATGCCAGAAACCGGTCCTAGGAAGCTTGTTTACGGTCCAGGGAAGGCATGGCTTGGCAGTTCGGGCGAATTTGCAAGGTTTTTTAAATGCTAATTCCTAACTATATAAGGCCTGAAACCTATGGTTTTTTCAGTGAATTTCAAAGGTTTTTTAAATGCTAATTCCTAACTATATAAGGCCTGAAACCTATGGTTTTTTCAGTGAATTTGCAAGGTTTTTTTAAATGCTAATTCCTAACTATATAAGGCCTGAAACCTATGGTTTTTTCAGTGAATTCGCAAGGTTTTTCAAATGCTAATTCCTAACTATATAAGGCCTGAAACCTATGGATTTTTTCATTGAATTCGCAAGGTTTTTTAAATGCTAATTCTTATTAGCGGATAACGTTTTTATATAATAAAACGTTTTAAATCTCAAATGCCTGCTTTGCTAACAGAGTTTTTAAGCACAGGCTCTTTTGTCTCTGGTGGCCATCTTGGGAGACTGCATATCAGAATTTTTTCTTTTTTTCTTTTCTTTTAAAGAACCTTTATTTCTATTAGCATGAAATTACAAACACGGGCCTACAACCAGTGTGGCCGGCCGCTATTTAAATCGAGCAGAAATTAAGTAAGAAGTATCACATCAATCCGGTGATTAAAAACAAAGCCACATCCAGGATACAGCAGAGAATCAAGATAATACGTGATAACAAGGATTAGAAACGGTTCATTTTTAAATAACCAAAAATTAAATAAAAAATCGACATCGCATTGTCATTCCCGCTCCCAACACAGTCAGTTAAAAACACATTATCACTCCGATGATGAACATAGATTGAATGGGAAAGGAGCAGAGTACCAAAGTCAGGATAAATGCAATAGTAACGTACCAAGCACGGCATGCGAGCCCCACCCCTAAAAGGGATGTACTATGGGAGACATGAAGACGACGACATCGAAAAAGGAAAGGGCAAAGGGCCATAGGAAAAAAAAAAAGAAGCAGAAAACAAACCCATCCCCCAACACCCCACCCTGCACCCCTGCAAAAGGCTACGGCCTACCCCCCCAGCAGCGTGCCTGTCGTCCTAAATAAGAGACCCGAAATATAGAAAAGAAAAGAGAAAAAGAAGAAAAAATGTGAGAAGGGCCGGCGATTCGGTTACCCAGTCCCTCCCACCCCCGCATACTAAAATCATATAAACAGAAGCAATAGAAAAGTACAAATATCAGCAAGCACATAAAACGCAATCAATTACAGCCCCACTAAACGTGCCCTTGAATCACCATTAACCAGCAAGAAGTCCCTCCAAGCCCCAAGCGAGGTCACCCCTGGCCACTTCTGTCAATAGTAGCAATGTTAAACAGCCTTGCAGTCGGGAGACAATTCGATACAAAAGGTTCAATCGTTCCAGGCAGACCAGGTAGCGCCGCCGCCCAACATGGTCCTAGCCACCGAGAGACAACTGACGATGCATGGCGGAGGCCGGAATGCAACAATACCCAGACCACCAACAGTTCCAAGTCCAAAAAAAGGTCCGCCAAGCACGGAAAGGAAAGCACAGGATGTGGGAAGCACCGCAGCACAGTCCGGGCCTCATGTACCATGGATCGATGTAGCTTCTCCACTTGCTGGTCAGAAAAAGGCCCCGATGAGACAACCACTTGCGGAACAGGTGTGACGACAATAAGCTCAGGAACCAAATCTATTCGCGCCTCCAAGACTGTAGACTCATCCGGGGAACATGACACTGCGGCAGAGGGAGACGCATCGGCACCGACTCGGAAGCAAACCACTCCGCTACAAAATGGCGGGTCAGCAATGGCGGCGATCCTTCCTTCCAAGTCCCGGGCTCCCCGGAGCAGAGCAGTCCGCAAGGTTGTCAGTGCAGCCAGTACGTGGCTACGCGTAAGCGTTTTCCCCACGTAGCCGAACTCCGGGGGTCTCAAGTTCAGCGGTATCTCTGTCCCTGGGAGGGGTGCACTCCGAGGCGCCATCCGCCATTTCAGCCATCTCGTTCTCCTTCACTTCCCCTCCACCTCCGAGCCCCGTCCGACCACTAGAGTCAGCAGGTCCCACGGCCGGACCTCGACAGTCGGCGCTTGCTGCAGAAAGGAGAGTCACCAAAAGGCCGGACGTGCTCCCCGCAGCTCGCCGGGAGCCACCCGCTGGTTCCCGGACGGGACTATTAACATGGCCGGGCGTCTCACCCAAGGGGAACCGGGCGACACGGGCTCTCTCCGGCTCGGTAATATCTCGGGTTCACGGGGCAACCCACTATTGGGAGTGGGTTGGTACCAACTCTCCCGGCTCGCGGCTCTCAGGCTCCCACTGACCGGCTTCTCATCCCGACCAGGGCCGCCAACACTACGATCACTGCCGGGCAACCTCTGCACTCGAGGCCCCGGCTTCAGCGCCACGAAGGCCGGCAAGCAGACGGGGACAGTTCTTCGGATCTACTGCACGGTGGAGCCTCAGAAACAGACGGTAAGTGATTGCTTCCCTTCAACAACTTAGATCAGCAAACCTCGCTCAGGATTATCTTCAGGATAGACGTGCGGGGAGGAAGGGCCCTCGGAGCCAAGCGTTTATGCGACTGTTCCGATCGCCATCTTGGCTATCAGAATTTTTTTAATGAAATATAAGAGGATTTGAGAAGTCACTCAAAATGTGCCCTAATTTTTCTTTCTTCAGCACTAATCATAATTTCAATGGCAAAATGAACCCCCTCATTTTGTTCCTTTGCAAATTAAATGTTTTAAGTGTTAACACTTTATTCCAATCAAGATGACTTCAGGTGTGCCATACTTTTGTCATAAGTAAGACTGTTAGCGCTCTAGTTGTTCTTTTGAACACTCTGGGACATTCTGTAATTGGGCTATAGTTGGGCTACATCTGGCTGATATTTGGGCTACATTTGTTTTTTTTTGTCTCTGGTGGCCATCTTTGGGCTACATTGGGCTACATTTGGGCTCTAACATATATATAGCCCAATATATATTTTTTCAAAGTTAATTTTCGTAAAAACCACTGGAGCACATATCTTGAGACATAGCAAAGGCACATCGGGCTACCAGTCCCTACAATTTTGCCAAGTTTGGTGGAAAACCATTCAGCCGTTCGGGCTAAAAGGGAGTCCAACCGCCCTATGGAAATTAACATGGGGAAAACACGTTTTAGGACCCCCCCTTTTATCTCGGCCCCCGCTTGACTAATCCCCCCCCAAACTTTCAGGGAAGGAGCGGAGCGCCGCGAGGCAACGTAAGGAACATTTCAGGAAGATTCCTCAACCGGCGCCAAAGTTATTCCCAATAGAATGTTGCGATTTCCCTATGGAAAACAATCCTAACTATATATACCTACTGGCTATCGCCAGTAGGTAATGTATATATATATATATATATATATATATATATATATATATATATATATATTACCTACTCCCTATGGAAAACAATCCTAACTATATATACCTACTGGCTATCGCCAGTAGGTAATATATATATATATATCTTATATAAATATCTTATATTTCATTAAAAAAATTCTGATATGCAGTCTCCCAAGATGGCCACTAGAGACAAAAGAGCCCAAATGTAGCCCAAATATCAGCCAGATGTAGCCCAACTATAGCCCAATTACAGAATGTCCCAGAGTGTTCTAAAGAACAACTAGAACGCTAACAGTCTTACTTATGACAAAAGTATGGCACACCTGAAGTCATCTTGATTGGAATAAATTGGTAACACTTAATACATTTAATTTGAAAAGGAACAAAATGAGGGGTTTCATTTTGCCATAGAAATTATATATATATATATATATATATATATATATATATATATATATATATATATATATATATATATATTCACTGAAAAAACCATAGGTTACACACCAGTTATAGTTAGGAATTAGCATTTAAAAAACCTTTGAAATTCACTGAAAAAACCATAGGTTTCACACCAGTTATAGTTAGCTGGAAATTTTACTCGCATAAAACCATTGAAATTCCCACGTTATAGTTAGTTGGACTCACTATAACTTGCACGTCTGCAATGCACTGCTGATGACGTCACATATTACATCACTCATGCGTATATTTAAATATTTAAACATTACTCGCTAATATATGTATTCACTAAGATACACTTAATAAGCCAGTTAACCAATCATTTTTTTTTTTTAAACACTGAAAAAACCAAAGGTTTCAGGCCTTACATAGTTAGGAATTAGCATTTAACAAACCTTTGAAATTCACTGAAAAAACCATAGGATTCAGGCCTTATATAGTTAGGAATTAGCATTTAAAAAACCTTTGAAATTCACTGAAAAAAACATAGGTTTCAGGCCTTATATAGTTAGGAATCAGCATTTAAAAAACCTTTGAAATTCACTGAAAAAACCATAGGTTTCAGGCCTTATATAGTTAGGAATTAGCATTAAAAGAAACCTTTGAAATTCACTGAAAAAACCATAGGTTTCAGGAGTTATATAGTTAGGAATTAGTTTTTAAAAAACCTTTGAAATTCTCTCAAAAAACTATAAGTTTTAGTGGTGTTATAGTTAGCTGGACATTTTACTCGTACAAAACCAATGAAATTGCTCCTATATAGTTAGTTGTACTAACTATATTTCGCGCACCCGCAATCCACTGCTGATGATGTCACATATTAGATCATTCATGACATGGTCAGTGACATCACTGATGACATCTCAAATGACATCACTGATGACATCATCCACGTGACAATCACATACACCTTTTCATACACTATTACAATGTTTCATCACTGTTTGTAAAATACAGAGTATCATATTTAAATCCATTGTCACAGCAATACAAGTATCTAAAAATCCACTCAGTGATTCATAGATGTATACACACATCTAATCACTTGCCTATGGATTCACTCATACATGCTGTCAATGAACAATAGAACACTATCAAAAATACTTATACATCTATATCGACATTAAACAACAGCACGCATCCTATTCACATATGAAGTCATCCTACTCACTTATGCAAACAATGGATCATACTTACATATTTACTTAGCAAAACACTCATACAAACACCACTTCTTCTATTCATTTAGATAGTAAGTCATACTTAGTGAATTATAAAATCATTATTACAAGTATACAGTTATCCATACAGTCACTCACAAAATCATTGTGTCTTATGTATACTTATTTATATACAACAACTGACACATACACTGCCTTTTCTTTTTCTAGTTTGTTGGACCTGTACCTTTGAGAAATATATTTGCTCATCACCACACCCATAAAGAGATTCCCTCACCCAAACTGTTAGAACATGTAGTTTTAACTTCATATATCTACTGAATCAACTATTCACACATCTTTGGACAGTCACACACCCCCCACCGAACCACACACACTTTCACACTCCCATAGAAATACTCAGTTAACTAATCAATAACTAATATAGACTTTCACATAGCTAGTACCCAACTGTAGAATCAGTTTACACAACAACTGACAAAGTGATACAGATATTCACACAGTTTAGTCACTATCCACTATATTTAGTGAGACATTATAAATTGGTCAAGTAAACAGTCAATTACACTGCTACTAAATCCTCCATCCAAATATTTATTTATATATATCCACTCATTCTTCAATGTAAATTGCTATATATATAATGTATATTTAAATAATGAAGCAAACCACATTCACTGGATGATGTCATCAGTGATGTCATTTGAGATGTCATCAGTGATGTCACTGACCATGTCATGAATGATCTAATATGTGACATCATCAGCAGTGGATTGCGGGTGCGCGAAATATAGTTAGTACAACTAACTATATAGGAGCAATTTCATTGGTTTTGTATGAGTAAAATGTCCAGCTAACTATAACACCACTAAAACGTATAGTTTTTTGAGTGAATTTCAAAGGTTTTTTAAAAAACTAATTCCTAACTATATAACTCCTGAAACCTATGGTGTTTTTCAGTGAATTTCAAAGTTTTTTTTAAATGCTAATTCCTAACTATATAAGGCCTGAAACCTATGTTTTTTTCAGTGAATATATATATATATATATATATATATATATATATATATATATAATATGGTTTGGGATGCCGCTAGCGCTGCGAGAGGGCCAGTGCAGTATCTACATCTCCAAATGGAGTCCCTTGCTAATGGCTGGCACCATCTTTTTCTGTCCCCAGTTGAAAACAAGACCCTGCCCCGCTCTAGCTCAATGGCCGCCGGACTCGAGAAGAATGGACGGATGAGGGTGCAGGCCATCTTTTCTCATGCTGCTGGGGACAACGGCACCCTCCTGAGCTTCCACGAGGGGGATTACATCACCCTGCTCGTGCCCGAAGCAAGAGATGGCTGGCACTATGGCGAGAGCGAGAAAACCAAACTGTAAGTCAGCTGACCCTGTGCCCTCTTAATGTGGCAAGCAGTTAAGATGGGTAAAGGTGCATCTGGTGTTTTTCTCTTGTAACCCCCGAAGTGCTGTGAAAGAAGAGCATAGTGGCATTTACATGCAGATTACTGCAGAACATTAAGGAGAGTTTCTTTTCCCTAGAACCCGGGGCCTTACTTGGGTTGAAAAGGGGGGTGGGGTGGTGTCTCTCTAAAAAGCGTCTTTGCTTGTGTAATTAAGGACGTGGCTTAGACACATAAACTACATTTCTCTGGTTCCATAGTATGCCACAAGACCGGTATTTTGGTGCCTCTGCACTTTGTTATTGCATCCAGATGTATCACAACTGACCTACACCAAAAACCAGCCAAGTCTGTTTGCTTTGTTAATGATTTTGTTGGAAATAATTAATATTGAAAATGTTTTAATTATAAGACTGTGAATTAAATATTACTGAGACCTGTGGAAGGAATAGTTGTCTTCAATCACTGCTATGTTCACTCGGTTACACGCATACGTCTTCTTTCTGTCCACATCTCCTCCATCCATATGTTACGCCTCCTCTCTTTCCTTTTCAGAACCTTCTTTTTTTCATGCTGTCCTGAATTCACTTCCTCCCATCTACTTCACTTCACCAACCCCAAACACCCAACACACCCACTCACCAGTCAGCACAGCATTTTCTTTTTTCCACAATATTTTGGCAACTGTGTACCTCCTTCCCACACATTTTCACTGAATCAAAATTGCAACTAGAAAATATGATCATTGAGTTGTGCTCTCAGGAGAGAGGCCAAAGATTGGATGACCATCTATTCGGGTTGCATGCCCGGAGGATACACCATTCTTTTTCGTTTGGGCAATGCCATTATTAAAGGAACAATATAGGTGATATCAACGAGTGCTTACTAGGGGATTATTTTATTTACTGCTGGTTGGGTGTCTATAACACAGTTAAATGCTGGCATTGAGCTAGTCTTTATGAAAGAGGTTTTTCTTTATCCTGAGCGGTTCTTCCACGTGGTGCCTTTTTATTTTACAGCCAGTCACTAACATTTGCAAGCTTCTCCTTAGGTTGTGGTTGTCTGACTACTCATGAACTGTACAATTTAACCTTTGTTTTTAGAACCCACGTCTATTTCATCTCTGACTTCTGTCTTGTCACTTTAGGCGAGGATGGTTTCCGTTCTCTTACACACGTGTAATGGATAGCAGCACTGGCAGCAGTCGAACGCAAGCAAAGTGAGTAATGTCAGTACCTTCTGATAAGCAGTGCCCGACACCTCCTCGTGATTCAGTCCTCCTATATATTTGTTCACTTTTTAAGTTTGAATACGAGTGCCCCTTGATAGTGTTTGTGTAGCTGCGTTACTCTGGGGTAGCCTTTCCTTTTCTGTTTTAATAAGCATTGAAAATGCAATAGGTCTCGCCTTTGATTAATTTAAAGCCATTTGCTTTACTAATAGTATTGTATAATAAAGCAAATGGCTTTAACTTAATGAAAGACAAGACCGATTACATTTTTAATGCTTGTTTAGAATATCCGTGGAAGGGATTGAACCATCCACAGTGCCAATGTGGCTGCGGTCAGGAGAGAAGCGAGCCACTGGCAGGTAAGGGGGAGACCAGGAGCGGGGGCAGATGCTCTGCAGTGGAAGGGGTGCACGTGCAGTGTATACACACAAATGTGCCCTGTGATTGTTGGAGGGGGGTGTCTGATCCATGCACCTCCCTCCACCCTTGTGTGACATATATAGGACAGGGTAGGGGAAATTATTCGCAGGTAACTGGGTAAGCGTGCAATAATATCACTCTACCTCCATTATAGGAACGCCCACCCGCTACCACCCCAGCACCTACACGTGGGACATGCAAAGCACAGGGGGATATTTAAGCACAGGTATAGGGGAGATGCAGAAATATCACCCTTGTCCACCATAGTGTGACACCTCCCCTCCTCCAGAACCTCGGTCGATCTGCTCACAGGTGAGAGGGAGAAACCGAAAAATCCCCCCATCTCACCACAGTGTGGACTGCCCCACGCGCCGTAAACACATGCTGCATGCATAGCACAGGGGCGTATCTGCCTACAGGTGAGGCGGTGCGCAGGAACCACACGCTGTGAAACGGAAGGAGCTACAAACCGTGACAGAGCAGGAAGCACACACAGTGAAACAGCAGGAACCACACACAGTGCTAATGCAGGAAACACACACTGTGAAACTGCAAGAATTGCATTGTGATAGAGCAGGAACTACACACAGTGATACCGCAGGGACCGCACAATATGATACAGCAGGAACCGCACAGTGTGATACAGCAGGAACCGCACAGTGTGATACAGCAGGAGCCGCATAGTGTGATACAGCAGGAACCGCACATTGAGATACAGCACGAACCGCACAGTGAGATACAGCAGGAACCACACAATGTGATACAGCAGGGACTGTACAGTGTGATAGAACATGAACCACACACTGTGAATCCGCAGGAACAGCACAGTGTGATAGAGTAGGAACCACACACTGTGAGAGAGCAGAACCCACGCATTGTGATATGGCAGGAACCACACACTTTAGACCACCAGATGCTGAGAAAAGTGCTGTGTTGTGATAAAGCAGTCGGCACTGAAACATGCCCCTAGTTCTATCCTGCATGTGCTCTGTCTGTCTCGAGCCTTGGTGTGCCTTGCACCCACGCCCGGTCCCGCGTGTACCCTGCAACTGTTGTAGCACGCTCACCATTCCCAAGGCTGCGCCAGTGTGGTGGGACTGTAGGAAGGCAGGGCCCCGCAACCCACCCATGTGCCCTGCCAGCCTCTCGAGCCTCTTACCAAACCCTGCGAATTTCATTCAGGAAGTCTTTCAGACAACAGATGCTGAAACTTTCCAAAAATAACAAATCTAGTGCTTGCGGTCCCGAAAATGAAAGTGGACTGCCCTTGTAGTCTTTCGCACAACACGCGCTGAATCTTAACAAAAATAACAAATCTAGTGCTCGCGGTCCCAAAAATTGAAAGCGTACTGTGCATGTAACTTACAAAAAATAACAAATTTAGTGCTTACCGAGTAATTGAAGGAGGCCGTGTCCCTCCTCAAGTAAAATTTAGAATCCCGGTGGGCGGGGCCAAAAGCGGACAGGGTGGCAACCCTCGGTATGATTGCCTCTGGTGCAATCATTACACTGTGTTTTGCATAATCCACGACGCAAAACGGCGCGCACAAATCAGAAATGCAGGCGGAGCAGCGACACGACTTCTGGAACCGTATTGATTCCAAGAAGCTCTCGCATGGCGAGTGCAGCCAAGGCGCGCTGCTAACGCCAGGCGAGACCTAAAAATGGCATGAGATTTGGTTTTGGTAGCGTGTGTGGTTTGCCCTTGGTAAACTGTACTGCTTTCCCTCTGTCTGTAATGCTTGGGGATTATTTGGAAGTTTAGAAACATACTTTGTTTACGCCCATTGCAGTGAACTCTGCCTCCTTGCCGTCGTGTCTGCTTAAGGTTTTTAAATTGCAGCGCATCTTGTTGTAAGCTGTGACTCTTAATGTATCACACAGCAGAGAAACAATAAGGTCAAGGCTTACATGAAGCTGATGGGAGAGTGCCTTACTTGATAGCATGTAGTAGTAATTCTGCTCTATATTTGAAGGTTTTTTTCAGCGGATATATTTGTGATCCTACAAACCTTCAATTGATAATTGATATGTTAGGCTGAAAAGTTGAGCCGTATCCTGTTGCTATCACATGTTTGTATCTATAGCATTTTACTACACAGGGATGCTATTTACTTCCATTTGCTAGAAGGAATCAGAAGATGGTGCCCATGGGTGATATTGTAACCATAAAGGGAGTTGTGGCATAAGTGTCACTAGTGCAAAGTCATTATAGGACTCTGGAGGGTTGTAGGTAATGAGGTGATCAACCGTGAGTGACATGTTGCCGTTTGCATTTTATTTTTGCAGCCTTCAGCCTGGGAAGAGCAGCAGCACCGGGAACCTTCTGGATAAGGATGACCTCTCCATACCACCACCCGATTATGGTATAGCGGCTCGAGGCTTCCCCCCACAGCCAATCAGCACTTTCAAACCCAGACCTTACAGTGTGGCAGCACCTGTCTTTGCACAGGTGAGTACACAATTCTGCCCCTAACCTTCCCGCCCTAATGAAAGTAAAGATTGATGGGCACAATGTTGCCTGTACCAGGGGTACACTGATTACGCTGGGTTGCTAATTCCAGGGGCGTTTCTTGAACTCTGGCAAGCCAATGAGATATTGCAATTTGTTTATCTACCTCACCTGGTCCTTCGATCAACTTTGAGGTCTCACTGCTGCACCAGAACAATCGGATCCTAATTTGGAAAGAAGAGTAGTAATCTAATTTTGTTCAAAGGTGTTTTTTCATTAGAAGATTTCTGTTAAGAAAATGGCCATTGCCATATGTTTGCATTGCAGCAGTAATTCCTCTGAAAGAGTAAATTACATTCCCACTGCTTTTTGAAGGATTATTGGTTACCACTCTTCTCCAGTTCTGTACTTGTTTTTAGATTGAGCCTGGGCAGCGCATATGCTGCTCTGCGAGGCATGCTTTATTAGAGTATGGACTTGATGCCCTGCCTACTCTCTGCCCATATTTGTCATTAGCTTGTGTCATTGTCCTTCCTAAACACTGGCTTCTGATTCGTTAATAGGATTCATAGTCCCTCCTTAGTTCCGCATTGTCTTCA
Organism: Lissotriton helveticus; assembly: GCF_964261635.1. NCBI lineage: Eukaryota > Metazoa > Chordata > Amphibia > Caudata > Salamandridae > Lissotriton > Lissotriton helveticus. The sequence goes on from NC_136068.1 coordinate 1,085,832,442, forward strand.
TTTGTAACCTCCCATGAGGAGTTGCCCTTTTACTTTGTTTGTTACACAGTACATCTTATTTAGTCTGTAAGCACTATTTTCTTTGAGTTTCACCTACTGCAGGCACGACATGCTTTCCAGCAACATTCATCCCGCCATGCGCGCTTTCACTTTCCAAGCAGCCCAGGACAATGGCGGTCACTTCTTAGAAACGCTATATGTCTTGCATTAACAAGAGTTTGAGCTATTGGCATTGTACGTGACAATATCTTTTATTTATGTGTTAATTATCAAAACAGATAAATAAAAGGCATTGTCATTTACAATGCCAATAGCTTAAAACTCTCGCTAATGCGAGATCTATTGCATTGCAAATGCTTATTGTGCCTTTGTGCAAGACTATAACTTTGCGTGTGTGGTGAGCAAGGAGACCAAAAACACTTCAACAGAGGCCAGTGAGCTTAACTGTGTCTTTCAGATCTTCAAGCTGGTTAAAGTGTTTTTGCCACTTTATGAAAAGTTAGATTTCAACATCTCTGCCAATGGTACAGGATTATTTTTTGCTGCTTTTACCTGCAGTTTGGTCTTTACTGGTGAGGTTGCCTTTGATGGCTTCCTATTATTTCTCACCTTACATCTGACCCTGCCTGATAAAGTCGTGCTCTTCGTCTGCACTGGCTTTTAATGTGCCTTTGCGACCGTCCTATTCACTGTGACCCAGGATCTTTTGTTTTCTTTCCTTCTGTACAACACATGCCAGCAGGGTCCAGAAGAATCTCCTGAAGGGGTCCTTTCTGTCTGAGTCTGCGATTTCACCCCTTCAGTCAGTGAGCTCCCATAGTACAGTATTCAGACAGTGTTTTTGGAACTGGCAGTGTTTACTCTGTTGGCATGCCACTCGTGATGCCTCACAACTCTTTAGAGGAAAGAGTATGCATGATGTCAGCCGCCCCGGGATTCCCAGGATTACTAGGACATATGACCTGTTTCTTTGATATAGCATCTGGCACAAACCAATAGTTTTCTTACAAGCCCTCAGGTGATTAGTTAACTACACCTATCATAAGATCACAGGTTACAAGAAAACTTTGGTAATCCTGAAGATACACTCTAGTAAATGAAAGGAATATAACGTGGGAGGAATATATTTTATTATCTCAGACCGAAAGGATATTTGCATTTCCAAGTTGAATAAACAGTTTCTGCTAGTCTCCACCCTTGCCAAATAGCGGAATGTGAAAACCTGGCAAGTAACATGGCATGCTTTGATTTTTCTCCTAAATAAGGGGCCTCTCCTACAAGAGACCCCATCGCCTCCCAGCTCAGGTTCTTCACCTTCCCTAACCTCGCTAGAAACCCTCGGAGTACGCCCTACACTTCAGGCTCCCAGCAAGAGCTCCAAGCCCACTTTTTGGTGAGATGTGCAGTTTATTGATATGGCTCCTTATAGTATGTCAAGTCGTCGTAGTATAGGAAGAGAAAGATGTAGAATCATTTTTCCCGTGGCCTTTTAGGCCCATTTAGCAGCCCATTCTGAGAACTGCCGGTTTTCAATCTCCTTTTCTCTCATCTGTCCTAGGGACTTGAGGACTATGGAACAGCACGATCAACAAGCAGGTAAGACCTTACCTTTGGCTGTACTGAACATGAAACTTGCATGTGTATGTGGCCTTGGTTAAATCATCCCTGTTACATGTATTTCAGTAGATTTAAATTGATCTGTTTCATTGTGTGGTTTCTACCCCCACATCGGTGGAGTGCATGTCAGTCACAGGCACTAGTAACTTGCATGCTTTCATGTGTCCCGAGGTAGGGTTGTAAGTATACAGTTGTATTTGGATGTTCTGTGTGTCCTCCACCAAAGTGTTAGCGGAGGAATGCTTTTCTATCACAGGTTCATACGCACAACTGCTGACCGATTTTTTTGCACTTAATTTTGTTAGATGGGTGATAGCGTTTTTCACAGAAGGCTTCCAGAGAGATTTTGTTTTTTAGCAAGCTCAATTTTTTGTCCTATCAGGCTAGAGATACTTTCTAAATTAACAGAATATATTATACCTGTATATCCTGTAGGTCCTTAATGTTGGGCTCATTCAGTTATACTTTTTGCAGTGCCAGTCCCTTCCTTTGCAGTCTGATTTTCTTTTAAATCATCCTTTTATTTCTAGAATATACATTTCCGGGAGCCATTTCTCTGGATGTTAGCCAAGCTTTGCCATAGTGGTTCTTCGACCTCCAATCGGTAATGTTGATTTTTCCAGTGTTGGCACCTTCCATAGATTAACACTATCTGGTTAATTTAGTGCCCCCCCTGTCAAGTGAGAATCTGACACTGGGTATAGTTTGCCATATTAAACCTACGGATGCTGCCAACACTAGATAAACACAGTAACAGGTCAGTAACGTTTTTCTTACACTTACCTGAAACCAATTTGAATACTTATGTCATTGGTTGCTCAGGATTCTAATAAATTGCTCCTCAAATTGATGTCAAATGGAAACCCTTGGAGAGGTTTTGTTTTGATATTGCAAGGTATTCAGGCTGAGTCCAGGTGCGAAGGCACAATCCACTCTGATTTGAGATCTACTCCTGAAAAAGAAAGTTACGTCGCTGCATATCAGGACAAGCTTCTAGCAGTCCTCTTTTGCGGTGACATACCTGGCTGCCTGAGATTTCAATAGTGGTTGCGCCCAATAACTGGCTGTGACAATGCTTGACTGCTGTGACCTAGCCAGAAAATCTTCTTGCCAACATGACTGAATGGAGGTCCACCACTTTGGCTGCCTTTAACAGTACTAGGTGAGCCTAGAGTGTCTTTATGGTCCTGCAGAAAAGGGATACTGCATTGGCGGGGGAGAGTGGCGTTCTGTGTCTCTTGTCTTTTGTTTATGAAAGCCCGCAAACAGCAGTTTGGCATACTCGTCTGCTTTCTATTTCACAGCGGCAATGCCACAATGATCTCCACTGTGTGAGGAAGAACTTCTCTGGCAACGGCACCTGTTCTTTTCAAGATCTTTCCTCTTCCTTTTCCTTCTGTCTTTTTTTTTGATCACCTGATCCCTTTGGACTGCTTTGATTTTTTTTTCCTTTTTCTTTTCCAATACTGAGTCCATCAAGGAGTCCCCTGGTGCTGTTACAAATAACTCTCCCTGAAGCTTACCTTAGAGCCTTCGCTTTCAAAGCCCTTCAGAGCAGAAACTGCCAAACCAAGTTCTCCCTTCGAAGCAGCCTGGATACCGTTTACACGAAGTAGCTGGGAGAGCAGGTCTATTTCTTATTGTGCCTGTGGCTGTCAAAAAAATGGAAGATGCACTATCCCTTTTCTGAGGCGCTAAACAGAGACCGTAGTAGGATAACACTAGTAGAAAGAAAGAAAGCACCATGGTCTTGGGCGTTACGTACTGTTACATTAAGATAAACTATTGTGACCTTGCCAGTATTTTGTTTGGGCGCAGGATTAGGGGTGCTGGGTTGCCCCACTTATCAGCATCTATGCTCTTTTCTGTAAAGCTACCACTTTGAATTCAGACTTTGGTTGCACTAATGGATACGGATGGCTTATATATCTGGGGTTTCACGGTCACCCTTTCTGGAAGTGTGTAAATAGAATATCTGCTAATTGGGGGGATATTTTTCCCTACAGTTTTTTAGTATACTTTGTCTTAAATATTGTTGCCTTGCTTTCAGTATTGCCATCTTGTAATGAGCAGGGGTGTTGGATGTGTGAGCGAGGCTAATCCAAAGATATGTATTTCTAAATTAGACTGTTTGGGTGGGGCGGGGTGAGTACTAGGGGAGTATGCTGAAGGGGAAGATGTCTTTTATGGTGTACGAGACAGTTGTATGTTTGTATTTTTTTTCTTTTCCTTTTATTCTCCTAAATTCTGTTCATCTTCTTTGTATGTCTTGGAAACTTTAGAAGCAAACACGGTGGGATTGGCGTTAATGGCTACCTCTATTGCTTCCTCACGCACTGAGGTCTGGGAAGTGGGAGGAAAAAGGGGGCGACTACCCCAAGTGCAGACTTTTAACCTTTACGGTTCCTGTGAGCGTTCGTCCGTGCCAATCCTTTGACACTACCTTTTTTCTGATGTGCAAAACCGTTGAAACTTGCCTCCGTTATGGGACAATGCTGGCAATATATACATATTTATATATATTTATATGTACAGACTCTATATAAAAAGGCAACTGTTTTGTTACGTGAACAGAACATTGACATGTAACAGGAAAGTCATCTTTGATAATGTCGCAGCTTTGTATAGATTTTTAATCCGGGGTTTTTGCTTCTCAACGGATGAATGTAGAAGATTATGTCTAAGTGCTGAGTGCACTTTTTTTCTAATGAGAAATGTGCCCTGTATTGAGCTGTTTGAATAAAGTTTTATTTATTGCATTGAGGTGGAAGTTGGTTTTATTTTCAGGTTTGATGGTCCCATCTCAGGTCCAAAATCAGACCTGGTTGGGGAACAGCACTGGTGGGGTAACATGACCATTATGGTACCTTTCCTGATGCGCCACGCACATCACTGATTCGTCTGGGCAGTGGATGTCACCCATAACTACATACTGAAACACAGCACACCTTCCATATGGACCTTCATCTTCTATTTTGAGATGACCAATTTCTTAGTTGAATGCTGGGGTATAATATTTTAAAATGTGTTTCGTTTACATTATATTATCCTTCAACGCAGGTTCAGAGTGTGGGCCTATCCGAATGTGGCTTGCTCGAAAAACAGTACCATTCTGCATTTGAGTAGTGTACATTTTCCTTCTTATTACAGTGTACATGATCATATCAACAAACTGCATTTCTGTTTTCTCCACAGTGCTGATGCCGAATTTGCCAGATTTTGAGATGTATTGCTGCCTAGCATTAGTAAGTCATTTCTTCTAATGTGCCAGGGAACCTGCTTTCCCCCTCTCTCCAGGCCAGCGTCTGTGTGCATGCAGGCCTGGAACCGTTTTTGCAGATGTGCACAGTGCGGCTCTTGCTGTTTTTTGTTCGGTGACCAAGATTACTTCTGAAAGAGTGCCTGTTTGTGAAGACCAATTTGGCAAAAAATATAGTTGTGAATAATCTGGAAATATCTGGAAAAATAATGTACAAATCAAAAATAGTGCTCACGACCTGGACCCTCATTTATCCTCTGAGGGAAAATCTTTTATTAAAGCATCTCCACATCTGTAGGCTTGACTGAGACCTTTGAATAGGAGGGAAAGACTTTCTGCTCTGGTACTGCCACCTTGAAATTTGTGTTTGTCTCTACTAGTGGACTATTAAGAATTCTGCTTGGTAATTGTGCTTTAGGTCTGTTTTTCGACTTTCGGACTCCCCATGTGAGATATGTTTGACTGTATGGAATTCTAAATGAAGCTACAGTAATGTGCCGGTTCTATGATATCATTTGAAAGTCTAATACAGAAATAACCCTAGTGTTTCTTTTAGAAAATCTATAGGAAGTATGCAATAATCCCACATTATTATGTTAAGGGTTTAATTGCGGGCATACTTAGTCCTCTGGTTTAAGTCTAGTGCAGACAAACAGACCACCAAGCTTCTGGTCCAGACACCTAGTTCTTGTTTTTTGGCGCCCATATCGCAAACCTAGTTACACTGGGTCATCTCCAGAGTCTGGTGGAGCTCAAAAGAGATTATTCCCAGCGACTCCTGCAGACTCAGTCTTACAGATTTGTTCTGAGAGGCTGGCACCCACTTGCTGTGTGCAGGATGAGACTGTAGGATTGTTTTTCTGCAGCAGACTTCTTCAGTTGTGTCTGTATTAGATAACCAGAATGACACCTAGGGACTTTCTGCCCTTGCTCCAAGGATATGATTGTAGGATAATATGTGCACCCACACTGAGTTTTGGGGCCTTTTTTTAATGAAGACCTGATTTCTGGCACATAGGAGTGCTTATGAGACTTAGGACGGTGGATGTAGGTATGGGGTGAGGATCGAAGGATGATAGGATGGTGCAAGGCACTGTATGGAGGTGACAGGTGATTATGCGTTTCCATACTCTGATTACTGGTTTGTCTTTATGGCTGTGTGTTAACAATCCTTGGATGCCTTATTGTAATTGCAGGATTGATTGAAAAATCTCTGGGAGAGCTCGATGCCAAGGGTAGTAGGTCTTTGGCATCTGGCCAGCTTTAAGCAAACACTGTAGGTGGATCAGGGCTGACTTAAAGTTCATGCTTGGGTTGTTGAACCTAGCCAATGTGGTTAAGCCATAGTCCTGCAGTCCCATTTTGAAGTCTAAGCGGTGTCTATAATAGTCTTTAAATATGTGTTTAGGGCTTTATATATTTATCTGAAACTGGAATCACCCCACTAATGAATGCCACTGCACCACGGCCCAAATATCTTGGGGCGGTTGGCAGAAACTGAAAAATGCTCCTAGTCAAAACAGAAAGGTAGACCTGAGCAACTCTCCATCCACAGCGCCAAGTCTTCTGCATGGCCATGCTTAGCAGTGTTTGGATGCTTTAAGACTTCACATCGAGAGAGCCGCACATGCCATCCTTTTGTTTCCTTAGACTCAAATTGCTTGAAAACACAATCTTTTTTTTTTTAGCACTAATCGACACCAGTCACAAAATCTTTCCTCGCTGCTTCTTAGTCTTCACTGGGTTTCTAGGTGGATTTTCTCTAAACACTTACTCATATTTCAGCTTCACGCATGTTATCTGTTAATTCCTCCTTTGTTCTTCTCTGTTGATGGTGGGGGCCTGCCACCTCAACCCTCACTTCTTCAGCAACCTACGCTAGACTTTCCTCGAGGTCTTGGCCCTGTTTTGGCTCGCACTGTCTGACCCACTAATCTGATAATTGTTTTATTTGTTGCTATTCATTATGGTTGTAAACAAATCACACATGCAACGCAAACATTTTAACAATTTGTCACGTTTACTTGATGAAAGTGAGCTGTTGTATTTTTTTAATTATTTCTTAAAATGCGAATGTCTTCTGGATATCTTCCTCTATTCCCCCTAAATATGTAAAGCTAAGAGTCCAGTAAGCACAGTGTAGACCACAATCCACCTATGGATTGGGAACAGGGTATGAGGCAGTTTAGTGAGAAAAAGCAAGAAGCACAGGTATATGGAGCGTCCCTTTCTTTGACTGCTATTTGGTTTGCTCATCTTTTCCTGCACTTCCTGGAAGGTAATGTTTCATTATCAGGGATCAAAAGGTAAGTGACTTCAATTATTAAGCAAGTGACATATATATTTCAAGCGACTTTGGTACCGTTTGGAAGGCACTTTCGGTCCCTATTATCAAGTTTACTTGACATCTTTGGTTTGGGCAGCAGGGAAGCCTCTTGGGCGATCTGCCTGCAGCTTCTCAGTAAGCTTTCATGTTGACTTACACTATCCAGCCTCCCCACCAGTCACATGAGAGTTGTGTTTAAAAAATAATAACCGAAGTAGCTTTCAACCCCTGGCTGGCCCCCTCCTTTGAATTGCCTCCTTAATCTGTTTTCCACTCTATGAACATCAAGAGAGACCTGCATTATAAAAGAAAACACCTGGGGACATGCTCACACTCTTAAAATAAAAAAAGGCAATAGGGTTAGTGAGATTGTAGGTGTAAAGTCTGTTTTACAGTCTTTATTAAACCAGTGGACACAAATTTCTTCGTACAATGTTCCACGTGGGCACTTGCTCTAAGAGGTAGATGCCTTCAACTTAATTTTTTGGTGCCATTTTCCCTGTTCCTCCCTTTTGGGTTGTCAATGTCTTCATTTCCAGAACTGAACTTTTAGTTAATGAAATCCAGGAAGGTTCTTGTAGGTAAGGGGTAGTCCTGTGTAGCAAGTCTCTTTTCATCCCGCTTCATAACACCAACCCTGTGAAAAACTGATCCACTTGCCAGCTAGGCCAGTCTCTATTGAAAACAGCCAGTTGCCTAAATATTCCTAAGAGTCTTTAGTCTTCCCTAACTCACTGTGACCTAGAAGGGGATTTTGACATAGTGTAGTTAATTGCGCAAGGCCACCAGGGCTGGTGACCTTTCCATTGTCACATTGTGTTGGTAGCTCTGCATCACATAGGTTCCAATTGATGCTTCAAACAGCAGATTTCTCACCTTGAGAATATCTCCAGGGTGCAAGACTGGATCCGGAAACTCCCAAAGCAGTGTTCCTACGTGCTGGTAAGTGGCATTGTATGGGTTAGAGTTGACTTTGTTCCACTTGGGAAGTGATAAATGGCGCTGCATATAAGCGGCACCCATGTGCAATGACATCAGGTAATTTCTTTTTAAGCCTTCAGACGTGGATCTGGAGGTCCACTTCTTTAACTTATCTCTGAAGAGATTTATTTTGTCTACAATGTTTCCTTACTAATCTACATGTGTGCAAGGGAACATGTCACCCATTAAGACTACAGAGTTTAAACCTTAGAGGGTCTGTCACAAATATGTCTGTGACCGATCCATAAAGAGGTGTGCCTCTGTTGTTTGTGTTCCGTACACTACTCCAGGACTTGTGCTGACTACACCCAAAGGAACCCGAAAGCCATCCGAAATCCTAGGTGAAGCTCTGCATGGTAAAACACGTCAGGGCTCCACACAGGTCCCGCTCCCTGTCAGTCTTGAGTGCAAATCCTCTTCTGTTTCCAAAGTCGTTCCTGCAACAGATCATCTTCGCTGTCAAGTTCTTGGAGTCAAAGAAAAGCACACAAGAAGTTCAAGTGGGAGTCTGGCCCTTTCCGCCACTCCCAATTACCAGGGTAGGCTGAGTAAGTCAGTGTTTCTCAGTCTCGCTCCCATTGCACCAAGAAGCTGATTTTTTTGTTTCGTAATTCTTCATTTAAAAATTAAAGGCAAACTTATGCATAAAAGTTCTGAACAACGTAATGGACTCACAGGAGTCTATTGCCAATTCAGATATTTGTGTGCTATTAAGTAGAAACACTACAGAGAATAGGAGGGAGGAAGGCAAAAGAAGGGGTCAAATAGAAGACTAGGAGCAGATAGTGGAAGAAAAGGATATTTTGCATAGTATGCATAGTAACCCACAACCTTCATTGCTCATAGCCACAGAATGAATTAGAGTGAATCATGGATAGGGGGGACAGAGTTGGACCTACAAAATATTGGAAATGTTAGAGGGGATGGACATTGAGGATGTTGGATGGTCATAAATGAGAATGGTTGCCGTTTCCATACCTGGAATAAGAAAGAAGAAAAGGAAGAGGAAGGTGGGGGGTGGGGGGAGAGAAGAAGGGAGGAGAGGGAGGGAGGGGAAATGAGCATGCGCAATGAGAGAAAAGAGAAGGAAAAATGGGATAAGGGGGAGAAAGAGGAGAAAGAAAGAGGGAAAGAAAGGAGATAGAAGAGGAGGGGGAGGCGGGAGGATAAAATAGGTGAGGATAGAAGGTGTGAGGCTAAAGAAGAAAGAAAACATTTAGGAGTCTCAAAGAGAAGTAACCCATACTTGTTGGAACACTACCTCCTGGTTTTGCAATCGATATATTACACGTTCATGGGATGACGTCTGAATCATTGCTACTGTCCAATCCTGCCGAGAGGGGGTTGGGGGAGGGAGGAGGGGGGGGCGATTGCCATTGTCTTAAGATACACATTTTGGCTCTAGAAAGTGCAGTATGCAAAAGGCGAAGTTGTGGGCGCGTAATGTCAGGTGAATTCCTAAGATCATGCAATAAAATAATGGGAGTGGTAAGCGGTGTTGGAGGGGAATTGTTTCCTTCAGGGTATCCCCTACCTGAGCCCAGAAACACTGTCTAGAAGAACATTCGCAGAGTATATGAGGAAGGTCACAATTCACTCCCAGACACCTCTAGCACTTAGCGTTTGGCAATAATCCTGCTTGTTGTAACTTCAAAGGTGTCCAATACAAGTCATGTAAAGTTTTGAAAAGACAGAATTTCAAACGCGCCCCCCGAGTACCCTTGTCTAGGGCGTCCAATACGTCCAGCCAGACATCGTCTTCAGTGTTGACGTGTAGGCATTCCTGCCATTTCTCTCTGAGAGTTTTAAGGAGTGGTTGTAGGTATAAGTGATTAGTTAGTACACCCTATAGTCCTGACATCACTCCCTTGTGCCGGCCCCAAATATGGAAATATTCTAATATTTGTTTTATTTTTATTTATTATTATTATTATTTTTTATTTAAGAAGTTTTCTATAGCGCTGTCAAGACCCAAAGGTATTAGAGCGCGTTACAGTAGGAACATAGCATATAAACATGTGCGGGAGGATGGAATTCCAAATTTTGGGGGCGTTTCCAGTGAAAGAGCAATCCGCTGTTCGTTTCCTTCTAGTCTTAGGTGGGATGAGTAGGTGGGATGAGTAGGTGGGATGAGTAGGAGGGAGTTAGAGCTTCTCATATTCCTGGATTGACCTGCTTTCTTGAGTTTTTTTGCCAGGTATTCGAGTTTGCCTGTATGGAGGGCGTTGTGGGTTAGGCAGGCCGTTCTGAAGTTACTTCGCATTTCTACTGGAAGCCATTTGAGTTCTTTGAGTGCAGGGGAGATATGATCAGATTTTTTGATGCCGGTGATCATTCTGCCTGCCGCATTTAGTGTTGTTCAGTGCCAGGTGCGATTTAGGAATTCCTGTTAGGACTGCGTTCCGATAGTCTAGTCTTGACAGTACCAGAGATTGTGAGGCCAGTTTGAGATCCTTAGTTGGAATGTAGGGTTTGATTTTGTTCAGAAGTCTAAGGTTAAGGAATGCACTTTTGGCCGAGTTCTTAATGTGTTTCATCATGTTCAGTTTTGGGTCTAAGGTGATGCCTAGAGATTTGACAGAGTCTACTAGAGTAAGATTCCCTTTGAGCGCATCGATAGCCTTTAACCATTCGGTGATTTGTAGGTTATCCTCCTTGTTCGAGATGAGGAGTGTCTCGGTCTTGTCTGGATTTAGTTTGAGGTGATTGTTTGTCAGCCATTCTTGAACATCTTTCAGGACATCATTTAATCTTTGGATGACTTTGAGAGAGGTAGTTTCCAGATAGATCTGCGTATCGTCTGCATAGAGGTGGAAGCGGATGTTGGGTTTTCTGAGTAGTTTGGAGAGCGGTTCCATATAGATGTTAGAGTTGTGGAGAGAGCACCGATCCTTGAGGGACGCCCTTGTTGACTTGCTGGGTTTCGGAGGTGAAGTTCTTGATTTTTATTTTTTGCGTGCGATTGTGTATAAAGGAGGAGAACCACTTGAGAACTACCTCGCCAAGATCAGCTCTTTCTTGAAGATCCCTGATGAGGAGATTGTGACCCACCGCATCAAATGCTGCCGAGAGGTCAAGGAGAATGAGGAGGCAGCATTTGTCAGAGTCTAGTGATCCATGAATATCATTCATGATCAGAATCGCTGTTTCTGTGCTGCAACCTTTTCTGAAACCAGACTGGTGGGGGTCCAGTAGGTTGATGTTGTCCAGGTGCTGTGTTAGTCAATGAAGTACGCATCGTTCGAGTGTTTTTGAGAGCGAGGGTAGGTTTGATACAGGTCTGAAATTGTTCAGATCTGTCGAATCTAGACCGGGTTTTTTCAGCAGGGGGGTTACTTGCCCCATTTTAAGGCAATCAGGAACCACTCCATTTTTTAAGGAGCTATTTATGATTTTGCCCCATAGCGGTGCAAAAGTGTGTTTCATTTTTTTGATTAGTAGGGGAGGAATGGGGTCTGAGACATGCGCTGATGGTTTGGAGGTGGAGATCAACGAGATTATCTCAGTTTTTGAACGGGCAAAAGCTAAGCCAGGGGGTGGGAGAATCGCCAGGATAGAGAGCATGAGGGACAGCCGTGATGCTCTTCATGGGGTGAGATTTGTTGATGTCTTATGATAGTTCGATTTTTGCGATCTTGTCGTTGAAGAAGTGGGCGAAGTTGTCGCAGAGTTCTTTGGACGCCTGTACAGATGCAGACACTGGCTTAGAGGTTTATTGTCTAATGATGCTATAGAGCTCCCTCGGTCTGTTTTTGGCACTATCCGGTGCCTCGCGGAAGAAGCTGGATTTCTTGATTTTGATGTGGTTGTTGAACTTCCTACGGGCTGATTTCAGTTGATCGCGTAGGATGGCGGTCAGGTTATTTCTCCACTTTCTTTCTTTGGCTCTTAAGTTTCTCCTTTCTAAGTTGAGGTCAGAGTTGAACCATGTTCTGGATGGAATGGCTCTGCTCCTTTTGAGCTTTAGTGGAGCAAGTTTGTCGAGTAGGGACACTAGCTCTGAATTGTACCGGTCAGTGAGGTCATTGGTGGAGAGGTCGACTTTGTTGTCCGGGAGAAATGAGCTTATCTGATCTTCCAGGCTATCCAGGGGCACTTGGGAGAGGTTTCTCATCCATTTGGGGGGGGGTTTGTGGGGGCTGTTGGGAGAGGGTGAGGGGCTTGATATGAAATAGGATCATGTGGTGATCTGACCAGTCGACGGGAAGTATGTGGTTGACCGTGATTGAGTTCTTTTGCGCAATGATGGCATCCAGTGTGGCTCTAGTTACCCCAAAGTGGAGCTTTAGAGTGTAAACGATGGGCAACCCCAAGAAGACGGTGTGCCATGCTTGATATGTGGTTTACATCACAGGATGCGAATGTGACATTTCAAGGCAGTCATCATGCTTAAGTAGTGAGTGTTCCGTTGTGACCCATTGTGAAGGGTCTGTCTTGCCTGGGAGTAGTTAGGCTAATTGCGAGAGGTGCAGGGCTAAACAATAATGTTCTATAGATGGCAAACCCAAACCACCGTGGGAGCAGCAAGCAATTCGTTTGGCAGCAGCTAGACAAGGACGCATAGATCCCCAGACAAAGGCCTGTATACGGGCATCCATGCGACGTAGTTTGGATAGAGGAACTACAATCAGAAGCATTCCAAAAGCATAAGTAAAGCGCGATAAAGTGACCATACTTACAGCCTGCAATCTTCCCCATATGGAAAAACTCAAGAGACCATTTAGGGAAATCAGTTTCCATTTCGCTATAATGGATGAAAGATTGTCTGAGACCATTCCTTCCAAGCCTCAATTAAACTGAATTCCCAGATATTTCAATTGCAATGATTTCCAGCAAAATGGGTATCCATCAATTGATGCTTTTGTGGTTTCCGAAGAGAGCAGAAGAGCCTCACTTTTATCCCAGTTTACCTTATTACCGGAAAGGGCTGCAAACACATCAATCTCGAGCAAGGCTGGCAAATAATGAGAGAGATCCTTTAGAGTAAAGAGGATGTCATCAGCATATAAATATAGTTTGGATACACCTCCCGCTATAGGTATTCCCTAATCCGCGATGAGTGGCAGATAAGTGAAGCAAGGAGTTTCATCGCCAGCATGAATAAAAGGGGTGAGAGGGGACAACCTTGACGGGTACCCCTTCAGATTGGAAAAAGATCCGAAAGAAATCTACCACAATTGACCTGGGCTACTGGGTTGTCGTATGGCAGGCGGACATTGGAAATAAACTGATCGGCTAGGCCAAAGTGTTTCATGGTGGCAAAGAGATAACCCCAGTTAATGCAGTCAAACGCCTTTTCTGCATCCAAGGAAAGAGTCACTGCATCTTCCGCCAACTCTTTTGCAGTCAATAAAGTATGGGCTAGTGTTCGAAGGTGATTCCTGGAGGAACCGCCCGGGACAAAACCAACCTGTGAATGGTGTATGAGGGATGGAATGACTTTGCGAAGTTGTGCCGCCAGAATACTTGGCAAACTTTGTACGTCTCCATTTATAAGGGAGATAGGACGATAGCTATCACAAGCAAGTGAATCTCTGCCCGTCTTGGGGATAACCACAAAAAAACGCTCTATTAGATATAGGGCCTAGTGGAGCTGTCTGAACATCCTCATGAAAGGCAGAACATAGAGTATCAATTGTCTCTTCCCCAGATCATTTATAATATTCCGCAGGAAATCCAGCTTCTCCTGGGGATTTGTGATAAGGTAATTTGGCAATGGCTGCAGTAATTTCTTCTTTGCTGATGTCACCATTAAGTAAATATCTACCTTCGTCTGTGAGGCGAGGAAGATCAATATCCGCAAGATAGGCTGTTAATTGATCTTCAGTTGCCAGGGTCTAAGGGGTGTAAAGTTTCTCATCAAAATGATGCAAAAGTGTATGCTGTTTCTTGTGGTTTAGTGAGAATCAAACCTGTTTCCCTCCGTATGGCAGGGATAGCTATGGCTGCCTCACGCCGTTTCAGCTGTGCTGCAAATACGCAGCCTGCTTTCTCCTCTTGTTCATAATGTCTGCCATTTAGACACTGAATGGTGTACTCCGCTTTGGATGTGTTCAAATTGAGCGCCAGTTTGTCTAGCTCTAGGCTTTGACTATTCGGGCACTGTGGGAGATAATTACATCCTCGATTTTAATACTACGAAGGGATGCCGACTTATTGGCCTCGGCTGAATCTCTCATCAGTTGCCCACAGATAGCTGCTTTTGCAGCCACCCAAATGGTCCTACAAGAGGTAACTGATGATTTATTATTGATTAAGTTGTCAGAGAGATAATGTAGTTGGGCCTTACCTTGGGGTGAACGATACTTCTTGAGTGTTCATACGCAATTGTTAACTACCTGGGGAGATTAAACCTATGTCTAGAGCAAGGAGAACTGGAGAATGATCAGAGAGAGCAGCTTCCAAAATATGGGATTCACTAGTGATTGCAACTAATGAGTAGGATATAAGAAAATAATCTATCCTAGATTGTGTGCCATGAGCAGAGGAGAGGAAGGTATAATCCTGATCTATGGGATGACAAAGGCGCCAATGTTCCACCAGTCCGTGGTCCTATGTTATGTCTCCTATTAAGACTCTGTCCCCCTCATTACATCTATCCAATTGGCCTGCGGACAAGTTTCCAATCCCCACCAATGACCTAACTGGATGCCCCAATTTCCACTAACTAGCGATTCAGGCTGAGAAGATAGGAGCGTTTAGCTCCCGTTGGAGCATATACTGATCCAACACAGAGGGTTCTATCTCCTATTTTTAACTTAGCAAAGGCGTATCTGCCGTCTGGATCAACCCAGGTCTTGACAGTTGTGACGGTAAGGATTTGTGCAAGAGGATAGCCACTCCACATTTCCGTGGTTGAGACTCCCTAGAAAGCGACTGTGTCGTCAATCTGAAATGAATGTTTTTTCCCACCTATTCTCATCGTAGCTTGGATGATTCCAAAGCATCCAAGTGTGTCCCTTGTAGAAGGGCAATATCAGTTCTTCGTTTCCTGATAAGAGTACTTTATTACGTTTAATGTAATAAGTGAGACCATTGACATTCCATAAGACAATGCGTAGTGGATGAGAGGGAGAGGAAATGTTCGCTGTCATTTATGCATTGAGAATCGAGGAGAAAGATCAAGGATAAGGGCAACACCCTCTCAAATAGTTCCTAAGAGATTGGAGGGTTATGAAGGGGAAATAAGAGTCTCTTGTATATGCGCAGGAGGACAAGTGAGAAGAAGGAAAAGCTAGGTTCTAGAGAAACTGGAGATAAGATGAGGAAGAGAGAGCAGGGGCAAATGTGCTGCGCAGGAAAGGTGCAACACTAGGGGTATAGGACTGCTCTCTGTGCGTCTAAGCTTTCAGGCTATTCTCGTGGTGGTAGTCCCATCTGGCAACTAAGTCAATAGGAAAAGGCACCAATGCAGCAATATTTACAGTATTGAGGTTGAGAGTATGAGTGTACTCTAGTATTTAAGTATTCGACCCATAATATAGAGTTCGGTTAAAAAGTGGAAAGAATAAGGGAAAGAGACAAGAATCATAAGAGTACAGTGTGAACGGAGAAGAGGATATCACGGGAGAGCGAGGGGGGAGGGGAAGGTCTGTGTCAAATAAAGTTATCATATGCAGAGTACAATAAAACAAGCTTTGAATAACATAGTAATGACAGTTAAATATTATCATAGTTAGATATTATCATAGTTAAATGTTGTCATAGTTAAACATTATAAATATTTGTTAAAAAGAGAGAGGAGGGAGAAATATGCGAGAAGGGAACAAAAGAAGAACAACACACTAGAGCGTACAATGCAAGTAAGCAGGAACTCAAGTATATTACCAGGCGTGACTAATTCATGGCATACAAAATTTACAATGCAGAAAGTACAAGCAAACCGGGTTTGAAAAACACTGTGAGGACAATTAATCGTTATCATGCATAACAAAGTGAGCAAGTTTACAGGTCCTCATCCAATTATCTTTTTCGGCAGACAAAAAGGCAGCGAATTTCCAGCCACTCATCAACGTGGGAAGGTAAATCACAGCCAAAGTTAGAGACACTCTCCTCCGATGAAGGGGGCTTTAGAGAAGAGCATGATTTGTCTCTGTCTCTTCCCTGTGTAAGGACAGCCACTGCCTGAAGTACCTTTGCTAGATCTCCGACAGAGCGAACAGGTCGGTCTGGATCTCCCCTCCAACCCACCCCCCCCCCCCCCCTCCCCCTGCTCCCCCTCCGTTGAGCAGTCCGATGAGATGGGCTCTCTGCATCTCTAATGGTGGGGAAACAATGAGACCTGTGAGCTCTGGAAGGGCTGTTCTGAGAAAGGATTTGGCGTCGGATCCTTCTATTTTACGGGAAAGCCAAAGAAGTAGACATTATCCAGACGACTCTTGGCTTCCAGGACTACCACTTTGCTCCTTAGGAAGAGGAGTTCTTGGTTCCGGTCTGTATAGCAACAATGCGGTTTTCTACTGCAACCACCCGAGCTGTGAGGCCATCCATCCGGGTCTGAAATATTGCTATATCTGTGCAGATGGATTTGGTCTCGGTTTTGTGGGCACTCCAGCCGTCGACCTACAGCAGAAATTGACTGGAGTAGCCGCTCCATGGTGGAGTCTGGTGAGGTAGTCATCATAGGGTTAGATGGTTTCTGAGTCGCGGGAGTGGCGCTATGTGTATTTGAGGTGGAGCGGCTCTGATTTAGAGCTTCCCAAAAAAGTTGTCTAGCGTTTTTTCCAGAAGGCATCCTAGCTCTTCTGTTGTACCTCTATTATTTACAATGCAGTGGTCAGTGAGCATAGTTATGTGTGGAGCAGTCAGAGGAAAGAGGGCTAATGTAGTAATATCACTTCATCCCTAATATGCGGTTGCACCCAGTAGTGAACTGACTGTGTGGAGAGAGGCTGGCAGCTATTTTGAAGGGACAGAACTTACACCAGAGGTGCTGGAAGTATAAGGGGAGACCTCCACTCGGGGGGAAAAACCCCAGATCATTTGTATTTCAACCCAAGAGTGCAGATGGTAGGGCACAAGCGAGTCTCAAATTAAAAGGGTAGAGGTAGGATTCATGGTAGGGCAGGCTGCTAGAGGGTAGCGAGTAGTAACTGCTGGAGGGGTCTAGGATTATATCTCCGTATCACTTTTCACGCATCCGGGTCTCTGAAGAGAATATCTTTTTCGCTATAGGTGCTTGCTATTGAGGGTCAGTCCTCCTGTGGGGGCGGTAGTCTGAATAGGCCAGTGTGGGGCTCAATAGTGGTGTCGGCGGTCTTCCAAAAGCATGAGGCAGACTGGTTGATTCAATCCAGGATTGCTCTCCACACGTGGGTCGCTTTGGAGACCACTTATAGAAATGCTGGCGATCAGTGCACTCAAGCATTTACTTGCAACCTGCGTATGAGCGCCAAATAAGGTAAAAGTAAAGTTTGTGATGTTGAGTCCCACATCTGTCGGATCTTGCAACTTGTGACAGGTTTTTTGTAGCATAGGTCGTAACTAGGTGCAATGGGGGAAGGGCAGTTTTTCCGCAGGTCCTCCTCTGAGGATTCCTCACCTTTTAAATACCCCATGCACCAGCATTCCGCGGGAAAATTATTTCCTAGCTCTTCCACCTTGACGAGGAGGTTTCAATGGACAGGCTCCGCTAGCGGCACCATATGACGTCATCGGAGCCACAGAAGGACCTCGTTGGCGTGCTGACGTCAGTTCCCTTTTTACCGCGCCGTTGACACTCTGGGTCTCTCCATTTTCATTGAGGAAAACTTTGTATCTCTTAATTGTTTCAGATGGCCTCTTCCAGAAAGACCGGATTTAAACCCTGCAGAGAGTGTGGAGGACACATGTCAGTGCAGACGTCTGCCAAACACAGCACCCCGCAGTGGCACTGGCCTGTTCAAGGCAGTGCACAGTTCCTCTGAGGCAGGTGAGCCAGGAGAGCCACAGCCCGCCCACCAATTCAGAAGCCTTCTCACTGCAACTCCCATTCGATTGCTTGGGCCCAGTCTGCCTCTTCCTAAGTTGAGACCCTGCGCAGCACTATTCTGACATTGGCAATGGGCCGTCTCCGCCCTGGAGTCGACGGCGAACGGAATTTGGCAGAGAGCCCGGATAGGCCAGATAAGCTCCTCAAGTTGGGCAGCAGCACAGCCCTTTCTCACTGCACCCACCGAAGAAGGGTCCAGGTCTGAACACCACACTCCACAGGACTCTCAGTGGAAGGATGGCCAGGAAGCCCAAAGTCATTGCGCGCACCACTCACAGGTTCGTCTCCTCCGCTCCGCATGCAGGTCGCAGGCCTCCGTACATAGGGCCGCTTTCAGCTCCCTTCAAGAAATATTGTTTGGAAGCATTATTTTGACAGCAAGACAGTTGTACAACTGTCCTTTTCTACGCCATCTAAAGCCAGGGTCTATATTGGCATCTAATTCCCTCAAAGCTCTCTCGCTGCCGTCCGGGGCTCCCCACAACGCGGAGATCCGAAATTAAGCGGCCATCTTGCTAAGTGGCCAGGGCACGCCCTAAGAAGCTGATTTTAACACTGGTCCAAAGGCACACCTAATTTCCGGATCCATCAGCGACATTGTAGCAGAACGAAGCATTTAGGGTGGCTGTGCTGTGCATCTTCAGCACGCTTCTCACTCCATCTGCCTCACCTTCAGGTCCCAAGGATCTGCAGGGACCACCAGTCCGTTTATCCTCAGAGGATCCGTCATCAGCGCCATCTGTGATCCTTGAACCTGCTTCATTCTAGACCGGCATCTGTGCCAACTTTGATTTTGGCACCATAATTTATGCTGGGCTTATGGACGCCAGCATTGATAGTGCTGGAGATAGATCCACATCCTATTGTAGTGTCCAATTCCTAGCAAAATTTGTTCAGACAGAGGCCGCATCCCCATTCTAATGTGTCATATCCAGTGCTCAATTCTTCTGACTTTGGACACGGTACAGTTACTACACTGGGACACTGCACCTAACCTTTGGCTCAGGCTCCGACCAGAGTCAGCCATATGGAGACTACAATGGAGGTGATGGGGATGAGTTTGCTACACCTTATGGTGAGAGAACCTGAATGTGGACCTGACCTTCAGGATGCCTGTGGAGTGGATACCTCACTCAATATTGTGTTGGGTCCTCCACCCAACCACACTTCCCCAGACCAACTACTGAAGAAAGTACATCTTTTGTCATGTTCATGAGGAGAGCTTCTAAAGTTCTTGACCTGCACCTCCCCACTATGGAGATAAAAACTAAGGTCCTCACTGAGGTCCTTCAGCCGGGCCAGGTACTGGCCAAACAGCTTCTGCTCTTTAACAATGCCCTCATTGACATGCTGTTGTGTATTTGGGCTCATCCATGTTCTGGCCCTTCGGTCAATCGTCAAGCCTCATGTCGCCGTAGACCGCTCCAGGCAACCCTTATATTTTTTGACCGAGCATCAACACCTTTAGAGTTTGATGGTCCAGATGTCCTCCAGTACAGTGAATCACATCGCCTTTCAGACAAGTCCTTTAGATCGAGAGTCTAAACCTATAGAAAAGTTTGGTAAGAGAATGTTTTCGTTGTCTGGGTTTTCTTGTGGCTGATCAGTGCGAGCCGACTTCTGGGTCACTACACCCATGCACTCTGGGACATGGCTATGAGATCTTACAGGCAAACCCAGAACACTTATAGGCTGCCTTCCTCACATCTCATAAGCCAGTGCCAAAGACAAAATGTAATCTGATTGTATCTATGCCTTTGACCTTTTATAACCTTCTTTCAATGTTAGTGATACAAACACCATGTACATAAAAAGGAAATTAGTTTCCCCGGGGTGGTGGGAGATGAAGAGGAAATCTGGATTACAAATGGTGCATTTTTGCCACAGATTGTCTAATTAATATTTTGCCCACCCTTATTGCTGGCTATCTTAACTCAGAACTACTTTTCAGTGGACTGATTGGCTCTTCCACCTCTTTCTTATTCCTCGTACTAATAATCCAAATAGAAATCAGCCACTATAAGCTAGATGCTTATGGTGCTTATGTGAAGCCCATTCTCCGCATCACCAAGGTCAATACCAATCTGGAAGTTCTTTTTTAGAGGATTCCCAGTGGGGACCGCCCAGGGGACGCGGTTACAACTGGAGCAGACCGCCACAACGCGGCCAACACCAACACATGTGTGATACCGGACGGCCCCAGGGACAGAACCCCAAACAGGTCAGGTTTCAGCCAAAGTACCACGGCGAAATCAACACCAGACGGAGAACATACAGATGGTAACAAGGGAGACCAGCCCAATTATCAACTTATCAAGACACACCCTGTTGGATGACGAAACCAGCATTTTGACAAAGGGATTATCTTTTGTACCCACCTCGTTTCCCAACCGCTTTAAAGTCAAGGCAGAACTACCCCGCTTTTTCCGGAAAGTGCAGCTGCGGCACTTCTATAGAAACTCCACCCCATCACCATCTAACTCTACCGCTGGAATTAGACCGCCCTCTACATTCATGCCATCCAGCCAATTGATGTCGCACAAGATCCTAACATTTGAAAGTGTTGTCATTCGGGATATCCTTAAGGCATGTGCATCCAAGTCATATGTTAAACACAACATAACCAGAGGAGAACGAGAAGCCCTGAACACACTCAAGGACAAGTCCATAGTCATCAAACCCGTGGACAAGGGCGGCGCAATTGTAGTCCAGAACATCAGCGACTACAAAGAGGAAATCTACTCGCAACTACAAGATGCGATCAGTTACAGATCTGTGTCCATAGACCCCACCAAAGAAGTAAGAAGACTTATCCATCGTATAACTGCGGATGGAAAAGAGGCAGGTTTTCTGTCTGAGCGTGAATTTGACTACCTCCACAATGCCCAACCTCGCCTTCCCACCATATACACATTACCGAAGGTACATAAGAACTTACAGAAACCACCTGGAAGTCCCATTATATCAGGATGTGCTTCACTTTTGGAACCTGTATGTAAATGTGTTGATTTCTTCATGAAACCTCTGACTGAAACGACCAAAACATACCTTCACAATTGCTGGCTACCCTAGACATTATAGCACTCTACACGAGTATACCACAACAACAAGCACCTGATGTGATGCAACAGGCTCTAGACAAGACCGCAACCAGCAAATGTCCCCACCAAATTCATAGTGAACTTCCTAGAAGTGGCCATGGTGCAGAACTTTTTTGTCTTCTAAAATAACTTTCACATCCAGACCGAAGAAGTGTCTATGGGGGCAGCCTTCGCCCAAGACCTAGCTATCCTATATATGGATAATTTTGAGGATGAACACATTTTCTCCAACACTAATCCATACAAGGCATATTTCATACAATGATCTGGTTGGGCGAAGAAACCGAACTAGAAAGGTTCTTTAAGTGGTTGAACACCTGCTACCCGGACATAAAGTTTACCATCTATTGTGACAGACATACAATAGTTTGAGTTTATTTATTTGCAGTTACTTAAAACTATTGCAATGCATGCAAAATAAAACCATATATAAAATATTTGACCACTGTAAAAAAAAAAAATCATTATACTAAAAATGTAGACCGCTTCTGTTGCTTTACAATATTAAAAATACAAATTTAGCCATGCGGGAGCAACCTATGTAAGTAACACAGTCGCCTTTATCGATTAGTGCTCCCCTGCATAAATTAATAGACCAAATTGCCCTGGCTGCTTCGAGAAATCGAACTAATCTAGTATTCAATTGTGGTGATGCTGGGTCGAAGCAGGCCAAAACTGCCTGCCTCCTTGTCCGAATTCCCCTTTGATTTAAAAAGAATTTTTAGCAGATGCCTCCTTTCTTCAAGCATCTCCGTACAAGAACAGATGGTGTGAATGATGTCCCCCTGACCGTTTTTGCACAGACTGCATACTGTGAAAGTCTGCACCCTTACATACAATAGACTTTCTTGATGTCACTATCAGAACATTAGAAGACCACCTGTACACCACATTGTATCGGAAGCCAGCTGAAAGGAACTCTCTGCTGAGCTATACCAGCAATCACAACAGAAGCCTAAGAGACAACCTTTTGTTTGGCCAGTTCCTCCAGATCCAGAGGAACTGCTCCTTGAAGGAAGACTTTTTTCGGAAGTCAGATGACCTCATCACTCGACTAATGGTGAGAGAATACCCCAGACGACTTGTCAAAAGAGCGTGGTACCATAACAGAGAGACACTTTTGATGCTAAACAACAAAAAGCAAGTACCAACAGAATAATCTGTGTCACAACATTCTGTACACGAAGTACTGAGTTCAAGAAAATAATCAATGAACACTGGAAACTCATATCTGATGACCTAGACATACAGGAGCCTCCAATGCATGCCTTCAAGAAAGCAGAGAATGTCCGAGATCATCTAGTTCACTCACTCCTTGACACGCCTCCAAGACCGAGAATCCAGACCATGTGGAACCTTCCAGAAATTGTGGGACATTTCAAATGCACACGATGTAAGGCTTGAAAAATGGCGATCGAAACCAAGTCTTTAACTTATAAACACCACACTATCCAACTTAAGGCCCACACGAATTGCAATTCCTGTGACGTCATCTACGCCATCCTATGCCCATGTAATCTACTATATGTGAGACAAAACAGACAAAAAGTTAAGACACGGATACTGCAGCATTGCAGCAGGATTGGCTGCAATACCCCAGGTACCCCACTAGTGGAACACTTTAAAACACACACACACACACACACTCACCAAATTATATTAGATGGCTGGTCCTAGAAAAAGTTTCTTTGGGACCAATGGGTGGTGACATTGGACCGATCTTAATTGTCAGAGAGTGCAAGAGGATGTATCTTCTAGACACAGTTAATAATGGATTCAATTAACTGGATGGTACGAATGCACAACTGGCGGGCCTTACAACAGAATAGGAGACAGTCAGGAGGGGACATTCAATAGACCAGCTTTATCCGTGTATGGACAATCGGGGTCCAAACATGTGACTATACAATAAGTGCCATTAGACAATGAACCCAGTTGCAGTAGGTGACTGTTCATCACGGCGACCACTTCTATATTAATAGGTCATGTATTAGCGATCACGATATATGAGGTGATTGTTACGTTACATAGGGAGTCTCACGATGAGGGACTGTAATGAACTATATCTTGCTACATTGACAACCAACTGTAATGTACAATGGATTATATACTGCCGAATGTCAGGAATTCAAGGTTTTGATGTACACTGTATATGTAACAAGGTCACCACAATGTTTGTTTACATTTCGAGATTGTACTACAAGATCTGTAATGTCTGTCGAACCTATACCGTCGTGTGCATATGTACTATGTGCCCTTTATAACATAATGGATATTATAAACTGTGATAATCCACTTCAACAGGAATTATTGCCAATACCAATCCTGCTCTATCAGAGTGCATTGGATACTGCACGTTATGTTACTAAATCTGATAGAGACTACTAGCCGCAGATACCTTCATGTAGAATTACCCCCAGGCGAGAGACTGGATCCGGAAAACTTTTACCACAGCATCCCTGTGCGCCGGGGGCGGGGAGACACCACGAGACTCCGCCCAGGCGTCGTCCGCTTATGTGATGTCATAGAGGTCACATAGACACCCCCCCTCCCCCCCTCCCCCAGGCGCGCCTATGTCAGTTTTTTCCTTTTCTGCGTGCAACACGGATCCGGTCCTTGCTACGGGCCTGTTTGGGCCCTCTTTTTTC
This sequence comes from Lissotriton helveticus, assembly GCF_964261635.1. Classification (NCBI taxonomy): domain Eukaryota; kingdom Metazoa; phylum Chordata; class Amphibia; order Caudata; family Salamandridae; genus Lissotriton; species Lissotriton helveticus. Next base: position 1,085,856,344 of record NC_136068.1, read on the forward strand.
CTTCCATTGTCCCTTCTTTGTGGAACAGTGTGCAAATGCCTTCGGGATTTAAGACTTGCATGTCGTGTGGGCGTCTTATGTCGGCGACGGACCCTCACCTCATTTGTATGTGGTGATTGGGGAGGATCACGGCACCACTGTTTGTGCGGCGTGCCTACAGTTGACGTCGAGGTGGGAGCGCCGGATGAAACTTCTCTCGGCACTGCTCTCCAGGTCTACGTCCTCCCATCGGTCTGCTTCGGCGGACGCCTTCAGATACGGCCATGGTAGTCGTCCTCACCCTTCTCCGAATTCACGTGAGCATTGCTCCCCGGTGGGTAAATGTCGCAGTTTGTCCCCGGGGGCTGGTTTCAGGCCTGCTGGGGGCGTGGGCTCTTTGTGGGTGATGCAGCCCCGCGTGACGTCCTATCCACCATTTCCCGGTGTTGGGGCGTAGAGAGTCCAGATGGAGACATACGCGGCGGCTTTGCAGGCCTCGCTGGCATCTTCTCCTCCTCCTCCTTCCCTTCCTGGGGCGTCAGCATATCCCTTGCCTTGCGCGGGTCCTACGCTGCGGCGCCGACTGGTTCGGGTCCAGGCTTGGAGGATGTGGTGCTATTGGGGTGCGTCTCCTCTGGGGCATCTCCTTCAGACCACGGCGTGTCTGCCTCACCGCAAACTCCCCCGCGGGCATCCCTGTGGTGTTGCGGGAGTTCGCCAGGTCGCATCCCCGAGCCCCTCTCGGTCCTTTGACAAGGTGGTCCTGTCTAAGGCCAAGGTGACGCCGATACGGTGCCGGCAACGGCTGGACCGTGCGGAGCCACAGGGGTCCGTGAACCCTCCTCGTCCCGCTCCGGGTCGTGGCTGGGTGGGGACCCCTTGTCCCTCTTCGGGACCCTCTCGTCCCTCCCCACGGGCGGTTGCCTCGTCGGGGGGCGAGTTGGAGGTTGAATCGTCCCTGGCGCCGCCACATGTGTTTGCTGACGATCTCTGCCGCATTCTGGGCTGCGGCTGGCAGAAGACTTGACATCACTCCCCAGGCTCTTCTCGTTCCTCTGCGCAGGCGGCTGCCTCGGCGGGGGTCGAGTCGGCGTGGCTCCTGCGCCGCCCCGCCGCCAGTCCGTCTCCACTCCGGTCCACGATGCGGTGTGACTGGGAGGAACCCTTTCTGACGACGCCGGGTGGTGCCGACGTTTTGCCTCAGGCGGCGGACTCTAGGGCTCTGCGCAGGAGTCGTGCTGCGGATTCATCTTCGGACGCTCCGTCTTCTCCGGAGGCAGGTTGTATATTGGTGACGTCCTCCATGGAGACTGGTCACCGCATGGTATCTTTTTCACCGTCGTCGTCGAATGGCGGCTTCCCGCCTTTCCTGAGGTAGAGGTGATTGTCAGAAGAGCGGCAGGTGCCTCATTCTTTGGCTCCTTCTGACTTCCAGGTCTGGCCCTTGCCTGTCCCGCTTGGCTTCGGGGACAGCCGCCTTACTTTGCAGCCGTCGCCCACGGAGGAGCTGCTTTCTCCACGGAGGGCTCTATGGAGGCGGGTGTGGCTTTTGCTCACGCAGTGTCCACGGCCGTGGGCATTTTGCGCATGGGTGACCTTGTTGCTCACTTTCTGGCGGACCATCTCTTGGAGGTTCTCCACTAGGGCTCTGGTGGAAGGGAGATCTTACTTCCCTTTGAGGGTTCGCTCCTTTCTTCCCTGAAGGACGCTTGGAGGCGTCACGCCTCAGGGGATCCGGTGCCTCACCACCTTCTGCACCGCCATCTTCTGGCGCTGCGTGACCCGGCGTGCCTTTCCCTCCACCCCTCTGCTGCCAGTCCGCTTTTGCGGACTGCCTTTCCCTCCCTGCCGCCACTGTTGGCTCCACTGTCTCTGGAGGCCCGCAGGCTGGATTGTTGGGGGCTCAACATGTTCGCCTCTACCAGCGCTGCCCTGCGGGCCCTTAACACCTGCGTGTTTTGGCTTGGGCCTCCTGTTGTTTGTGGGACTAGGCTGAGTCTCAGGGATCCACAGCCTCCCAAGAGACTGTCCATGTGGACTTAGTGCATCATGCTGTAAATGGCCGGGAGCTAGCGGTGTTTATTCTCCGCTCCGCTATAGACTTCTAAGAGGTGCTGGGCCGGACCATGGCTTCCTCAGTCGCCCTCCGTCACCATGCTTGGATTCAGAACGACTTGTTCCCCGAAAATATTTGGGAGCGGATCATTGATCTTTCTTTTGACGCCAGCCTGTTGTTCCGTGCCCCGGCTGACTCCGCCATCCAAAGGTTCCAGGCGGGCCTCCATCCTCCACCTCCTCCTCCACCTTATCCTCCTCCTCCTTCCCTCCTCAGTGACTGCTGAGTTGGGCTGGTTCTGGGACTTCTTAGGCCGCTTGTTCTGACTGTGGAGTGTGCTTTCTGGCCATTGAGCCCTCTTTGGGATTTTAGCATTGTTGGCTGCTGGACGGCCCTTTGTTGCCTTTCTGTGTGTTTGCTGGAGTTGTTGTGCAGCCTCGGCCCTGAGAGTAGGCCTCTGCTTTGCTTGTCAAACCTTCTGCGGGGTGTTTTTCCCCGTGGTCCTTATGTTTTTTCATCTGCTGCGAAAGTTCTTCCAAAGAGGGTTCCCATATCTTGGGACTTAACGTACCCTATGTGGGGTAGGGGTAGCTGTTGTGTAGCTTGTGCTCTGCTAGGGAGTTCTGGTCGCCTTCGGGTGCCGGTTCTCCGTGGCGTTTCTGTATGTTGCTTTTGCTTCTTGAGGTAGTGTGCGCAGCCCCTCGTAGTGTTGTGGCCGGGCATTTTCTCACCTTCCTGCCCCTGTCCTGAGGGCTGGGGTGCTCCCTTGTTGGGCGTAGACTGCCCGGTCTTTCTGGGGCCCCGGGCAGTTCTTCTTGCTTTGGGCGGTTTATGACTGTTGGCGCTGTTATGGCTGGCCTGTTGCCTTCCATCTAGAGGGAGCTTGCCTTCCTTCCCTCTTTTCCTTGGACTTTCTGAGCTTCTTCTTATGCTTCTTCCACCTCTTCCTGTCTTGGCATTGGAGGGAAGCTCTGTCGACTTGTGAGGGAGTGGGTTGCTTCGGCCCCTCTAGCCTTGCCCTTGGTTCTTCTGCTATAAGGGTATGGGCCTCTTCACTCTTTTTCCTCATACACCCTCTGGGGTCGGTGGTGTTGTCCTGTGAGGGTTCCTCTTGCCTGGCAGGGATGACGTTTCTCTTCTAGCCCGCTGGTCTGGTCCCCTGTGAGACCTTCTGTTCCGTCCAGGCTGGTGGGGTCCTTTCGCAGACCCTCCTTCCCCGTGGGTATTGCTAGGGTATCTATTCTACGTGAAGGAATCTGCGGCTAGTAGTCTCTATCAGATGTACAAGTTACTTACCTTCACGGCCCGCCCTCGCTCTCCGTTCTGCGAGGACCCTTGTGTTGGTCTTCGGTACTCGCCTCCTGATGGTGGGCTGTGTTTCCTGTGAGTCCCTTCTTTGATTCTGACGGGTGGCTCTGTCTGGTTGCAGTTCATACCTCCTCTTAGTTCCTTGGAGGATGGGGTTACGGTACTTCTGTGCCCCGCTGCTCTGGTTTCTCCAGGTTTGGGGGGGGGTTACCTTCATTCTCTGTCCTTCCCTTCCTGTTGCTGCTGAGGGTCCTGGCCCCTCTGCTTACCTCCGAATAGGGGTCATCTGGCTAGGCCTTGCCCTTATTCCTTGGGGGGGGGTCGTTGCCCTCTATGCTGGGGTGGCTTGGAGGTTTGTGTTTGTCTGTCTTGGGACTGCCTCCCCTTCCTTATTCTGGATGGGGTTTTGGGCCTGTGATGTGTATCATAGCTTTTTACGCATGTTCCTTGTTTCAGGGGGTAGGCTGTCTATGTACTGGCAGGGCTCTCCTCTGTTCTTTCTTCTGCCCCTGCCTTTGAACCCTACAGTGTTGCACTGTTCCTTATGGTGTCATTTGTCTCTCCTTTTTTCTACTCTTTCACACACTGTTCCCATGCTCCCACAGTTTGTCTGGTGGCTCCGCATTGTGGTGCAGAAAAGTTCTCCAAAGAAAACTGACGTAGGCGCGCCGGGGTGGGTCTTATGTGACCTCGCTGACGTCACGTACACAGACAATGCCTGGGCGGAGTCGCGTGGTGTCACCCCGCCCCCCGGCGCGCAGGGATGCTGTGGCAGAAGTTTTCTGGATCCAGTCTCACGCCTCGGGATAATTCTACGTGAAGGAATCTGCGGCTAGAATCGTCTCTACCAGATACACCGTTACCCGAAGGTAAGTAACTCGTACATCACGATCAATATAGCCAATGCTCTCCACGACTACAAGTACCACTACATGCCCTTGAGGCCTTATACATCTATGCCCACGTGCATGTTTTGACATATCCCCTCTGTACAGGGCCACTGGGTTGGGCTATTCCTCTCTATACTGTCCCTACGGATGGTTAGAGCATGTTCTGACTCTTCCTTTCCGGTAGACCGTGACGAGGAGCGTCGGCACGTCCTCGTGCACTCCTACCAGTCTTAAATCACAGCACCTATCGGATGCCAGCTTCCCTCTAGAGCGATCTCCAGGAAAACCAGGTAAGCGGGCTGTTCTCACTTTTAGATTAGAACGGAGCGCCTTCTAACCCCATATTAGAATGGGGCGACTTCCAAACCTTCTATTAATGCTCATGCAGCACCATGCCTCTTTATTTCACCAGCGGTAATCGTTAAGCTCAGATCGGTTTTTCACGATCACTCCTGGAGCTAGAATAGCTTCAGCGCCAGAGACTTTAGCTGCACTAACGTTTTATTCAGAATGTTCCTGCTGGTCATTCCTTGACGATGGTTCACTTGCACGGAGTAACGACCAGCGTTCACGATCACTCCCATTGCTAGGGTTTTTATCACTCCCATTGCTAGGGTTTTTCTGAACGTCAGATTTTCAATTAACTATGGAGGGCCCTTTCGGTAACTGACCCACCAAGCACGTTCACGTAGCACTGCATTTCCCAGTTTATCAGCGGAATTTGTTCCCCGATCTCTACCAGTGCTTTAATAGTCTCAGAGCATCAGACAGGCAACAGGGATGCGGCCTTTGTATGACCGCACAAGTACTCCTAAACCATCAGATTACACAGTGACCTTAGCCCAGGCAGCACCGCCATTACGAACCCATTAGCGGGTTTCTGACAACGGCGCTAGTTCACCCTTTGTGATAGCTGCGCAGGCACCATTATCTTGTATCCCTTTGGCCTTTCCTGATACTAGCCAGTTGGTGACCATGGTACTGGGAGGTGGATATTTCATATGATATCGTTCCTAAACATGAGTAATCACTCCAATGATATCAGTCGCTTAATTTGTATAAAAAAAATGAAGTCCAGGTGCTCAAATATTTGTCGGAGGCCACACCGACTTTCCTCCGGCTCCACCCACTTCCTCCGGCTCCACCCACTTCCTCCAGCTCCACCCACTTCCTCCAGTGGGCCCCCACACAATTAATCCTATGTATGTAAATCACCTTATATGACATTTACATAAGCCAGGCCCAGAGGACTACAAGTTGTTGGAGTGGCATGTCGTCCTTACAGGTAGACAGGATAGTTTAAGACTGCTTGATCTGGAGAAGCACAACCTCTGAATTGAAAATTCAACCCCCCCACCTCCCTCAAGCGTCTTGAGACCCTCTGGGTGAGTAGTGCGCTATATAAATGCCGAACTTGAACTTGAAAATGGAACAGATAATTGGGGGTTCTCTTTAATAATAATAATTGATTTCTACCCAAATTAACCCTTTTTGCAACATTAATCTATGCCCTAACCTATACTTTGAACTGTGCATGCAGCTCTTTGACGACAGTTAATAATTTACTGTTCTATATTTGGATTTTTAACTTATAAACTGTAAGAAAATTATGTCTCTTAGAAAAGCCGCAACCAACAGACCTATTTACATTATGTGCACTTTTCATCTGCATGGTACGAATTCTTTACAGCAGGCGTGCATCGCTCTTCAGGAAGAATATTAATCACCGAGTTATCTTTAAATCTTTATTGTTGCCTGGAAATTTGCTGGAGACTAGGAACCCCGCAGCAGAAGCTTTCAAAATTAAAATAAACTTGCAAACACTGCGCTCCTTGAAATGAGCACCCGGTTTGGTGGTACCCTTGAGCCGGCAATGAGACCAATTAAACACTGGTGTCAATGTTACCACACCGTGGCACAGAGAAGGGGCAACACTGCTAATTCACATCTACAGCAGGCACTGTGTGTGTGTGGACTGCGACTTGGGGACAGGACAGAAATAAAATGAAAAACATGCCCCCGGCAGCAGATGGCACATGAACAGGGTTTTGCTGAAACCAGTGGCATTCACAGGGACTTTCTCCAAAGACGGGATTGGCTGCTGGCATAGCAGTTACTTTGGCCTGCATCATGCGTTTTGTCTCACTCAACACACAGGTGGCCATGTGCTAACTAGAATGTAAAGCATGAGCATGGCTCCACTGCCGGTGGGTGTTATGCAATATTTATTGAAATGCTGTATTGGTTGCTTGGGTTGGGGAAGTATCACAAGGAAATTAACCTTTAACAGGTGCACCACATTGCACACAGTGAAAAGGAATTATTAAAATACTGAAAAACCAAAGTATATCCGAAAAAGATAAATATGCATGAAAAAGCAGCATTTCATGTGAGTCACCATCAATTGCACCATGTCAACGATTAGAATGAAAGGGGTTAATGCCTAAGTGGAAGGCCCTCTCCTTCTACCAGCCCCCAGGCCCTGAGCATTGCACACTGTGCCTGCGGCATGATTGTTGAGACTCGAAGCCTGTTTAACTTTACTAAATGCGGTGACTGTCACATGCGCTCAATAAAAAGCAGTGTTAATGCCCTATTTGGGTACTTACTTGTGGCACTTCCTTTATTAGGCTTGCTTCACCTACACTCCAACTCGACATGCAGGGTGCTTGAAATTCTTCAATACCTCATGCTGAACTGGCAGTGACTCATGCAGTGCGTGTGTGCAGGCGTTGGAATTAAATAAAAAACAAGCATTTGCAATGCAATAGGTCTCGCATTATAAAAGTTTGAGCTGTTGGCATTGCTAATAATAATGCAACACTAGCAGCTCAAAGATTCAGTAAGGTGAGACCATTGCATTGCAATTGTTGTTGTTTTTTTTATATAGCACAAACTTGAGTGAAAGGTGCCTGGTGTAAGCGTGCACTGATGGCTGGTGGTGTGTATGCCTGGTGGAAATGTGCACTGATGGCTGGTGGTGGGTGTGCCTGGTGGAAGCGTGCACTGACGACTGGTGGTGTGTATGCTTGTTGGAAGCGTGCACTGACGCTAGTGGTGTGTATGCCTGGTGGAAGTGTGCACTGATGGCTGGTGGTGGGTGTGCCTTGTGTAAGCGTGCACCGACAGCTGGTGGTGTGTATGCTTGGTGGAAGCGTGCACTGACGGCTGGTGGTATGTATGCCTGGTGGAAGCGTGCACTGACGGCTGGTGGTGTGTGTGCCTGGTGGAAGCATGCACTGACGGCTGGTGGTGTGTGACGGCTGGTAGCGTGTATGCCTGGTGGAAGCGTGCACTGACGGCTGGTGGTGTGTGTGCCTGGTGGAATCGCGCACTGATGGCTGGTGGTCTGCGTGCCTGGTGAAAGCGTGCACTGTCGGCTGGTGGTGTGTGCCTGGTGGAAGCGTGCACTGACGGCTGGTGGTGTGTGTGCCTGGTGGAATCGCGCACTGGTGGAGTGTGTGCCTGGTGGAAGCGTGCACTGACGGCTGGTGGTGTGTGTGCCTGGTGGAAGCGTGCACTGACGGCTGGTGGTGCGTGTGCCTGGTGGAAGCGTGCACTGACGGCTGGTGGTGTGTGTGCCTGTTGGATGATGTGTCCACCTGTAGGCTAGCGTAGGAGTAGTGGCCTTTCTTTGATGTGCCCCCTCTCTTACAAGTGAAGGCAATAAGCTACTCCTGCAGTGACAGGTGGCACTAGTTGTGTCTTCTGGATGATGCCAAGCTTAATTGCTGCATTCTGTGGGTGGGGGGCCAAGACGAGGGGTGGACCATCAGTAGTTTTGATTTTCCAGTGATGTGTTCCTCTACTGAAAAGTCAAGGTTATGGTAGTTACAACTGCTTGGTGGCATTTTGCCTTTCTGCCTGCAAGGACTGCAGTCTAGTGTCCTCTTACGTTATGTTATGTTATGTTATGTTACGTCTATTTATTGTGCGCGCAGCGACTCCAGCCAAGGAGCGTCCCGGCGCAAAGACAAGGTAGCTCGTAACACAACGGGATGTAAAAAGAGGCAAATAAACAGCTAAAACAGGAGCAGGGACAAAGACAACTAAAACAGGAAGGTTTTTATCGCCTTCCGGAAAGTCAGAAGGTCCTCAAGCAAGCGGATTTCAACAGGCAAGGAGTTCCATGCTGATGCAGCCAGTACCCGAAACGAGCGGCCTCCCATGCGGCTAAGCCTGAATCTGGGAACCACCGCAAGGGCCAGACCTTGGGAGCGGAGGCAACGGGCAGGAACATAGAAAGACAGACAATTCGACAGGATGTCCGGGCCTGTACCTCTCAAGATTTTAAAAGCGAGGCACAGGACTTTAAAAAGAATACGCTTCCTAACCGGAAGCCAGTGTAGGGAGCGAAGGACACCTGTCACTGAGCAAAATCTTGGTAAGCCGACGATCGCCCTCGCCGCAGCATTCTGAACCCATTGTAATCGGGTTAGTTCAGCCTGATTGGCCCCAGCCAGGAGAGAGCTGGCATAATCCAGGCGAGAGATGATAGTGGCCTGGATCACCAGCTGCCTGGTCGGGGCGTCAAAGAACTTGAGAACAGGTCTCAAGCCCCTCAGAAGACCGAAACAGCAGGCCGCAGTTCTTTTCGTATGGCCTATAAAAGAGAGGCCCGCATCCAGCCATATCCCCAGATTTTTCACTTCCGATACCGGGATCGGAGTGGGACCCAACTCTGGAGGCCACCAGTGGTCACCCCACAGCTCCACTCCCTTCCCGACGACCAACACCTCTGTTTTAGTGGCGTTTAGCTGAAGGCAGTTGCCTGTCAGCCAACTAGCCACCGCCTTCAGTCCGGACTGAAACCTGGGGGCCTCAATTTCCGCATCCCCGCTGAGCGTAACCGCCAGCTGAGTGTCGTCGGCATACGAGACCAGGGTAAGGCCCCACTGCCTGGCGACATCAGCCAGCGGCCTCACGTAAAGATTGAACAACGTGGGACTCAGCGAGGACCCTTGCGGAACCCCCATGGCCAGTGGATGGTAACTGGACTTGAAGGGAGGGATGGCAACACAGAAGGAGCGGTCGTCTAAGAAGGAGCGGAACCATTGCAATACCACACCGCCAATGCCGGTCTCCTCGAGCCGACGCAGGAGGATGCTGTGGTCTACCGTATCAAAGGCGGCGCTGAGATCTAACAGAATAAGCGCCGCCGTTTGACCAGCATCCAACCTTGCCCGGAGATGTTCCACCATCACAAGTAACGCAGTTTCCGTACTGTGCCCAGCACGGAATCCGTTTTGTGTGGGGTCGAGGGCATTGGTCCGAGTCAGATGTTCAGACAGGGCCAAATTGACGTGGGCTTCAGTGATCTTGGCTGGCCAGGGTAGCAGCGAGATGGGGCGATAGCTTTCAGGCTTAGAGGGGTCCAGGGTAGGCTTTTTAATAATCGGGGATACCACGGCTTGTTTCCACTTAGATGGTACAATTCCCGATTCCAAGGAGAGATTGACAAGGGAGCATACAACTGTACGCCCCATAAAAGCCTGGTCTCGAAAGAGAGCAGGCCTTACTGGGTCAGATGGAGACCCAGATTTAACTTGCAACGCAAGTTTGTCAAAACCGTCCAAGGCAAGGGGGGGGGAAACAAGCAGTGTGGTCTGATGGTGAACCCGATTAATACTTTCCACAGTGGACCCTATGCTAGGGAATGTCCTGTAGATGGCTAGGACCTTCCCCAAAAAATAAGAGGCAAGGGATTCACATTGGGAAAGGGAGCTTACGGTTGTAGTGGTAGTCCGCTTCGCCATAAGTTGTTTTACGGCCTTAAAAATAGCCTTTGACGGATTTGGGCTGTTCCGGAATTCGGTAGCATAGAAGGCCGCACGAGCCCTGCAGATAGCTCGATGGTAGAGCTTAACGGACCTGGTATATGCGGCTTTTAAATCAGCCGCATAGGTTTTCCTCCAGGCCCTCTCTGCTCGTCTACAGGCGCCCTTTAGGGCCCGAAGTGCGCCATCGTACCAGGGACTGGACTCTCTAGAGTTGATTTTAGTTGATACAATAGGTATCAGAGAGTCCAAGGCCCTGGTGATCCAAGAACAGAAGAGGTCATACCCCTTTTCCACATCCGTCAAAAGGTCCAGCGGCTCCTCTAATAGAAGACGATGGAAGTCTTCTAACCTAAGCTTTTTCCAAGCCCTCTTCTGAACCCATCTAGCCGACGAGATGGAAGGAGTGGCAGAGACAGGGCATAGAATGGACACCAAGAAGTGATCTGTCCACTCCACCGGAGAAACAGAAGTAATTTGAATCCCCGGCAGATTGGTGAACAAGGGATCCAAAATATGCCCCCCCGAGTGGGTAGGCTGGGACACCATCTGAGGGAGTTGAAAGGCCTCTAGGTCAGAGGAGATGGAACGCACTGTCAAGCCAGAGAGGGTGTCGAAATGCAGGTTTAAATCACCCATGATAGAAAAGTTGGCACAATCTGCAACCAGAGGGCCAACAATATCGGGGAAGGCATTTCTAAACGCCACCTCACTGCCGGGTGGACGATAAACGACCATCCCGGACAGGGTAAACTCCGGGCTGACAGAGACCTTGAACATGGCGCTTTCGCACCCAGAGATGGTTAGGGCACTCCAGACGCAAGGGTAGATTGTTTTTACCACTAACGCGATACCTCCGCCCCTAGACAGCCTATTCAAGGTGTATATTGAATAGCCGGGTGGGCAGGCTAGATTGGTAATAGCGGTATCAGCGTCCTGCAGCCATGTTTCCGTCATGGCGAGTACGTCGGGAGCTTCCTCCTCAATAAGGTCATAAATATGCTGATAATGCTTCAGCGCGGACCTGACATTTAGGTTCAGGATCCTCAAAGTAGTGGGAGGATTGGTTTTCTCACCTGAAGCTACCAGTAAATGAGATATATCTTGCAGTGGCGCTGTAACTAGGGTGCTGGAGTTGCTGCAGCCACTTTAGATAACCTTGAAAGAGTTTAAACAAACAATGAGCTATACCAGTGCTTCCCAAAGCTGTTACGACCTCAACCCTCTTTTTAGAACGGCAAGCATTTGCGACCCACTAACTTTACTGGACATGAGGCAGTGCGATTTTATACTAATAACAGCAATTGTTTGTAAACCTCACATCCTTGACCACACCCTTCAATAATGTACTGTGTCCAGGATATTGATCTGCCCAGAAAAGTATCAGATTATGACCTGCATTGGAGTGTGGAGCTGTCACACTTTTCAAAGTGGAGTGCTGGCCTGTGGCATCCATTTACTAAAACCACAAGGTTTCTGAAATATGTAGGTGTTGATGCCAGTGATTTTAGAAAATTTGAGAAACCCCCTTCTGCGGCAGAGTATGAGCTATGGCCTTGTATCCACTTCTGTGTTAAAACAAATATACCTTTGTGTTGGTGATTTTTGGTGGTAGCCCACATAACAAGCCAGCCTCAGAGGCCCACAACCATCACCACACTGCAGGGCATAGATCCACTGCCTGGAAACCAGGTACAGTCACAAACCGTGCGCTAAACCCCTGTTAGCCACTACTTGGAAAGGTACGTCTCTCTGCAGCCAGCAGCAAAGGAACGGTTACATCACGCAGTGGGACTGCGGGGTCACGTTCTGAGAGGAGGGCCTGCCCATAGCCAGCAACAGAGCACAATCAAGTAGGCAGAACTAAACGCTGCCCGCATCCTTGGACAAGAGCACACGTGTAGCCCCAGAGCACCAATGCATGAGGAGGGAGGCTTGCTATCACCACAAATCACAACAACAGCATTCACCACAAACCATGGCCACTAGCATCAGTTACCTAGCATCAGTTACCACTCGGTTACCACACGCACACACCCCTGCTTTCATGCAGAGAATAATTAAAACACCCGACATCCTGCAACAACAGTCTTTAATTGTCTCAGTCAGACACTTCTAGAGCTGCGAGCATCAGATATATCCTCCAGACATGTCTGAGTGGCTTTATTAGACCAGACACCTCCCTGTGTCAGACAGATTGAACTGGCTGTAATAGCCAGGGCTGTAAATAGACACCACTGCCGTTCTGACGGCCTCGGATACGGCATCTCTTTTTTTACCCATACAAGTCTAAGGGTTGTTACAGATGGGACACCGCCTGCAGCCAAATCACTTTGAAAACCTGCCATACACCTAGTATACATGCGGGTACCTTTGATGAACTGTAAACAGACACCTTCCTCGGCCGTGTAAGTCCGAGAGGCTGCAAACGATCGAATAACGTCCTCATTCACGCAGAAATTGAGGGACTAACAACAAACACTTAAATCAACAGGACAAGTCATCTTGTTTTATAATGTGTATGGACGGTAGCTAGACGGGTATAGAACATGAAAGAGTATGTCTGAACTGTAGCTGAACAAACCCTCCCTCGTTTACACTGTTTTGTTGGGTCTGCGAAACAACTACAGCTTGCATACGTAAAATGCATACAGGTATACGAGCCAGTGACTGAATCAACAACCCCTCGAATAGAAAAAAAATCAGGGTTTTTGTAATTGGTTTTTTTTTTTTTTAACATGACTATCTCCATTTGAGTGGTGCTCAAAGGCAGAAATCTGAACGGGTTAAGCCAGGGGATACAGGGAATTCTTCCTGTTAATGGCGGGTAGATCGATGTGCTTCAGTGTGCAAACTATTTAGGGGGTTTCCTCCCTATGGAGTGGTACTCAAAGGCAGAAATCTGAACGGGTTAAGGGGATACAGGGACTTCTTTCTGTGAATGGGACAGAGGATATATGTGACCTTTCTCATGTGTGCTTCAGTGTGCAAACCCTGTAGGGTTGTTCAGGGTGAGATAAATACAACTAGAGATCCTAAAGAGAGTGACTAAACACAGGGTTCTTTTAGAGATCTGCTCCAGCAAACTAAAAACCTCGTTTAGTCCAGCCCAATTCAATATTTTGGAGAAAGGGGAAAAATAGAAGCACATTTGAAACAGCAAATAAAGTTTTTTGCCCTGGAAAATGCTGTTCAAGATTAGCTTTCATGGGGAGACATAAGTAACCGTTTATATTAAAGGAATGGATGCAAGATTCTTCTGAGGGAAGTAGGATCAGTCAAATAATCGGCAGGCGAGGCCATATCTGTAACACACATTGAACGGGGGGGCTACACCCCCTTCCCCTAACTCTTCTCTTCAACAGCTGCTGCCAGTAAAGGACCCGGGAAGCGCTATGAGGGGGGGGTCTCAGAGCCGCCTAACTCGTACCTGCACACCCCAGAGTGATAGCCCGGAGCCACCCTTTCAGCCGAGTCCTTACAGCGGCGTACAACCCCACACACACACTCCTCACAGCCCTGCCCTCTGCCGCTACCTCCATGATCGGCTCCTCCAGCCCGAAGCCCGGTCGTCTCCCCCTGTTACTCCTAGGCCCCGGCAGCCCACATTACCTGGGGTTTCCTGACCTCGGCATCGGGACTACCTGCTGTGCACGGTCCTCGCAGCCGCCCCTTCGCCCACCGTAGTGACTAGTTGCCGCTTAGAGGAAAAACCCTTCACAACGGCGCTCCACCACGTGACAAACGCGTCACAAAACATCAAACCACCTTTGAAAAAAACTAGGTGTTTTTATTGCTTTCCATAATCGCTGCTGCACACCTGTCTCATTATATAATATGATAATGTCAATGCCCTAACAAACAAGCAAACAAATCCCCCCGGCCCTCACTTACCTACCTCCGGCCACAGAAACGCTGGAACACGCAAGTCGGTCTGGAGCGCGCCTCGGAAGAGACGCGGGAGGACAGGAGCATGACGCGCGTGAACGTGCACGTTGACATTCCCGCGCGTTCACGGACCTGAGTCGGCTCGTGCACAGGTCTGTATCGGGCTCGTTCACAGCTGTGACTCCCTTGGCAGGGATGAAGGCGGCAATAAGTCTCGTTGGCGGCAGCGCTTCGCGCTGCAACGCCAGCGAGACCTAAAAAAACAGTTATGCACACGCACGCTGCTGCCGCCCCTACCCCACATAACCAAATCCAGTCCAACCATTCACACCCCTCCCCCTCCCCCACCCCCCACGGCAGTACTGAACTGAAGCCAAATTCTCACGGTACCAGGGATATTGATTTATTATCGGCACAGCAGCACTCTTCACCGGGGACTACGAGGACTGTGATAGTTTGAATTGCACTGTAGTGAGTCAATTATTTATACTGTGAGGTAACACATGCAGTTCAGTCATTGATGTGAATTGGCAGTGGCCCTCAGGTGTAGACCCGGCCCTGAAAAATTAGTGCTGGTGCTAAGCACCGGAAAGCACTGACACAAATTAAGCAGATGCCTCATTGAGAGCCACCTCATTTTCTCTTACAGAATAAACAGGCTTTTTCCCTACATTTGCAAGCTGACACTGCTGCATCTCACACTTATTTGGATGAGTAAGTGCCTTCCTGCTGATTATACAGATGAGCTCTTTCTCAGATGGTAGGAGTTCACCAGCAGTTGTGTGATTGTTTTCCTTCTCCCCCTAGGAGCTTCTACAAGCACACATTTTCCATTTGAACTGCGGAGGTTGCCCGTCGTCTTGATCTAAGTAGGTAGTGATCACCTAAATACACCAGTAGCATACACGATTACACCTTCATGCCCATACATCCATTTTCCAATTATTCACAGGTGCTCTTCTCAGCCCAGTCCTTATGAAGACCCCACAGCAAGGATATCATTCAATCCTGCCCATAGGGGTCGAAACGTCGACAACACTCCTACAACACAAACTCCGGTGACATTGTTTATAAATACTTACTTGTCCATTAGAGTTATGTGTATTGTTGGGAACACTTGACCTACCTAAGGCTGGAAAAGCTGATACCATGCAATGTTGATGTATATATGTCACAAATACCTTTTTTCCTGTCCCCTACCCACACATTACCACTTAACACCTATCCCTTTCCCATTTTACCCTTTTGCACCAAGAGCACTGTAATATACTGCACAAAAACCATAATGAGCAACGGTGTTGCCTTTATTTGTTAATGCTTTGAATACAATTGCATTAGGGGTTTTATTCCTCCTCTAAGTAAATAAATTGGATTTATGCACAACAAATGAGTTTTATGTTTTGCTACTACTATTTACTGTCCACAAAAAGAAGTCTGCTACCACAACCATACCTCTTTGTGCTGTACTTATTCACCCAGGTCAGGTAGTATATATGGGTTGCCCCCTTTATACTCCATATTCTCCGCATGGCACTACAAAGTACCAGAGGGTGACTACCAGCTGCCTTTGGGGCTTTTGGATTCAGTAAGAGACTGGGTTTGATATGTAGCAAAAATCTCATTTGATAGTATAGTACAGTGGAGTAGTGTGGCTCACTGGTTAGAGGCAGCAGGCCTGAGAGCAGAAGTCAGCCCGGGACCAGGGTTCAATTCCTGACGCGGCAGGGTCGTGGACCTTGGTCAGCGGACTTGATAATTCTCGCTTCGGTGCTTACTCTAATCAGGGGTTCCACTCGGCAACTCTGGGCATTAGCTTGCCTAATCTCCACAACGGCCCCACCAATTCCGGGGATGCCTGGCTCCACCTTGGGGACTTCCAGCAAGGGACCATCCCACAGGGAAAGCCAGGACGGGTTCCCCAGAGTTATACAGCGCCGGGACGCCCCGTTGCTGGGGCAGCTGTGCGCTTTACAAGTATACTACATTTACATTTACATTTACATTGAACGGCAATTCAGTAAGCTTTCCAGCAGTGGCCACATTAATGTCTGAACAATAGAAAAAGGTAAACGTCCCTGACTTTTAGACTAGCTGATTGGAAATAGCTAGAATTATTTTTGGTGGACCTGGTCTAGCTTCAGAGGGACAATTCCCTGTACCGTCATACATAGGACTAAATTATACACTAGGCAAAGTAAACAGCTGAACCAAAATTTAAGAAAATTAAACACACAGATGAATATACTAGTCAAGCGATTTATGTCATGTTAAAAATGATCATGGAATTTATTGTTTACCTCCCAATTTGGGTTACAATCTAAAAAAATAACACACATGTAGTTAAAAACATAGTCATATTAACAAATCAAAGTTAAAAAAAACAGTCGACGCAGCGTTTCGGTGCTTTTTTTCTTTTTTGACACCTTCTTCAGGACCTTAAAACATTTGACTCCAATTTCTGTATTTAGAAAATCATTCGGATAGTTGCTACACGTGCTATGCGTTGCTCAGGTATCTCATGTTTCCTTGAGCTCTCATTGTAGAGATATACTCTTCTGATTGCACGGAGGAGCCACCGGTTAATAATTAAAAAGAAACTTTTTATAGTCGATAAGCCTGTTGTAGATAATGGCTAATTCTTTAATGGAATTTATTCATATTCGTTTATGTGCCTCTTGTCATTTATCCAAAGATTCTCTTTATTTGGATTTGAGACCCAATCTTATAATCGGAATTCGGCCTCCCTGCTCCTCCGTGTCAGCGTCTTCTTGGGAATTCGAATTCCCAAGAAGACGCTGACACGGAGGAGCAGGGAGGCCGAATTCCGATTATAAGATTGGGTCTCCAATCCAAATAAAGAGAATCTTTGGATAAATGACAAGAGGCACATAAACGAATATGAATAAATTCCATTAAAGAATTAGCCATTATTGGAGTCAAATGTTTTAAGGTCCTGAAGAAGGTGTCAAAAAAGAAAAAAAGCACCGAAACGCTGCGTCGACTGTTTTTTTTTAACTTTGATTTGTTAATATGACTATGTTTTTAACTACATGTGTGTTATTTTTTTAGATTGTAACCCAAATTGGGAGGTAAACAATAAATTCCATGATCATTTTTAACATGACATAAATCGCTTGACTAGTATATTCATCTGTGTGTTTAATTTTCTTAAATTTTGGTTCAGCTGTTTACTTTGCCTAGTGTATAATTTAGTCCTATGTATGACGGTACAGGGAATTGTCCCTCTGAAGCTAGACCAGGTCCACCAAAAATAATTCTAGCTATTTCCAATCAGCTAGTCTAAAAGTCAGGGACGTTTACCTTTTTCTATTGTTAAGACCCCCCTCCCTGCCATAAATTACAGGGGAACCTCCAATTTGTTTGATACTCATTAATGTCTGCACATGGAAAAGTGAACATGTATTCTAATCTGATTATTTTCCTCAATTTTTACTCTAAAACAAGGAATAATTTAACTGGCCTGTCCTTCCGGTATTCTGCGTTCCATTTTCGTCGTTCCCCATGCACCTTTTGCTTTAAAAAAACATAATCCTTCATCAGGTTTGACATTATTTCCTTCAAAACGCTAAACGAGCCGCGAGCACAACTGTTTGCTCTGGTCTACCTATATTTCCCTTTGCTGCTAGTGGTATTTTACCAATTTTCAGAGTGGGTGTGCTGCCGTCAAATATACGTCATTGGGTTTGTGAAAAATCAAAGCAAGTGTGAGTTGAAGTGCAGCAAATAAGTCACGTCGAACCAGCAGGAGAATGGGCGGGTTTATTGCATAAGTCCAATGGTGCATGTTGCAGCACCTTGTCGCATTCATAGGAGTAAAGCATGGGAGTACTGTCATTTACAGACGATGGACATATGGCCCATGGAAATGTCCTCTTCAAATGGCCATTACATTAGCATCGGGCGTGCAGTTTTACTGTGTACAAACTTGCGAATATTGGGTTTCTGTGCATATTTATTACCAGCGCTTTAAGTGGGCTTGGTCTCACCGGTGCCGAGTACCGGCGGCTTTTTTAAAGGCGGCCTCGAAACAGGTCTCTATAGGGCTCGGTTTTGTGCCCTGGCACACTTGGTCCGTGTTTTTTCCGGACTGCATTGACAGCAGGCACATCGATGTGCACATGCTCACACTGCTCACTTCTCACTAGTGGAGAAGTTACAGCATGACGTCATGCCAGGTGAGCGTTGTAGGGGAAGGCAAATCCTTTAAAGAGTCATTTTCTGTCTGGATTTCCCTTCTCTTTTCGAAACTCAGGAGCAGCAACATTGTCGTGGTGTCACAAGGGCATTAAGTGGAAGCCTTTTCAATATTAAATACAAGCCATAGTTGCTGCTTATTTATCTTATACAACTAACAACCATTGACAAAGCCAATTGTCCTGATATGTCGTAGGTGTGCTGTTACTTGATGTATCCTATATCTTGTTGCAATGACAAACAGCAAAATAAAGGTCGGACGGCACACTATGATAAACACAGATTTTTAGCTGCACTTAGAACGCTGTGGCTGCACTTAGAACTTGAAAAATGTCAGATAAATACATTTCCAGCAAAAGTGTTTTTCTTTTTTGGATCCATTTTACAGGGGAGCAAACTGGAGTTCTGGACTTTTTGGTTCCGTCCAGAGGTGTCAGGGAAAACACCCGAAGACCCCGGAGTTCAACCTGTCTCGGTGCACAAACAAACAGAAACACGGGCTTCTCGATGGTGGCGTCAAAGACCAAAGGTTTATTACTGCAGGGACACAGAAGTCACAGAAACTGCACACGGGCAGTGTCTAGGAGCCTGTTCAATTTGTACAAAGAGGGTTGTTCCTTATATACTAAATATTCTGCTCGGGGCAAATTCTTTACATGTTACCACGGTTCTAAACATTCGTGTCTTAAACAATAAATATTTGGCGTTGCACAGGAATCGTCAACAGTATCTGATGTCAAAACATTACGAATGAGGGGTTCCCACTAGTCCATCATAATCCCATGTCAATTCTTCATTCAAGACCCGGACCGCCTCATCGTAAATTTCGTTACCTCCCCCTAATAAAGGCCCAGAAGGAAAGGAGCAGAGCCAGGTGTGGAAGATAGAAAGACAGGATAAGAGATGTTTGTGGGTCGTAAATGGGCTCGGTTACCAGCTTCGGCCGCCTAATCATGATCAGGCCAATGAACACAAGAACCAGTATAGCAGGACTGGCCTCAGGCTGGGGAGGCAGCTCTTGCCGAGTCATGCTGCCACAGCGTTGCTGGCCTAAGGTGCACGTGTCACTCGCAAGGTGAATCGCCGGCTAAGGCATACGTGTCCTTTAATGAAAAGAGGTCATTGCGTGTCCATTGACTATGTGAGGGCAAGGAATACAAAATGGCTTCCGTGTTCTAAGATGGATGCCACGGGTAGAACAGAAATGTGTTTGTAACAGGAGTGCTCTTGCTCGTAGCATAGCGAAAACACCAGGATATACTAAATGGATCATTTGCGGTCCACTGATACCAAAATTATGTATTTACGACAATGTTACAAACACGAGTAAAATCGTCACGGAACCTCAGACCCTCCTTTTGCCCTTACATAGGCAATTACTCAGTCTATATCAGAGTCAGAGTCTAATTCTATGCTCATTAGGTCAGTGACATGTTGTTGTATCATCATCCTGTCTCGTGCCTTTTCTCCTAATGCAGGTGGTTTTCTGAAACAGGTTGCAACACAGAGACTACACAGAGCGGGACCACATTGGATAATAAGACAGCACGAGAACAGAAATACTAGGATGACACCAATGACCATCAGAACCTTCCATCCCCACGCTGATACCAGAGTCCAAAACCACTCCATGAAGGACCAGTTTCCCTTATCTACGTGTATAGAGTCGGAAATCTTGTGTAGCTTAGAGATCGCTTCATAGACTGTTGGAGCATTATTTGGAATAAAGACACAGCAGCTCGATTGGATCATTCTGCATACCCCACCTCGATCTGCAAGTATTACGTCTAGAACCATACGGTTCTGCAACGTCATGAGACGATCCGCCTGAAGCTCAGCTGTTAAGTTACTAAGGGCACCAGCAGTTTCTGTAATAGTAGATTCAACTACCCGTGTTAGTTGACGTAGATTTCTACTATTGGCCATAGGCCCCCAAAACGGAAGGAAACCTTTGAGAAAGTCTCCAGCTTCTTGACCAGCGGTATCTTCCTTGCTGAAGACACCTCTTGCTACTCTGGTCTTGTGATAATCTGAAGAAGCAGTGTATGTCGGAGGTAACAATCGAGCAATATAACATGAACCTGAAAAGTCAGCAGGCAGCCATGCATATGCTCTGTCCTGACAGATGAAGTAGGTACCCCTAGCAGTCAGAAAGGCAGGGGAGGAGTTAGACGGAAATACGTAAGTCTCAACGCACTCACTCCTCCCTAGCTGAGCTCTCAGATTTCTCCCATTTCCTTGCAAGCAGACCTGGCCTCGGTGAGGCACGACCCAAACTGAAGTGGAGCTTTTACGCTTGCTTTCTCCCAAACTAAGGCGATACTCTGTAGAGTTCCAACTCAAATACACCCGTAATTCATCTCTAGGGTAAGATGGAGTATTATTGACGTCTTTAATCATGTCAATAATTCCCTGGACTAAAGCTTTGTTGGCTGAGTTGTATTTAGTGGACCGTGGTGGACGCGGAGGATAGGTCTCAAGGGCATATGAAAAAATGGTCTGAAAGGCCTGAAATGATCCATTGTAGCTAAAAGGCAAGACTAGATAGGGAATGCCTTTATCCATAGTGTGAGGTATCAAGCCACACACCCAGCAGTCTGTAGTATTAACTACCAGTTGGTGTTGATGCAAGAGCTGTACAAATGTATTGTTAATAAATTCTGAGCGTCGAGCTTGTTCGTGTTCAGGAAATGAGTGAAAAGAATGCATAGAAGAAACCGTAGAAGTAGTAGGATCAAGGGGAGGTACTGTAGTTACTGGCATAAAAATCAAATGTACACCAAAGACGATTCCACCCACCAACGTTATCAAAACAATTAAAAATGTAACTGCACATTGCATTAGAGAGCATTTGCTGTGAAGTATTCTGTACAGTCTATTTCTGCGAACATAAATTACATTTTCTCGTTGCAGCTCAGGAAGCTCCATCTTCTACGACCGTTCGCGACCACTGATGATGTGTACGTAGATGAAAATGCCTCTATCAGCCCTGGGAGTTCCCAGAACTAACAGAAAGATCGACCTTGTGTCTGACCCCCGCAGATTCAACTAGGCACACAGCCACGACCCTACTGCTACCCAGACGGCAAGGCAATTTTTAAAACAAAAAGAAACAATACAAAGTTTTAGCAAACTTCCTGGCTGGAGGCAATGTATAGGAAATTCAAATCTGAAAATAGGCAGTTTCCTGCTTTATTTGTCCATATTGCGAGAACGTAAGTTGTATCTCAGTTTTGCAGGAGCTGTCTGGTCTGGAAACAATGTATTTTCAGCCGACGTTGCAATGTTCACGTTTTCAGATGGCAAATGTTCTTTTGGTGCAGATGGCAAATGTTCGTTGGGTGTGGATGACAAATGTTCAGGGTTCAAAAGAGCAGTTTCAAGAGGAGAGTCAGAATTTGGTGAATCAGTGATCAGTTCTGCATCGCTGAAAGGTATGAACCTGGGGACTTGTTCCGTTTCAGAGGCACCGATTCCTTTCTTTACCCAGTTGTCGTAAGGAAGTGGCAAAGGCACACGTTTGACATGTGTCGTATGGATCCAGTTCTTCCTTCCGGCCACACGAATAGCAGTTCTCGTTGCTAGTAGGACTTGGAAAGGGCCAATGAATCTGGGCTGAAGATTTTTCGTTCTTGCAAAATTTCTAATGACCACCTGATCACACGGTTTCAGCTGATGGCCTGGACTCTCCGGTGGCTTTGGCAATGCATCGAAAACCTGTTGGTGAATAAGACTCAATTTAGCAGTCAAGTCGAAAAGGTAATCAATTAACATTGGGTATTCCAGCTGCTTGAATTCCTTTGGTCTAGGTACCCCCCAAACATTTGCAGGACGACCAAAAACTATTTCATAAGGACTAAGCCCTACTCTAGAATGTACAGTTGCTCTTGTTGATAGCAAAGCCAAAGGCAATGCGTCTGGCCAGGACAAACCCGTGGATGCTTGTATCTTAGCAAGTTTCAGTTTAAGGGTGCCATTGTAACCCTCGACTAAACCCGCGGACTGGGGATGGTTCGCACTATGAAACTTCTGTCTAATCCCTAGACCGGCACACACACTCTGCATAACTTTCCCTACGAACTCACTTCCGTTATCTGACCATACAATCCGTGGCATTCCGTATCTGGGGAAGTATTCTTTAAGAAGAATTTTGGCAGTGGATAAGGCAGTATTGTCCTTTAGCGGGTATGCTTCGATCCATCTGGAGAAAGCACAAACTACCACTAGGACGTATTTCAGATTATTACAACGATCCATGTGAATGAAGTCTAGCTGGATCACTTCGAAGGGGCAGGAAGGAGGAGCGAAGTGACCTACAGGTGTGGGGATTCCCTTGCCAGGATTATGCACCAAGCATACCATACAATTTCTCACCACTCTCTCTGCACACTTACTAATCCCATCATTTTTCCAGACCGGAGCCAACATCTTACAAATCCCTTTTGAACTGATGTGTGCTGTTCCATGTGCCATCGTTACTACTGCAAGCACATACGCATCAGGCAACATCCAACGCTGTTGTTCCGACAAGTCAATCCAACACCCACTCGAGTCCAATTTACCCGTGCTCTCTCTCCATGCAAGTTTTTCCTCCTCAGTCGCCTCTTTCTGAATTTCCTTCACGCTTTCCACTGTGTCCTCACACATTCCAGACTCAGAAATCCATCTTGCAGACGTTGCAACATACATTCTACTCATCATATTTCTAGCTGTCTGTTTTGCAGTCTCATCAGCAAAAGCATTCCCACGACCAACATCATCCGTGATTGCTTTATGAGCACTGCATTTCACAATCGCAACTTCAGTCGGCAAGGTTAGAGATTCCAACAAGTCATTAACTAGCTGACCATGTTGAATCTTAGTCCCATGGGACGTAATGAAACCTCTCTCTTTCCACAAACGGCCAAAACTATGGGCCACGCCGAACGCGTACTGACTATCTGTGAACACATTCACTCTCTTTCCCTTAGCTAAAACGCACGCTCTTGTTAGCGCGATCAATTCTGCAGCCTGGGCAGAATTCTGACTCACTCTTGCAGTCTCCACAATCGTACTCAAGGTCGTTACTGCATAAGCAGCAGTCACATCACCATTCTCCAATTTGAAGCAAGACCCATCAACATACAGCGTGCCATCTGGATCTGACAACGGAGTGTTTTTTAGATCAATTCGTCCTTTTGTTTCTTCCTCAGTTTTGAAATAACAGTCGTGTGGTTCGGAATCACTCGACTCTTGGCTAGTCGGCAACAATGTTGCTGGATTCAATACATTGCATCTTTTGATCTGAATATGACTAGCTAACAGTGTCAGTTCATAACCTGATAATCTAGCACTGGTAAGGTGTTGCGTCTTGGTTCGGTTCATGAGTGTATCCACCGCATGAGGAACCATAACCACTAGCATATTGTTCATTACTAAACCAGCAGATTGTCGAATGGAAGCTGCAGCTGCGGCTGTAGCTCTCAAGCAACTAGGCAACGCTCTAGCTACTGGATCTAATGTTGATGAAAAATACGCACAAGGGCGTTGTTTATCACCAAATTTCTGCGTCAAAACACTCAATGCACAACCTTCTCTCTCGTGGACATAGAGCGTGAATGGCTTACTGTAGTCGGGTGTACCCAATACAGGTGCTGAACACAGTGCATTTCGTAACTCAGAAAAACTCTGCTGACATTCAGCAGACCATGGTACCGGACTCGGAACACCTTTCCCAGTCAAAGCTACCAATGGTTTTGCTAAAAGAGAAAAATTTGGGATCCATTGCCTACAATATGAGGTAATACCTAAAAAGGCACGTACTTCTCTCTGCGTGCTAGGCACATTCATCTGTGTAATTGCTTTTATTCTCTCTGGGGTCAACTTCCTTCCCTCCTTTGACAAGAGATGACCTAGGTAGGTCACTTCTTGGCAGCAGTATTGCATTTTTGAAGGTGACACCTTGTGATTCAAATCTGACAAGTGATGCAATAAAGAAATCGTAGCTGTTTTGCAAGTTTCCTTGTCATCAGCAGCCACTAGAAGATCATCGACATATTGTACTAAAGCAGAACCAAGAGGAAGTACGAAGGAATCTAACTGGCTTTTTAATGCTTGACTGTAAATGGATGGGCTTTCACAATAGCCTTGTGGAGCGCGTTTAAACCTGAAGCTTCGTCCTCCTAGAGAGAACCCGAAGATATCTCTGCTTTCTTCGGCTATCGGAATGCTGAAAAAGGCATTTTTCAAGTCGACAACCGAAAACCATGCTGCTGTAGCAGGAATCAACGTTAACAATGCAGTAATGTCTGGAACCACAGGAAACTGTGGGATCACAATTTTATTAACCTCTCTAAGATCAATTACAAACCTATATATTGGAGGTTTTGTAGGGTCAGTTCGTTTCAAAATAGGCAGTACAGGACTATTACAGACATTACCTCTAGTTTCTTCTATAACGTCTTTCTCAATCAGATCATGCACTATCAGTAGGAGCGCACGCTCACCTTCACTAGAGATTCTGTATTGTGGAATTCGTGGAAGTTTGACATTTGCTTTCAAAGTTACTACATAGGGTGGAATTTCCAATAGACCTACATCATTAGGACCAGTCGCCCAAAGAGTATTAGGGAGTGAACGCAGCTCTGGTGGGAGCGCATCCATCGACAAGTACATCGGAGAGATTATTCTTTTACCCAACGTAAGCTGTACTCCTGCTGGAGAACAGTACAATGTCGCGTACAGGCGTTTTAACAAGTCTAAACCAAGCAGATTTTCATTACAACCTGTCGTCAAAATCAGGGGTGCTTTCAAGTGGCAGGGTCCAACAGAAATAGACAAAGGACCAGAAACAGGGTTATGAACAGGGGCGCCCGAAAAACCTACTGAAACGTTTGTTGAGCCAGACAAAGGTGCGCCAGGGAGTTTCGCATGTATGATAGAACTTTTTGCTGCACCAGTATCCAACAGAAACGGTTCGACTATACCTGATGTTGCTACTGCGACATAAGGCCCACTCTGATCTACTGGAACTGATACTACTCCCTCTCTTTGTCCATGGCTGTCCTAGTACTCACTTTGCTGAACTTCCTCACTAGCTTCATAATAGTCTTCAACATGATATTGTGGTGACCTATTCTGTTGGGCAGATTGTCCATTTCGCTGGTCGAAATAATTAGAAGGGCGATCACTCGTCTGCGGAGGCATAGCACCTCGTCCTCGACCTCTAGAGTTTTGCATGGAACTACCACGACCTCTTTGAGCTGCCGCAGCATTATTTTGTGCCCAAACTGGACACTCATTTTTGTAATGACCTTCCACTTTGCAATAAGCACATTGATTCCATTGGTATTGTGGCCTTTGAAAATTATAATCCGTTCTTTGATATGACCCTTGCGGCATATTAGTCTGATTCGTGCGAGGCGGATAAGCTTGCTGTAAAAGTACTTTAGTTTTTAAATCTTTCGTCTTTTTATCTGATTTTTCCTTCTCTTCTTTATCCCTATTTTCATAGTACTGGGCAGTCGCAAGTATTTGCGCAGTCGTAGAGACAGCCCACGCACTTTCAGAATTCTTTAATTTACCACTAAGTTCTGGTAACAGATTGTGCACAAATTTATCAACAAATAATCTCTGACCTCCTTCTGTGCTCATATCCTGACCACTATGATCCACGAAAGTCTCCTCGAATCTTGTGAAAAAGTCGGAGACGCTTTCGTCTTTCTTCTGTTTGCACGCGGACAATTTGTCCCAGTTAACGCGTAATGCTGGCATCAAGGTTTTCATTAAATCGATTATCCTACCAGGCAAATTAGCAATTAGGGGTTCTGGTTTGGAACCACCTATTTGTTGACCATCCGCTGCAATTATAGCCGCCCAGTCACCACCTAGGGCAACTGGATGATTCTCTTTACGAATTTTAGCCCAAATTGGTTGCGGTACTACATTACCAAATAGCAGATCTATGTCAGCAAGATTCAATACACAAGCGTCAACTGTTTGAGCCAACTCTTTGTAGTACCCTGCAGGATTTTTACGCGGATCTGGCAAGGCCTGTTTCACTGCTAATACTTCAGCTCGCTTCCATGGAATATGTATCCATACTCTCTAGAATTGGGCCGGAGCGGCTGCAATACCAAGGTTTACATTAGCTTGCACAGCTTCACGCCAAATTGGTGGAACCTCTCTCATTGGGTATTGACGATTTTGTTTTGTACTGCGTTTCTCTAACTCTCTCGGTGAACGAAGGGATGAGTCGGTCCTATAACTTAGAACCAGTTCCATCGCTTCTTTTATATTTTGACCGACTATCATACCTGCAGCAAACTCTTTCTGAACATTAATTAATTCTCCTAGATTTGATTCAGTGTCATCCTCTTCCAATTCCTCACGTAGAAGGAAACACATTTCGTCGAACACATATCGTTGTGTCGGTTCATTCCATTGCATAAATGTATCTAATACATCTTGTACATTATATCTTCCAACCTTCGAAACCCATCTAAGAGCAGTGGAATCTAATATTCCTCTTTCTTCAGTACTGGGAAGCTGACTACGCCTCTGTACAGAGTCAGAGGTAGGAGTCTTAATCAGAGTTTTATAGAAGGGAGATAGAATATTAGAGACAGAATCAGTGATTCTCCGACGAACAGAAAGCGGAGTCATAATATTAGCAGAAGCAGTAAATAGAGTAGCAGTTGGAACAGATAGATTAGGAACAGTAGGAGTAGCAGGAAAAATAGCTTGTGAACTAGCAGGTGTGAGCGACACAGGCATAGGTAAAGAAGCCGGCAACCCTAGAAGAGGGGTTGTCGAAGGAACATTAATATTGACCACAGGAGGTACAGGAACTTGATTCAGGGGAGCGGGAACACCAGGTTGTCCAGCAACCGGTAATTGAACATTCGGTATAGGTGGAGCCGTAGCACCCTGTGCATACGGTGGGGGTGATCGTAACAAGTAAAACAGGGGATCCTTTTCAGGGTCCTCTACTATCTTAGCCGTACTCGATGGTAAAGCAGGATAGCACTTGTCTATCGCTAATTTACGCTCTCTATTGGCCACCTCCATTGCTTTCTCAGACTCGTTGAGTTGCAGCTGCCTAGCAGACTGTTCTAAAGTCAACTCTTGCTCTTTCTGTTCTTTCTTCAACTTTTTAATTTCTCTCTGTTTAGATTCTTTTCGCCAATAACGGAAAGAATCAAACATTGCCGGCCGGGCTTTCTTCTTAAACAACCTTCTTTCTAGATTATCGAGAACTTCAGGTTCAAAACTACCATGTAGTGGCCAACTAAGGACACCATCTTTCTCTGTGAAGCGGATCCATACCTCGTTATAAGAGATAGGGCCCACACCAAATTTGCAATATAGATCATAAAGGGGAGTTCCAATCGGAGGAACCAAACACGAGTCCTCCAACTGGGAATCACTGTTGCAACTAAAACAAGACAACATACAATTTTTCCGACTTACCATTTTATAATCCGGAACACAAAACAAACTAGACACAAACAGAAAAGATGCGCACTCGAACCAAGAACTTAGGCCTACCAGAACTGATAAACGTATCGATACCTGGACTGAACAGAATGATTATCGTAACCAGAATAACCAGTGATAATCTTACAGAACTGAACTGAACTGAGAACTAAAAGGATTATCCAAACAGGAGCAACCCTCACAAAATACTTAACTGAGGTACTGAAGACGTCACCAAGGAGAAACCCGTCACGTCTCGCCGTACTAAGGACTGCACCTCGGGTCCAAGACAGGGCGACGGTCAAGGCAACGGACCACTGCAGCCGTCTGAACGGGAACCCTCGCGGAAGAGAACGTCGGGGCCACTTTTGCGATATGCCGGGATCGATGAAGTGGGGCGCCTCCCTCTGAAATCTTCACACGAAGCTCCTCGAACTCTTCAGGCTTTTGGACCGGTACCGAATGACGTCGCCCCACGTTGGGCGCCAATTGGAGTTCTGGACTTTTTGGTTCCGTCCAGAGGTGTCAGGGAAAACACCCGAAGACCCCGGAGTTCAACCTGTCTCGGTGCACAAACAAACAGAAACACGGGCTTCTCGATGGTGGCGTCAAAGACCAAAGGTTTATTACTGCAGGGACACAGAAGTCACAGAAACTGCACACAGGCAGTGTCTAGGAGCCTGTTCAATTTGTACAAAGAGGGTTGTTCCTTATATACTAAATATTCTGCTCGGGGCAAATTCTTTACATGTTACCACGGTTCTAAACATTCGTGTCTTAAACAATAAATATTTGGCGTTGCACAGGAATCGTCAACAGTATCTGATGTCAAAACATTACGAATGAGGGGTTCCCACTAGTCCATCATAATCCCATGTCAATTCTTCATTCAAGACCCGGACCGCCTCATCGTAAATTTCGTTACCTCCCCCTAATAAAGGCCCAGAAGGAAAGGAGCAGAGCCAGGTGTGGAAGATAGAAAGACAGGATAAGAGATGTTTGTGGGTCGTAAATGGGCTCGGTTACCAGCTTCGGCCGCCTAATCATGATCAGGCCAATGAACACAAGAACCAGTATAGCAGGACTGGCCTCAGGCTGGGGAGGCAGCTCTTGCCGAGTCATGCTGCCACAGCGTTGCTGGCCTAAGGTGCACGTGTCACTCGCAAGGTGAATCGCCGGCTAAGGCATACGTGTCCTTTAATGAAAAGAGGTCATTGCGTGTCCATTGACTATGTGAGGGCAAGGAATACAAAATGGCTTCCGTGTTCTAAGATGGATGCCACGGGTAGAACAGAAATGTGTTTGTAACAGGAGTGCTCTTGCTCGTAGCATAGCGAAAACACCAGGATATACTAAATGGATCGTTTGCGGTCCACTGATACCAAAATTATGTATTTACGACAATGTTACAAACACGAGTAAAATCGTCACGGAACCTCAAAACAAGCATTTGTAATGCAATAGGTCTTGCATTTACGCGAGTTTAAGCTATTGGCATTATCAATGACTATGCCTTTTATTTATGTTTTAAAAACCAAAACATAAATAAAATGCATTGCCATTTACAATGCCATAGCTCAATCTCGCTTAAATGCCAGACGTATTGCATTACTAATACTTGTTGTAATTTTGTGACCAAGCGGCGACAAGAACTGCATACCTTGATACTTGCTCATAAAGCACTCGTGCCACACAAATAGAATGCTAATGTGCTGGGCAAATTGAAGTTGCATTGGGCTAAGCATGGTTTATGAGGCTTGATGATGTATTGGAATTAAGTTCTAAAGCTTCCTTTATTAACCATGCGGAATACATGCTAAATGTGTGGTAAAGCAATAAAATGTCTGTCGTTGATTTACATTTTAAATACATTTGTCTTTCGTTAGGTTGGCAGAGCACCCAGGATAATATGCTGCATGGCTAAAAACTTTTAAGGTCCCAAAAGAGAGACCTATTGGCTATGCCAATGCTTGTTTGGTGTCTGTCCTGACACAGTCCCTGGCCTTGAGCCTGTCGCTGGTCCTTTCTTTGGCCCTGTTATTGGTTCTGTCTGAGATTCTGTCTCTTCTCGTGTCACCGGTGCTATGTTCCAGTCCTTGACAGAATCTAAGATTGCGCCTCGAGCCCTCGGCCCGTCCACGGTTCCCTCAATGGCTCACCAATTGCTTATGTTCCAGTTAGGTATAAAGAGCCCTGTTACTGGCCCTATTCCTGGCACGTCCAGACTTCTATCTGGGGGTACGGAGGCTGGGCTTGCGCCTTTTCTGTCCCCATCCATCTGCCCTTGCGCCTGTTCTCTTGCTTTGCTCAGAATGATGGAAGCCTACTGATAGTGGTCGCTCTCGGTAAACCATTACCAGCGACATGGTATGGCTCTGAGAAAGGGTGAGGGGAGATACGAGTGAGGGAGGTGGCATAAGCAGGCTAGGGATGGACGAGAGTAGGAAGGTTGAGTTGGGAAGAGGGATAGAGAGAACAGCACGGGATGAACAGAAAAAGATGGGATGGGTAGAAGAGGAAGGAGCAATGGAGGAAAGAAGGAGAGATTGTTTCGCTAATAGAGAGAGTGGTTAGAGGAAGATAGGGAATGGAAGGCAAGAAAGAGTTGATGGGTGGAAATTAAAAGGGTAACGGTGAAGAAATGAGGTAGAGTGAAGGGGTGACAGAGGAATGGAGAAGGGAGGAAGGTAAAGGGAGTGGAGAGAGTGATTTGAAGACAGGGGCGGGAATAGGTAAGCATGGGTAGGGGAGTGAGTGAAGGAACGGAGGTGGGGGGTTGCATAATCCATCTAAATAACTGAGATGGTTAAAAATAGGGTCAGAGAGGGTAGGCTTCACAGTTCAGCAGATAGTGAAGGCTGGGGTACAGGAACTACCTGAAAGAGGGAGAGGAGAGTGTTGAAGCCGGAGAGGATGTGGGGTCTTGGGAGCATGGCGTGGTTCCTCACCGCGCTACTGATTCGGGTCACAGTCTATGGCTGCCGAGGAGACCTCGCAGTCCTTCACTCCGACTTGTACACAGCAATGCTCATAAGTTGGCACCAATGTGGATATGAGCATCCAATACACAGATGTGCAATGCTCTTCACATACAAGGACATCTGGCGACATAAAGGTTGGTGATGTCATTGGGGCCATATGCGAAAATACACACTAACAGCATCATTGTCATAACTAACACTGCGGAGTAATCATAGGGTTATAGAGCAAGTTACTTTCACTCAATAACTACAGTCAGTTTTCCAGCCCTCCACATTCATACTGAATGTGGGACATATGGGATAAAACCACAAACGTTTCAAAAAGCAAGACAAGCACCCAGAGTGTCTACTGAAAATCAGGACTAAGGTTAGGAAACACACTCTTGTGCCTGAAGATAAATTCGAAGGGGCAGCATGCCTGGGTGGGATACCGTTAACTTCCACCCAATTATAACCTTCATCCGGGTTTCCCAGGTGTGAGAACGCCGGAACTGATTTTACTTGCCGGTAAAATCACACGAGGGTTAGGCTGCAAGCACAATGTGGCCTAGGCTCCTGGCTCCCGCCTGACCCTCCCCCACCCTCCTTTCATGGCACAGGGCACCAAGGAACACTCACCACTGTCAGCATACAGGCCCCCCCCCTCCTGCCCCCCCGGGCTGAGACAGCTTCCCGGGCTGGCGTCCGTCTTATTGCAGCTGCACCCGAGTACTTCACAGGTCTTTAAAAGACCATTCACTTTTTTAACGTGTGTGGGGGAACAAAGAGAGGGGTTGGGGGCAACTACCAGCCGCAGGAGAACTGGACACTGTCCTTGTCTTCTATGGGCACGGATGAAAAGACAGAGCCATTTTTCTTCTCCGCCCGTCCCCAAACCCGAGCGTTAACTATCGGCCTTGGCATTTCTGCATTCCGGGATGCATGTTTAAAAGAAGAGAGTCAGGCCCGAACTGGCCGTTGTGGGCACCGGGCAATCCCCCGGTCGGCCGCAAGGGTGGGGGCCGGTTTTGGGCCCTGTGGGCCGTTTTTGTGGGTCGGCCCTGTAACAAAATCGGCTGAAAAGCGGCCCTGGCAAAGCGCTCGCCCCCCTCCCGCCCGGGGGGCGAGGGGGGCGGCCGAGCGCTTTGCCAGGGCCGGTTTTGGTTCCCAGTCCGGCCTTGAAGAGAGTAGATGAACGGACTCTATAAAATTCAAGAAGTAGGGGCACGCCGTGCCCTGTCGATCCCGCCCACTTCAACCACTGTGTATGTAGCGCTTTCGGTGCCCCTAGTCCCAGTGCCCCCCGATTGTCACAGACGTGGGTTTTTCTCTAAACCTCGTCCATTTGGGAGACGCTCCAAAGCACAATGTCCAGTTTAAAGTGCCACCAGGCCCGCATGAGAGGAGGGGCGTAAGTACACAGGATGGACATTGAGCCTGTGTTACGGGAATGAATTCGCGGCGGGTGCTGTCTCAAGTGTTTGAGGCCGCTTTTAACCACATCTCTGTTGAATGACCTGAAGCTGCATGCATTCCAGATGGGAGAAGGGACGTTCGCTGTGCTTGTGGGCAGTGCTTTAAATGGGAACAAATAAGTGCAGGTACTCATTAGAGTTGTAGTGAGGGGGCGGGGCTAAGGGCAAATCATGATGATACTTAACGACTTCTATATTAGTTGCAGCACATACCAAAACACATGAGAAATGTGTTTATATAAACAAAGCAAGTTAACTTAATACACAAAATGAAAGATAAATGCTATAATATGTTAACATTTCCTTTTTGGCAATAGTTGCACCTTCTTAATCCCATACTGTTAATTGCTGTTGTTTGGCACAATACTGTATAGTTTTTTAGCACGTGAGTAGGAGGAAACTGAAAATCCCCCTACTTCGAACCAAAACTCTTATGGCACAAAGCAAATGAAACAAATCATCATGACCCTCCCCAGAAGATATCTCTTGTCTCTTCCTTAGATCTATCCTTTCATCCTACCATTTACCTGTTGATGTCCACAAATTAACCTTTATATTATGTCGTCTATTCAGTCTTTCGTTCATCATTCCGTTTTTCACCATTCCGTCTGTCCACCCTTCATATCCAAACCTATCCATTCATCTCCAAACCTATCCATTCATCCTTTCACTCATCCATCTCTTTATCCACCCTTTCGCTCATTCACCAATCCTTTCGCTCCTCTAACCATCAACCCTTTCACTCCTTTATTCCATCCAACCTTTCATTCAATCCCTCATTTCACTCATCCATCCTCCACCCTGTCATCCATCCTCCACCCTGTCATATATCCTGCTATTCATCCATCCTTTCACTTATCCACCCATCATCCGCCCTTTTATCCAATCATCCACCCTGTTTCACCCAGCCATCCATGCTTTCACTCATCCATCCATCCATCTATTCATCCATCCTTGCTCACTCACTCATCCATCCACTCAACCCACCAACCAACCCAACTACGTTATTTATGAATCTTTGTTGCCAAGTTATTTATGAATCTTTCTCGTCGAGCAGACATGTACACACAAAGTGCCACCCATTTTCTTTAAAATACCTCATGAGTGTTTTGATTCTCTCTCTCTTTCACACTTTTTTATTACAAAAACAGGAATAAGAATGCAGACAAACACACAAACATAAGCAGGCACACAAAAGACTCGGATATGATAAAAGCCATGTTCTACTCTTCACCGATCATGGCTTTTTTAATTACCATCAGGGCTGTAGCCTGATTGCCACTGCCAGGGGTCTGTCATGATTCCTGTGTATGCACAAATGCACAGGATAGTGTGACAGTAATTGACAGCACAAGTCCTGAACGGACCCTGCTCTGTCAAACACAGCGTGATGGTGAGCACCCGGACATTATTCTAATAAGCCCTGTTGAATAGCTCAGGTGGGGCTCAGATCGGGGATACAGAAGTGGCGCCTTACAGAAGTGCACCTTGGCTGCCATAGACACGTTCCACTCCTGCTCACCAGCACTCGCAGCCAACGAGCCTACCTTTTGATGAGTATTGGTACTCTCCTCGGCAGTAGAGAAGTGCCGATACTCAGAGTGATAAATCTAAGAAGTGCTGGTACTCCGTACCGGCCCGTTTAAAGCACTGCTTATGTGGCCCATTCAGCGAGGCTTCCGTCATTGCTCCTGTGCCCTTCCGATGTTGCCGTGTTACTCTTGCTTCTGCTGTGGGCCTTGTAGGCCGTGGTAGTTACGTTCTTCACAGAGCACGGGGATGCATCCTAAATCTCTGCATCAGTTGTCCTGCTCTGAACCCTCTTTGGTTCACTTGCATTGAAAAGGCAAACAAGGCCACCTTATTGGGGCTATAGACTGCCGGAAACATGCAGGGTATAATGAAGTGCACAGTTGTCCCTCTGTGAACTACAGTTTCCCACAGTTTATACGGGGCCTTTCCGATTAACTGGGCAGATGACAGAAGAAAACTTGGTGCTTCATATAAAAGTTAAACACATGGTCAGGTTAACAAGCTCTGGCAAAGCCAGTAGGTCTAAGTATAACATGCTAACCTATGCAGCATTGGTACATTAGAGCGAAGACACGGGCGAGAGAGACCAGGATAGGGACACAGAGGCCGGTCACGGCTGTACTTAAACGGATTGTGTGATCCTGAGGCCGTCATTACCTTTCTGAGTATGTTCTGTTATCTGTTTAGAGGGAGACCTGGGAAACCACTGCACTCCTAGAATTTAACCCTTTATGGATAGAGTGGCACACATGCATGAAACGTCTTTTGTCAGCTAAGGTGTAAATCGTAGGCTGCACTAAAAGTAAGAGGTTCTGGGCATAGGTGAGAAGGGAACGTGGTGTTGGTTTCTTGTACAGCATCATACTGCCTACAAAGTGCAAAGGGGTAACTGTTGCCCTATATACACTGTTGGTTTGGTGCATGCTATAGGCATACCTTCCAACTTGCAAACGAGTTTCACCATGTGAAGAGGGGGCGGGGCCTTTCAGGGGCAGGACTTCATGCCGGGAGCACCCCAAGAGGCACTCTGCCCCTCAGCAAGCCAACCCCACCTTACCCCAAAAAACAAAATGGTTTTTGAAGCTGTTACCGATGTCCTAGGGTGTTTTCACACCTCTGCATGGACATTTGCTGCTTACTGCCTCTGAAAACAAGCCGGAAATCCCTTGTTTAAAGTGGTTTTCAGCTTGTTTTTCAAGATATTGTGCAATTTCGGCTCCTCACCCGGGTGAAGAGAGCCGAAATCGTGTGACACACGGTGCCACTGTGTGAGTTGCCAGGTCTTCGTTGGCTGAATTGATACTTGCCACTTGTATAATACACCGACTTGATTGTCCTTCCCACAGGCCTTTTTTAGGTCTCGCCTACACAGCTCGCATGCGCTGCATAGGAGAAGACTTCATGGAATCAATTCGCTTTTTAGCCCAAAAACGTGCACGCATTGCATTGCTTTCAATGGCAACGCGTGCACGTTTGGCGATTCCCTTGCAGAAGCGAGCTTTGGCGACATCTGTTTGTAATTAATTTGCAAACAGATGATGCCCCTGCTCGCACCCTCAAGGGAAAGGCTGTATGCGCTCTCGGCCGCACTCTCCCACCCATCCCACTTGTAACACATACGGACAGATTGAGTATCTCACTCAGTAGAGCTGGAGATCGGCTCCACAAGATGCATGTCCAGCGCCTTGAAGGGAACAGCAACACCGATATCTATGTTCAAGGTGATGTAAGCATTTACGCTTTTCAGCATTTAAAGTCTGCCTCGTACAAGTGCATAAGGAAGCAAAGTCTACCTATGTCTAGGTTTGTGGAATGGCTTCACCAGTAGCTTGTTTGTAACTAACTGCCAGTGGTCCCACGTCCTATGTGACACATTTTGCCAGTTGCATTCTTGGCACTGCGGCTTCACTTTAAACACTGCAAATGCGGTGCAAAAGCAGAGCACGGTAAGGGATTCTGGCCAAGCTAGCAAAGCTCTGTAAGTGTGAACCTTGACATGGGGGCACTCGGCCTCTGTACTAGTTTCTCTACAAAAAATAAACATTTTCGGCCAGATGCCTGAGCAGTCTTGACAAAAGTCTAAGCCTGCGAATGCGTTCCCTCTGCCGAGGCATATTTTAGTGAAACGTGTTTAGTCAGTTCCAGACAACCTTGAGATGCTTTTCAGAGAACAACAGAAAGGAACTTGGCTCATGCAACGGTTTTCATTGGAAAACCGCTCTTCCTTTTCCTCCTTCTACAAACAAAATAAAACAATCCGAGCTATATGTACACATGTATATCTCTTCCGAGTCTGCCGCAACAGCGCCCGTGCCACATGTGTATGGATTTTACGAGTATATTTATTTAAGGCACTCTTAATAGCGCCAACAAGCCATCTCCTCTGCTCCCTAGCTTGTCGTTTAACAGGTTCTTCTTAACGCAGTGAAAATATACTTGGCCCTTACTCCACCCTTAACTCATAGAAGACCTTCCTAGCACAGGTAATCAGGGCCACTGGAATTGGGCAGCAATCGATGACCAAATTATGCTGTAAGGTTGACAAAATGATGTCAAGAAAAGACACAATACAACACAATCAGTGGTATCCTTTTGTTATTTTGCATTTTAAAATATTAATTCAGTCTAGGCAAAGTTGCAACGACTTAGTACCGATTTAACTATTGAATACAGCAATCTGTAACTGGTAGAGGAACTGATAACTTTTGCAAAGGACCCACAACTGTGAAGGTGAGCTACACCTGACACTTTTTATTTAGTAACTTCTGATCCGTTTGCGCTAGATTTAAAAAAAAAAATCTGCAAGTAATGCAGCAAGCGCTACATTATGTAGAAAATGTGGCAAATCCATGATTATGTGGAAACTCCCACAGTCGTAGAATAGCTTAATTCCAATGGCCTTGCATATAATAGACAAAGAAGGGAACAGCAGGTCTGGTTTTCCTCAGTCCCACTGCGTAAAGCTCGCACTGCTGCAGTACAATGTCATACTTTTCATGCACTCTCATCAGGCACAGCAGTGCAAGCTTCATACCATACACCCCTGTAGCCAGCCACACTTCATACAATACAGACAGAACAGGTACAGTAGAACAAGGCTTCCACTAGGCATACCCACAGGTCTGAAACAACAGCAGTAAACGCTGTATATATTGTGCACAAGAACCGCACACTCCGAATAGACACAGAATGGGTGCAGGCTTCTGAAAAATTATGCAAAACAGGCACAGCAGCAGTAAAAGCTAGATAAACTTAGAATAGGCACAGCAGCAGTGCAATCTTCACTCCATTTACACAGAACAGGGACAGCAGTAGATAAAGCTTCATACTATACACACAGAACAGTGACACCAGCACACGTTTCATACCATACACACAGAACAGGTACATCAGCAGTGCAAGCTTCATATCCTACACACAGAACAGGCACAACAGTGGCACACGCCTCATACCATAAACACAGAACAGGTACAGCAGCACTGTAAGCTTCCTACCATACACACACAACAGGCACAGCAGCAGTGCAAGAGTCCTATCATACACGCAGAACAGGCACAGCAGCACTGTAAGCTTCCTACATACACACAGAACAGGCACAGCGTCAAACCATACACACACAGGACAGGCACAGCAGCACTGTAAGTTTCCTACCATACACACAGAACAGGCACAGCAGCAGTGCAAGTGTCGTCCACTGCTTTAAAGCAGCGCAAGCTTCATACCATACACACAGAACAGGGACAGCAGCAGTGCAAGCTTCATATCATTCACATAGAACAGGCACAACAGCAGCACAAACTTCATACGTTACATACAGAACAGGCACAACAGCTACACACGCCTCATACCATAAACACAGAACAGGTACAGCAGCACTGTAAGCTTATTACCATGCACACAGAACAGGCACAGCAGCAGTGCAAGAGCCATACCATACACACAGAACAGGTACATCAGCACTGCAAGCTTCCTACCATACACACCGAATGGGCACAACAGCAGTGCAAGTAGCGCCCCCTGCATTAAAGCAGTGCAAAGTAAACAAGCATTGGCATAGCCAATAGGTCTTGCCTTTGGGACCGCATAAGTGTTTAGCCATGCAACAGTTGATGTTGTTGCACCAGGGATATTGTGCTGCATTACTAAATACTTATAAGGTTCCAAAGGCGAGACCTATTGGCTATGCCAATGCTTGTTTTAAATGTTCTAGAAGCATTGTGTAGTGCTCAGTCCCCACAAGGCAATCCAGAAATGCATGTCAGTTCTATTGGAAAAAGAGAGCCTGGCAGGGTATGAGCAGCAGCCTCGGGTTGCAGAAGAATATTGGCTTATGCATGGAATCCGTTAACACCTTCATAGAACTCCATGAAGTAGTAACTGTACTGTGCTGTGCTGTGCTGCTCGTGACTCTAGCCTCGAAGACATAAGATAGCAGATGCACACTCAAATTGCATAAGTATAGTGTACTTTTGCTGAATGTACTGTTGCTGACTAGCAATATGAATATACAGAAAGTACAAATGGCACTACAGACTGCACTCCTTTTGCAAATGGCGCACACAAAAAAAAGACAAGATATCTATGATTTCTAAATGGTTTCCCAAAAGCATTTTCATTATATTGTGATGTTTTTATGTATCATTTTTGGAAGCTGTAGGTTCTCGTTTTGATCCATTTTATGGTAAGATGATAGAAAGAACAATAGGGAGATATTCCAGGGTTCAGTCAAACACTTCATGGGACAGATGAGGACGAAAATAGTTAGTGGAAACTGATACCCATTTATTGTGTCAATCTATAAAAGCCTTTTAGTAATCCATAATAGATTAATGCACAATATCAAGCTGAAGGGTTGATAACCTCATTTAGGTCGTTTTTGGAAGGCACTCTAGCATAACTAGGTCTTGCCACTTGATTTAGAAAAGTAGATACAGGCACATAAAATGGAAATAAAGTGAATTACTGAAAAATCCTGTGATTGCAGATACAATATAAGACATCAATGAGAATTTCCATCCCCGTGCAAGCAGTCAAATCAAATCAAAATTACTTTATTCGATTAATACAAGTTAATCATAAAAGTATTTATACATCACTGTTAAAAATGTTAAAAGAAGAAATTAATCAGTATCAGTCAATAAATGATTTCCTGGATTTGAGACACATACATAAAAAAGAGGCAACACTGTAAAAGGTTAATGGATCAGGCAGCATACGTAAAAAAAAACAGAGCCACACGACATCGTCTAAAATTGTGCTTACGTAAAAGTGGAATTCAAAACCTTTTCCGTTGGTTACAATAAAATTTACAGGAAAAAAAGATGTGCAAATCGGACTGTCGTGAAGTGTCATCACATGGGCAACAAGGGAGGTCTCGAAGAAAAGATACCAGCAGGGTGGCCCAACATGCAAGGGATATAATTGAGCCGAAACCTTTGCAAAATAAACCTGTGCCGTGGGATTGTTACAAAGTCCAGATAGGGGGATATCCCCTCAATCTGCAATAGCCCTTCAATATATTCTCTAACGGTAGGTTTATTACGCTGTACGTTCAATCTCCCTTCTTTAGCAGCGATCATAAAACAGGACTTTAGTACTTGTTTTGAGAGAGTGACATATTTTTCTGGCGATTCAAAGAAGCTACCTAAATCAAGATTGTATAAAGTATCTTTCACATACTTTAGCCATAAAAGGTTCTCCTTGTACTCAAGGGATAGGCAATCCTGTATTATTTGTTGGGTCAATGACACTGTCTCTACGCCAAACTGAGTGCCATAAGAGGATGGGAGCAACATTTATCCAATCAGTTATATAAGGGATGCTTAGTTCTTCATGTAAATTAAAATTGGGATGACCGGTGGGGAGACTCATCATTGATTTCCGAAACAAATCCTCTATTGTTTGGATCCTCTTTGCGTCAACATGGCCCCACACCCCTGCACCATACGTGGCAACTGCTCTTGCTTTAGCCCCATAGACCTTTCTTAAAATGTCTGGGTTTCTTGTTCCCAGCTTATTTGAGTACAAGTGAATAGCATTAGTGCTCTTTTCTAACATAATCCCACGGTTCTCTACCATACACCTCCAAGATGCCTTATAATCGAAAGTGATTCCTAGGGATGGGAAAGACTCAGTCTGTTCCACTTTGAGATAAAAAAGGATGGTGGTGTACTCAATTTTTGCCCTGCAATTAAAACAAATGACTTGGATTCATTTGTACGGAGATCCAAACCTTTCATAAAATCCACATTAGTGTTTAACATTGTCTGGAGGGATCTTCCTGTTCGCGCAATTAAAACTGCATCATCTGCATATAATAAAATTGGGATGTGCAACTTCCTTATTCTGGGCACATCTATTGCTGTTTCTAGTAGTTTGGATTTCACCCTATTAGTATACAGCAAAAATAAAAAAGGTGCTAAAACGCACCCTTGGCGAACTCCTCTTGTTACTGGAAACCACCTAGTGCATTCTCCCTGTGACCCATACCTAACACATGCTTCAGCCCGTGAATACAATTGTCTAATAAAGGTAATCACTGCCTGGCCTACCCCCATTTCCCTCATAATTCTCCAAAGCTGTGGGTGAGATACACAATCAAAGGCAGCACTGAGGTCCATTGCGAGCAGTCAATATTCAATCAAATCTGTTTTGGAGTCTTATAAGTAACTTTCATGTACACAATGTAGACATTTTAATGTACCCCTGAACACGACCATGACCGCACACAGGAAGCCCACAGGAAGCCCACCATCCCAGCTGCACGAACTGAAATAGGACGTTGGAGGAAGTGCAAGAACCAGCGATATCCGTAGTGACGGACAAAATCTTTGACAACTGATTGCTGAAGTGGATATGCGGGCTCTACGTTGCATAGTGCTGAACGCAGCCACCTCACACAGGAGCAGCAAAGTGGTCCCAGGTCACATATAGTTCTTTCAGTCAGTCATGGCTTTTAGTCATCAGCTTTTTGCAGGCTGGGACTTTTAAAAAGCCCATATTTACTACGTTGAAAGATAATGCACGTCTACATGCAAAGTGCTGTTCGCTAAATAATAAGACTGAACGTGTCACACAGGCACGTGTTGCAATGTTAATTGTATTTGGATAGGTTCGCATACCCTGGAAGAGCAGGCGTTCTACGGATGGAAGAAGGTGCCTGTCTTGTGAGTATTACGGGTAGGGCTGGACTGGGAATTAAAAGCAGCCCTGGCAAATTTCCCCAGACCAGCCCCCAACCGGCGTGTCGCGAGCGTGCGTGTGTTGTGCCCTGTATGAGATACCCTGCGAAGTAGAGGGGAGGTGTCAGGCGACCCACAACAAGGGTGACTTCAGCTGTGGAGATTTCGGCGCATATCTGGCACACGGCAGAACGGTGAGAGGGCTCCATGCCAGGCAACCGACCGACAGATCCCTCTCTCATCACGGAGTTCCTCAGTGAAGGCTGTGCATATACTCGGGAGAGACACTGAGTGGTCAAAAGACGGGAAACCCACTGACGCTCTTGAGCCCGGCATTCAGCTGAGATGACTATTTACAGCATGGCAAGCTTTACGATGTTACCCTCTGGGACTCTTTATTTATTTATTTGTTTCTCCTCCTTGTTTGTTTGTTGTCTCAGGTTTGTGGTGACCATTTTGTTGCTTAAAGTCACAAGCAATGTTTTTTAGGCCTCCATTTTTCCTTTTTGTATTTTGTTGTTGTTGCCCTGCCTTGTTGATTAATAGACACTAAGAAAGGACTCCTTCCCTACTAAATCGGCGGCCATCTTTAAAGAGAGCCCTGATTGTAAATTGACGGTGTAACGCCAGCATACTACCTCATCCCTCAAAGTATATTGCTCTCTCTCCTTGTTTTCCCTTTCTCTCTTCTATATGTTTCTTAGACATAATCACTATATTCTATTTCTATCTCTCTTCCATATCTTTTTACAGCCATATTCACCATACATATTTCTTGCACTTGTCGTCTTCCTCAAAATTTCCACCCATCTCACTGATGCTCCATTCTACTCTTCCCTTCTAATTTAAATCTTTCGTTATTGATTTTATATATTGGTTATACATATTTATATCCCCCCTCTTTTTGCTGTGCATTATTCATTTTTTTATTGTGATATTTCATGGGGGTTTAATTTGGCATATTTCCCCTTTTTTGGTTATACATGTTGTTTTGATTTTACATATTCATATTATATTGCTCTATCTTCACAGCTTATATTTTAATTCAGCGACATTTATTCACGCCCATGAGCTCCCTACGTTGTCAGTATTAATTTGTTTTATATTCTTTTTGTTTATATTTTAGCTTTTTGTACTTAATGTATGATGCGTCCCTTTTTCATTTTATTTGTTTTATTTTAGATGTTGTATTTTTAGGTTTTTAGCTTATATCCGTTTGAATTATCACATTTGCTGTTATTTTTGCATTGTCTAAACGTAACTATATTCTCCCCTTTCCTACCTCCTCCTTCTATTCCTTGGCGGCCCATTATTGACATTGCCTTATATATTTGTTTTTTATACGCTACCCCTCCACAAAGTGTCCCTCTGTCTGGCCTCACCCTTGCCCCTCACTTTTTGAATCTGCTTTGACTAAACTCTTTCTACCCCCCCCCCCATTCCGCTTTTTTATAGTTTTTGTTTAGTTGGTTGGTACGGTCTAATATGTTTTGCTCCTACTTTCTCTCCCTATACCCCTAATACTGCCTCCCCGCTCATTTCCACCCACTATCTCAGCCTCACACATCTCTAAACTTGGCCCTAACTCTTGGTCTATCCTCTACCCCTCCCATCTTTCCAAACACGGTAAGAAGAATTTCAAGCACAAACTTCTCTGTCTCCACCCAGAAACCTTATTTGCCGATCACCACAATAGCCTTAACTCCTCCATCATCACCAACTACATCTTCTTCACCAAACGCACTTCGAAATGGAAAAGCTTATTCCTTCAACACCTCCTATCACAAATTCCCGCCATATCCCATACGGTCTGAAACTTTCCACCACCCCCTCCCCTTCCTTTACTGGCGAAATCGATATCTCCATCTTCAAATCTGGAAACATTCTAATCCAAGCATCTGAAAATCACCTCCACATCTTTGAATCCTACTTCAGCTCGCTTACCCAATTCCTCACACACTCCCACAATCCTTCCATCTCTCCTTCCGAACCCCTAAACCCAACTTTTTCCATCTTATCCCTTGCCCCCCGTCGCATCCCTCGGACTTACCCCATCCCTCAGTTCCTTCTTCACCCATCATCTTCCCTACCCCCATCTCCTATCCCTAACTTACCCACCCCCTCTTGTACACCCCACATTATTACCCTTACCCAACAGCATTTAACATCCCCTGCCTCCATCTCCCTTACAAACATTGATTCCCTACACCCTCTTCCACCGTTCTCCCCTCTCACCTTCTCACTCCTCTTCCCCCAATCAAGTTGATTACTCTCAATCTCTACTTACCTCCCTCGCTCTCAACATTATTACCTGTTACGACACCCTTGTCTCCCTATCCCCTAATATCTCCCAGTCCCTTAATGTCTCCCAGTCCTACAAGGTACATGTCCCCCTTTCTTCCCCCTCCACCCATGACTCTCCCACCCCACCGATTGATTCCTCCGAACTGCCCAACTCCCCTGATACCCACACGCCTACTCAGGCTACCTCTTTAACCCCGAATTCCCTATGCTCGGATACACGCTCCCCTCCTGTAGATCTCCTCCTGAACAATCCCCCCCCTTTCCTCCACCCCATACAACGCATCAGGGACGCCACTTGCCTCCCCCACCTACCCCCTTATATCCCCCCATTCGAATAACTTTCTCTCTTCTATCCCCCTCCCTCCCTCTCACTCCCACTCCTCCTCACCCTATGTTGCACTTCATACTCTCCCCACTCGATTAACCATCCCCCACACCTCCCCTACATCCCCCATTATTCCCCACCGATACCCCCTTCTCACACTTCCTCATTCGGCCTAACATCCCACAATGCACCAGACACGCCAACCCCTACTATCTCTCCACCTCATTCAACTATATGTTCTCCTAAACTGGATGCCACTCATAAGTCTACCTCCTATATACCCCCTACCCCCAAAAATGATCCCCCCCACCTCAATTCCCCCCTCATCCCTCCTCCAAGATTTCCCCCATGACCATCCCCCCCCAAGATTTCCCCCATGACCATCCCCCCCTCGATAACCCTTACCTCTCCAACCTCCATAAAACTACTGATACACTTTTCCCATCAATTGCTACTCAATTACTCCTTTAGGTCGAACTTCTCCTTTCATCCCTCGTTTTAGAATTCTCCTCTCTCAAACGATATCTCACTCCTTGTTAAATCCCTCTCCTCGGATCTTATCCACACATCGACCGCCTCACAACACGCCCTACCGTCGCTCATCGACACTCATCTCAATACACCCATTAACAGACCTCCTATTCTTTTCACCAATACCGGCACTCCCCCCGTCCCTGGTAACTACACTATCGGATCTAAACACACTGAACCCTCCTTAAGCGCCCCACCCTGAAAGATCAATACGACCTCCCCTCCTCAAAGTGATTTTTGCTCTATAACCTCAGGAGCTAATTTATCTCGGAACCCCGTCTCTCCCGCCTCTGCCTCATCCACTATCCCCCCTACCAGTCAATCCATTATTCCAGTTCTCTTAGGAACGAACAGACTCCCCCCGCTTCTGACTTCTCCCAGACCCCCCAACTACTTAGACCTGTCTCTCCTGCCCCTGCCTCACCCACTATCCCCCCTACCAGTCATTCCACTATTCCAGTTCTCTTAGGAATGAACAGAGCCCCCTTCCGACCTCTCCCAGACCCCCACAACTACTTAGACCTA
Source organism: Lissotriton helveticus (assembly GCF_964261635.1). Lineage (NCBI taxonomy): Eukaryota > Metazoa > Chordata > Amphibia > Caudata > Salamandridae > Lissotriton > Lissotriton helveticus. Next base: position 1,085,900,747 of record NC_136068.1, read on the forward strand.
TCCACCCCTGTCCCCCCCACCCCATTACCTGTCCCCTCTCCCCTATGGTGCATGTTGATAAACTGCAGATCCTGCCACGCAACTGAGATTGCGGAAACCATTTTTAACGAAAACATAGACATCGCATTCCTTACTGAAACATGGCTCAAAGCCCACTCCATCCCTATCCTAGACTTGCTCATTCCACCAGGCTACTCTCTCATTAAGAAAGATAGAATCGATCAAATAGGAGGAGGCCTGGCCCTAATCTTTAAAGATGAACTTGACATCGCACTTGTTCAGCTCCAAGACCCTTCATCCTTTGAATACCTTTGCGCCGACCTCACTCTTCCTGGCTTTCCCACAACTTGGCTACACAGTATTTATCACCCCCCTGGAAATTGCCTCCCCTTTACTGAAGAGATGACTGATCTTATCATTCAAGCATCTCTCTCCCATTCCAAAAATCTTTTCCTTGGTGATTACAACATTCACTGGAACATAACTGATGACCCTGCTGTCATCCTATTTAATGAAGCCCTAGACATCACTGACTTGACCCAACTATGCCATGCTCCGATTCACTCTAAAGGCGCCACCCTTGATGCGATTTTGACGAGCAAGGATCTGGCCTCTTTCTCCTATATACTCCCTGTAGACTGGTCTGATCACCACCTTATCCTCTTCACCCTGAATAGCCCTACTCCTCGCCCCTCCACTGTGATCACTTTACCTATGAAACCTACTCGCAGCCTTCACCTTATCCCACCTGGCAAACTGGAATCTACAATTAAAAATCACTTACTCCTCCCCCCTCCCTCCCTTAACACCAACGACCTTACTGACCATTACAATAATTCCATTCATGAAGCCCTTGACCTAATTGCCCCAATCAAACTTAAAAACAAAAATACATCCCTCCCAAGTCCTGGTTTAATGCCGAACTATATTGTGAAAGGCGGACCCTCAGACAATCTGAACGTGCGTGGAGGAGTCATCCCACCTCTGATTACCTGGCTCTCCTGAGAACTACTAGATCCCAATATAAAAAACATATCTTCAACAAAAAGGCCTCCTTTCTCCGGTCTCAACTTGACCGGCTAGAAACCGCCCCAGAGAACTCTTTAATATCATCAAAAGACAAACTACCTCCGGCCCTCCCAAATTAGAAGCCTCTGTGGATAGATGCGTAGAAATCGCCAGCTTCTTTATGAATAAAATCAACATCGAACTATCCTTCTCTTCCCCCCCCCTTTCTCTCCTCAACTCCCCTTAACCAATGCATCCTCCCTAACATTCTTAACTCACCTTCATCCTCCCCTCCACCACATCTCGACCCCTCTCAACCCAACCCTGCCCTCCCCATCTCGATTCATCTCGGACTGGACACCTTATGAAAAACAAGGCTTCATGGAGTGAATTTAGTCCGATTTCTGAAGCCACTATCATCAACATCATTTCTAAACTCAAACCATCCTCACGCTCCAAAGACCCTCTTCCCTCCCATTTAGTTCAAGATCTCAAAATTATCATAGCCCCAATTTGGACCGATATCATCAACTCCTCACTTTCCGCTGGCTGTGTTCCTGACTCCCTTCAGCTATGGCAAATCTCTCCGATTCTTAAAAACTCCTCTGCTGACCCTAATGACCTTAACAATCTGCGCCCTATCTCTAACCTTCCCTTCCTCTCTAAAGCGCTTGAAAAATGTGTCCTATCCCAACTAGATAACCATATCAGCTCCTTTAATCTCCTCGACATTTTCCAATCTGGCTTTAGAAAGGGATGCAGTACCGAAACTGCTATGCTCAATATTACTGACGACATTCATCGCTCTCTAGACAAAGGTGAATCCTCTCTATTAATCCTCCTTGATCTCTCGGCTGCATTTGATACTGTCCACCATCCCACTCTTCTTAACACCCTCAAAGATCGCTTTGGTATTGAAGGCACTGTACTTAAATGGTTCTCCTCGTTCCTCCAAAATAGATCTCAGCAAATTAAGCTTGGTCACTGCCTCTCCAAACCTCAACCTGTCTCACTCAGTGTCCCCCAAGGATCTATCCTTTCCCCAACCCTTTTTAATCTTTTCATGGAACCACTCACCCTCATTCTCAAACAAGCCAAAATCACCTCTATGCCGATGATACTCAACTTTACTACAAGATCAAATCCCACAATGACATCCTTCACCTCAATGATACTCTGATGAAAGTCCAAACCTGGTTCCATCTCAACCATCTGAAACTTAATCCTAAAAAAACAGAAATCATCCTGTGCACTCCCAAAAATAACCCCCTTCTCATTCAACTCTGGATTAATGATATCAAAGCTCTTAATTGCACCCTCTCCACCTCTAATTCTGTCAAATCACTAGGCATCAGCATTGACCAAAATCTTAACCTCATCCCCCACATTAAAAATGAAGCCAAAAGTGCTATTTTTGCCCTTCACCACCTCAAAAAAATTAAACCTTTTATTCCAGCGGATGATTTCAAAATCGTGGTACAATCACTTGTCCTTTCCAAGATCGACTATGGCAACGCCATGCTTGCTGGCACCCCTTAAGTCCACCTTGCACCGATCAAATCTGTTCTCAACCTAGCCGCCAGACTTATTTCTGATTGTAAAAAGTTTGACCATATCTCCCCTGTCCTCAAAAACCTAAACTGGCTTCCAGTTGAAGGACGATCCACATATAAGATTGCTTGTATCACGCATAAAGCTCTTCACCAAAACACCCCTTCTTACCTTTCTATCCAGCTACAAAAAGCAGGATGCTCCAGGTCCCTGAGGAGCACTAACTCCCTTACGCTGATCCCTCCTAAACTAAAACGTAAAAAGACCCAATCTCGTGCATTCTCTGATACGGCTCCGACGATTTGGAATTCTCTCCCCAAAGACCTTCGCTGCAACCCCTCTTACCCTCTCTTCAAAAAAAGACTTAAAGTACTTCTCCTCAACAAACACTGGGGTTCCTAATGTTTTTGACTCTGACCCCGCTCATTACCGCTCTACTGTGACTCACATTTAACCCATCCCCTCTCCTCCTTTCCATTCTCTCACTCGCCTTCTCTACACCCCCTTCTCTCCCTAATTTCAACTCCCCTGTATCCCTCTTTTTATCCCGTTGCTTCTATGCCCCCCTCCACGCATTCAATTCAATGTTTTCACCTTTCTGTGAATCTGCCTGCACATTGTAAATTGTTTATTATTATTTTATTTTTATTTTTTATTAACATTTTGTGAGCTTTCCACCAAGTTACACAACACCGTGGTCGATTAAATGCATTACAAAGGAGATACATCATCAGTTCAGATCCTTATGCATCAGTGAACATAATCTTGTCTCTTAAATTCTTCTTCTAATCGTAAGGTACCCTTGGTATTTAACAGTTTGAGTCTTGAAGAATTGGAGGTCCTCGAGGCAGAACACATCAATTTACATTTCTTCACTCGTGTTTCCCCGCAATCAACACTATCTAATAGTAATAACGGAATATCATTTCCCCCCCCCCCGCAAAGATCATAACTACGACGTCCCAACATTCTTTGTTTATTATTTCTTAATATGTCTACCCACCTTGTAAAGCGCTCTGATACTCTTGGGTCCAGCAGCGCTATATAAAACCTCATAAATAAAATAAAAAATAAAATATTGGGTTTGGACACTTACTCAATAGAGCTGCCATCCGTCATGGGGTCACATTGCACTCCAATGAGGCAGAAGAAGATTGACACTTTTGAACAATCCCAAAAGTAGGTTCAGATATTACCTATGATCAAAGGGGTCATTAAGCATGCACCAGAAATGTTTAAAGATCCTGTACGTGCTAGGATCATAAACCCCAGAATAGAAAAGAAATATAGGCCTGCTCCTGGAGATCCTGCCTACATTAAGGGACAGCTACCTTTAGATTCCATAGTTGTTTCAAACGCTAGAAAACAAGCAAACTCCCAAACATCAGGTGAAGCGCCACCTCCTGATAAAGAGTCAAAGATGATAGACACTTGATGCAAGAGAATAGCTGCCCAAGCAAGTAACGCATGGCGCATAGCTAATACACAAGCCCTCCTCGCAAGATATGACAGGGCTCATTATGATCAGCTAGAAACACTCTTACAGCATCTCCCCGACCAATATAAAGCACAAGTTAATGACCTTATCCAAGAGGGTAAGCTAATTTCTAATGCTTTTATCAAGTGCACACTTGATGCAGCAGACGCTGCGTCTAGAGCAATAAACACTAGTGTCCTCCTTAGACGCCATGCATGGCTACGCATCTCATGCTTTAAGCAAGAGGTGCAAACTACCATATTAAATCAGCCATTTAACCAACAGCAGCTTTTTGGCCCAGCTGTAGACACAGCACTTGAAAAAATGAAAAAAAAACACTGATACTGCCAAATCTATGGGAGCTTTGCTGTCCCCACAAACAAGAGTCTCCTTTCGTCACTCCTTCTATAGAGGAGGCTCCAAACAAGCTGGAGCAGACAATTCAGCTTCCTTTAAAACCAATACGCAAACATCCTCCAATAGGGGATATTTTAGAGGAGACCACAGATGCAACAATAACAAGGGTAGTGGTCGAGGTAAAAACAATCGAACCTCTCCCACCACAAAACAGTGACTTCCTTCTGCTCCCCCAACAGCATTCCACTCCTGTAGGGGAGAGACTAACACAGTTCCTACCTGTCTGGAATTCCATCACCACAGACAAGTGGGTAAGACAGATTATCCAGTATGGCTACTGCCTAGAACTTACAGCTACCCCTCCACATATACCACCCAGACTGCGTCCAAAGTCTACAGAACATCTTATGCTGCTCAAACAAGAGGTTCTATCATTGCTTCAAAAGGACGCAATAGAAATAGTTCCATTACAACATCAAGGAACAGGGGTTTACTCGCTGTATTTCCTAATACCCAAGAAGGACGGGACACTTAGACCAATTCTCGACCTCAGGCCCCTCCATCTGTATATACACTCAGATCATTTTCATATGATCACTTTACAACAAGTGCTCCCATTGTTGCAACAAGGCGGTTTCCTTACTACACTAGATCTCAAGGATGCCTACTTCCACATGCCCATACATCCTTTTCACAGGAAGTATCTAAGGTTTGTACTAGAAGGACAACACTATCAGTTCAAAGTCCTTCCATTCGGGGTCCCAACTGTCCCAAGAGTGTTTACAAAGTGCCTAGCAGTAGTAGCAGCACATCTCAGAAGGCACCACATCCATGTCTTACCATACCTAGACGATTGGCTCATAAAAGCCAAGTCATTCAATCAGTGTGTCCAGCACACATCTCGGACAATTCAAACATTGCACAACTTGGGGTTTACAATCAACTACACCAAGTCGCATCTTCTGCCCTCTCATGTACATCAATACCTAGGGCCTACAATAAACACGTCTACAGCTCTGGCTTATCCCAGTCCAGCGAGGATACCGAGCATTCAAGCCTTAGTCACAAGGTTTCAAGACCAACACACTCTCCCAGCCAGAGTTTTCATGCAACTAATAGACATGATGGCATCTTGCATTTTTATTGTACCATATGCAAGCCTGCAAATTGGCCCAGTGCGAGAATGTCTAGCACATCAATGGAACCAGGCTCAAGGACAACTTGCAGACCTGGTGTTGGTAGACAGCCGCACATATCGCTCTCTGCAGTGGTAGAACACCAAAAACTTGTCCAAAGGGCAGCAGTTCCTCGACCCTGTTCCACAAATAGTACTTACAACAGACGCATCCCTGACAGGATGGGTAGCCCATCTCATACACCACACAACTCAGGGAAGATGGACCACTCAACAAAAAGTGCTCCACATCAATCACCTGGAGCTGCTAGCAATATTCCTATCACTGAAGTCCTTCCAAGTACATGTACAGAACAAAGCTGTCCTGATCCGGACGGACAACATGACAGCCATGTACTACATTAAAAAACAAGGAGGCACACATTCTCTGCAACTGTCCCAGCTTGCACAGAACATTTGGAGATGGGCCATTCCACAAAACATATATCTACTAGCAGAACACCTTCAGGGGTTCACAATCAGATTGCAGATCTGTTAAGTCAACAGAAACAACACATTCACGAATGGGAACTACATTTGCAAGTTCTTCTACCATTCTTTCACAAGTGGGGTCACCCAGACATAGATCTGTTCGCCACACACGAAAACGCAAAATGCCCAACCTTCACCATCAGGTTTCCACACCCGCAGTCCAAGGGCAATGCGGTAGGGATGAACTGGTCAGACAGATTTGCGTAAGCTTTTCTGCCACTCCCACTAATACCACTAGTAGTGCGCAAGCTAAGACAACAGTCTCTCAAAATGATCTTAGTAGCTCCCACATGGGCACGCCAACCGTGGTTTACAACGCTGCTAGAACTCTCTCTAGTTCCACACCAAAGACTGTGTCTAACACCATCCATGCTAACACAGAACCATGGAGACATCAGACATCCAGATCCAAGTCAACTGAATCTGGCGATCTGGCTCCTGATGTCTTAGAGTTTGGTTAACTTAACCTGCCACTAGACTATGAATATCATTAAGGAAGCAAGAAGACCTACTACTAGAGCTTGCTATGTGGCAAAATGGAAAAGATTTGCCATTTACTGCACCAATAATGAAATTGATCCCCTGGATGCTTCCATCCAGAATATCATCTGCTACCTTCTACACTTACAAAGATGTAATCTAGCATATTCATCTATACGGCTACATCTTGCAGCCATTGCTGCGTACCTACAAAATAGACAACATCTGTCATTATTTAGAGTACCTGCAATTAAAGCATTTATGGAAGGATTAAAAATAATCATTCCTCCTAGGTTACCACCCTCTCCAGTGTGGAACCTAAACATTGTTCTTACCAGGCTCATGGGACCCCCTTTTGAACCTTTACACAAACGTGAACTGCAATTCCTCACATGGGAAACAGCTTTCCTTATTGCTATTACCTCTCTTAGGAGAGTGAGTGAGATTCAAGCTTTCACTATAGAAGAACCATTTATACAATTACACCGTAACAAAGTGGTCCTAAGAACAAATCCCAAATTCCATCCTAAAGCCATTACTCCTTTTCATCTAAATCAATCAGTAGAGTTGCCAGTGATTTTTTCAAAACCCAGACTCTGTCGCAGAAAGATCTCTATACACTCTAGACGTGAAAAGAGCCCTTCTCTATTACATTGACAGGACCAAATCCATTCACAAAACAAAACAACTGTTTGTAGCCTTCTCGCCACCACATAAAGGCAACCCCATCTCTATAGCTGGGATTGCAAGGTGGATTGTAAAATGCATACAAATATGCTATCAAAAAGCAAAACGTACATTAACAATTCCTCCTAGAGCGCACTCCACCCGCAAACTAGGAGCCTCTATGGCTTTCTTAGGGAACATTCCCCTAGAAGACATCTGCAAGGCAGCAACATGGTCTACAGCACATACCTTCACTAAACACTATTGTGTTGATGTGCAAGCCAAGCAGCAAGCTGCTGTAGGCCAAGCTGTCCTCACAACAATTTTTCAAACTACTGCAACAGATACAGGTGACCACCGCTAGGGGAGATACTGCTGTGTAATCAATGCTCAGTGGGAGATCTGCAGCTCATATGCCTAGAACGGAAAATGCTACTTACCAGTATGCATCTGTTCTTGGCATGTAGAGCTGCAGAGTCTCACACGCCCACCCGCCTCCCCGGGACCTGTATCGGTTCCAGTTCTATCTTACTTAGATATACACGCATGGACATCATTTTTCTTTCTACTAACTCCATCATGTCCCATCATGGCGAAAAACAATCTAAAGATGGAGTCGATGCCCATGCGCACTATCGTCCAAGGGAGGAGTCACCTATCTCGTGACTACAAAGATTTCTTCCAAGACGACAACAACATGCAATCATCCGAGCCCAACACCAGGTGGCGATCTAATGATCAGTGTGAGACTCTGCAGCTCTACATGCCAAGAACAGATGCATACTGGTAAGAAGCATTTTCCTTAAGGTTTTTCACCCACACAAATCTTTTAGAGGGAAACTGAGCCTGGGTCTAAATATTTTAAAACCGGTTAAGGTTTTCAACTATCTAAGAGCTAGGCTAACTAGTAATTTGACATGGTCTTCCCAGATACAAAAGAGCACCCATGCTCTTCAGCATATAGATAGTGCAATTTTCAAAAAACGTAACCTTTCTCTGTTCTGCCCAATTTCCTCTGCAATTGAAATCCATCACAGAAAAGGGCTGGGAGCTGTACTTTATGGCACCGAACTGTTGGGCATGGTCAATCTGAAACAACTAGAGGTGTCCAAAAACAAATGCATAAGATTTATTCTAAATCTACCAATAAATACCCACTACTCCAAGTATGCCTAGACCTAGGGCTAAAGTTCATCTCACTCATTGCAGATTTGAAGGTCCTAGTGTTCTGGGTTAGATTGTGGACTAGTAATACCCACATCCTGATCAAGGAAACTGTAGATGAACTATTTACTCTTGAAAAATAAGTTGGGCGACTGGGATGGTTTAAGGAGGTTAAGCTTTGGCTATATAAACTGGGGCTGGGGGCCTTGTGGGAGGACCCAAAATCCCTGACTAATAAAGTGCTTCCCCTTTCCAAAAAACTATTTTTGGGGCTACACTGTGCTCGCATTTGAGAACAGGGCAGCAACAAGTACTTTAACTGACAGATTTCTAGATTTAATTGGTTTCTTTGTTGACATTTTTATGGATGATAGTGAACCTTCTCATGCATGTGCACTATATATACAGTTCAGGTTTTGGGGTAAATGGACGAATACAACCATATCTCCACTGTGTCCCATGTGAAGCTTAAGCTCAGAATCAATTGAACATTTTATGTTTATTTGTCCCCACTACGAACACATTTGAAAAAGGTGGATATCTCCTGTATGTCGCCTCATGTTATTTTAAACGACCCACAGATGCCTTTCGTGTGTTTAGATCTGACACAACTAAATGGATCGTCTTCGCAATTACGAGAACTGCTTTATGATTGGCGTATTAGGATTAGGCTGTTATCTATCATCTAGGAATCAATATGTGCAATTTCTGCTGTGAGGCGTGGCCCTCTACTGGCATCTGTAAAAAGGATTGTATTAGCCCCCATACAACTGATGAAATCCATATGAATCCTTTGCGACTTTGGAATTTAATGAATTGTAATTTCTTAAATATTCCATGTTTCATCTTCGTAACCAAGCTTGTAATTCTGTTTTTATGATGTGCTTATAATATTATTTTATTTTGATTTTTACGTTGTTATAGTATAACTGCTTTGTTTTTTATGTAAATGGTCATAAAATGATTGAATAAACTTCTACAGTCTGGCCATGGAACTCTTTTACATATTAAACAAGACTACCAGCAGGAGGATAAATGGGGTGAAGCCATGCAGAGGGCAGTAACAGAGGAAGGCGTTATGAATTCAGGTTTGCAGATGATGTACAAAAGTTCATAAAAACGAATTATCTCCAAAAATGAATTAAACAAGCTTGTAGTGTATTTATTTTAAAGTGACTATGAAAAGTGGAGCTTAATGGAAACCGAATAATTCAGGTCTGTCTACTTATGGGAGTAGGCATGCACTTGCCCTGCTTTTGCAAACAATCTGCATATAATAGTTAAGTGACGGACACATGCACAGGGTACATAAACCATGTAAGATTATATAGAGAACTATACGTCTCTTATTTATATACACCTCCTGGTCTTCAACCAAACAAGTTTGCTTAAAACAAATGATTTTCACATTTGCATGGGCCATCAAAACTTGGAGGGCATCTAGAAAGATCCTCTACATAGCTTAAGTACTGTGACATTTAAAAGCATTCTTCATTTTTATGTTGAGCATTCGAGACCTCTTGTATATACTTTAGTATATACATATATGTGTATGTACTTTGTGGGCTCTGGAGATTAGTCCTAGGACTTGTCTGCTTTCGCTTAGGGACTTTTTTTTCTGTTCAACTGCCTTTATTTAACTGTCTTGTTAGAAAACGACCAGTAGAGGTCAGTAAAATACCCGAATTGCTTTCTGCTGAGGGACTTTCTTTTTCTGACAACTGCCTCTATTTAACTTTCTTGATAGAAAACGACCAGCAGAGGTCAGTAAAATACCAGAATCACTTTAGCATGCTCTAGATTCCAGTCCATAGAAATTGTCTTCCACAAGCACCCGTAGACATCATATTTTTTTCAAATCTTGTATTTTCAGTGATATGACCACCGAAGGCCCCGATTTTATATTAAAAACAGAGCTTTGGACTATACCATTTCCTGCTGAAAGGCAATATATTTCTCTCAATTTTTTCCCATACCTGTTGTCACGCAGTTTGGTGCTTACTTTCCCTCCATATTAAATAACAGTAGATGTTTCAGCACCCAGGCTAATGTGCTGCATAGCTAAATACATATAAGGTCCCAAAGATGAGACCGAGTGCATTGCAAATGTTTGTTTAGAGGGCAATCGTTGTGTCACAACAGAAAAGTCTGTTTGACTTCACTTAATGAGACTGATATGATTCAAATGTATTGTGCCAGGAGTAATGGTCCAACATCCTATACTTTGATGCACCCTTAGACTATGAGACCCAGCAGCATAAGAATATTTATTCCCCTTTCTCAATGTTATGTTATGTTAGTTTATTCTTGTATAGCTCGTAATCACAGGCAGTTCTGTTAGCGCTTTTAGAGAGAGGGCCAGAGAACATTAGAGCGGTTACATAACATCACAGGGAGGGGCTTAGACTGAGTGCAAAGCCTCCCTATGCTGTTAAGCTGTTTCCTGAAGGGTAGGAGTGCAGGTTCCTTGCATAGGTGATCAGGCAGTAGGTTCCATAGTTGTGGGAGTAGGACGGAGAGTGCTCTACCTCCTTTGGTCAAACAATTGTATCGTGGAGGGACCAGGCGGCAGGCCTCGGAAGATCTTAATGTACGACCCGGAATGTGATTCTAAAGGCGTTCTTTGATGTAGACTGGGGCTTGGCCGTAGATTGCTTTATGGGCAATACAGAGGCCCTTGAATTTAGCTCTGTGCTTAATCAGAAGCCAATGCAGCTTGCACAGCAGGGGGGTGGCAAGGTGTCCTTCTCAGCAGCCTAAAATTCAATCTGTCTGCGTCGTTCAGTACCACCTGTAGTTTATTAATAAGATTCTGAGGGAGGCCAATGTATAAGGCGTTGCCGTAGTCTAATCTGGATACAATTGTTGCTGATACAATCACATCTGTAATGAGGCAGATAAAAGGAGGGGAACAAGTCTCCGTAATTGTCTCAGGAGACCTATACACGTTCTGACCACTGTGGTGACCATTGGCCATCGAGAGCTCGGAGTCTATCTTAATGCCCAGGCTTTTCACAACGGGTACTGATGAGGGGGGAGGTACCCAGGTCTTGGGGCCAGAAACGGTCGCTCCAGGGATTGTTTTTCTTGGGTATGAAGAGGATTTCTGTTTTGTCTGGGTTTATTTTTAGGGAATTGGCTGTCATCCAGTTTACCATGAATCTGAGAATGTTTTGTGCCAGGTCTTGGGCGTGGGCAGAATTATCAATCCGAAGGATGAGTTGGGTGTCATCCATGTAATTGAAAACTCGGCAGTCCGTACGGGCTAAAGCCGCCACCAGAGGCTGTAGGTATATGTTAAAGAGGAGTGGTGACAATGCGGAGCCCTGGGAGATGCCACAGGTGAGGGTGCCCCTGTCCGACACCTGCTCACCCAACTGGATCCTCTGGGACCGGCCAGACGGGAAGGATGTGAGCCACTTGTGTGCATGTCCGCGAATGCCCAAGTCAGTGATTCGGGCCAGCAGTTGTGTATGGCTGACCATATCGAACACAGCTGATAGATCTAATAAAATCAGGGCGCTCGGATTTTTATTGTCAGCCATAGTTCTGAGCTCATCGAGTACAGACAACATCACCAGCTCTGTACTGTGGTGGGCTCTAAAAACCACCTGTGGGGCTTGGAGTAGCTGGTATTCCTCCGAGAAGGTCGAGGGTGTCTTAAGGACATGTTGTTCGATCACTTTTGCCAAGAAGGGGAGCTGTGAGATGGGCCTATAATTTTTGGGGATAGTGGCGTTTGCTCCAGGTTTCTTTAGTAGGGGGGGTCACTCTGGCTTCCTTCAGGTTGGAGGGTAAGTTGCCCATCTCCAAGGAGTTGTTCAGAAGGGCAAGGATCTGCCTTTCCAGCACAGGAAGGGCCATTCGGAAGCTCAGCGGGGAAGCCCGATTTGGTGCACTGCATCAGTAGTGTCAGGGATGTGGAATCTAGATTAGGAAATGTGGTGAGTTGCTTGCAAGTGGGAGGGGGACCCGATTCTGGACTAGGGAGCCCTGGTTGATGGGGGTGTTATCAATCTCAGAGATTATATCCCTGACTTTCTGGAGAAAGAAGGTCTGGAACATGTTGCAGTCAACGGGCACGGCTGTGGACTTCAGTTCAGACTTTTGACTGAGTTCTTTCAGTATTCTGAAAGTCTCTTTCTGTTTGTTCGGCGCGTCTATGATTCGTGCCTCGTAATATTCAGCTTTCCTGGTCATAATGGATTTTTTATCTGAGGTAAGTAGGGTTTTGTAGGTTGTCAGCTCTGCAGAATCATATGATTTACGCCATTGCCTTTCAGCTTGACGGAGACTTTGCTTCTTTTCCCTCAACATCTCGTTGAACCAGGGGGCCACCTTGTCCATGTCTCTAACTCTTTCCCTCCTTTTTGGTGCCCCATAATCTATGGCACAGCGTAAGCTGTAAGTGAGGGCTACACTCTCTTGGTCAATATTCCCTTCCTTAACAATTGGCGGGGGAGCCTACTAAGGGTATTCACTGGGTTGTCTGCCTCGATTTTATTTTTTATTTTTTTCTTCCAGCTTTGCAATCTTCTCCACCCTCGGCGTTGTTGCGATAGTTGGCTATCCAGCGGGACCCAGCAGCTAATTAGCGAGTGGTCTGACCAGGCACAGGCGCTGATGTTCATTAGACTGGCCGTGGTTGCGAGGTCCAGATGAGGCCTAGAGTGTGCCCTTTAATGTGGGTGGGGCCATCCACCAGTTAATGGAGTCCCACCAAGCTCATTGCTGTCTCAAATTGGCTAATGAGCGGTTCTCTCGGTACAGTATGCCAGTGATAGTTGAAGTCGCCGACCACTAGGAGACGTTGGTACCATGAGCAGAGATCATTAAATCTGGGGGTTGATCGCGGGGGCGGTAAGCAACCAGGAGTAGGAGCAAGAGGATTTAAGTGAGATTTTAACCCCTAAAATATCTGCGTTGTCAATGCTTTCTGCCACTATCTTGGCAACCTTCATTCTAGTGTTGAAGAAGATGGCCACACCCCCACCTCTCGACTTTTCTTGTCTATTATGCCAGAGGGCATCAAAGTCCCCTGGGAAGGCTGCAATGATGAGTGGGACCGAGGAATCGCCCAGCCAGGTTTCTGTGAGTGCCAAGATGTATGTCTCCGTCCTGGAGGATTAAGAAGACTTTGAGGCGGTGTTTCTGTGGAGAGCGTGTTTTAAGCACTGTCACCTTCAAACCTGCTGTGTTACCTGTTACGGTGTTTTTGTGGAGAGCTGGATGCGGGGACGTAGCTTTGCCCGCTCCATTTCTCAGGATTTTTTCGGCTCTCAGTTTGTCTACTATATTTCCGCCGAAGGCATAGCTTTCTATGGCTAGGGTTTGTAATTGCCCTGCTTGCTCGGAAGATGATTTTTCACTGGTCCACACAGTACAGGCTAGTTGGCATACAGCACGGAGATATGTACCCAAAAAGAGCTCCAAGAAGACTGAACATTTTTAGATTTTATTACCTAAATAACATTTTGATTTTTAAATATGAAAGTACGGATTTAAAGTCGGGCATAGAGTGCCAAGCCTTTCTTGTTTCTCTACAGGTCTATTCGGGCACTTACTTGCTTTTCATCATATTAAATAACAGCTGTATCTGTATTATGCAGGTTTACCCTCTTTGCCGAGTCTTGGTTTGTTGTTTACAGGTAATAGATGTATATCCTTTACCAATTCATTTTATCCACATCAGAAGGATGATCGCCTCTTATCAATCTGAATGTATGCCATTATATGTGCATGGTCTCAATCCAGATCGGATGCGGTTTGACTGATACTCACACTTGAAAGGAAACATCTTAGGCCTTACTAGCACTCTGTGAAAAACAATCAACCATGCCCATGTCTATCATCAGGACAGACCGCTCTACTAATCTCCTATGATGTGACCGTCCCACCCCCCCCCCCCCCACCCCCCACAATGCCAATCCAAACTTGTAAAGATTAACAAATCCTTCCACAACTTCCCTTCAGATCCTCTTCATAACTCCTGAGAACAAACTCTTATTTCAGCTTAGACATCACTATACTTCTACAAGACATTAACAGGACACACAAATGACAACAGATACCCTTGTCCCTCCAAAACCCTGTTCTGCGAAAGCCAGACCATTCACATTCTAGTACTAACAGGAAGTCGTAAACAGCAAACGTACCATTCCTTGGCATGATAAAAGCATAGGCAGACTTGCTATAATGTAACCTGACTTCCTTGAAACAACTAAGTACTACTTGCAGGCACTAGTTTTAGAGTCAAATCGCGCTTACTCTCAAGCTCAAGTCACCAGCAACCTGTAGATCGAAATTTTGTTGTGGGAACGATGTGGAACCCACTAATTTCCTTCTATTTGAACAATGCCAAATATGTCCAAGAGTGTGCTGACGATAAAGACACGGGACAGAAGAGGCGTAGGCATATGAGAGAAGGCACACAAAGACTTTGTAGGTTTGTAGTCAATAACTCGTCTTGTCAGATGACGATTCTTTGCGATCTTCTACAGCCTCTCACAAGAGACAGCTTTTTTTTCTTTGTTTTTTTAAATACTAAACTGGACACGAGGCATTTGTTACTCTCTGGTATTACATCAACTTTAAATTGCCCAGTTATTTAATTTATTTACATGCATGTCAAATGAATTATAACTTTCTACAATAAATAAAACCTGAATACGTTTTCGTACTAGGAACTGATGCAGTACGTTACACATTTAGCTTATCAGTGGCACCGCAGTACCATTATCTTACTGAAGCCAAAAGAATAAAGAGGCTGCTCTTGTTCCAATGTCCTATACAAGTAGTTAATGCTGTGCAAATTGAGAAAACAATGGAGCTTGATTCCGGTCCAGGGAAGACATGGCTTGGCAGTTCGGGCTGGACTGTTTCCATGAGGCACAGGGTCAGACTGATTTGCATATGGCCATGTCTGAACTGGGGTGGCGGAGTGAGCTAAAGAACGGTGATGGATTAAACCCAGATCAGTTGACTGGGGGTGAGTGTTTGTATTGTCAACGCTCCGTCCATCATCACCTTTGGTCTTTCTTTGTTCACCCTAAGTTGGCAGGGTATGCTCAGACGTGAGTCCCTTGCTCACTTTCCAGTGTGTGCAAATACTGACGGAAGTGGTACCAAATACCCTTGGGCCGTGATGTGAGTGGTTGTAAATTAGCATATTCTTCTCCCAAACTTTTGCACCTGCTCATGTTTTCAAACCAGTCTTTGGTTGAGGGTGGTTTGGGTGCCCCCCACCTCAGGGATAGCTCCTTCTTTCCAATGAGCAATGCCCTAGAGACTGAATAGCGGATCCCGTGGGGCACAATGAGTGTAGCCTAGCAGGGCAACTACTGGATTGGGGGTCAATTCGAAGTCGGTCATGTTGTAAATCAGGGCATATATGTTCTCTTAGTATTTAGCAATAACCAGGCATGTCCAGGTGAGATGAGCAAAATCTGCACTGGGGGCCTGACATTTCAAGCATGCAGCAGACCTGGCAGGGTCAAACTTTGCGATGTCTGCAGGGGAAAGATAATATCTGTGTAGGTATTTAAAATGAGTCAGTTTATGTCTGTGATTAATGGAGAATCGCTTTATTTGCTCGCAGCAGTACTTTCATATCTGGTCAGTTAATGGTATTCCCAACTCCCTCTCCCAGATCTCTTACTCGGGTGGTTGTATCTGGTCGTAGTACTAGGCAAGCACTGTATAGTTTGGATGTCATTTGTCCCAACTGACGCTTTTATTACTAATGATCAGTGGAAGAGGGTATGTAGGTAAAAGAGACCTGAGGGTACTCTGGATTCTTTTGAAGACGAAGAGGCCCATATAGGAGGCATCCTATGCCCTGGTGGTGTCTGCTAGCTGTATAACATGGCCATCAGGGAATAGGTCGCCAAGAGTAGACTGTGAATGTTTCATAAGTGTATGCTTAACTATTACTTCCCTTGTAGGTGGGATTCATGTGTTATCTGATATGAGTAAAGCCGTTCACCGGGCGACCCACCGGGAGGGCTACACCCGGCACCGCCGGTGAAAATCAACCAGCAACCCACGCCGCGGGAAGGAGTCGCTTTAGCACTGCCCTTGGCGACATCCGGCCGCAAAGATGTATTGCGGGGCCCCCGCTGAGCCCGAGCAACGTGCGGCAAGCGGACCTCAGGCCTTGCCGGCGCCCTGGGCCGCGGCGATCCCCGGCCCGGGGTTAAACCAGGCCCACAGAAGATGCATAGAGCCCGGCGGCGACCTACGCAAGCCCGCAGCCTCGGAGGTGGGGCCCGCGGTACTGTGCCTGGATTTTTGCCCCCGTTGACGGGGTTGCCAGAGCCCCCTAGTCAGCGCCGCTAACTCCCATCCATTCCTTTCGGCTGGCCGTTGCCGGTCGCCCACGCAGCGCTGGATAGGGCGGGCCTGAATGCCCCGCACTGACCACCAGGAGGCCATCGACTCTAGCACACCGCCTGCAGCCCCAGGTCAAACAGGATTACTTTAGAAGCCATCCTAGAGTCATTCGATGGTCATCCAACTACATTAGAAGTCATTTTCACACCATCAGACATCATCAAGCTCTTGAAGTCATCAGCAAAGCTGAGAAGCTGAGCCTGATGATTTACGGATGACTTGAAAATGAGTACCCGATGACTTTAATAGGTGTCATTATTCGTAATGATTTAAGGATGACTTGAAAATCAGTATCTGATGACTTCAGAAGGTGTCGTTTTTCCTGATGATTTAAGGGTGACTTGAAAATGACTATCCGATAACTTTACGAGATGAGATGTTCCTGATGACTTTGGGATGAATTGAAAATAAGTATCTGATTACTTCAAAGGTACTATTGTGTTTTCTATTAGATGTTTTTGCTTCTGGTGATTTTAACAGGAATTGCTTGTCTATTTAAAGAGCCTGTCCACCCCTTTTTTTTCAGTTTTCCTAGAAAAATACAAACTGTTGGATGATTGCCAGATTAATTGCAGATAAACGCAAAACGACATCTACGTTTTCTATTATACACAACTGAGCATACAATGTGCTTTACCAAACTGTGCATAAGTCATAGGTTATTGTGTAACACATTTTTTTTTATGTTTGTCACTTTCTCTTTGTACAAAACATGTAAAATAAGTATCCACTGTAAAAGGATCAATGCCTAACATTAATAAAGATGAACATTGGCCATTGTATGCATAGTCAATGAAGTTAAGGGACAATGAAGTATGAAAATTTGTCGCAGGATAGACTAAATAACGTAACAGAAATAAATGCTGCACATTATGCAATCACTGGAGGCATATTATGCAGACAAATCTTTATTTATCCATGTCATATTTATTGATTTTCACCGCAAAATAATACACAAGATGACAGAAACAAGCATTCATCAAACAAATACACAAATTATTAAATATTTCATTGAATTCACAAACAAATGCAAACTTTTTTTTAATTTTAATGGGAAGGTTGAAGCTTTTCTAAACTCAATTGAGACCAGCCATTAGGCATACTATATTGTATTTGATGTACTTGCACTGCTTCACAAAATCAATGTGAGGATACCAAATTAATTATTTGCTGCACATTTATAAAAATGTTTAGATATTTCAGTTGTACATTTTGCTTCTATATTGATATGCACTTTATTATTTGGCCAACAATTCTGTGTTTTATGAGCAGTCTAGGACTCCTGCGTAGGTGTTGCGGACCCCTAGGTGTCCTTGGAGCACAGGTTAAGAATGCTTATCAAGATGATTTCTAATCAAATGTGCTATAAAAAGAGACGTGCATGTAGGAGAAATTTCTATCATGATTTGCCTTAATCTATTTCAAATCGATTTGGCATTTCACTTACAAATGATTCATGTTCTACCTGAATGTAAAAACAGGCACATTTTATCATTGATAGCCTGATAGCTGTGATGTTGTTATCTACTACTACCAGATGAACTGGTTCCCTGATGTCATAGTATTCACACTTAAGTGGAACCATGAGAGCTAGGTTAACAGACACGTCTGCCTGCTTACACTGAATGAATCTAGTGACTCTGCCATAAGCAAACACTCCAGGTTCTGTTTCATATTTTATTACACTTTGGTCTCTCCTCTGAATACGAGTGTAATTAGAGCTGTAAACAAGAAGATTGCTTTGTTCTAAAAATATTTTGTTAAAGGCTACTACATCCGAGCCTAAAATATGAGTGAGCTGAGTTACTGCTATATATTCATTCTCTGTTAAGCTGTAAGGGTATGTAGAACCAACACTGTAAATGCATTTTTCTATTTTTAAGTATCGCTGTCTCTTTCTATTATATGAACACATCATACTCTGGTAAAATTCAGCCTCCACACTATCAGGAGGCAAATGATTTTCCATTAACACAGGTATTACTTGTATCATATTTACTGCATCTAGAATTTGTGTTTCTATGCCTACTGTACCATGCACATGTTGTAAAAGAAAACCATTAAGATCTTCAAAAACAAAACAATTAGCAGTAAACAGAGGCCCTGTTGCTCTTACACTGTCTACTAAGTGGACCAATTGATGAACGTTCATTGTTAAAAATCTTTTTTCATATAAATCATTAAACAGTTGCACAAACAAAAGTAAACACTGTTCTGCTATATTTAAATCTTCCTGGCTAATGTCATCATTTAAAAGCTTATGAATTGCTTTCATAAGTAAACAAAAGTGTAAATAGCGTGATCTATCTAAAACATGTTTTAACACAGGCATTCCATAAAATAAAAGAAAGTTTCGAAACTCTGAGGCCTTCCAATATGGTAGTTCATCAACAGACCTTGGAACTCTACTAACGTCCAGTGTGGGTTTTATCTGTTTCAAATATACATTAACTATTTTGACTTTATCATAAAAAGAGTATGAATGATGCTTGTATTCTTTAGTGAACCAGATGGTCATCAACAATTTCATAATGCCACTGCAGACACCATGCATGTAATCAATCACAAACCCTCTGGTTACACAAAAATGTTTCAAAAACATGAACCACATGGGACCTTTGATCCCTCTTACACTGTAATCAGAAAGTCCACTCTCGATATTAGCTATTGCACTGTTTACATCAGATTTAATAGTATCGAGTGTCCTTGGTGGGCCTTTTGGGTTTTCAGCATTGTAAGGAAATACTCTACAGTGCCCTTTTCCTGAAACAGTCACTTCACCCTCTTGTAGACAATGCCAGCACCCAAATTTCCCATTAAACTGGGTACTGTTTGAAACAAGACAACGAGCTGGTAAATCACATGTGATTGTCAGAAGTGTAGCATGGCAAGTAAAACTACAATTGTTATGATCTTGAAATGACACTCCACTTTCCAGCTGTGCAAGTTCCTCATATAATGGTTTTAAGAAAGACCACATTATTGGCTTTTTTGTGGAAACCCAAATACCATACAGTAATATATTTTCACGCAGCTTTCTTTGGGATACAGGCAGCTCATTTACCATTAAGTACACTGGCCACATTGATATTTTAGAACTTTTAAATACAGGAACACCATCTGTGTTCATTGCAAATGAAAGGCTGTTAGGGTTTTTCAGGAATCCACTCTTGAATAAATCCAAATACATTTTCCCATCATATACATCTTTCATTGTTTGTTTCTCATTCTCCATATAGTGATCAAATCGATGTTTCCTTACCTTTTCTGTAAAATGTTTCCGCCTAAACATAGTCTGTAACTGTGCAATTAGGCTATGCTGAATGAAATAAGAGACTGAGTCACTTTGAATCAAATCTTTCAAACAATGTTGGTTAGGACAGGTCTGAGTGTTTTTATCAACATGTGTATAGCAAGTGGCACAATAGTAAGTAATATGTGGGGCCTTAACACTTTTTTTTATATATTTGTGAAGGTGATACATAGTTTTGAACATTCTATTATCACATGGCAAGAGCAAATAGATGAGATTAAGCATATAGCCAGCTGCCTCATCACTCAAGCGAAAACGAATAATAAAGCAACAAAGCAATAGTATGACCACCCCTAAACATTTGTTGGAGCCCTCAAAAATAGGTGTTGATTCATCTGTGGTATTAGTTTGATCAGAACAAATTTTAATTTCTTCGTACTCATTTTGAATGGTATATCCAACTTGATCCATAAGTTGTTCAAAACCAGAATCCGAGTCATTAATTAAATCATCTTTAAGCTGAGCATCCATTTCACCTTTTAAGCTGCTACAAAGTGTATCCCAAACAGCGTCAATTGGATCTCCATCTGTGTCATCTACTGGTGGGGTATAATCTGGTAATGCTGTACTGTTGTCTGAATGCAATGTACAGTGCTCTGCAGAAGGTGATGTATGAAGAACTGTAACAAAAGAAAATATGTTATTGTACATTTAGTAAGCAAAATATGTTTAATTTGATTGTAAATGTATTATGTGTCAGTAACCAAGTACATTTTATGTGGCAGAAACTCAATGTGGGTTGATGAGGCCCTTCATTTTTGCAGGTGATGCGCTTTCAAACTATACACTTTCATGCATCAAATTGTTAATGCAAGCGGTATAAAAGAGAGTATATAATTTCATACTGTACCTGTGGGGATACTGTCATCTGCTGTGCTTGAAGTCTGCAAGGATCCTTCTTTTACTTTCTTTGGTGCTGCATATTGTATAATGTTGTCATCTGCTTCCTTAATGAAATGTTCTGTCTACTCTCATACAGAAAAAGACCAATTAATTGAATTTAGCACTTATAACGTGTAGCACAGGACTTTTTGCAACTTCTAAAAGTCAAATCAGAGAAGATAGTTTGGTGACTTATTCGGTTAATAATGTATTCTCAAAACTGGACAATTTAACTTTGTGATCACGTTAAAATTACTGCGCCATTTAATTGCAAAACGCATTGTTTTGTCTCCGCAGAACATGAATTTGAAGACGATTACAGTAATATATTAAGTGCATAGACAACATTTACTTACTTACTTACATGTTTCTTCTATTAAGGACTTGCCTAACTAAACAGTCACACGAAAGAAATCAGCAGGGTACATCAAAAATCATGCAGAGCAGATCATTCTCTTTCCAAGGAAGCCTCTTTGACACTGCTGTTTCAAAAAGAAATATGAGCCATCTGAAGTGCTATTAACTAGATCTTAGTGTCTCTGTATATTGGACAATTTATATCACCCTAATCTCTAAATACAAACCTCAATGCAATTCGAGGCAAATGTCCAGTTGAAAATGACTAGTGTAGAAAGCAGGCTTTAATATAATTGTCATTATAAAAGAGAGTGTCTTCTGAGGTTACTGGCCGCTGTGAGTAAAAATGTTTTGTAGATTGAAGTGTCCTCTGAACAGATTCAGTGTAATGTTTTATAATGTGCGCTTACCTCTAATAACCATTTTTTGTATGGCCCACGTTTCTTTCCTTTTCTAAGTTGTCCTCCTTCATTCACTTCCATCATTTTTTCGGCTTCCAATAGTCTTGAATAATTATTTGCACATTCAACAGATGTACATACTGTGGAGAACAGATTGAAACACTTTAAATATGGAAATTGAGCTGTGGGTCTTTCGCGCAGAGACAATACTTTGAGTTCCTCGCCTGGTATTATTCCACTTTGACTTGGCATTTAAAACTACTTGGTAAACAATGAAGAGAGAAAGGGTATTTGCCTGTACAGGCAGTAATGGGACTCCCTGTCTGTCCCCTGAATATATAGATAAACAACAATAAGGGAGATGAACCTTATGGGTAAATCCCAGCCTCAGTAGAGGGCAGGAAAGTAAGTGTGTTAGCCACAAACCAAAACAAGCATTAAAAATGCAATAGGTCTCGCAATAGAAAAGTTTGACCTTTTGGTGTTGCAAATGTAATTTTTTTTGTTTGTTTATATTTTTTCAAATTATAAAAGTATTAATTTTGTTTTTTGTAAAGTGAATAGTTATAAATCTACAAAATGTTACATTTATAGCATTAGTAAAGTTACATGTTTAGTTTTGTCCTTTTTTACATGTATTGATGTGCAAACTCACAATTTTGTGTAAAATGTTATAAATAAAGGATAGTGACCTAATATTGTTGTTTTTAATTTTTAATGGTAAAAGTTTGTACATGTAAAAAGTGTCTTGTTGAGTGTGTGGTTGTGTGTGTGGTTGTGTGTGTGGTTGTGTGTGTGGTTGTGTGTGTGGTTGTGTGTGTGTTTGTGTGTGTGGTTGTGTGTGTGGTTGTGTGTGTGTGTGTGTGGTTGTGTTCGTGGTTGTGTGTGTGGTTGTGTGTGTGTGTGTGTGGTTGTGTGTGTGTGGTTGTGTGTGTGTGTGTGAGATTGTGTGTGTGTTGTGGTTGTGTGTGTTTGTGTGGTTGTGTGTGTGTGTGTGCGTGGTTGTATGTATGTGTGTGTGCGGTTAGAGAAGGATGTATGTGGAAGAGAGCAGCAGATCAGCACAGCAGAAGAGAACAGGGAGTTAAAGAAGGAGACGGGTGGAAGAGAGCAGCAGATCAGCAAAGCAGAAGAGAACAGGGAGTTAAAGAAGGAGGCGGGGTGGAAGAGAGCAGCAGATCAGCACAGGAGAAGAGAAGAGAACAGGGAGTTAGAGAAGGAGGTGGGTGGAAGAGAGGAGCAGATCAGCACAGGAGAAGAGACCAGGGAGTTAAAGACTGAGGCGGGTGGAAGAGAGCAGCAGATCAGCACAGCAGAAGAGAACAGGGAGTTAAAGAAAGAGGTGGGGTGGAAGAGTGCGGGCGGTAGAGTGCGGCCGGTAGAGTGAGGGCGGTAGAGTGGTAGAGTAGGTGCAATAGAGGGAGTGCGGTAGAGTGAGTGCGGTAGAGTGGTAGAGTGGTGAGGGTGTGTGAGAGGGTGAGGGTGTGTGAGAGGGTGAGGGTGTGTGAGAGGGTGAGGGTGAGGATGTGTGAGGTTAAGGGTGTGTGAGAGTGAGGGTGAGTGAGGGTGTGTGAGACTGAGGGGTGTAAGGGTGAGGGGGTGGGTGAGGTGGTGTGGTGGTGTGAGTGAGTAGGAGGGTGTGGGGGTGTGAGTGGGTGAGGGGGTGTGAGGCAGGGTGAGGGCGTGTGGGGGTGAGGGTGTGTGAGGGTGAGGGGATGTGAGGGTGAGTGTGGGTGAGGGTAGGTGAGGGTGTGTGAGGGTGTGTGGGATGAGGTGGTGTGAGGATGAGGGAGTGTGAGAGTGAGGAGGTGTGAGGGTGAGGAGGTGTGAGGGTGAGGAGGTGTGAGGGTGAGGGGGTGTGAGGGTGAGTGAGGGCGGGTGAGTGAGGGCGGCTGAGGGTGTGAAAGGGAGTGAGGGTGTGTGAGGGTGAGTGAGGGTGAGTGGGTGTGGGGGTGTGAGTGGTTGAGGGTGAGGGGGTGTGAGGCAGGGTGAGGGCGTGTGGGGGTGAGGGTGTGTGAGGGTGAGGGGATGTGAGGGTGAGGGTAGGTGAGGGTGTGTGAGGTGAGGATGAGGTGGTGTGAGGGTGAGGGGGTGTGAGGGTGATGGTGATGGTGAGGGTGTGAGGGGGTGTGAGGGTGAGAGGGTTGTGAGGGTGAGGTTTACAAATACCGGGCTTATGCAGAGGAAGGTGGCACCCGCAGGGTGGGATTGCTGCACGGCGAGGGGGCCTGCGGTTCGCTTTAGGTGCTTGTTAGGGGTAGTAAGCACTATGCATGCATTCCGTACAACCATGAGGGAAACACAGAGCAGAATAAACACTGATAAAAGTGCCCCCACATGAACACGCAGATTATTTAGTCCCTCGTGCAACAGAGGAGATGGACACGCTGTCACATGTGTAGAACACAAAACACGCGTCCGCTATATTTCAATGTAAATAAAAAATAAATAAACTAGGGTGAAATAATTTTAACAAGCGCAAAAGACATCCCCATCCCCATCCCCATATCAGCCACCATTCAGTTCCACTTTCATTATTCCCAGTAAAATACAATAGTAAAATCACCTTCAAACTTGAAACATTGAAAATAGCAGTAAATCTAATTAGCATGCATGTTAAAGTATGCTCCACAGTTGTCCTAATCGTCCGGCTTTAGTGCTGGAGCAAAAGTGTTTTTGACATCTTCTTTCACCTCTTTCTCTGTAGATAACTTAACTACCAACCTCAAACAGTGCCCCTCATCTCACCGTAGCCACTCCCTCTCACTGCCTACTCCTCAGTCACCCTAACTACCACCCTCCACCAGTGCCTCTCATCTCTCCGAGCTCCCCCACAGCCCATGACCTCCTCCTCAGATCCCCTCACTGCCACTATCCACCAGCGCCCCTCATCGCTTCGTAGTCCCGTCCCCCCCGTGACCTCCTCCTCGGACTCCTTAACTGCCACCCTCCACAGGTGCCCCTGATCTCTCTGTAATTTCCCTACCCCATGACCCCTTCCTCAGATTCCCTCACTGCCACCCTCCGGCAGTGCCCCTCATCTCTCTGTAGTACCCCCACCCCATGACCTCCTCCTCGGATTCCCTCCTTGCCACCCTCCACTAGTGCCCCTCATCTCGCCGTTGGCTCTCTCTCATATCCATGCCATTTGTTGTAGAGCGTTACTCATGAGTGTAGGGTCTCACAGTACTTTACATAACAGCACACATTATACATAGACAATAAATCAGTCTACGGGGAATTTCACATAAGCCAATGATGATTACAAGGTTTAGAAATCAAGTCATCCACAGATGGTGGGCAGTATATTATACGAGGGTTTTTTTCTGGAGAAGCACAAACTCAGGATTTAAAGAGTATATAGTGGTTGGGGGTTGGCTTTACAGATAAAAAGTTATAACTGCCCAAAAAAACTCTTTTTTGTAACATTTGAAAGAATGGAGAAGTTCTAACTATATCACAACACAAAAAAGCAAATTTTGTATGCAGCTCTTTGATGATAGGTCAGTCCGATAGTAACTTCTAAACTGCACACAAGGATATCTGTGAAAGAGGCAGAAACACAGCTATACACATTCAGTTAGTCTGAATTTAAAAAGTACCAGACAAATGGTTGCTCGATCGGCAGCAGGATCGTAAATCATCATTTTAAGATTTCAACATCGGAAAACCTGATTTCCTGCGAGCACGCTGCTCATGTGGAGTCAGCTTAGGATCCAATCAGATGCAACTGTTTCAATAAGGAATAAAGCAGCGAGGCTCAGCGAGAGGAATTCAAGGCCCTTGCACACCATATTTATCAGTTACATATTATTTACTAAAAGTCCCCACAAACTGAAATAACTTTTTTACAGAAACGCATCAAAACCTAATAATGCCTGCCCGCGCTGGGACTCGAACCCGGGTCCTCAATAGACAGCAGTTCTGCGCTCCCTTAACTGTTTAATGCAAATACACATGCAACAATTAAATACCCAAAATGTTAACATTACAGCATGCTTGCGCTCACCTTTAGGCATATACCTGAAGTAATCAGGTAGGCTCCCGAAGACTACGCACATCCGGGAACGCCGGAAGTGACGTCATTGGTCTGCTGCAAGGACGAATTCAGCGAGGGTGCAATGGCCATAAAAAGGGCACGATGGATCGGCTTCGGTCTCTATATTTTCAAACTTGACCTTCTGAAAGCAGGAAAACTTGAGGGATTCCACATTTATTCAGGTAAGACATGCTGCAGCTGAGGTCCAGCTTACTCGAGATATAGGCTGATGTGCATCGACACGATAGCGCGCGCACGTGCAGTCAACGCACCCCCGAGCTGAGACCAATACCCGGATTCTGCAAGAGCGGGGCCTCCCTCGCCTATAAGAGCAGGCACCCTAGCTGACCCGGACCCTGGGGCCTACCAGTAATGTGGCCTAGCTTCTACCCAGTTCCCCATCAGGGACTAGATTTAGTTTACAAAATAGCGCATGGTGTGAGGCCAGTAAATCGAGCCTTCTTTAATTATAGAGCGCAAATGGAAGGGAAACTTTTTGAAAAGCATAGGCGCAGTGCAGGCTCGAACCCGTATTTGATACTTCTAAGTCGATTACTGTAACACTATGCCACAGCGTTTCCCTTTTGAAACCTGCTCGAATATTTAGTGTAAGTCTGGGTTGCTGCGTGTTTCTCAAACACATTACACCCATTGACAAAGCCTATAGCCCTGGCTTGTTGTAGGTGAAATGTTAAGTCTCTGCTTGCCAGATCAACCCCAATTTTGAGCCCCAGTCCTCTCATGGTAAACAGAGCAGGTACAGCTCCTAGGCTCACGAACCCTGGGCTTAGCGCTGCTGGGTCCTGCCAGTGATATTAAATATGTATGTGCCCCTCTAGTCCCAGTGCCCCAGGGACTAGATTTACTTTACAAAATAGCGCATGGTGTGAGGCCAGTAAATCGAGGCTTTTTTAAATATAGAGCGCAAATGGAAGGAAAACTTTTTGAAAAGCATAGGCGCAGTGCAGGCTCGAACCCGTATTTGATACTTCTAAGTCGATTACTGTAACACTATGCCACAGCGTTTCCCTTTTGAAACCTGCTCGAATATTTAGTGTAAGTCTGGGTTGCTGCGTGTTTCTCAAACACATTACACTCATTGACAAAGCCTATAGCCCTGGCTTGTTGTAGGTGAAATGTTAAGTCTCTGCTTGCCAGATCAACCCCAATTTTGAGCCCCAGTCCTCTCATGGTAAACAGAGCAGGTACAGCTCCTAGGCTCACGAACCCTGGGCTTAGCGCTGCTGGGTCCTGCCAGTGATATTAAATATGTATGTGCCCCTCTAGTCCCAGTGCCCCAGGGACTAGATTTACTTTACAAAATAGCGCATGGTGTGAGGCCAGTAAATCGAGGCTTTTTTAAATATAGAGCGCAAATGGAAGGAAAACTTTTTGAAAAGCATAGGCGCAGTGCAGGCTCGAACCCGTATTTGATACTTCTAAGTCGATTACTGTAACACTATGCCACAGCGTTTCCCTTTTGAAACCTGCTCGAATATTTAGTGTAAGTCTGGGTTGCTGCGTGTTTCTCAAACACATTACACCCATTGACAAAGCCTATAGCCCTGGCTTGTTGTAGGTGAAATGTTAAGTCTCTGCTTGCCAGATCAACCCCAATTTTGAGCCCCAGTCCTCTCATGGTAAACAGAGCAGGTACAGCTCCTAGGCTCACGAACCCTGGGCTTAGCGCTGCTGGGTCCTGCCAGTGATATTAAATATGTATGTGCCCCTCTAGTCCCAGTGCCCCAGGGACTAGATTTACTTTACAAAATAGCGCATGGTGTGAGGCCAGTAAATCGAGGCTTTTTTAAATATAGAGCGCAAATGGAAGGAAAACTTTTTGAAAAGCATAGGCGCAGTGCAGGCTCGAACCCGTATTTGATACTTCTAAGTCGATTACTGTAACACTATGCCACAGCGTTTCCCTTTTGAAACCTGCTCGAATATTTAGTGTAAGTCTGGGTTGCTGCGTGTTTCTCAAACACATTACACTCATTGACAAAGCCTATAGCCCTGGCTTGTTGTAGGTGAAATGTTAAGTCTCTGCTTGCCAGATCAACCCCAATTTTGAGCCCCAGTCCTCTCATGGTAAACAGAGCAGGTACAGCTCCTAGGCTCACGAACCCTGGGCTTAGCGCTGCTGGGTCCTGCCAGTGATATTAAATATTTATGTGCCCCTCTAGTCCCAGTGCCCCAGGGACTAGATTTACTTTACAAAATAGCGCATGGTGTGAGGCCAGTAAATCGAGGCTTTTTTAAATATAGAGCGCAAATGGAAGGAAAACTTTTTGAAAAGCATAGGCGCAGTGCAGGCTCGAACCCGTATTTGATACTTCTAAGTCGATTACTGTAACACTATGCCACAGCGTTTCCCTTTTGAAACCTGCTCGAATATTTAGTGTAAGTCTGGGTTGCTGCGTGTTTCTCAAACACATTACACCCATTGACAAAGCCTATAGCCCTGGCTTGTTGTAGGTGAAATGTTAAGTCTCTGCTTGCCAGATCAACCCCAATTTTGAGCCCCAGTCCTCTCATGGTAAACAGAGCAGGTACAGCTCCTAGGCTCACGAACCCTGGGCTTAGCGCTGCTGGGTCCTGCCAGTGATATTAAATATTTATGTGCCCCTCTAGTCCCAGTGCCCCAGGGACTAGATTTACTTTACAAAATAGCGCATGGTGTGAGGCCAGTAAATCGAGGCTTTTTTAAATATAGAGCGCAAATGGAAGGAAAACTTTTTGAAAAGCATAGGCGCAGTGCAGGCTCGAACCCGTATTTGATACTTCTAAGTCGATTACTGTAACACTATGCCACAGCGTTTCCCTTTTGAAACCTGCTCGAATATTTAGTGTAAGTCTGGGTTGCTGCGTGTTTCTCAAACACATTACACCCATTGACAAAGCCTATAGCCCTGGCTTGTTGTAGGTGAAATGTTAAGTCTCTGCTTGCCAGATCAACCCCAATTTTGAGCCCCAGTCCTCTCATGGTAAACAGAGCAGGTACAGCTCCTAGGCTCACGAACCCTGGGCTTAGCGCTGCTGGGTCCTGCCAGTGATATTAAATATGTATGTGCCCCTCTAGTCCCAGTGCCCCAGGGACTAGATTTACTTTACAAAATAGCGCATGGTGTGAGGCCAGTAAATCGAGGCTTTTTTAAATATAGAGCGCAAATGGAAGGAAAACTTTTTGAAAAGCATAGGCGCAGTGCAGGCTCGAACCCGTATTTGATACTTCTAAGTCGATTACTGTAACACTATGCCACAGCGTTTCCCTTTTGAAACCTGCTCGAATATTTAGTGTAAGTCTGGGTTGCTGCGTGTTTCTCAAACACATTACACTCATTGACAAAGCCTATAGCCCTGGCTTGTTGTAGGTGAAATGTTAAGTCTCTGCTTGCCAGATCAACCCCAATTTTGAGCCCCAGTCCTCTCATGGTAAACAGAGCAGGTACAGCTCCTAGGCTCACGAACCCTGGGCTTAGCGCTGCTGGGTCCTGCCAGTGATATTAAATATGTATGTGCCCCTCTAGTCCCAGTGCCCCAGGGACTAGATTTACTTTACAAAATAGCGCATGGTGTGAGGCCAGTAAATCGAGGCTTTTTTAAATATAGAGCGCAAATGGAAGGAAAACTTTTTGAAAAGCATAGGCGCAGTGCAGGCTCGAACCCGTATTTGATACTTCTAAGTCGATTACTGTAACACTATGCCACAGCGTTTCCCTTTTGAAACCTGCTCGAATATTTAGTGTAAGTCTGGGTTGCTGCGTGTTTCTCAAACACATTACACCCATTGACAAAGCCTATAGCCCTGGCTTGTTGTAGGTGAAATGTTAAGTCTCTGCTTGCCAGATCAACCCCAATTTTGAGCCCCAGTCCTCTCATGGTAAACAGAGCAGGTACAGCTCCTAGGCTCACGAACCCTGGGCTTAGCGCTGCTGGGTCCTGCCAGTGATATTAAATATGTATGTGCCCCTCTAGTCCCAGTGCCACAGGGACTAGATTTACTTTACAAAATAGCGCATGGTGTGAGGCCAGTAAATCGAGGCTTTTTTAAATATAGAGCGCAAATGGAAGGAAAACTTTTTGAAAAGCATAGGCGCAGTGCAGGCTCGAACCCGTATTTGATACTTCTAAGTCGATTACTGTAACACTATGCCACAGCGTTTCCCTTTTGAAACCTGCTCGAATATTTAGTGTAAGTCTGGGTTGCTGCGTGTTTCTCAAACACATTACACTCATTGACAAAGCCTATAGCCCTGGCTTGTTGTAGGTGAAATGTTAAGTCTCTGCTTGCCAGATCAACCCCAATTTTGAGCCCCAGTCCTCTCATGGTAAACAGAGCAGGTACAGCTCCTAGGCTCACGAACCCTGGGCTTAGCGCTGCTGGGTCCTGCCAGTAATGTTTTTGCCCTTCTACCCAGTGCCACAGAGAATAGATTTAGTTTTAGGTTTGTTGTAAGTGTAATGTTACTTGCGTTTTAGAGCACATGAATGGACAGAAGCAGCGAAATACTAGTGGGGCAGCACACTATGCTAAGCACAGATTTTAGGCTTTAGAATTTGTTACTTAATACATGGACCGGTTCCTTTTTTGGTGACACCTTCAACCTCACGGTATGCCCCTGTGTGCACATTTGTGGTGCCAGATGCATGTATATCTGAATGCATACTGCATAATAGCTTAGTGCATTTGTATAAAGATGGGCTGCAAGGCCTTTGTTACACCCACTGAGTCGGGGTGCCTTCATCACTGCTGCATAAATGTTGATGTGTAGCTTTACTTCAATTGAAGGGGATATGCTTCGTATGGCCAGCTTCCCAGCAGGTTTTTATGTCCCAATAATTTTCGAATTAGCATGCTGTTTCTGAGCAAACAGGAGGCTGTGTGTAACTAAGGTAGAATTAAGTTCTCAGCAGTTAAATGTCAATTGTCACTTCTATTAATCCAGGTGTTTAGATTGAGGAGGGTGGGTATTTACAATAAAATGTCTGATTGTTCAAAATTGGTAACTCCCCGCTCTGATGTTTTTTTTTTTAACACTTTCTGTCCTCTTCCTGGTTTCTACTTGCTTCCCAACCTCTCTCTTTGCTCCTGATGCCTTGAAATACCTGGGTAGGGTGGCTTAGTGGAATAAAGCATCATGGTCAAAGCTTCAGATTGTGGTGGGTCTACTCAACCATTGGCCCTGCTGAGGAGGGCAAGATGAATAACATTGAGTTGGGCAATGATAAACATGTTAAGCGGCCAGATACCTCAGGGTGAACGTGCACTTTACAGAAGCATGTTATGTTGAACTTACATGTGGTCGGTATATGATGCTTTGTGCATGAGACCACTAGGAATAACTTATTTAAGTTATTCTATGGCATTTCCCACACTGTCTACAGTCTCCAAATCTCTTTGCTCATGTCGCCTTGAGGTGCATGTGGTTTGCATATGGTGCATATATATGTGAGCTCCCTTGCCCCAACTACCTTTCATTCCCCTTTCTTCCAAGAAATACCCACTCTAGCTATTTTTTCCCTGTCAAACAGCATCAGAAGTCTTCCCGTAGTCCTATGGGGTTTACAGTGGTCCCTTTCTACCATTAAAAGCATGTCATTTAATGGATGAGATGGGGCATGGTTAATGGTGTGTACAGCTGTATTGCGTTACCAAGCCGTGCCAATTTAATTGCTTTCTGCTTGATGACAATGAGTCAAATTATTGCAGCTCTATAGGGAGTTGCCTACCATTATATCATATGAATGTATTCCCTTTACCACATAATGGCTAGGGCGGTCAACCTCGAATCTGGGTAACTGGATTAGTCTCGGCAATCACTGAACATTCTGTGATTCTGGGCAAATCGCTTCATCTCCCCATGCCTAACAAAATAAAAGACTACAAAAAAAAGGAATGTGTCCTCATGTAATGCAACTGGTACTATGTTAAGCGCTCTGATATCAGATTCCGGTCAAGTTCGCGCTAAATAAAACTCTGTAAAATATATATATTTATTTAAACTGCATAATCAGGCTATTTCCTTAGTGGCCTTCAGTGAATGCTTAACACTTCTTTGAATTGCAAAATCTACGCATCTTACTTATAAAGTGCACCAGGTCAGTGTACTTTTAGTGATTAGTTTCTCAAATTAAATATGTGAAACAGTTAGATATGCTTTGTATGATAAGTCTGAAACTTAAATCTGCCCCAAGCTAATTCCTGTTTTTTATATCTAGCAGGACATCATCATGTTTTCATTCAACGTCCTATTTTTCGCTTGCGATCGCTCTGTGTGTGTTAAAAAAGATGGAGAGTTTCTGGTTTTGGACAATTCCGGAGAAGTTGTTTGTAAATGGCTGGTAGAAAATGTAGATGAAGCTGGTCGGACATTCACAGAAGAGAGAGATTTTATAGCTATGATTCTTTTCCAATCATCTGGTAAGCACAATAAGTACATTTTTATATTAGATTGCAACTGCAGGATAATGGTACTAATTACCAACATGATTCAGTAAAATCCTACATTTGGGAATATGTTAATCCAATAATGGTCAGTGAAAATGAACATGCATGGCCCTACATATGCCTTGCATTGCTCTCCAATGACAAATGTACCACTTATGAAAAGAGCAGAAACTTTTAGCTTGTGGCACTACTATAAGGCAGCCATTTCTGGATAAACTATTTTACTTAGGCAACGTTTTTCAGGAGGTTCAAGTTCAGGCTTACAATGTGTACTGTCTAATAAGGAATACTTTCTTTGTTATGGATAGATTATACATGTCCTTTAATATCAATCCATGTTTATTTATATATTCTGGCTAGCGCTTGAAGATATATTGCAAGTGATCAATGTGTTATCTCTGTTTAGAAGTTTATATCTAAAATGTTTTTTTTTTTTTTTTTTAGTGAAGAAACAGTGTCTCACGATTCAAAATATTTGTGAAGACTTAATTGCAAGCTATTCTGGCACAACGGAGGGCCTAAAACAGGTGTTGCTTCAAAGGGCACAGGAGGAAAAGCAGTTGATGATGGACTGTGGCAATCGGGGAAGCGCTGGAAGACTTAAGAGGGTGTTACGTGAGCTCCAAGAGGAAGAAATTGCTGAGAAAAGATGCAAGGACAAAAAAGCCAAGCAGAGTGGTCAGGATTACATAAGAGTTGCTAACCATACTCATGCCGAAAGCACAGCTTCTCAGCCTGGTGATGCGAGTTCGCGGATGAATTTGCAGAAACTGGAAAACCTGGCCCTTTTAGCAGGGATGGCAAGTGTCCTTCATCCAAAATCTACAACTAAATATGACGGAGTAGAACGTGAAAAAGAACTTGTCTTGGAGTCCCCACTTAAAGCCAAATATAAAGGGCAAAAACATGCCTCTCTTTCACCACCAGGCCAGTTAAAACCCAAAAAACTTTTTCCTACACAAGAGCTGGCTGTTTCGCGCAGTGGAGTAACTCCTACAAGACCCTGCAAACAAGATCCTAAAATGATGGTTCACTTTGCACAACATAGTTTGACACCACATGGTTTTGTGGCTAACGGCTCACATTCACACACCCCGGCCTACAGTGACTTTCCACCTGCAGTAACGCCTGTGGATGTGAACCGTACCCCTTGCCAGGATGACCCATTTGAAAGCAACGGAAGCTGTGACCATAATGTAAGCAGAGCTAAATGAGTGCTGCCATTATACACATTTGCATATTGTTAGGCCTGTATGCCAGCCTTTTTTCCTTTGTGAACGTAACATGCCTTTTTTTTGCCCAAACCACCTAAGTTCTACCAGTTATCTCTGCAAAAAGCCTTCATACTTATTTAAAAATTGAATTAATATGGTGCATTCATTTCATCAACAATAGGGTACATATACCTATTAAAATGCGAGTAAACAAATGGAAAACTTTTTGATATGATCAGTATAAATGATGGACTCATGGTTGCTTTTTTTTTTACTCCCTCAGGACAATGAAGAATCATTTCATTTGATGACGGAGGAAAGTCCATCATTCAACACTGGGGTAATTTTCTTATTTTTTTTTTAAAGGTACATAGGAAATGGCATTTCCACTTGTATGACCTAATTATGATTTGCTTTCTCTCTAAGGAAATGGTATACAACTCCTTGTCCATAATTAATGAAAACGAAAGCTTTTCTGTTGGCCCTGGTTCCTGTCAGGGGTGTGTACGGTTACAAGCCGAAAACGAACACTTAAAAGGTGCGTGCTTCATATTCTACCTTTCCACGTAAACTGCAAAAAATTCCCATTAATAATCCTTTTTTTTCCCATCCAAACACATGCATTGCCAAAAAGTATGCTTGTTAAGTGTATATTGGATGTATTAACTGCTGCCTTTAACAAGTGTATTTATTTGATTATAGCACAGTTGCAAGGCACTTGCAATAGTGAGTTGGCTGTGCAGTATTTGCAAGATGCGCTGTCTGTTTTGACCAATCCACGGAATGTAACAGATATAACATCGTCAAAAACATGCAGTCGATCATTCACTGTACAAAAGGTATGCTTTTCTTTGCCACTCTTTTAACACAGTTAAAGTTTATATAGGACAAACCTTGTAGATTTCCTGCATGAGGACTTTGAAATCTTTCTGCTTGCAATGTATTTAAGTATGGCTGATTTATACTCCCGGAGCTAACATAGCAAATATTACATTGTTAGCCATGTACCAGATGCCAAATCAAAATGCATATTTTTTGAGATTGTAACCTAACATATTGGCAAATAGTTAATAGTTGTGTTATTTTGCAGACGGATATGCAGCAGTTGGTAAAGGACTCAAACGATCCTTCACGGTTCAGAGATGTACTCGTGCCAAAGAGAAAATTGCACAAACTCTTGGAGGAAG
This sequence comes from Lissotriton helveticus, assembly GCF_964261635.1. Lineage (NCBI taxonomy): Eukaryota > Metazoa > Chordata > Amphibia > Caudata > Salamandridae > Lissotriton > Lissotriton helveticus. The sequence continues at coordinate 1,085,935,348 of NC_136068.1, forward strand.
CCAAGTCAGCGCGGGACAATGCGGGTTTTCTTCTCAATGGCATCAGTGAAATACTTTTTTCTCCTAACGAACTTGCATCTGCAAAAGGTGTAACGAAGGCTCGTGCTGGAACAGCCGTCCTTGACGAGGAGAAGGTTGATGCATTGTTTGGTAAGATATTACAAATGTTCAAATTAACATTCAGTCAAGCTGGGATTGTGACAATTCATTATACATTGTGTTAAGTTATGTTTGCATATGTGAGGTTGTATCATAATTGAACGATGACTCCATCATTGCTTAACAGCTGTCTGCAAAAGAACAATAAGAGCAATGGGGGTGGCTTGTAATTTCTTAACAGTTTGTGCTGAGCTTGTGCTAAAAATAGCATGCAAAGCTGGCACAAAGCCTTGAGTTGGGATTTCATTTGTAAATCTGTAGGTCCAGGTGTGAGGTTCTCAAACTGGATGAATGAGTGATAGCAAACTGCACTTATAAAATATACTGTGCTCGCAGCTTTTATTTCGACCGGATCAACTCCCTAATAATTAGATCAGTTGGTCCTGGTCCTAACACTTGGTTGTAAGCTCCTATTTTGATTTCTGGTCACTATGCTAGTTTCTTAGAAGACTGTTTTCCAAATATGATTATTGCAAGTACAGTTCAGACTCGCCCTGGCTGCCTCAATGATGGTTTTGTAAAGAAATCTGGCACGGATTACTTTCTGTTTGCAGAGGAAGCTTGCCCGCGTCTAGTGAACAGGACTATGGCCCATGCTTGTTTCAATGCATCTTTATTTGTACAGTCTTTCTTCCAAGTACCCCAGCATTTCAAATGGGTGAAAGAGCCAGAGAAGACACACTGCTACTTGGGGCTAGAACTGTCATTGGGGACCAGGGGCTCATAGTTCATAAGGGAACTTTTTTTTTCTTCAGCTTCTGGCCCCCTCTTCATCAGTGCTTTGCTCTAAGCTGTGCCAAACTTTGACCAAGTGGCCTTAATGTTTCACTTAGGAACCATGTAACGCTAACCATATCTCATCTGGCAGACTGTATGAAATAATGGAATTTGAACTTTTGATAGGCAGCCCAGCCGTATTAAAAACCATAAATGATGGTGGTAACATGATACTGATGTATGTTATTTTGTTTTTCTAGAGTTTATGAAGTCTGTGTGCAGTGCCAACGGCTGGTCAGCACTGGACAACAGAAGTATGAGAAGGAAGCTGGCAATAAAAATTTGCAATGCCAGAAGAGGATTAAGGAAATCTCCGCATCTAGAATCCAATCACGAAGTTGCTGGTTTTCGTTGAGCTATTTGTTCTTGTTGCATTAGTCTGGCCTTTCTTCCCTGGATCTTAATTTTTTTCTGGACGTTTTCTCTTGTTTGGTATCCTGGCCCCTGTGGGGCCAAATATGTGCTTTAGATAAATAAAATGACATTGAAACCTCCCTTTTGATTTTTTCCTTTACCACTGTTTTGTTTAGTGTTTTGCAAATGGTCACCATATCAAACAGCGTCCGATAATGCTCTGTACCTCTAAATAAGGCAAATCCCAGTGAGTCAGGAGTATGGGAGTAGTGGCACATGTTAAGCTGATCTGAATACAAAGGTATAACATTGCTGCAGGCCTCTTTTATATAAAGGTGCTTGTGGTATTTCTGCAATACAAACATAGCCAAAAATAGCAACTTGTATTTTATACATGTGTCTACCTCTCACTTTAGAGTTTAAAAAGTAATCTTTCCAATGCAGGACAAAAATAATCTGAGTATTAGGACCAGATTTAGAGACGTTTTGTGTCTGGTTTGCTTGAGTTTTATAATGCAGACCTGATACAAAATTTTCGGGATTTGCAAACAAGAGCAAATTGGTATTTGGTACAACGCATCCAAAATGGGAAAAGTTGCACTTTTGTGTAGACATAGTATTACAAAACCTAAACTAGACTCTGGCAGACAACATTGCATTATAGTACTGGCACTGGCCAACAAACTGAACTGTGTGTGAAGCGAGTAACACTGAACCACATCGACCATGATGCATGAGGTAATTCAGCTGTGACGTGTCAGCAGGGTGCTCCAAATCCCTTTGAACATTATAGTGACAATGTGTGGGCATGGTTCTCAGCTGCCTAATGGTGCAGCGGTGCTAGTGAAAGAGGTAGACAAGACACTTTCCTACTCTCCTAGTGGCACCCTGCAAGGCAATATTGGCAGTCTGCCAATGTGCTCCTAACATGGAATTGTCAAGGTGTAATCCAACCCGTAATGATTTATTAGTGATCCACAGGCATACTATATTGATTAAATCATCCTTATGTAGTCATCATTTAGTAAGCCACACATTCTTTAGTTGTCCTTAACACCTTCAATGCTACAGGCAATTCCGGCTGGGTGCTGGAGTTATTCAAATCCCATTGTTCATGACCAGGCCAGCTCGTCATAAGCACAGCTCCAGTGGTACTGCATGACGAGCTGGCCATGTCATTAGCATGCAAGGGGTTTTAAATAATCCTGAGTAATACATGTTCATTTTTAAGTTGACATAAAATCATCCGAGAGTAATCTACACTCACACTGAAAATGTCATAGGGCCATTCGAAAGTAATCAATAGCCATCCTGAAGCGGTCATAGGATCATCAAGGAATAATCCACTCTCATCCTGAAAATGTTATGGGATCATCCCAGAGTAATTGACTTCCATCCTGAAGCGGTTATGGGATCATCCAGGAATAATCATCAGTCATCCTTAAATTGTCTAGAGCCCATCCTGGAGTCATTCTCACTCATCCTGATGTTGTCAGTTAGTATTCGTGGAGTTGTAAAAGGTAATCACTCCCTGTCAGTGGAAGTCATCGGAACACCATCCTAGCGTAGTTTTTGTGATTACAGTAAGTCATCATCAGAACACCATCCTAGCGTAGTTTTTGTGATTACAGTAAGTCATCATCAGAACGCCATCCTAGCGTAGTTTTTGTGATTACAGTAAGAGTCATTCCATTTAAATAATCGGCCCTGTGGGCAGACTTCAGGATGGCTTGCGATGACGTCCACAGGAATGGCTGGCTGACGTCATCCAATGACTTCAGAATCACTCCAGGATGATCTTCCTTTTTGACTAGGGGCGCCACCGAAGACTGAGCCCCCGGGGGCCACGTGGATTGGGAGCGGAAGCGAGGCGGCCCAGAAATACCCACATGACACACAGTGAGCGGCCTTGGCCTTAGAACATGTGCAATTCTCCAGACGCACTCCACAGCTTTGACTACTTGGTGGCTGCACAAATACCCACTCTTTTCCCAGCACAGCCCGCCCACTTAGGTAGAGATATAGGGACAGAGGAGGTGATCGCGGCGATATCCCGTCTTTGGCTCTGTAAATTGCCTGGATCGGTTGGCTATTCAGCGGCCTTCTATCAAAAACCTTTTGCACCCAGGTTGCCCCCCTCCTGCGGGACTTGTTCAACACCTTTACACAAGAAGCTATCCCTGAGGAAATGCTAGAAGCATCAATTGTAGTCATCCCGAAACCCGGAAAGGACAAAACTCTCTGCAGCTCGTATAGACCAATCTCCCTCTTAAACATAGGTATTTAACTTTACACGAGCATCCTTGCGACCCGACTAGCGCCCTACATGCCCCAATTGGTGGAACCAGACCAGGTGGGCTTCATACCACAAAGGCAAATAAGTGATAACACAAAGAGAGTACTGCACCTCATTGAGAAAGCATCTCGCACAGAAGGGAAACACATGTTACTGGCCATCGACGCTGAGAAGGCCTTCGATAGGGTGCACTGGCCCGATCTGGAACAGGTTGTGCAGCGATTCGGCTTCGTAGAGAAACTGCGCACCCGCATCTTAATTGCTATCGCTCCCCCAAAGCCACAATCCGAGTCAATAGTCAGACATCATCCCGATTCCCCATAGGCAGAGGTACTCAGTAGGGGTATCCCCTATCTCCCCTCCTTTTTGCGCTCTACATGGAGCCACTGGCGCTGAGAGTCCGACACCACCCCCTCACCACCTGGGTTAAATTTGGGGGGATATACACATGGTTAGCTTATATGCGGACGACATTCTGCTTTCTTCACTAGTCCGACCCAGGCATTACGGGCTCTCTTTGTTGAATTACACTGTTTTGCACAAGCCTCGGGTTTCAAAATCAACATGGACAAATCGACTGCTCTTTGTATCTCTATCTCTCTCCGACCACGTTAGCTCACATACAGGAAGAACATTCTATTCAGTGGTCCACCACCACGATCCCATACTTAGGGGTGCAATTAGGCTTCACCATACAGGCCACTATCACCGCCAACTACTACAGGCTCCGCGCCCACGTCCGCAAAGAATTATGCCAATGGAAACACCATTCCCCCTCCTGGCTGGGCAGAATAGCAGCTACTAAAATGAAAAGACTTCCCCAGATCCTCTGTCTCTTCCAGACCCTCTTTTTACGCCCTCCTGCTGGCTGGATTCAGCAAACCCAGTCGGACCTGGCATGATTTATATGGCTAAACCGCAAGCCGCGATTCAAGCACGCAATCGCAATCCTGCCCCCAGAGCAGGGAGGAGTAGGAATCCCTGACCTTCAGCTCTATTTCTATGCTATGCAGCTCCACTACTTGGTGGAATGGAACCGCTTGCAATACGAAAAGCACTGGCTATTCCAAGACCAAGCGGTCGCGGCCATGCCCCTGCAAGGTATTCCTTTTCTCCAGAAGACGCATAGGCCACCCAAACTTTATGCGTCCTACATCAGGAGCTCGACTATGGAGGCCTGGGACTGCACTGCTACCACCCACGAGCTGACATCATTCCCTTCCCCTCGAACGCCGTGGTTCAATAATACAGACTTCCACCCAGGCGTGGACCCTAAGGCCTTCACGAACTGGCGCCCCCACCCCGTGTCGATCCCTTGGACACTTGTTTGACCTAGAGGGAATAATCCCGTTCCCACAACTCAAAACAGACTACGGCATCCCAGAAACGGAGCGACTGCCCTATTTACAGCTCAGGCATTGGGCCCTTCAGCCGCAAGTTAAACCTGGCGCTCAGCGTCTCTTAACCCCATATGTGAAATGGCTGATACTCCGATCCTCTGTTAAAAAGCTCCTTTCTGACCTCTATTAACATTTACTAACAACTACTGCACTCACATATAACGCAGGGCGGATGTGTTAGGAGCGGGAGTTGAGTAGGACACAATCCCACAAAGAATGGGATGGCATCTATTATAGGGCCCGACACTCAGCATACCACACAGGCCTTACTGAGACACTGACCAAAGTGGCCACCTATTGGTACTATAGACCTGAGCGCCTTCACCAGTTTGACCCCCATCTAAGCGCTCTGTCCTGGAGAGGCTGCGGGGCGGTGGGCACCCTAGAGCATCTTTTGTGGAGCTGTGACTGCATCCAATCATACTGGACCCCAATCCTCGATGAAATAGATTCTCATCTCGACACACAACTCCTGCGCTTCCCTACGTACATCCTTCTGGGTCTACCCAACCCGATAACATATCCTTTGAAATCCCGAATGGGCCGACTAGTTGCCATCGTCCTGGGAGCGGCCCTCTAGAATATACTGGCGCATTGGTGCTCTCCCCAGCCTGAGCCACACTCAGGTTGGCTGCAGAGACTCTGTATGGTACTGGGAATCGAGAAGCTCACTCTCACACTAGCAGGCATGGTGGTAAATTCCACAGGAGCGGAATTCTAAAAGTCCACGATAACACCCCGTGCTTTTGGCTTTTCCCTTTTTCTATTTTTCTGTTTGGACGAAGTGGGGGGGAGTGGGGGAGGTGGGTGGTGGGGCTGGGTTCTATGTGTTGATCTGTTTCCTCAGCTCCTGCTGAATGTTTTCTTCGGCAGATCATGCATGTTACTCTGTAATGTTATCATTAGTGACACTTTGTGTCCGTACTGCAATGTCTCTGAGGAGCAGGGGGTCTTGTTATTCTTTCCTCTGCTTGAAAATCAATAAAAGATTTAAAGCATAAATTTAAAAATGACATTCCGTAATTGAGGGCTTACATGTTTGTGTAAATACAAAAAGGTAGCGCTTTATCCCAGGATTCGCGTATATCCGAAGTGGAGGGCTATTGAATGCAAATAAAACAATCCCTTTACCTTGAGACCTGAAAGCCTAACTCGCCCCATTCATTTTTTGTGGAGACATTTTTATTTTCAGGGTGGCAGCCATTTGTTATAACCACGTCCTAGACATCTTTGCCCAGCTGAGCTCACTTTTAATAATCTCTTCTTTGCAGAGCATTTAGATTTTGGTCTCCTCTGACATTATTATTCTTATGGACTAGTCCATGGCAGATGAAGGCATGAATAGCAAGTTTTTAAGTTTGCTCCCTCCCAGCTTTTCCTAGTCTAGGGCATTGCTCAGGCTCAACAATTCCACTCCATAAAAGGCAAGAGATGGGACAAGCACTTTATATGCCAGGTGCAGCATAGGGCCTCCATAGTCCCTTCTAAACTTTTTCAGTCTGCAAATGGAAGAATCTACATTACATCTACATCATCATACAAGTGACCACCTGGACTTGCTTCAGAACGGTCGCTCCCTCACGCTCCTCCTCATCTGCAGCTGAAACGCTCCGTGATAACGCATCCCTGGTATCGTTTCTTGTGATTACTGTTTGTTTACCGAGCTCCATAGCATTATAGCGCTTCTTCACGCATAGCGCCGCTGTTAGTCTTTGGCATAATTAGCGCGACCTCGCTCAGGCTGTTGTGCTAATTTTTCTTGTGTCTGTGCATTTGTTTTGATTGTACTGCTCACTCGACGCATTTGTAATTGCTGCCCCTGTCTGCCTTTCCCTTTGACCCTCCATTTTGTTGTTGGTATCCCCTGGCCCGCCCCTCATCCACACTACCGCCTCCCTGCTGCCCCTCCCACGCTCCGCCCCCTCCACTCTCCATTTATGGCAGATGGTCCCACGCGCAACGTCCACGCGCTACGGCCACGCCGAAGGTGCGCCAAAGGTAAGCCCGTCTACGCCCGTCCGCGCCGAGACCGCGCCTAGCGCCAGACCCCCTGGTTCCCGCAATGCCCAGCACACTCGCATCACTTACGATGCCACCACCCTCCTAGCTCTTAACCCCGGCCGCTCTCCCAACTGCGCCCAAGCCGCTCCTGGACACACCCATGGACCCTTCTCTTGCAACTCCTGCAAGTTTGACGGCACCAAAACCAACTCCTCATCCACCAACACCAAACAGAGACCTGACACCATCCACCTAAAATGCATCCTGCTCAACACCCGCTCGGTCCACAGACACGCCATCGACCTCTGGAATCTACTAGACACCATCTCTCCGGACGTCGCCTTCCTAACAGAAACATGGATGAATGCCTCATCAGCTCCAGACATCACCATTGCCATCCCGGAAGGATACAAGATCATCCGTAAGGACCGCATCAAGCAAACAGGAGGAGGCATCGCTATCGTCCATAAGAACTCCATCCGCATCTCAACCAGCTCAGACGTCAACCTTGCCAGCGCCGAACACCTCCACTTCCAGATCCACACCGACCCCAAGACCACACTCAGAGGCACCCTCCTCTAACGGCCCCCAGGACCTCGTACACAATTCAGTGACGACATCATTGACTTTATCACCCCACACGCCCTCCCCTCCGAGGACTACATTCTATTGGGAGACCTCAATTTTCACCTGGAAAAGAGCAATGACCGCAGCGCCACCACCCTTTTGGACAATCTCGCCGACCTCGGACTCAAACAACTTGTCACTACCCCCACCCACATTGCAGGTCACACACTCGACCCTATCTTCACCTCCAGCAAACATGTCTCATTCAGTCACACCACAGCTCTTCATTGGACGGACCACAGCTGCGTTCACTTTATCTACAATAAGACCACAATCCACAACCATCCTCAACCCACCCTGCGAAGAAATTGGAACAAAATCACCATCGACCAGATCTCCTCATCGCTTCTTCTAAACCCCCCCGCCCACTCCTCTAACCCCGACCAAGCAGCCATTAACCTCACCCAATGGCTATCCAACAGCGCCGACACCCTAGCACCGTTGAAAAAACGTCAAATCAAACTAGGCAGCAAAAACGCCTCCTGGTTCAACGATGATCTTAAGAAATCGAAGAAACTCTGTCGCTCCCTCGAGAAGACCTGGAAAAAAGACCCAAACACCAGCACCAGGGACGCCTTCAAAAACGCCACCCGCATACACCACCAACTAATCCGGTCTGCCAAGAAAGCCGCTTTCAAAGACCGACTAGACAACAACGCCCACAACAGCAAGGAATTATTCAACATCGTCAAAGAATTTACCAACCCATCAGCCAACTCCAACGACATCACCCCCTCCCAAGCCCTCTGCGACTCCCTAGCTTCCTTCTTCCACAACAAAATCGCAGACATCCACAACAGCTTCGACAACCGACCCGGAGACCAACCCACCCAACCTTCTGCAGGACCTTCACCCCCCTTGAACACCCTTAACAACTGGAACCCAATCTCCACCGAGGACACCATCCGCCTGATGAACTCCATCCACTCAGGATCCCCAACTGACCCATGCCCTCACCACATCTTCAACAAAGCCGACTCCATCATAGCACCACACCTCCGAGATGTCATCAACTGCTCCCTCAACTCCGCCACCTTCCCGGAAAGCTGGAAACATGCAGAACTCAGCGCCCTTCTGAAAAAACCCACAGCTGACCCCACCGAACTCAAAAACTACCGCCCCATCTCGCTTCTTCCATTCCCGGCCAAAGTCATCGAGAAAGCTGTCAACAACCAGCTCGCCGCCTTCCTCGAAACCAACAAATCCCTCGACTCCTCACAGTCCGGATTCCGAGCCAAACACAGCACTGAGACCGCACTCATCGCTGCAACTGACGACATTCGAACTCTACTGGACAACGGAGACACAGCCGCCCTCATCCTCCTCGACCTCTCCGCTGCCTTCGACACAGTCTGTCATAGCACCCTTCTACAACGCCTCAGAAACGTCGGAATCCAAGGAAAAGCACTGGAATGGATCACCTCGTTCCTCACCGGAAGAACCCAGAGAGTCCGCCTCCCACCATTCAAGTCAGAGGCCACTGGAGTCATCTGTGGCGTGCCACAAGGATCTTCTCTCAGCCCCACTCTCTTCAACGTATACATGAGCCCCTTTGCGTCCATCGCTCGCCAACACAACCTCAACATCATCTCCTACGCTGACGACACTCAACTGATCCTCTCACTCACCAAAGACCCTAACACCGCCAAAACCAACTTACATGAAGGAATGAAAGAAGTAGCCGAGTGGATGAAGCACAGCCGTCTGAAACTGAACTCAGACAAAACAGAAGTCCTCATCTTAGGCACCTCCCCCTCCGCCTGGGATGACTCTTGGTGGCCAGAGGCCCTTGGAAAAGCACCCACCCCGACAGACCACGCACGGAACCTGGGCGTCATCCTGGACTCCTCACTCTCGATTAACAGACAAGTCAACGCCGTTTCATCATCTTGCTTCAACATTCTTCGCATGCTCAAAAAAACATTTCGCTGGATCCCCACCGAAACTCGTAAATCGGTCACCCACGCACTGGTCACGAGCCGCCTGGACTACGGAAACACCCTATACGCCAGTACCACCGCAAAACTCCAGAAAAAACTCCAACGCATCCAGAACGCTTCAGCCAGACTCATACTAGACATCCCGCGTAAAGAACACATCTCTGGTCACCTGAAAAACCTCCACTGGCTCCCCGTAAATAAGAGGATTACTTTCCGCCTCCTAACCCACGCACACAAAGCACTTTACGAACTCGGACCCGAATGCCTCCACACACGACTGTCCTTCTACACCCCCTCCCGTCAGCTACGATCCTCCAACCAAGCCCTTGCCACTGTACCTCGCATCAACAAAACCACCATGGGTGGTAGATCCTTCTCCTACCTGGCAGCTAAAACTTGGAACTCTCTTCCCACTCACCTTCGCCTTACTCAGAACCACCTAGCATTCAGAAAGCAACTTAAAACTTGGATATTCGACAAGTAATTCTCCACCCTTCCTCAAGCGCTTTGAGACCCTATGGGTATGTAGCGCGCTATATAAATCTCCTGACTTGACTTGACTACATTGGTGTTTAGGGACGTCAAATGTGAAGCCCAAGTAAGAGATATTAAACACCATCCACAAGTACTTATATTTACTCTAAGGTTTCTTCTAGCCTAGTTTGCCTAACTAACCATCTACAGCCAGATTTCTTCCTGCCAAAAAACACAACTCTGGTTTTCTCAAAATTGTTAAATTATTTATTTGGCGAATTCCGCCAATTTTCTTTTTAAGCCAACCGGGTTTCTGTCAAGTATAACAAGATTACTCACCTCTAATCAAGGGTCTTATCAAAGCATTGATGCCAAAGTCCTAGCAAGTTGAACCTGCACAAGCAGGATTGTCTACTTATTACAAATTACAGCAAGCCAACATTGTTTAAAAATGACTCAAAATTAATATAGACCGCTTTACAGCTTAATTTCACTAGCCTTTTACTCCAATACCTAGCTTTATTCTTGCATTGCATCAACCAACTCTTCTTCACCGAGTAGAGCCGTTCTTGCCTTCAGTCAACTTCAAACTGCTATACCTGCAGTGAACCTATTGCTAGTTAACAGATTGGAGTGCTTTACTGGCCAGCATCAACCTGGCACCACCGAAAGTGTTGTTTTTCATTCAATTATTTTCCGTTCCAAAGGTCTTTGAAAATCGGATAGAATAAGACTTACCCTCAGAACTCCATTGACTTTTCCTTTCTACCTGTATCATTTTCAAGATCTTCTGGAACATCTATAATGCTGTGAATGAAAACACCAATTGCACCAATGAAAGTGGTCAATACTTACGTTTGGTTTACAATACATACAGCCAAAACTACAACGCAGGTAGGAAAAGACCATATGCCAAGCCTTTGCCTGCTGTATTCCAAGGATGTAGAAGTGCATCCAACTGAAGCTCTCTATGTACCATTCCTCCTCCACTCTACAAAGGTGATTAAATCACTCTTCTTCCAGCAACACCTCCTTGCATCAAAGTCAAGCAGTTGACAGTCACAGTTAAAAAGTGCCCATCATGTGTCAGGTTATTTCTTCTATTCACCATCCATTCTTCTATTATTTTATTCATTTCTTAACTCGAACAACCACTTCAAAACTTCTACACCGCTATGGAACTGTTGGCGAGTATAGGTGCCTATTTAGTGTACCTGATAAATAACAATACCACAGGGTAAGTTATTTATCAGCTGCGATAAATAGCACCTATTGTGAGTCTACGTGGAATAACGTAAGAATTTTGGTGTTTAACGCACCAAAATCCACTTGATACGGTAAGTACGGTGTGCTTTTCCCTTGTTAAATTTCTGCAGGGTTGACCTGCTGAAATGAAATGAGCCTTGAGGTATTTAACGCATCCGAAAATGATCAGATACAAGTTAAAATGTGTTTAACCTAAGTCCAACTCGTTTGTAAACGGGTTTACGCATGTATCTGAATACACCACTACATCATAATCGCTCCCTAAGTGTTATAATTATTGCACACATTATAATTCCCTGATTGTTTTATATACTTTTCATAGGTTTATCATTAAAAACTAGTAATGCAGGTTTGTGAGCCTTCTTCCTCTACACCAGATTAATGCATCACTGCCTGCTTTGTAGGTAGATCTAATAAGCCCTGAAGAAATTCACCAACCCAGTTGAGCACTGAGAAGGGCCGAAACATGTTGGCAGGCAGATAGTGGATGTGTGAAACATTAATGTTCGAGGCATATGAGCTGCAGATTACACACTATGAATAGTTTGCCACCTAGTGTTGGGCCCGGATGTTTGCAGCTTGTTTTGTTGTAGAAAAGTCTTTGGAAGTCACGGGATAGGTGACTTCTCCTTTGGATGATACTGCGCATGAGCATCCGCTCCATCCCCAGATGTTTTTTTTTCCGCCACCGGGCTCGGATGTGTTTCCAGCGCTCCGTGTTGAAACAGATTGCCGTCGGCGCGCAATCCTCACCAGCTTCGAGAATTCAGTTTAGAACGCGTTTCCAGTCGACGCTACTCTATCAACATCCAGGACTTCGATTCCGGCCGCCGTTGAAGGCCTTTGGGCCCAACTAGGCCTTGACTCCAGCTCATGGAAAGGACGCCATTTAAAAAGTGTCCTCAATGTGGGTCGAAGTTTCCCCACACCGACCTTCATGAGGTGTGTAACCTTTGCCTCTCCCCGGAGCACGAGGCCAGAGACTGTTCTGCTTGTTCCTCCTTCCGCTCCAAGAAGACGATCCGGGACCGAAGAGCTCGGAGAACAGTGGCTCAGAGATTTTCAGCTCCGATTCCAGACCTCATCTTCGAGGAAGGCATCGACGTCCCAGAACAACATGGCGTCGACAGCAACTCCGAGGCAGAAGATTCCGATGTCGAGGACATCACTCCAGCGCAGCGGGTCATAAGTAAGACCGTCGACCCCGACCCTTCCTCGACACACCCCAAAAAGGCTTCGGTCACACCCTTGCGCCCGGGTACACACCGAGACACTGCTTCTAGTGCCCCACCTTCGGGCCCGGCTAAGAAGCTAACAAAGCCTTCAGGCGACTCGGGCTCGAGTCGACCTCCACATGGTGCCGACGCACAACTACCGGCACCGAAAAAGACACCATCGGTTGCCACGCCCACATCAAAACCATCGGCACCGAAACAGGCAGTTCTACCTCGGCACCGAAACCAAGGTCGGAGCCAGGCAAAGCAAGAAACAACCCGATCTGAAACCTTCATCGGCACCGAAAAAATCGTCGGAGCCGAAAAAGAGCCCAGCTTCTCCTGTAAAGGACATTACCAAAAAAACAAAAGAAGCAACTTCGGTGCCAAAACCTTCCTCCACAACAAAAGATCACAGTTCTGCAGAGGACTTATTTCACCCGGACCCTGCACAAAAGACTTTGGTGAGAGATCCAACTACTGGTCAACTAACTTTAAGTTCAAAGGAACGACCACTAGAAACTCTTGCACCGGCTCCTCCCCCAAAGAAGAAGGACCTAGCCACTTCCCCGCTAAGAGTGCCTTCCCCTTCTCCTCCACCTATGCCAGCACCACCTGTTCCCCTGCCACAGCATTCCTATACACACTCTATCATACATGATGAAAATGGGGATGATAGCCCTGATAACATAAGGGGTAACCCAGATGATCCATCTATTCCCCCAGGCTCACCTGACCCATGGGACGATTATAACACGCCAGACGTTCCAAACGTCCCTCAAGATGACATATACCCCTCTAGGCCTTCCCTGCCAGAAGACACTATGGGCTTTAATCAGTTGGTACAAAGAGCGGCGCAATATCATGGGGTGGATATGCATACAGACACAGTAGAAGAAGACTTCCTACTAGATACATTTGACAATGCACAAAGATCTTCATCCATTTTACCCATGCTCAAAGGAGTTATTAAATACACCCCTGAGGTTTTCAAAGATCCAGTTAGAACTCTGGTCATTAACCCAAGAATAGAGAAAAATATAAAGCTGCACCCTCAGATTCAGCTTACATTAAAGGCCCAATTCCCCTAGACTCGCTTGTAGTGTCAGACGCACGCAAAAGGGCTAACTCAGAAACGTCCGGTGAGGCTCCCCCACCTGACAAAGAGTCTAAACTCCTTGATGCGTCAGGGAAGAGAACCGCCTCACAAGCAGCAAACATGTGGTGTATCGCCAATACACAAGCATTATTGGCACGTTATGACAGAGCACACTATGATGAACTAGAGTCACTGATGCAGCACCTCCCGGATAAGTACAAAGATAGAGCTAATGAGCTTATCCAAGAAGGGAAAAATAATACGAACACCTCAATTCGTTGTGCACTTGACACAGCAGACACCGCCTCCAGGGCAGTTAACACAAGTGTTTTGCTGCGTAGACATGCGTGGCTACGCATATCAGGTTTTAAACCCGAAGTCCAGAGTGCTATACTCAATCAACCTTTTGATGAGCAACACTTATTCGGACCCAATGTGGACATATCCCTCGAAAAAATGAAGAAGGATACAGACACAGCAAAATCTATGGGAGCCTTGCAGTCGCAGGCTCCCAGACGTTCATTTCGACGCTTATCCTATAGAGGTAACAACAGAGGATATGCTTCAAACACAGCTCCCACCTCATACAAAGCCCCCACACAATCTACATATGGTAAGGGGTGGTAACAACAAGGGCAGAGGCAAGACCAACAATTCCCGCTCTGCTTCTACCCCTACCCATTGACTCCCCTCCTCCCGCCCCATTCCACTCTGGTCGGGGGAAGACTACAGCAACATCTACCTGCCAAGGAAAACATCACATCACACAGGTGGGTGCTTCAAATAATCCAGTCAGGTTACTGTTCAGAACTAACATCCACCCCCAAACATACCATCCAGACAGCGTCCAGTGTCACAAGAACATTTGACACTGCTCAGACAGGAAGTGGTATCTCGCCTGCAGAAAAATGCAATAGAAATAGTTCCAAAGCATCAGCTCAACAAGGGAGTGTACTCCCTATATTTCTTAATTCCAAAGAAGGACGGATCTCTGAGACCTATTCTAGACCTCAGACCAATAAACATTTACATACAGTCAGACCATTTTCATATGGTCACACTTCAACAAGTCCTTCCTCTCCTGTTACAAAACAACTTCCTTGTAACTCTAGATCTCAAGGACGCCTACTTCCACATTCCTATCCACACAGCGCACAGAAAATATCTCAGATTTGTGCTAGACGGGCAGCACTACTAGTTCAAAGTGCTCCCATTCGGAGTCACAACAGCACCAAGAGTGTTTACCAAATGCCTAGCAGTCGTAGCAGCACACTTAAGAAGACAGCAGATTCACGTCTTCCCATATCTGGACGACTGGCTCATAAAAGCAAGCTCATACAGCCAGTGTGTACAACACACTCACGCCTCAATTCTACTCCACAATTTGGGATTCACAGTAAATCACACCATGTCACATCTGCTACCCTCGCACACACAAAAATACCTCGGTGCTTCAATAAACACCCAATTAACACTAGCTTATCCCGGCCAAGCCAGGATAACAAGGGTACAAACGCTACTAACAAAATTCAAACCACAACACTCGCTTCCAGCTCGAGTGTTCATGCAACTCATAGGAATTATGGCATCTTGCATATTTATAGTACCTCACGCAAGACTGCAAATGCGTCCACTTCAAGAGTGCCTAGCACGATAGTGGAACCAGGTTCATGGCCAATTAACAGACCTAGTGTTGGTAGACAGTCGGACTCGTCGCTCTCTTCAATGGTGGAGCACAAAAAACCTTTCAAGGGGCCGACCGTTCCTAGTGCCAGTTCCCCAAATAATCATGACAGCGGACGCGTCGCTCTCCGGCAGGGGAGCTCACCTACTGCATCACACCATGCAAGGCAGGTGGACACCGCAACAAAAGCTACTCCACATCAACCACTTAGAGTTGCTAGCTGTCTTTCTAGCCCTAAAAACATTTCAAACTCAAGTGTCAGACAAAGCCGTCTTAGTCCGCACGGACAATATGACATCGATGTACTACATAAACAAACAAGGCGGGACACACTCTCTGCAGCTCTCTCAGTTAGCACAGCAGATATGGAGATGGGCTATCCCTCTAAAGATCTTCCTCTTAGCCCAACATGTCCCAGGAGTACAAAACACCATGGCAGATCTACTAAGTCGACAGATACAGCAGATCCACGAGTGGGAACTTCATCCGCAAGTTCTTCTGCCGTTTTTCCAAACGTGGGGACACCCTAAGATAGACCTCTTCGCCACCCACGAAAATGCAAAATGCCCAAACTTAGCTGCCAGATACCCACACCCATTGTCCAAAGGCAATGCCATATGGATGAACTGGTCAGGACGATTTGCGTACGCTTTTCCTCCTCTCCCACTACTTCCATTAATGGTACGCAAACTACAGCAACATTCCCTAACACTCATTCTAGTTGCTCCAACTTGGGCCAGACAACCGTGGTACACCACACTGCTGCAACTATCTGTGGTGCCACACCTAAAACTAAGCCTATCTCCACGCCTATTAACGCAGAACCATGGAGAGATCAGACACCCAGACCCAGCTCAGCTCAACCTGGCGATCTGGCTCCTGAAGTCATAGAGTGCTGTTACCTTAACCTTCCTCAAGAATGTATGAACGCCATCAAAGAAGCTAGACGTCCCACTACCAGAGCATGTTATGCTGCTAAGTGGAAAAGGTTTGTGATATACTGTCAAAACAATCACGTAAACCCCCTGGATGTGTCTATTCAACACATCATAGGATACCTCCTACACCTTCAAAGGTGTAACTTAGCATACACATCTATCAGGTTACACCTTGCTGCTATAGCAGCATATTTACAAAATAGACTACATCTATCTCTTTTTAGAGTACCAGCTATAAAAGCTTTCATGGAAGGGCGGAAAAGAATAATCCCTCCCAGAACACCACCTTCACCAGTGTGGAACTCTAACGTCGTTCTCACACGTCTCATGGGACCGCCCTTTGAACCTTTACACAAATGCGAATTGCAATTCCTAACTTGGAAAGTAGCTTTCCTAGTAGCCATTACTTCTCTTAGAAGAGTAAGCGAACTGCAAGCATTTACCATTCAAGAACCTTTCCTGCAAATGCATCATAACATAGTGGTTCTTCGTACTAATCCTAAATTCCTTCCAAAAGTCATTTCACCATTCCATCTAAATCAATCTGTGGAGCTGCCCGTATTCTTCTCGCAGCCACAAACAGTCGCTGAAAGACCCCTACACACTTTAGATGTTAAAAGAGCGCTACTTTATTACATAGAAAGAACACAAAGTTTTCGCAAAACAACTTTTTGTGTCCTTTTCACCACCACATAAAGCAAATCCCATATCAAAATCTGGAATTGCAAGGTGGACTGTCAAATGCATACAAATCTGTTACCAGAAAGCCAAACGTACGTTAACAATTCCCCCAAAAGCCCATTCTACAAGAAAGTTAGGGGCTTCTATGGCATTCTTAGGGAACATTCCCTTAGATGACATATGCAAAGCAGCTACATGGTCTACACCGCACACATTCACAAAACACTATTGTGTAGATGTGCAAACTAAGCAAAAAGCCACTGTGGGCCAGGCTGTACTAACAACTCTATTTCAAACAACTGCAACAGATAGGGGTGGTTGCCGCTAAGGTGGGTACTGCTATACAATCTATGCATAGTGTGTAATCTGCAGCTCATATGCCTCGAACGGAAAATGCTACTTACCAGTATGCATCTGTTCTTGGCATGTAGAGCTGCAGAGTTACACACGCCCACCTGCCTCTTCTACCTTTATCTGTTCCAGTATTATCTTAATTAGATACAAACTACATGGACATCAATACTTCTTGTACAGCTCCATCACTTCCCTAATGGCGAAAAACAATCTGGGGATGGTGCCGATGCCCATGCGCAGTATCATCCAAAGGAGGAGCCACCTATCCCGTGACTTCCAAAGACTTTTCTACAACAAAACAAACTGCAAACATCCGGGCCCAACACTAGGTGGTCATCTATGCATAGTGTGTAACTCTGCAGCTCTACATGCCAAGAACAGATGCATACTGGTAAGTAGCATTTTCCTTCCGTGAACTTCCCACAGTCCCCTTTTTTAACCATACCCAGGGTACCCACCAATAAAGGAGATATCTTTTGGGTTTACCTTAAGGTATTTTTTTTAATCATATCTGGATCCCTGCAATTATCCAGTTGTCATTTACATCGAATTCCTTTAAAAGGTTAAGTCAATTCTAATGATACTTGACTACTAGGATGGGCGAAGGACTCTATTGATGAAGTATACCACAAAAATGTGGGTGAGGTGCCCTTTTCCAATAACGTTTGATAACCATGACACACAAGGGTTTTAACAACCATGCTGTACAACTGTTGTACACGTTTGTGCGCTGAGGGCCTTAGAAGTGAAACCTGTGGTAGTTTAGACACAAGAAGAAAGTCTGGGACTTTGAAACCTGTTTGCTTTGCTTCAGAGCTTCACCGAGAACCAGATTCTGTTCCACTGCATTGGATTGAATTTCAGCTATGTCCAACACGGAGATCTCTGCACCTCCGAAAAAACTGCAAAGTCCCTTTGTGCATTGGGACTTGGAAGATTTTTCAGCTAAAACTTGAAAAGCTCCAGAGCATCAGTGGGACCAACCTGCTTCAAGTATCCAACCTGCAGTTCCACTGTGGCAGCTACTGTTTCAGCTTTGACCACACAGAGAGGATTTTCTATTCAAATAAGTGGCAAAGACCCATTTAAAATTAGGATTTAGAAATGTTGCTTAAACTGTTAGCTTTCTTTTCCAGACTTCAATGGTACCAATTTGCTTGTGGACCACTGCTCCATTACGGTCGGCCTTAAATCGGGCCTAAATACTTGTCTTCCACTACTGTTAATTACTGTTAGAGCTTTGCATCATGGACTCCTCTTACCATCAGATGACACATTGCTTTCATTACTAGCTCAACCTAATATCAATGATGTCTTCTAAGAAAAAGGAGGCAAAACGACATCTCATACCACCCAGGTATAACACCCCATATCACCCAGTTAGAATACATGCTCCCTCGTCTGCCTCTCCTCCTTAAGCAAACATTCAGTCTTCCTTGCACCGTCTCTCTCCAAACATAGAGTCAAATGTTCCGAATGAACCACAGTCTCACTGTCCATGTGGTGTCATACTCGACACTTCCCAGAACTTCATCCTGTCTCCTCAGTTTCTCTCTTCGTCTTATGATGCTGCTCGTTTCAGTCTACTTATCGCAGATCAAACCAGAACACGCTGCCCTTAAGCCTAGCTTAATTATCCTTTTCTACTGGAACGATATTCACCAGTATACCTCTGACGTTGATCTAAGACCACATTGCAAATCCCCTCCCTCACCTCACTCTGTGAACTCCCAGTTTATTAAGTGAAGCTCGACTTACTACACTCTCAATTTAAATCCCTCTGTAAAAAAAAAAACGTTACTCTGTTACTCTTTCGCTATTGGCCAACAACTTCTTGTCCTGCCAACAACTTAATTTCTTTTGTTCCTTGTTAGCTCCCGGGTAGATTTTGTATAATGCTCCTCGGTAGTTTAACATTGTCTTCAGTGGAATGTTAATCTGTGCCTCCAGTGGGTTGCTCTAATGCTGCTCCATTGACGCTCCTAGGTAGACCCCATTTATTGCTCCTTGATGGTTTAACAGTGTCTCCAACGGGCTGGATTCTCTGCCACTGGGGGTGTACTCCATGTATCGAAATCGGCCCCAAATGTTTTTATGTCTACTACCTACCCCAAAATATGTTAGATACCTGCATGTACAACTGCATCTTTTTTATACAGTCTGCAACACCCATACCTAAGCGAATGACACTCGTGAGACTGTGCTCCTGCTACATCATGAAACCTCATGTACCTCATCAACATGTCCCATGTAGGCCAAACCAACATTTCATCTATACATTCGGAAGGGCGTCAAGTAACCCGATGCAATTGGAGTACTTGGCAATCTCGCAAGGGCTGTGAAGTGCTATATATATAATGCAACTGGACCACCCAGGAAAGTGTTCTATGCTGTGCAGGGTTATGAAAAGCACTATATAATTTTCCTTGCAATACAATACTGTCTCTCGGGTCCCCTGTGGAAGGAAAAACTAAAACTGAAGATCGGACAAGAGCTTGCTCTTTTCCAAATGATCGTGAAACTATGCAGCGGCTTCGAGTTCCATGAATTGGCATGCCATTCGTAGGATCAATAATATTTTGAAGACTAGAATAATATATAGAATTATAGATTGGTAGCAGTGACTTACAGGGATGTTTTGTACCGAGGGGTTCTGGGTGACATCAAATAGACAAGAAGAGCGATGCTCGAGTTGTCTATAATGCCACTCAGAACCCTGAGCATCTCCGTAATTAATTTTTTGTCCGTGTATTACTTGGTTCTGTACGACCTGCAAAACCGCCTGCCGCCGCTTTAAACTGGTACGCAGTGGCGGTGGACTAATAGGGAAGCCATACATAACATGGCCTCTGTTTCAAAGGTTTAAAAAAAAAAATACCTGACGTGCTTGACCAACCCCCTACCTTCCCTGACTTCTTTCCTCCTTCTGCAGCTGTGCTTTCTGCGTTTAGTGTAAGCAAACCAGTAGAGCTGCACTGACAGGCTCCCAGAGAGCCTGTCAGACTGGCCTGGAAGGCCTTTATGACTTCACAGCAGTGGGTCACCAGTTTTGCTATCAGGTATTGTGATGTCTTAGCAGTGAATTATATTCAGAAACTGAAATAAACGAGAAGCTCTCTGACAGCTACACATAACAAATGTGTATTTGGCTCAGTAAAAAAGGCATTATTAACCATGTCCAGGACAACACATCAGTATTATTTTTTAAATGGATTTGAGGCTTGATGTCTAAATCGGTGCAAGAAGATGTTCTCGCTCTGACTCGGTCAGTGATGTAATTGCCAAGTAGTAATGCAGAGTTGGAAAATTCATGAGAAGCAGCAACAAATTTGCAGAGGTATCTATTTCGTTTAAACTTCTTATTGCAGATATCTCTAATCACTTCTGATTAAAAACAAAAAAGCCAGAAAGTCGCACAGTTCCTGAGAATGGTTAATTATAATATTTCAAGAGGTTGCCTCCTATGAAGATTGGCATGATGCCCCTATAGCCCCAAAAGTGTTGCCTAATTTGGCCCGCTGTAATTTGATCTAGTGTAAATACCTGCATTGGGTTTAATAAGCTTAATAATAATTGTGTAAAATGGGTAGAGAGTCTCCCGTGTTAAACTTGTGGGCCATTTTAAGGAAGTCTCCTTTCATCATACTAAGTAGGGTTTCCAGGTCAGCCAGATATTTTGTAGAAGTCAATCAAAATGTGTTAAAAGTTCTCAGACTCCCAGTACTGGTCACTCTAAACCTGGTTTTGTTGCATATCTTAGAGGTCAGGCATTATATTAAAGTTCTGGTACATCGTGGGATTGGTGTTTGCTCAGCGAGACGCAGCTGAGTAGTGGAGAGAAGTAGGCCCCCCTACTTTGAATGGATGTTTTCGAGGAATGAACAGATGCATGTTCCCTGAGAAGCCCTTATATGAAGCCATAGAGTGTCATGTAGCAATGAAAAGTACACCAATAGATCCTTGTAGTTAGGTTCTTTATTAAACCCCCCAGCACAGAGGAATAGGTCATACAGCTATTAGGACACAAAGCTTCTCTAATAACAGCTCTCTAAGAATGCACATACACATATAAACAATTCTGGAACATACTCAATGTTCCACACAATACAGAGATCTTACAGTGATATACCTACACAGATCTTAAAGTGATATACTACACAATCCCCCTACTTAAAAAGAAAACAAACAAACAAACAAAAAAAACACAAAAATAATAATATTAAGTACAATCAAACAACTTCAAACCTTTAGGTTTTTTAACAATTCTTCCACTTGAAGTTTTGATGACAGATTCATTAGGCCCAAAATTAGGTACATCCGATGACACTTGTGAACCTTCCTTAACCTGAGAACTATCCCCAGATATAGGAACACCCTCATGAATGTCAACACCAGAAGGTGAATTATCACAAGAGATATCACCATCCTGAGACTCATCTACTGTAATGTCCCACCACCAAGATGACGAATTTTTGCACATCTCTTTATCTTTATTACTTTGAACATCCCCACGGGATACAGGTGCAAGATTACTAAAATGCCATACCTCACCATTTTGTAATAAGGCAGTATTGTTCATAACTTTAACAACCATTCTGGGTCCACTGTACTTACTCTCACCTTTAGTGGTCTTCCTGGCACTCTTAACTCGAACCCATTGACCTTTGCATAAACTGGCCTATTTAGTTCCATGTTTGGAATCATAATAGATTTTATTCTTTGTCTGTGAATCCATATGCTCTTTCTAACTTTAGTTAAATCACAATTAGTCATGCCACTTTTATCCATCCAACCCGGGTTGATCTTAGAATGTGGAATTCTACCTCTCATTAATGAAAAGGGACTTTGATTTGTTGAGCCATGAATGGTACTCCTATAAGCCCACAGCAATTTCTTCAATTCAACATCCCATGATAAGTTACCCTTATTTGCCAACTGCAATACTCCCTTAATACTACGGTTGGCTCTTTCCACAATACCTTTCCCGCTAGGATGTTAAAGAGCAGTAAACCTTTGTTGTATACCTGAAGCTAATAAATAGTTTTTCATCTCCATGGATTTAAATTGCACACCATTGTCTGATAATATATACTTAGGAAAGCCTTCCCTTAAGAAAATCTCATCTAGAAAAGTAATGACAGTTTTAGTATTAATCACATTTACTACACTGATCTCTAACCATCTTGAAAATGTGTCAATTAAGACTAGGATGTACTTCTGAACTCCATCTTGCCAAGTGACAGGACCCATAAAATCAATAGCTACAACCTCCCAAGAAAATTTAGGACAATCGGGAGTAGCTAATGGTGGATTGACAGTTTTAAAGGTTTTATCAGAGACTTCACACTGTACACATGATCTCGCACATCTTTCCACCTCTACATCCATCTTAGGCCACCAATAAAGTTGTTTAATGCGAAGTTTCTTAAGTCCTTAGGTGGAATGATTCTATCACCTCGTACAACTAACATATTGGTTCATCTCGAACTTCCCAAAAACCTCTTAAATCATCATTGATGATTTTCTTGTCCATGCCATTCCAACCGTTGACAATCAATTGTTTCAAAACGAGTAAAACTTGGTCATTGTTTTCTGCTTCTAGCCATTCTTCTTGCGTAAAACTACCTTGAGTTTTATCGAAAGAAATATGTGCAATAGAAAAATCATTCCACTGATTTTTATCTAACTCAATTAGCGGTAATGACATACGGCTTATAAGAATAATAAGAATGTATAATAAGAAGAATAAGAATGTCGTCCTGAAAAAATACCACGCCTTGCATATCACCAAATAACTCATGCATAAGCCTTTGAAAAACAGCCGCAGGGGACGCTAACCCAAACGGCATGCGGCAAAATTGAAAACACCCAAAAGGAGTGCAAAAGGAAGTAAGGTGTTTACTCATAGGCTGCAAGGAAATTTGATGATATGCACAAGACAAATCGATAGTTGAAAACCATTTAGCCCCTTTGGTTAAGGTAAGCATCTCATCGATCCTAGGAAGAGGAAAGCGAATAACAATTATATTATCATTCAAATAACTTAAATCTATGCACATGCGGATTTTGCCATTTGGGCATCTTGCGATAACGATCGGAGAAATCCAATCAGACGCCTCTACAGGTTCAATTATTCCAGCATCTAACAATTTATCAATCTCTCTCTTTACTTCATCACGAATGATGAGTGGAATGTGACGAACCTTATGTTCCTTTGGAATAGCGCTAGGTTTTAGTCTAATTTTGTGTGAAAAGCTTTGGAGATTCCCAATACTTCCATTGAAGACTTCTGGAAATTCTTTCGAAACCCAATTCTTTGTGCTTTCAGATTCACACATGACTAACACCTGTTCTGGGCTATTAGGATTAAGAATTATGTCAGGTGAGCGTTGATCCTTCCAACCCAAAACAGGTGGTCCATCTTTAGCTACATACAGTTTACATACAGCTCTTCTACCTTTAAATTCAAACATTAAGGATCTAAATCCTAACATTTCAATTTTTTGTCCAGTGAAACTAGCAGGAATTACATCTGTAGGTTGAAGTTGCGGCCCAATTTCCCTTATAAATTTCTTATCCCAATTAGATTTGGGTATCCTAGTAAACGGAGATCCAGAATCCGCTGCTACTTGTAGATCTATACCACCAAAGGAGACTATACATAAAGGTTTGTTGCTATCATCACCAGTAATATTTACAACTACTTGTCTCGCTTTGTTGCTTGAAGGATCGAACTCCTCATCATGATAATCCTCATCATTATCTGATAAGTCAGAGTCATCATTAGTTACACAAGCTACTCTTGTTTTCTTTTGAAATGTTCTTCTACATTGTTTAGTGAAATGACCAATTAAGCCACAAACCGCACACTTTGAATACTTAGCAATGCATTTATCAAACCTGGCAGTATGTGATGTGCTACCACATCTGTAACAAGCAAAAAATTGAGTTGAGTTATCTTCTTTCTTGAAACTGGAATTTTGGTGTGGTTTCCAATTTTGATAATTTTGTCTCACATTAGTATTCTTGTCTCTCCTTGTGTCATTGATCTTATTAACAGTTACTGGCTCATTGGAAGAAGAGACTGCTTTGGCACATCTATCTGAAAGTTCTGCTTTTTTAACTAACGTGATAATGTCTTTGAGACATGCATCCCCTTCTATCCACAATTTGTCTTGGACATTCTTATTCTTACTACACATCACAACTTGTTCCCTAAACATATCATCATGCAGGGGTCCAAACTTGCACTTGATGGCAAAATTCTTTAGAACAGAGATATAATCCTCAATGGTCTCATTTGTATTTTGTTTACGCTTATAGAAGGCGCGTCTAGAAACTGCGACACATACAATGGGGAATAATGGTCATCAAGATCAGCTATAGCACACTTAAACACATCCAGGTCTCCACTTCTTTCAATCTTTTGCATCTGTAAATATACTCTGAGACCTTCAGGTCCTAAACAATGCATTACATTTTTTTTTTCTGGAGACATAATACTGCCATTATCCTCTAGAGTGGCAATATAATTTAAAAAATATTCTTTCCAATCCAACCATTTGATATTAGGTTCACCTAGATTAACTAAAAATTCTTTTGGATCACTCAAGGTAATACTCATGTTACTCTGTGAAGAAGAAGCTGTCATAATTCTTGTGGAAGCTGTTCTTGACTCTCCATCCATTTCTTTTTTTTTAACACAAGAACAAATGCATAATAATAACTTGTAATCTTACTGTATAAGAACGATGAAGTCTGGGAAAGCACAGGTTAATTCCTTAAAATTGCTGTTGTATCGTGAGTTAGAACGATAAATTATAAGCTTTTAGAAGTACAGGTTAACTGCTCGATTTCCTGTTGTTCGCACTGAATAAAGAAGAAAAAAAAAATGATTAAAAATGGCCGACACGTTGCGTGCCTCCTGCGTGACCTGTGACGTCAATAAGTTGAATATCTGGTGAAGACAACAACGCGCGCCGGTTCTTACACGCGCGCCGGTTGTTTGAAGGGAAACACGCTGTAACGATGGCAGCAAGCTCGCGCTCCACGCTTCTGATTCAGTCCGCTCCCGGCTCAAATTTTGAAGGTAAACTAAGCGCTCCCACAATGCTGGCTAACACTTGAGTTCACGGAAACTTGGAAATAAACAAAGCTGGATCGCATTTGTCACCCGCATTAAATTTAAAGATAAAGGAGATTGCTAAAAGACTGCCCGCTCCTTAATTTTGGCTGCTTTTAAACGAGGTAATATCGAAATAGATAGCAGTATTAAAAGTCAGAATAAAGAACAACTCACTGATAGGAGGATGTCAGGAGTATTTTTCTTCCATGTAGAGTTGAATAAGCCAGTGGAATTTCTTGAATTTTCCCAGTAATTCGTTCTTTTGTAGAAAATACAAAGTTCATTTAAATTCCTTATGAAGCTTGCACTGAGGGATCCTGGTCCTCGTCGCCAAATCAGTGTAGCAATGAAAAGTACACCAGTAGATCCTTGTAGTTAGGTTCTTTATTACATACCCCAGCACAGAGGAATAGGTCATACAGCTATCAGGACACAAAGCTTCTCTAATAACAGCTCTCTAAGAATGCACATACACATATAAACAATTCTGGAACATACTCAGTGTTCCACTCAATACAGAGATCTTAAAGTGATATACCTACACAGATCTTAAAGTGATATACTACATGTCATTAAAAGCAAAGAAAGATTTGGAACCCCTGGCAAAATTATTGCTCTTCAGAATATCTTAATCCTGTTGAGTAATGAAATTCTTCTTTCCTGGTTCGTATGCAGGTTGACTGGGCGGCTTCAATTCGTGAATAAGATGGTGTTTACTTTTGCCTTGGGAGTACACTTCCCTATATTTCCGGAATATAATTGTTTCAATTTTCTCTTGCTATGTTTATTATCTGGTGCTTGTCTCTCCATTTGGAAATGTTGGTGAAAAATGCTTATAAAAATTATATTATTTCTGCCTGTCAGATAAATATTTATAGATCCTAAATCTTTCTCGACTATTCTTGGTTACATCTGTGATCTTGCTAGTGCAATGTCACTTTTTAGCTAGCAATGTCGTTTTTTTACATAACATTTGAGTACGCGTTAGAGTAATTTATCCTCTTCAGACCACGGCTTCCTGATATTATATTCTACGTTCCTCCATTTTCAGTTGGTTTAAATCAGGTGTTAACTGAATAGATGAACGATCTACAGTGAATTACTTTTAGGTTTACGTACCCAAAATGAGCTAGGATTCCTACTGTACTAGTAAATCACGCCAGCTTTTTCCCCAGACTTTATATGACGTAATGTGCTGCATACCTGGTAGAACACTTAGTAGAGAACTTTTGTTGTACTTCTCTAATCATGGCCTATTCAGTAGTGCACTTTGCTGAAAAACGTGAAACTGTAATTTTCCACCCTACTGTTTGCACAAAAATGAAGCTATTACCTTGTCAGGCAATGGCAGGTTATGCAAAAAAAATTTTTTTATGAGGGTGCAAGTATTATGGAATACTAGCATCCCATTAGAGCATTCCTCGAACTCTAGAGTTTCCAGTAAATTACAAAAATCATTTGCAAATGTGCAGTGTCCTTATGATTCTCAATTTCTTCTCCATATTTTGTTATTCCTTGCATAGTGTTTGGAATGGGATTGGTAAATGTCTGTTCCAGCTTGGTGGCTGATCTTAATAGATGACTCCTTTCAGGGTGGATGAGCCATACCAGCAGCATACCTCACTGTTACTTGTTTAAACTGAGAAAACTCTGGAGATTTTTATGCAAGTGAAAAGACTGGGGTAAGAAAAGTTAGAGTTCTCCCTTCTTTACGCTCCAGGGAGTATTGCAGCCTAGTGGCGAGAATAGTACTTAAACCTGCACAGCACACAAGCATAAACCATGACTGATGGCTAATGGATGAAGCAGTTTTTCCCCAATCAACTTGTTCATATGTGCAGCATCCTTTAATGCAAATCTCACATTATGTGATTTCGCTGTAGTCTCTACAGTATCACTTTTGCTCTGGGTATGAGACATTAACTCCAAATCGATATGCTTCACTTCTAGTGAACATCAAGTGTTAGTTTGTCGCAATATTCCCTATATTTGAATACCCCTAAATAGCCTCCTTAGGGATATTTTTCTTTTCCTGTACATCTTTATTTTACACAATCCGATTTCGTCGTTCTTGTGCATTCGAGCCTTGAACAGGCGTGTATGTATAACACTCGTAGAAAACATTTTTAGAGATGACACCAATGAAAGGACGTCCTAAAACAAGAAAAACGATACACTGACAGGGTGTGGGACCCTCTTCGGCTAAATGTACAAGGACCAATCACAGCCAGCCAAGGTGGAAGGCAGGTGAAATGGAACTTCATGCAAATTATCCTGCAGAATGAGATGAAGGGGCACAATGAGCACTGCAGTGCGGAACCTACCATTGGTGCCATCAGAGAGGCTATTGGTAAGTGATTTTTCATCTTGTCTTGCGTTTTTCCTCTGTGGTTCCATCGTGCTCTGTTCGGGTCCCTTGTGTGCATCACCACTGTCTTGTTGACTTATGTTCTGTGTGGTGTACAGTAATTCTCCCCTACATAGATGAAGTGCATAAAAAAGTTATTGAGGTTGAATTCAAGATTATTCCTATGCCTACCTCTTGTCTGTAACCGAACTGGACTAAAGGCAGTGCAACAAAATCTAGATGTGGCCAACAGTGCATCGTTGAACAATTAACTATATACCAGTATGCCACAGATGCAAGGAAGGGAAAAAAGTGCCTGGAGCCAGTTGCTCATTAAGGCCCGGTGCTGCTTAGCATAGTACCTTTCACTTTGGTGTTAAGTCATACTTAAACCTAGTTAGATTTGCTATATCTCTATCTTCACTGATATATATAGGCTTCGGGCCGTGTAGTCGTCTTTATACAGAGAATGTAATAACTCTTTGAACAAGAGTTGGCAATAGCCTCAATATGAATGACTGCTCTGTCCTCAGGCGCCACATCGTGCTCTACATGAGGCCTTCTCACTCAGCTGGTTGAAACCACATTCAGCAGTTATTTTTTAGGGAAGCTGAAAGCCACTGTTGGTTTGAATACTACTTGGTCCTCAGAGTACCATAAATTATTTATTGGTGATTTGTAAGGTGCTACCTGCTTCTAACATGCTGCTTCAGTGTCTGTGGGGAAAGAGAAACAATGGAGGGTGAAATTAGGTGGTGGAAAGGCCGCAAGAGCATTCACAGCACCTTGAAGAGTGCATGTCATAGTTTGTGTAAGAGTTCAACGTTTCATACAGTTTGTAATATTCCAAAGTTGACAGCAGACTCAGTGATCCAGTCATTAAGGATTAAGCAGATCTACTGCCTGGAAATTGCATTAACTCAAGCCGGGAGTCCACGTGATTGGGGTATTTTCAGAACAGGATTGTCTGAACAGGATGATCCTCAGTCATTTTCTTAATTTGAGGTGGTCCTGTTGATGTTTGAGAGCAGGTTTTTCAATCGTATGTGCTTGGAGTATTTCCATCCGCATCCTTCTTTTTAAGGGCTTACTTGTGATTCTTTTGTCATACACTGAGCTCATGAGATTGGAAGGCTTCCTGTTGGTGAAGAATTTATTCCAAAAAGTAGGATCTCGAGGCCAGTATGCGCTATGAGTGATCTAGAGCATGAGCATCATGATGGTTACTCTCTGCTTGACAGGTAAGTAATGTAAGGCTTGGAGGACCGAGGGCTGTGATCCCACTTTTTCAGCCTGAAACCGATTGCCATGTGTTTCATATCTGCTGGAAAAGTGTTTTGTAATTCATTAAAAATGTAAGCTTTTTATAGAAGGGGTTTTCATGTATGTCTATTGTCCTGGCGAGAAGAGAACGTCAACCTATTTTCTGCGGAACTCAAGTTGGCCTCATTCCCCAAAAAGCAGACGTCTGGGCAATTTTATGCTTTTCTTGAGACGGCGCAGGTTCTCTAGCTTAAGCCAAAGTGGTGTTGTAAATTGCCAACTGAGCCTTGTCGCCAAAATGTCTGTAATCAAGAAAGACACCGGGTTGCATTTTGGGGCGTTTAGGCATTGGGATCGTCATTAAGTAGTTCAGTATCCAGATACATACATGCTCTATTTACGTGTTTGTACTGGCTAACTGTCAAAGCTCTAAGTTCTGGTCCTTTGACTCCAAATTATCTTGAACATCTAAATGAATTGACTTGTTTAGGCTGCTTTTTGGCTTTAAGATATGCATGGAGGGTGTATTTGAGAAAGGAAGAGTTGAAGTATCTTTTCGTGCAGGTCTGGTGGGTTGTCTTAGTACTTCTGTTTACAGGGAGGCAGTTCACAGGCGAAGTCTTTGGACTGTAATGTGCATTTGTCAGACCTTCTGGATTGTGAATTTTTCTCGTACCATTTCGCAGTTTAATGGACGTTCAAGCATGTTCTCCTTGCTGGCCCAGCGATTCAGTGTTGCAGTCCGTAGTGGTCACAGTATTTTTCAGTACACATGATGTTGTGAAGAGACTGGTAGACTTTGTTAGGCGCCACAAGACCTCGATAATTAAGTTCATATGCCAGCTGCTGTGTGTGGTTATTGGTACCAAGGCATAGAACAATTTGTATTGTTGTTTCAGTTAATCCGAGTTTAGGTTTTCTGATCCCCTAGAAGTGCCGTCAATTGTGATCTCACGATTAGACGTACCAGTGAAGGTCAAGTTCACGTTCTTCCCTATGTTACCCATTTTACCATCTTTTATTCGATGCCTGAAAGAACCTTCTTCTTCCCCTTGGGTAAGGGCCTGCAGGAGACATTGTGTTCGGATCATCACTATGAAGGCCTGTTCAGAATCTTAGATCCCTGCCACTGTTTTGGGAACTTATACTGCCTAGCCACTTCGGTCTTTACTCTGTGCGGATACATGATCATAGCACATGTGGATGAGCCTCGGGCCCCAACTGATCAGCATCAATGCTGTGATACCTGTCCTGCCGAAAGCAGATAAGCGTATCATGGGAGGTGGCTTCTAGGAAGAAGGGGTTGCTGGGCATAGACTTCAAAAGCCACTTCTGGGAATGCTCACAGTGCTTCGTGGCCATGCCTGTGTAAGAGTGGATATGACCTTGCATGGCTTGGTACTACACTTTAGCTCAACTGCACTTTTATTCAATGTTTTCCTTGTCCAACAAGTCATTGTCCGCCATGGATCAGTTGTCCAGTGTGTCTGCTATTTCCGTGGCTCTCAGTAGGTCTTGGGCTGGTTCTGGCACTCCTTTTTCTAACAATTTAGCACTTGACTGATCAGGATCAGTAGGCCCACCTAAGGGATCTACCGCTATGACTTTAAGATAGTAGTTTTCTCACAGTAAAGCTGCATATGATCATGTACCCATCTTGTTGTATCGAAGGAGGTTATCAGTTGTGTTAGTGGGGAAAAATGTGTTGGTTCAGCTTGATCTTTTCCAAAACTGGGGTATAGAGTCTTGCAAATATAAAAATATCTAGGGCTGTAGGGTTTGCACAGGCCTAGAATTGTTAGTGTAAGAGATCGCACCTCCAGATGTAAGTGTCCTAGCTCAAATATGCCCTTCTTATGTAGGGTTGTCTATACGGCCCTTTCTAGGGTAAGTGCCAATAGGGAGTTGTTTGAAAGAGTCATTACTGAGGAAAATAAAATGTGGTCTCATGCTCTCCAAGCCCAGTTCGTCGCAGCAACCGTTTGGGGCCTAGGTTGTCTCTGAGGGAGTATTGACTTCTGTAGCACCATCAACCTATTCTTTTTCAAGTGTAGGGTGGGGAAGGCGTACGTTCAGATGGTACCAATGGGTAACATAGTGACATTGCGTGACATAATAGAATAATTCAGAATCGGGGACCTTAAGGTCCCCACGCTCGTACAGGAGGGTCCGTGTGTACCAAGCTATCCGAGCATCACCCCAGCCCAAATAAATTTAACAGGGACTTATGTGTATGACAGAAGTTCTTGTTAAGGGGGATAGGGATATTTTGAAATTAATACAAGAGTATAGTAAATACACCATTTTTAACCATCCTACTGTGCCCGCCACGGATATTGGAAGCTTAACCAAGGTGTCAAATTGATGTTTTGAAGTATCAATAGCTGAGCCATAATTTAAATGAATAATGCATTCCACCTCTCTGTGTAGGATAATTCCCAAGTATTTGACTCAATCCATGACCCCACCTAGCCGGGTTCTCTAGAAGGTCGGGTCTTGCGTTGTCTGTTAGTGGGCATATATCAGTTATTTCCCAGTTAATGATGACGCTAGAATGCCTATCAAATCTAATAATTTCTCTAATCAGTGGGAATACATTAATGGCTGGATGCCTATCAAAAGTAGAATGTCATCTACATGAAATGATAATAAGAGTTTAGCAGAGCAAAAGGACAACCCCCTGTGCAGGTGTCAGTGCCGGAGGTGACGGGCCAAGGGATCCATAGATAATATGAATAATAGAGGGGATAGTAAGCATCATTGCCGGGTGCCCTGTGTATTTGAAATGGCTCTGGTAAGAGACCATTCACTGTGACCCTGAGAGTGGGGTTAATAAAAAAAAAAGCAGGGTAAGGGCATGTAATCCTTTTAGGATGCCAACACGCCTGAGTGCCTCCACAAGGAAGAACTACTCCAGGGAGTCAAATGCTTTCTCAGCATTTAATAGTAGCGCTGCTGCCTCGAGCCCCAGTTTAAGTAGATGCAGCGCAACCAACACCGTTCAAAGATTAATAGAAGCAGATCAGTGCGGTACAAAGCCGGCCTGCATCGAGAAAACTATCTTGTCGAGTAATTGGGACAGCCTGGTTGCAATTACTTTGGCAAGGCTTTTATAATAGTAATTCAGTAATGAGAGCCCCTGTTTCTTCCACCGATATCGAGTGACTCAGAAACTGTTGATGGCCATTATCGAACCAAACCAACGCGACATCTTCTAGGGAGTTAGATATATGTAGAGCCTGTGATTCGGGACTCATACTTGTAATATGACACAAACTCTGCTGGGTTGTCATTGTTATCTACCAGTGGCATGGTCCAACAAGCTGCCCCCCCCCCCCCCCTCACCATATTGACAGGCTAGTGTATATGAACGAAAGAATTTCAGCCACGACCCCTTTCAGACAAAATGTTCGTCTGCACACTATGCTTCTTTGGGTCATGAAACATGTTTTGGTGAAATGACTGCAGGAAGCTTCCACACTTATAATGTTTTATTTTGTTATTGAGTCCTACAGGCCCTTTGGTGTGGATGAGTAGGTGAGGCAGAGCTCCCGAATGGCAACATTAGGTGTTGACAGGGAGCCATTCTGGAGATGTCAGGGAAAGGTGGTGTGAGTATGTGTGTCCATTGGCACAAAACAAGTACCTTTCTGAGTAGCTTCTCCTCGAGGTAGGCAGTGTGAATACCTTTCTATCTCTGTGCAACTTGTGGCACCATTCGAGGTGGAGAAAGCAATTAGTAAGTTATGTTTTTAACAAATTAACCAAGACATTCCAGGAACACAGGGATCCACTCCAAATGATAAATGTTGTAGGGCTACTTAATAGCTGCATTGGTGTCCTACTGCAATTTCTGTTTCGTTCTGCAGGATTGCAGTGTTTTTAATAGTGATCTGACTTTCTGTACCCAGCACTAGAATTTAACCTGCTCAGTATGCTACATAGAGAAATTCAACTCACTACTTTATTGATGTTTTTCCTTGCATTACTGTGTTCGTGGGTCAGCCTCTCTTTGTCTTCCCAACGTCCCTGTTACACATATTTAGACCTAATGATAATCTTCTGTACTTTATCTTTCCACAGAAATCCATTTGCTGAAGTTAAGCTAAAGCCAACGACGACCCATGACCGGTCGGCTCCCCTGATCTGTTGATTCAGAAACTGAGCTTGGCCTGAAAGGTGTTGCTTCTCCACAGCACTCTGCACTGCATGTGGTATGGATCGCCAAACCAATCTACATCTGACTCAAGCCTGTTCCACTGAAGCCATGTGCATTGTCATGATGTCAAGCAATCGGAAAGACTCATTCTCAAAACCTGTGAACTGTGTGGGGCGCTTCCCTGCTGCTGTGTGCATTGTATCCAATTCAGAGTGCCAGTTCTGATTCTCTTCACAGAAACTCCGAATTTGGGTGGAGCTTGAATGGAAAAGCAGTGATTCTTCGCTTAAGGGCTTTGTGTTAGATGAGAGACAACTCAAGATACAGAGGCAACATGCATTGTGTGACCCTTGAACTCTGTATCACAAATTCACAGCGGAGTACCTCTATTTATATGGACATTGCACCTCTACACAGGATTACTCATTGAAGCCAGTTGAGTGGAGCTTGCATTATCAGCTGTTTCACAGCAGCATTGCTTCAGCGATTCTTTACTGTCTTGTGCTTGTTTTGCAGATAGTGATTTGTTGATAAGCAGCTTTGGTTTATATTAAACCAACTCTGTCTGTCTGAAGACTAGACCAGATCATGGAGCATGTCTCTCTGTAGAATTCCTTGCACTGTGAGGACTTCCGACTCCTTCGGCTGTTTGTATATACGTTCACTTAGTACTATATTTATGAGTAGGAGTCCTCCTAGAGGTACTTCTAAACTGAACGGATTTTTAAATTGGACTGGTTCAACCTGTTGTAGCCCATCCCAGTTTATCCTATTGACTTGCTTCCCTTTGAAATGGTTCGGCAAAATCATTTATGCAAACCCAAAGCTGAGGTCATTATCAGACTATGCCCTAATACCGCTTTTGCTGACAAAATTCTATATTTGTGATTCTTTCATGGTTCAGGATTAGTCTTCTCTGCTTCTACTTTCACTGATAGTGATGTTAGTGGTGCCAAAGAGCGCACTCTGTGAGCTTGTATAGTTTTACCAGCTGCATCTGTCAGCATATGTTGTTAGTAGGTGCTGGATCTCAGATAAGTATAATGATTGAACAAGTGAACTGAAGCACGAGGAATACGACACAAGACCAATGTAAGTCGTCGATGGAGGGTTTATTTAGAGGAAGATGAGGACGTGTGGTAAGCGCACATGTGTAATATATTTAAGAGTGTTTATGACCATGGTAGTAAACTGTTTGAATAGAGGAAAGTACAACCTGTAAAGAAAGACTCCAATTCTAATACTGTTTACATTTGCTTAATAATATTTGATGTGGATATCCACTGAGGAGTACATTTGTTATGTAGCATGTTATAAGCAGAAAAGGTTACCCTCTCGGGTGCAACAGTCTGCTAGGAAAGTGTGACCATCCCCTCCAGCTCCCAGGCACAGATTGCATTCTCCTTAATTTTCCCCACATCCACCATTTTAAAATTAGCAAAAGCAGTGTCTATTCATAGCTTCTCTCTCTTTATATCTGTTCTCCCTGAGCCACACGGTTTATTGAGGAATTCCTGCATAGCTGCTAAAACTCAATTGTTCCTATTTTAAGCCAGAATATTGGGGGTTTTGAGGAGATGAAGGACGGCACCTCCTTACTATAGTATGGATGGACAGGATGTGGCTTTTGGGTATGACGATCTCCATTGGATATTCACTGTAACGGACCTTCAAAATGCTTTGCCTATTTAACTTCTTTCCATTGGCATAACCCTAAGTGCTTGCAAAACTTGGAAAGAAAAATGCAGTCTGATTTAAAAAAAAAAGGTCTGGCAGAACTGCTCCGCCAATCATCAAACTTGATTATCTAAGTCAAAGCAGTAGTGAATATATGTCCACGTGGCAGTTTTGTAGACT
Source organism: Lissotriton helveticus (assembly GCF_964261635.1). Lineage (NCBI taxonomy): Eukaryota > Metazoa > Chordata > Amphibia > Caudata > Salamandridae > Lissotriton > Lissotriton helveticus. The sequence continues at coordinate 1,085,970,363 of NC_136068.1, forward strand.
TCTACTGAACTAACTTGTCTTACTAAAGCCATTACTGACCATCTGAACTTCAGGTGCCAATTCCAAGGCAACCTAACTGAAATGGAGGATCCACTGGAAATGTTAATTTTTGACTACTTTCTCTTCGGCTATCCTCTCGACTTTCAGTACAAAAATGCAAACTGCAGTGGCATCAAACTTCTGACTTTCTTGCTTCCAATTTGGAAGTATGATGTATAGGAATAGACACTAGACGCGACATGTCGCTCATGTTAGTCCTGAAATACTGTTCCTGGTGGAACCAGTGAATGGAGAATCCGAGCAATAATCTTGCAGGTGTGTTGGTAAGCAGTTTTGAAAGTCCCATGGAAGTCCTCTAATCTCCTTTTCGTTTTATATACTTGTTGTGGCTGAGTAGTGTGTAGTACTGTTACCATCTTTCCATTCGTATGGGATTCTGGTCCTCGAACGTGCCCGGCTCTGGCCGAAGCCGATCACAGAAAGTACTGTGAAAGATCTAGTGCCAGATCCTCGCAGTGTACAGAAATCAGTTTCAGACTTGAAAGGCCACAGCACAAGCCGTGCCTTGCTATAATCTTTGTGAATCGAAGAAGCATTCAAATAAAAACAACCCTGAATTCCATAGAGGTCAAAGAAAGAACCATCTGCTGAGATCTCCGTTCTAGGAACCATTTTAAGGGGGTCTGGAATCAATGCTGTTGCTTTTGGATTCTCGTTGCTGAACTGCAGTGTTCCATTTGCTGAGCTATTTCACGGACAATTATGTATTTTTGTCATTTCGTCAATCCCAAAAAATAGACCAGCCTTAAAAACAAAGATGTTTAGTTTTATACTTTGCCTCTTGTGCCCCACGCTTTTCAAGGAGGGAGGGGGTGTGGACGGTGACCCTTGGAGCCACAAGGCTTAATTTGTGTGCCCAAACTCTGCCAAGTACAGCTTCACAGCCTTGTCAAAATGACGTATGCCAAAGAGGAGTTCTTTATCACGATTTAGAAATCTTAGAAAATATTGTTTGTAGGACATAGGGTAGGTGAATTCTTAACGTGCAATATGTCTGTTCCCACTGCCTTCAGAACTCAATATAGAATGGTGCAGGTCTTTGTGTATGTCGAACATACGAATCCATGACACAACTGCAAGTACCAAAAGCACAGCTGCTTGAATATTATTATTTTAATGAAGGATAGTATATTTATCATGTATAATTAATCAGCTTGTACAAAGTTTACCAAGGCTGGGACTTGAAGTACACAAATTTGTGTTGTAGGCTGAAAAAGCTTTGCACAAAGTTTCCTTTGATCTGTGATGTACTATCTCCTTTTTTTAATTTGGTAACTAGGGTTTGTGAATAAATGAATTGATTAAAGTAAATTTCCGGATGGGCTTGCCATCCACTCGTCTCCTTGTGTTGTCTCTGTTGTCCTATTTCTTATTTCAGGACTAGAGAGCTTCCTTGCAGAGGCATCACCGTTCGCAAACATCAGGACCACGATGGCCACATAGTCTACCCATGTGTTACCACACCTTTTTGTTTCACAGATCATTCATGCGCATAGTCCTTCTGGTTACCCTGCACTGTACGTCCAGTATATGTGACTGGCCTTTGTGAATGTAGTCAGAGTTGTTCACCATCATCTCTGTGGGTTGGTTGGAACTCTGCGTTCCTTGTTATACGTTCTGTCAATAGCTATTTCCTGATGTTAATTCTGAACCTTACACCTTCAGACTCTCAATTTGGACCACTAATTTGTGTAGTACTCTTCTGCTGAATAATGGAATTTTTATTTATTGTGATTAAGGCTTGCTGATATCGCTCAAGTCATGCTCGGATTACCTACCAGTAATCTTCATTACTCTGATTCTTCCTTACTTGTCCCATTACTTACTCATGTCGTGAGTGTGCACATTCACTCCCTAGAAGTCTCTTCTGAAAATCGTTTTTCCCTTTTCATGAATGTGTCAAACGATGTTGATAAGCCCTACCCTTCCACTTACTGTTTCCATATTAATTCGAAAAGAAAAGGGCGGATGAAAGAACAGGGTGGGACATTAGTAATTAACTTGGCTACAACAGTGTTATTTAGCTTTCAGAGAAGTGTCTGGGCGCTCTGCCTGGAGTAGACGCAAAGTGTGTTTAGGTTTAAAAGTGTATGTGGTGCAACTGGTGAGCGGGAAAACCCTCTAACCGCTCCAGAGTATGTCTGAGTTACCAGACATACAGAATACAATACAAAAAAATACCTTATGCACACACTGCCAAAAACATCTACATTCGTATCTCTATTAAAACAACACAATACTGTAAGGCCAAAGACAACAACATTAATCAAGATTCTTGGCACTATGTTGCTGTGATTCTCAAAGGTTTTAATGGTTCCACAACACGTGTTTCGTCGCGTTAGGAACAGTGTTCGTAACTCCTCAGGGCTTCGGTATTTAGAATGAACAGAGCTACTAGCGCTGCATTGACTTAGCTATTCATTCATTTGATAGCGCTACACGATCGCTTCATATCGCTGCACTGTCGGATTTATTTATTTAATTGTGCTGCACTGTCTAAATCACTTATTTAATCTGCGCCGCACTGTCGCTTTTATTTAATTATTAACGCGACGTCGCTGAGGCAGTTACTCTGTATTTAAATACAATACAGCTGATAGTGCGTGTAAGGCTCTTCCCTTTAACACGCTGTGCATTTGATGCCCCTGGCTGTGCTCGCCTTTGACCCTCCATTTTGTGCTGTTGTTGTTGTTGCCGCCCCTCCTCCCGCCACCGCCTCCCAGCTGCTGCCCCTCCCACGCTCCGCCCCCTCCACCATCCATTTATGACCAATGACCTAACGCGCAGCGTCCACGCGCAGCGACCGCGCACAATCCGCGCCGAAGGTGCGCCAAAGGTAAGCCTGTCTACGCCTGGCCCGCGCCCAGCGCCATAGCCCCTGGTCCTCGTAATGCCCACCCCTCCCGCATTACTTACGATGCCACCACCCTCCTAGCCCTCAACTCCGGCCGTACCCTCAACTGCGTCCAAGCCGCTCCTGGACACACACATGGACCCTTTTCCTGCAACTCCTGCAAGTTCGACGCCACCAAGAACAACTCCTCATCTACGATCACACAACAGATACCCGACCCCAACCACCTACAATGCATCCTGCTCAACACCCGCTCGGTCCACAGGCACGCCATTGACCTCTGGAATCTACTAGACACCATCTCTCCGGACGTCGCCTTCCTAACAGAAACATGGATGAACGCCACATCAGCCCCAGACATCACCATTGCCATCCCGGAAGACTATAAGATCATTCGCAAGGACCGTACCGGCCACACAGGAGGAGGCATCGCCATCGTCCATAAGAAATCCATCCGCATCTCAACCAGCTCTGACGTCAATCTCGCCAACTCTGAACACCTTCACTTCCAGATCCACATTGACCCCAAAACCACACTCAGAGGCACCCTCCTTTACAGGCCACCAGGACCCCGCGCACAGTTTAGTGAAGACATCACGGACTTCATCACTCCACACGCGCTCCCCTCCAAGGATTACATCCTTTTGGGAGACCTCAACTTTCACCTTGAAAAGAACAACGACCGCAACACCACCACCCTTTTGGACAACCTCGCCAACCTCGGACTCAAACAACTTGTCACCACCTCCACCCACATCGCAGGTCACACACTCGACCCTATCTTCACCTCCAGCAAACATGTCTCCTTCAGCCACACCACAGCTCTCCTTTGGACTGACCACAACTGCGTTCACTTCACCTACAACAAGCCCACACCCAACAACCACCCCCAACCCACTCTGCAAAGAAACTGGAACAAAATCACAATCGACCAGATCTCCACATCGCTTCTTCAAATCCCCCCAGCCCACTCCTCTAACCCAGACCAAGCAGCCACCAACCTCACCCAATGGTTATCCAACAGCGCCGACATCTTAGCACCACTGAAAAAACGACAAATCAAACTAGGCAGCAAAAAGGCCTCCTGGTTCAACGATGATCTTAAGAAATCCAAGAAACTCTGCCGCTCCCTTGAGAGGGCCTGGAAAAAAGACCCAACCACCAGCACCAAGGACGCCTTCAAAAACGCCACCCGTATACATCACCAACTGATCCGGAATGCCAAGAAAGCCGCTTTCAAGGACCGACTAGATAACAACGCCCAAAACAGCAAGGAATTATTCAACATCGTCAAGGAATTTACCAACCCCTCGGCCAACTCCAACGACATCACCCCCTCTCAAGCCCTCTGCGACTCCCTAGCCTCATTCTTCCACAACAAAATCGCAGACATCCACAACAGCTTCGACAACAGACCCGAAGACCAACCCACCCAACCCCCTGCAGGACCCCCACCCCCCCTGGACACCCTCAATGACTGGAAGCCAATCTCCACTGAGGACACCATCCGTCTGATGAACTCTATCCACTCAGGATCCCCCACAGACCCATGCCCTCACCACATCTTTAACAAAGCAAACTCCATTATAGCACCGCACCTCCGAGACGTCATCAACTGCTCCCTCAACTCCGCAACCTTCCCGGAAAGCTGGAAACATGCCGAACTCAGCGCCCTCCTGAAGAAACCCACAGCTGACCCCACCGAACTCAAAAACTACCGCCCTATCTCACTCCTACCATTCCCGGCCAAAGTCATCGAGAAAGCGGTCAACAACCAGCTCGCCGCATTCCTCGAAACCAACAAATCACTCGACTCCTCACAATCCGGCTTCCGAGCCAAGCACAGCACGGAAACCGCCCTCATCGCAGCTACAGACGACATTCGAACTCTACTGGACAATGGAGACACAGTCGCCCTCATCCTCCTCGACCTCTCCGCAGCCTTCGACACGGTCTGTCATAGCACCCTTTTACAACGCCTCAGAAACGTCGGAATCCACGGAAAAGCACTAGATTGGATCACCTCGTTCCTCACCGGAAGAACACAGAGAGTCCGCCTCCCACCTTTCAAGTCAGAGGCCACTGAAGTCATCTGCGGCGTACCCCAAGGGTCCTCACTCAGCCCCACCCTCTTCAATGTATACATGAGCCCCCTCGCGGCCATCGCACGCCAACACAACCTCAACATCATCTCCTACGCCGACTACACTCAACTGATCCTATCACTCACCAAAGACCCGAACACGGCCAAAACCAACCTGCATGAAGGAATGAAAGAAGTAGCCGAATGGATGAAGCACAGCCGTCTGAAACTGAACTCAGACAAAACAGAAGTCCTCATCCTAGGCACCTCCCCCTCCGCTTGGGATGACTCTTGGTGGCCAGAGGCCCTTGGAAAAGCACCTATCCCGACGGACCACGCACGCAACCTGGGCGTCATCCTGGACTCCTCACTCTCGATGAACAGACAAGTCAACGCCGTCTCTTCATCTTGCTTCAACATTCTTCGCATGCTCAAAAAAACATTTCGCTGGATCCCCACTGAAACTAGAAAAACAGTCACTCACGCTCTGGTCACGAGCCGACTGGACTACGGAAACACCCTCTACGCCGGTACTACAGCAAAAACCCAGAAAAAACTCCAACGCATCCAGAACGCTTCTGCCAGGCTCATATTAGACATACCACGTAACGAACACATCTCTGGCCACCTGAAAAACCTCCACTGGCTCCCCGTCAATAAGAGGATTACTTTCTGGCTCCTAACCCACGCACACAAAGCACTCTACGAAATCGGACCCGAATGCCTCAACACACGGCTGTCCTTCCACACCCCCCCCCCCGCCAGCTACGATCCTCCAACCAAGCCCTTGCCACTGTACCTCGCATCAACAAAACGACCATGGGAGGTAGATCCTTCTCCTACCTGGCAGCTAAAACATGGAACTCACTTCCCACTCATCTTCGCCTTACTCAGAACCACCTAGCATTCAGGAAGCAACTTAAAACGTGGATATTTGATAAATAATTCCCCACCCTCCCTCAAGCGCCTTGAGACCCTCTGGGTATGTAGCGCGCTATACAAATTTATTGACTTGACTTGACTTGACTAGTATAGGTCGCTCCACCGGTGATAGTTCCGACCCAGCGGGGCCCGTGACCATCCGTAACCAGTGTGTCGTTAAAGGTAGCCTATTAAGTGTACATCCTTCGTACAGATTGAAAATCAAAAGGAAGCGCCGTGGATAAATGGTCTCAAGGCGACTCAGAGTGGTTGTCGCACTTAAATCTTGTTTGTCAAGGCAGTATGCCCGGGAATCCTGTTGTCTGACTGGAGCGGATAACCCTCAGTCGGTACGTAATTGAGTGATAACGAAGCGTTGGCCACGTCTCGTCTTCCCGTGTCGCTGTGTTCCGAACGGAACACTGCGACCCGGGAAGACGAGACGTGGACATCGCTTCGTTATCACTCAATTACGTACCGACTGAGGGTTATCCGCCCCAGTCAGACAACAGGATTCCCGGGCATACTGCCCTGACAAACACAATTTAAGTGCGACAACCCGTACACTTAATAGGCTACCTTTAACGACACACTGGTTACGGATGGTCACGGGCCCTGCCGGGTTGGAACTATCACCGGTGGAGCGACCTATACTCTGTTCATTCTACATACCGAAACCCTGAGGAGTCGCGAACACTCTGTTCCTAACGCGACGAAACACGTGTCGGCTGGTTGTGGAATCATTAAAAGCTTTGAGAATCACAGCAACATAGTGCCAAGAATCTTGATTAATGTTGTTGTCTTTGGCCTTACAGTATTGTGTTGTTTTAATAGAGATACGAATGTAAATGATTTTGCTAGTGTGTGCATAGGACATTAGTAATGAGACGAGTAAAGAAGAATCAGAGTAAGGAAAAATTGCCAGTTAGTCGTCTGAGCTTTACCTCATCTTCATCCGTCCTTGTACCATTCCTTATTCGTGGAGGCATGCCAAAGCAAACCTCTTTCAGCAGCCCCAACAAGAATACACAAGAGCACCAATATATGGGAGGAATGTAAAATTCCAATCCAAATTCTTTACCAGCACTGGAAAATAGAGGTCCCTCCTCTAGCTCCTGATAACAAAGCCTTTTAAGACATCAGCAGGAAATTTAAAGGAAAGGAAAAAAACGAAAATACCACTCTGGTGAAAGGAAACCGAGAACAAGGGGCAGACATAGAACTACTTATCCGCAAGACAAAAAACAACTCTGATCCCTGTCCAACATTTAATCTATACTGCATGATAAAAGTGGAAAAAGAGGGCCACATTGTGACTTTGTAAATGACCCTAATAGAAACACCTGACAACTCAAACGCTGCCATACCTCTGGTAAATTGGGGTGTTATTCTTCCAGTTATCTTTACCCACTGCCAGGTAAGCCGAAAAGATAACTGTCTTCACCCATCTGACAAGGGTAAAGGCAGACTGTTTTTCCCCTTTCTTCACAGAACCAAAACAGCTAATCTAGATTGGTCTGACTACATCAAAAAGCTCACTAGGGGGTCATAATCATCCTCCTTCTAGTAACACAGGCAGAACTGTCTTCTGGTCCCTGCGAAATGCTGAATTGGTAAGAACCTGGGATCCAAGGACAGAACTATCTCATCAAATATTCTTAATTATGGGGGATGGCAAACTAGTTTATTTTTCTCCCTCCGACACTGTGGTGTGGTAATGGCTACCAAGAAGAACACTTTGAGGGTAAGATATTTCTCTTATTCCTCCTGTAATGGTTCAAACGGATGCTTCTGTAGGTAAAAAAGGACCACTGGGAGGTCTCAGTTTGGTACAATCTGAAAACCCTTTAAAAGTCAAGACGCCTTCTGTTAAATTGTAGATACATTCCACAGAGGTAAACAACATATCTTGATGGAGAACAACTAGAGTTTGAGGTTGGATACTGAGAGGCCCTTCTCAAAACCCTGTAGACACTGAAAAATCCCAGTAGTTGGAGCAGAAATGGGCCACAGAGATTTTGACCTGCACCACCTTTCAATAGAACCCCAATAGGCCCTGTTTTTGGATAAGCGTCTTGGTTGTTAGGAATGGGAAATTGAGAATGAGAGCCCCTTGTTCAGGATGCCTTCCATTTCAACCTCCAAACTGAGTTTTAGCTTAGCCAAAATTTTCACTGGAGGAACTGGATAGCTCAGAGGAGTGGGTTTAATGGAAGCAGTCACTCCACCACGCCCCACCCCCAAAGACATGAGCTTCAGGAGACGAGACCAAGATCTTCAGACCCAAAAGGGAACTATCATGACCACTTCTGCTGTTTTTCCTCATCTTTCTACCAGAACCTTCGGAATCAAGGATGGGAGAATCTGTTTCCAAATGCCCCATAGTCTGTAACCTCGGGTGGTTAAAATTGAGGCACGCTGATGTTAGGGAGAGGCATGTAGGTCTGCGTCGTAATTTCCTCTTGCAAAATCTGTTGCAAACCTGGTGATGTAAGACACACTCCTGAGAGGATGGAAACACCCAACTCAAGTAATCTGTCTGACACTTCAGAGCCCCCATAATGTGAATGGCCCCCAGGCTCTGAAAAGTGCTCTCTATCCAATACCAGATGAGATTCACAAAGTTGGGGGAGGCAAAACGTGCTGAACTAGCGTTTCACATATGACTTTGCTACACAGTAGTCCACTCAGGCCACTACATATTGTCCTGTCAAGGGGTGGAAAAAATGTGTAGACCTTTCCATATTGCTGTCCACTCTTTCCAGTTCGAGGAATTGTGGCTCTCCTCCAAGGCCCAGAGACCCTGAGCTGTTTGTTCCTCCAAAACCGCTCCCCAACCCAAACTGCTGGCATTGGTTGTTAGAATTTTGGGCACGGTTAGAGACAGGGATTGCATTGTTCCTGGGAAGAAGTAATCAACCACCAATGAAGCTCCGCTTGGATTAGAGGGGAAATCTGAAATCCTAATTTTCCTGCGCTTGGTTCCAATGGCTTAGGATATGCAAACCACCTACCCCGATATAGACTAGACCAACGTATAATGTCCAATATTGCCGCCTAGACAAAAAGGGAAAAAAGGAACAAGAACTAAGAAAACTATTCAAATAAACCACAGAACCCAGACAAAAAGGTAAAGGTAAAGTAGCCTTCTTACCATATTCCCTTGGATTTGTAACCAATCTTTCGCTGAAGCATGCAGTTTTCTCAATAAACCCAGGACCAGCCTCTTCAATTTGGTGTGTCTGGCTTCCAAAAGGAAGACTGATCCTTGAACAGTGTTGAATATGGCTTGAGGTTCATTCACTATTCCTGTTGCATTCGCTAGGGCTTTTTTTGCTGAGAGGGAATTTTTTGATTAGCAGATCTTCTAGTTTAGGGTAGACTATACTGCCCCGAGAATGGAGGAGGTCTATCACTGGAGCTAGAACCTCCCTAAAGACTCAAGGGGAGCTCTTCAGTCCAAACAGAAGCCCTTGAAACTGCCAATGATGGCCTCCTACTGCACATCGGAGTAACCACTGTGAAATGTAAACCATAGGATTATGAAGGCAAGTGTCCTGGGGCCCTAGTAAATGGATGGGGTGGAAGAGCCTTCTCACAGGCTGCTGCCAAGGCATGGAACTCTTTCCCTGCTTCCCTTTCGGGTCAACAAGCTCACTCAATCTTCCGTAGGACCCTCTAGACCTGGTTGTTTCCAGCGAGACAGGTTTGAGTACATAATGCTGGTTGTGCCTGTAGGTTTGTCTGTTCACAGCGCCTTGGGCTTAGTCCGCGCTATACAAATTCCCATTCATTCATTCATTCATAGTACCGATAGGGACCACTTTTCCTGTTTGCGCCAAGGTACACCTTCAAATGGGCGTGCCGTGCAGTGCCTCTGTGTTTCACTATATAGGCAGCAACGTGCCTTCACTTTAACCCCTTCGATGCTGATGACGAGCTCAGCTCGTCATCAGCTACGGCGCTCCTGTGCTGATGACGACCTGAGCTCGTCATGTAACGCGGGTTTTCGAAAAACCCAGCACACAGCGGGAAAACCGCTAGCGCGCAAGGGGTTAAGGAGGGATTAGCGCTCCCTTTGCAGGCGAGTACAGTGAGTGATTGCACCCGCGTGCAAGGGGCTGTCTGGAGGGTCCATCGCCCTCCTCACCTTACCTCTCCCTGATGGCTGCTATCCAGGGGTGCGCAGTGGGTCTCCTTTTGGTGGCGCCTCCTGACAGCTTCTTTGCCTTTGGGCCTGCATCCATAAGTGTGTGGGCGCAGACTTAAAGAGATTCCACCTTGCAAATGAGAGGACGCCCTTTGAGATAACACTGGCGCTACATGTGTGCCAGAGCTATATGTATTGCAGAATGGGCTGCATAAGCGTCTGCCTCCCCCTTCTGTAATGCCATAGTGCCCCGAGGGTGTGCAAAGCAGGCACACATGCCCATTGCACTCCAGGTGCACTATCTGTTATACATATGGCCCCTGGAGGTCGACCTTCGATAGAAAATCCCACGGAGAGACTAGGGGGATAACCTGTTGCAGGTATTCATCTTGAAATTAAGTGTTGAAATTTACCTGATTAGGTATCTGTCTATTATTCGAAAATTGCCTGAGACCTTCTTGACCAGGAACACTCTTCAATAACAGCCGCAGCCTCTCTTTCGAGAAAAAGGAACCTCAATGATGTCCTTTTTGTGCAGAAGATATGTAATGCTTTTCTCTAGAGCTTCTTACAATCTCTCTGGACCACAGAATCTGTAAAAATGGTGGTTCTTGAAACTCTGGAGAGACCTCTAGAAAGTATCCCTGAAACACTGACTGAAGAACCCAGTTGTCGAAGATTCATGTCTTCCATGCATCCTGAAACTGCAGCAGACGACCTTCCCCAGGACTATGTTGAGCACAGTCTAGTCAGGAGGCCTCCTTGGAACCTTTCTTATAATAGACTCCCTGTAGGTTGAGAATTCTTACATTGAACTGAGACCTACTCTGTTGGAAATCTGATTTTCTCTTCCTGTAATGTCCAGACTTCCTTTTTCTCCCTTCCCAGGATTTTTGTTTGACAGAAAGGCAGTACGTGCTTTTGGCTCTTGAAAGACTTCGTATTAACCTCTTCTAATTCTTCGCCAAAGAGACTGCGACCCAAAAATGGCATTCTAAATAGGCAATTCTTTTGAGCTGCCTGAACTATCCAACCCTTCAAATGCAAATGTCTTTTCTCAGCAAGTGAACCCACTATGTCAGAGAAGAACTTGCCCTTCACCTCCATGCGACCCAATGACTGTGAAAAGTCCTCCCCCTCTTGAACGACAAATATGTAGCGAACGCCTGAGAAGTATACACATCCTAAATCTCCAAATTTATGGCTAGGCTGAGACCAGCCTGAACTCTCTGTAAATCGGTCTCTACTTATCCACTAGTTCCAGTGAAGTGTCCTCCTCAGTCAGCAGAGGCGACGTCCCACTGAGATTGGTAAGTAAAGGGTTAAGAGTGATAACACAAGTAAACTCCTTTTCCGCTTTCTTCACCGGATACAACCTTTCCATAAACCTGGGTACCGGTACCCTCTCAGGATCGCGCCATTCCTGCTTCAAAGCGTTCTGAATAGCAGGAATCACAGGAACCTTTGGAACTGAAGGTCACTGGAACTATCTGGACCATTCTTCACTTGGACTGATCTTCATTGGCTGTAAGCTGGAGGTTAGGGCAGAGGTAACGCACAACTGGTAACACACAACTGGTTCCAGGTCCCCCTATAATATATTATTTCCCTCTGGAGAAAGTTTCGGATGGAAAAAACACACCTTCCTCATCGTAATCAGGAGATGCCCAGGAAGGTACTGGGGAAGGACTAGAAGCTAGCAGAATGAACCAGCCGAGGAACTAGGCAAGACTTGGGAAGGACTTCCTCCACAGAGTCTATTGTATGCTTCAGACATTTTCTTAACCATCCATTGGATGTGAAATTCTGAGACTTGGAGGAGAGTGATGCCTATGGCCTCCTTCCCGAACACTATGTGGAAGCCTGTTAGGGGATACATGGTGAGTCTTCTGAGAGTGCTTTCTCCTAGCTAATCAGCTAGTCTCACTGTAGAACAGGGAGGAGGGAGAGTATATATAACTTAGGGGTCCTAAATGCAGAGGATCAGCTAACTACCTGAACAAAAGGATGGCGAATTGCAGGCAATAGGAAAGACACCACAGGAAGAAGTAAAATAACGAGTAGGCAGAGCTCAGAACCTCTACCCTTCAACCAAAAGCAGCAGATGAGTACTTTTTCTATTCCCACTTCAATACACAATTTGAAAACGATACCCAAATAAAGCATATAGAATTAAAAGCATGGTACTCATTCTCTTCTCTATCATTCTTCTTTAACTTGGGAAAGAAAAAGTACAGAGCCCGGGCCTCATCTACCACCAGGGGCGGCGACCCACTGCTCTCTGAGTAGTGGAAAAATAAAATGATAATAGAATCGTTATTATTTTATTTTTTGTAGCTTCCTGCCTGGGTTAGGGCGGGCATGGCTGGTGTCACACAGGGAGGCGAGGTGGGTGCTCTATAAGTGCCCATGACGGTTTGGCCAGCAGTCTTGGGCAGGCCAGTCAGCGCACTTTGCATGTTCTCCATCGGGTTGTAATTCACAGCCTGGGTGGAGGACATGCACAAGCTCCCAGTCCCCCTCTGAGTGCCGAACCATGGCGCTCATACCAATCACAACGTTCCATTGCAGCATTATGTTTGGCTTGGGGGAGGCTGTGTGCTTCTTGCTGTCGGAACTCGCCAGAAAGAGAAGCAATGATGGAGGAGAGATGGTGGCCATGAAAGGTAAGCCAATCTTTCCTTGCAGGCCGCCATTGTATACCATATCATTAATGTAGCGTCCAGGCAGTCGCTAATAAGTTTAAAAGGGAATGGCCCCTGAGCAACTGCAAACCCAACAACCACGTGGTGCCCAAGCAGCATCTGTGTGATAAAAAAGATGCAGCACCCCTGGGCAATTGGAAACAGGGAAGGCTTTAGGGCTGTGTGACTGCACTGGGTGCGGACCTGGGGATGGGGGGGGCTGGCCTCAGGTGGGGGTGCTGTGGTTGGCAATAGGTTATGATTTAAAAGCACCTCCTAGGGAGTTCATCGATCGTCCAGCTTTCAGGCAGCAAAAAAAATGTCAAGATCACTCTTGTGATTAATGTGCCTGCCAGAGAGAGAGAGAGATCGAAGTTTTGCCTAGTGGCAATTTTGACTCACCTTAAAGTAGCGCATGAGGCTTAATATGCCTGCTGCATAGAACAGGTCTGTATTTTATGTTAATAGCTGAGTAAAGCCAGGTTTTACCAGTGCTTAGCACTTTTGCTGGGTGGAAGTGAGGAAATACGTGGAGTAGGTCATGGGGAAGGGGAGCATGAAAAAGATTGTCGCACAAGGCGCCACCAGTGCTAAAGCTGCCCCTGACTGCAAACAGAAAATGGACACAACACCTACAACAATGGTGATCCCTTTTTTATACATCTGCCAGATAAACAAGTCTAAACCAAGTTAAACGTGATAGAGCCTCCTTCTTGCCTCCTGCTCATAAATATGACAAAATAATTCTCAGTGAAGCTATATGATGGCAATTGTGATAGAGAATTTATCTTATTTTAACGTAACTGTTCCTCAGAACACCTTCATTACTGATCAGATCAAGATCATCTTCTATCTCCCACCCCCTTTTCCTATGCACTCGAACCCGCCTAATGGTACCTCTCACACCATTAAGGTCTGCACTACAATTTCCAGGATCATGTTCTCCATCCTCAGAACAGTAATGACTATAGAACTGTCCGAACAAGTAACCCGTGATCTTAATCTAATCCATTATCTGATATTTTCCCGGCTCTGACTGTATGTTGCTATACACCACTCCAATCACAATACATCCTGGCGCTCTTTGACTTGTCCATCTGCGTCCAGCTTCCTATCAGACATGGATCCTGTTTCACTCGATGCAATAGACACCTACCTGGAATTTGACGGCCGCAATGCCCATAAAATTAAATACCCACCCAATCTAACCAAAAAGGCCTCCAAGAACTTCAAACATAGACTTCTCAATCTGCACCCAGAACCCCTAATCTCTGACCCCTACTACTACGCATCTAAAGGAACCATAATAAATGATCTCATCTTCTACACACAAAAAAAGAGCCCAATGGAGGAAAGCCATCTACTTGATGCTCTTGATCTCTACATCCAGGAAAATCTTGCACAGCCTACGACTATACATTGCTCCCTCACCCACCTTCAATGCAAAAATAACCATTACCATTTATAATAATGAGATAATCCTCATCCAGTCATCAAATCGTAACCTAGATCTATTCAACAGATTTTTCCCCATCATCAAACATGCAGTTTCTAATAAAGACTCAGCCCTCTCTCTAGATCATCCTAGATCTATAGACGACCGACAGGCACCCCAAATATTGTCCTTACCCAGGCTAGCCACATTAAACAGTCCACTCTTATCCCAAACACCCCACCATAACACCCACCATAGCAATCACCCCCCGCAAAACCAACTCCTCCATACCCCCTGATGGACTAGAGTGTTTCCATCGAATCACCAAACCAATACGTGCCCCCCAATCACTGCAACAACAAGGGCCACCGAGTCACACAGCAACGAAAATATCTCCTCCATTCCGACCCCAACCCCGATTTCAGAATACAAGCCTGAAACCATCTCGAGCCAGACCTCCCCTTTACCATCACTCTCAGACCAGCACCAACCCAATTACACAATCCAGAGCACCTCCCGGCCCCATGACACAAACCACAGCCACATGCTCCTATGCCTCAATAGAATCTAGACTTGACAAAATTACACAAGATCTATTCCAACTCAAGTCTGACCTACAGAGACTAATAAATATCACGTCAGAGCTGGCCTATAACGGATGGCTAAAAAGGACTCCAGAAAGTAATGGGCACATCCACCCACAACCCAACACATCCCACTCACGGCTACCACAAACAGGCACTCCTTACAACAGATTGGCAGCCATCTCACCATGCCCTCTCACAAGATGGCAATCTATACCCTACCACAACGCCCCCACGAGGCATGTCAGGCTTAAGGATTCGCTAACGAAAAATGACATACACTCCCTTCTCCTCACATCTTATCCGGCACACCACGAAAACCCAGACATCTGGATTCCCATACTAACAATTGCCTCAAACCCACACAGAGAGCCTAGGCCTAACTCAGGAGAAGTAAATAAGTCCAACCTTAAGCAGGTCCCCATTGTACTGACAACCTCAGTTGATACCAAACCACACCTGAAATGCTTGCTTCTAAATTGCAGATCGACCATGAAACATGCAGTGGATATTGCTGGCCTCATCCTTTCCCACAAGCTTGACCTCTTAGTCCTAACCAAAACATGGCTAAATGACTCCTCTGCACCAATTCATATTAGTCCCGCCTAGCTATGACATTAGAAGGTCAGACAGACCGAATGGACTGGGTAGAGGCGTTGCCTGCATACACTACAGTGACCTCGCGGTGAACCAGTTGCAAAACGCCATGTTATCCACTTGTGAATACCTCTGCGTAAACATTGCGAGTAACAACAAACCATTATGTACACTACATGTGATCTACCACCCTCCACGTGACAACCTCTTGTTCATCTAACAAATCATGGAAATCATTACTACCAACGAGGACAACATTGCTCACAGATCTTCCTCAGAGACTGCAACCTTCATTGGAACGATCCTAATGACCCCTCAGTTAACAGCCTAAAATCCTTTCTAGTGGAACTTAACCTGAACCAAATCTGTGACAGCCCTACGCACAACCTGGGAGTGACCTTGGACCTAATCATTGCTAAAGCAAACTCCATTCAACTCGAGTCTATCGTCCCATGCTACTGGACAGATCACCACCTCATCACCGAATCAGTGAGGACACATAAACCACAACTTAAGAAACCCAGACAATGAAAAAGGATCACTCACAACATAGACCTTAATGACTTGACATCCCTCAGCAATAACATTTTACCTCCTCCAGTGGACATGTCTGATGTCAATGACCTTACAAACCATTGCAACAACTCCATGACGACCTTTTATGTTACAGCTGCGCCCTTACAGGTAAAAAGACTGTCCACTAGAGACTCCAAACCATGGCACAATAGAGCCTAAAAGAAGAAAGACGCAATTTGAGACTAGCCGAACGAGTGTGGAGATCCTCGCCGTCCCTAGAACACTTAAAGCACCTGCGATCCCTGAGGAACATCTACAATATTCACATCAGAAACTCCAAAGCAAATTTCTTCAGAGTTCAACTAGACAAAGCCAAAAATTGTCCAAGAAAACTGTTCCAACATCAATCTACTCAAAAACCCAACCCCTGCACAATGAGATCCCTTCTGCTGCCAAACTGCAACATATTTGCCTCCTTTCTTGAAAAGTCTAAAAAGATTGAAAGTGATCTCCAAAGAGAAATTGAGCTCCTCTCAATGATACCCCGAATAGCCCAGGCCAGCATATGATTGTTCAGCACCCAGACCTACATGGACTCTCCCTCAAAAACAACGCGTCGCGAGACACTCTCAAAACCTTTGATGAAAATGCCATTCTTAATATCTTAACAACACTTAAACCATCAAACCTCTTCTGCGACCCTCTACCAGCTAACATCTTCAATGAGATTATAACCTCTTTACTCCCTCTCTGGACTAAGATAGTGAATGCTTCACTACTCCAAGGGGCATTACCAGACTGCCTAAAATCAGGGCAGGTTACCCACATTCCTAAAAAAAACGGGGACCATACAAACCCCATAACTTCCGTCCCATCTCCACCATTCACTCTCTGGCAAAGCTCCTCGAGAAATGCGTACATACCCAGCTATGCAATCACATTTATCAGTTCCACCTTATTGACCAATTCCAATCTGGTTTCCGTTTGGGTCACAGTCCTTACCCACATAGTTGATGATGCATTTAAAATACTAGATCAGAACAGATCTTGCCTCCTAATCCTCCTAGACCCATTCTCAGCCTTCAACACGGTCAAACATGACAGCTTCCTTGAATTACTTGAACACAGAATGGGATTATCAGGGGTTGTCCTAAATTGGTTTGCCTCATTTCTACACAACAGAACTCAAAGAATTAAGGTTAACCAATCCTTGTCCACTACCAGTCCTGTCACTTTAGGGGTCCACCTAATCACCTACTCTCTTTAACCTGTTCATGGAGCCTCTAACTGAAATTCTGAAATTTTCCAATGTACAATACCACATGTAGGCAAACGACACCCAACTATACCTTAAAATCTCCTCTCCTGAGGATATCTGTCTACTCAACGCAATGCTTAAAAAAATCCAAAACTGGTTAACGAGAAACCACCTTAAACTCAGCTCACTCAAAACCGAATTCCTCTTAATTGCCCCCACCAAAAAGATCCCTCGACATCGGAGATTGGATGAAACGCCTAACAGTTTTCAACTGCATTCCACACATTATAGATTCCACAAGATCACTAGGAATTACACTTGACAAGAATCTCAACATGCAAGAGTACATCAGCGCAGTCACCAGAGCAGCAAACTCTCAAATGAGTATTCTAAGAAAAATAAAACCCTTCCTCCCCTGTGATGACCTTAAATCAGCTTTGTAAGCGCTAATACCCCCAGATTAGAATATCAGAGTGCTACCCTATGTGGTCTGCCAAGATCCAAGTTGGCTCCACTGATGGCATCCCTTAACTCTGCTGGAAGGCTTATCACTGGATCGAAAAGGTACAGCCACGTCACTCCAGATCTGGAGGCACTAAGCTGGCTCCCTTATGAGGCAAGGATTCAGATACAAATTGCTTGCATGACCCACAAAGCCCTACATTTCAATATACTGAAGTACCTAGCTGACAAACTGGAATTGTCTGGTGGTGGCAGATCATCTAGAAGCACCAGCACTTTACTGTTGAAACCTCAAAAAATTCAACAGAAAAAAACCTACAACTAAGCCTTCTCTGGATTGGCCCCTAGAATCTGGAACTCCCTGCCCCATGAAATCAGACTGATCCTTTCAATCACTTCATTCAGAAACGAAGTCAAACTGCTTTTAATGAAGAAATCTCTACCCTGAACCCACAAACGAATTCTCTGGATACTGATCTGACCAGCTGTTCTCCAACCAGGGCTTGCATGCCGTCTAAGTACTGGTTTATAACTCACTGTCCCACTCCTGATTGCAACTGACATCGTCATTGTTTGTTTCTTGGTTGTCTATTTTTTACTTATTTAACATCTGTAAAGTGCTATGATACCCTCTAGGGTCAAGTTTGCGCTATATAAAACTTTGTAAATAAAATAAATGCAACGGCAAGCTTGAGAAAGAACGCAGCGCACTGGCCTCTCCTAATCAAATAAACATGTGGCACCTGTGTAGCTGCCACCCCAAAAACAACGCATGGCGCTCAGGCAGCACAATGAATGACAACACATGACACCCCAGGAGCCGCTAATCCTTACTAAACAATAAAGAGAACTAAAGCACACCTGAACATATATAGAGGTGTCTGGACAACTTCCAGCAACCCTTACAGTTACAGGGTTCAAAAAGGAAACCAGAAGGGATTTATGAACATCTTTTGACCCTTTCATGGTAAAGGACAGCAGCTTTTCAGTAGTGGCTTCTGGGGAGTGAATGGTCACATTCCCTATATGAGTAAAGAATAGGATGAGGACAGAAGAGTCGGTAATTTAGTCTAGATTAGTGAGCCACTCCCCTTTGTTACACTAACTCAGTGCTCGATTTGCATAAGAATGAGTGCAGGTGCCTTACTCAGAAGCCTGTGGCTGGCGTTATTACATGTCAGCACGCCAAATACCAAGGCTGCATAGTTTGGGATCCATCTCATGCCACTTCATCCACTATCAGACATTCCCTGCCCCTTTAGCTCACTCTTGTAGGTTCATGCTTTCTCCCTTTGTAAAAGTTTTCCTTCTTTCTCTTTATCTTTCTTTTCTGTATGTGTGTCCTTCTCTTGCGCTTGGGAAAATCTCTGATGAGGAAAAATAAGTGGTGTTCCCCAAAAATGAGTGCAGGTGGGCCCCACCGGCTCAAATTCAGCACTGCTCTAACCGCACCCCTAATACATCGTTCTTGGTATGTCTTCAGTAAGATCAGGTAGGTTTCTGACTGTCTGCTTGTAGCTATAGCATGTGCCTGTAGGCGTGTGCTGCACGGGGCACTCTCCACATTCAACCTTTTTTTGTCAGATACTTTATTTTAAATTTTTTCTAAGTTGCCTTCCACTTTGTGAACATTCCAGTCTTGAAGATTTCTTCATCACTCTTTCCTTCCCTACTCAATACTCATAACTGCTGATATGCCAGCCTCACCACTTAAACCCTGCCTGCAACTCTTCTTGCAACACATCATGACATAATTTCTCATTAGATACTTACCTATACCACTCACAGATCCCATAATTCATCCTACAGAATGGAGGAATATAAATACACAGTAAAACTGCTTAGAGCAGGTTGTGCATTCTGATCAGCGTTTTAGCTACTAACTGTCTCCAGCTTCTAACTGTCACTTCACAGACTAGTTGCACTCTTATAGCACAGAAATACAATAGATCTCTGGAGTGGAGCTGGCCACGTTTATACGGGAAATTTTGTTGTAAAGGTAAAAACTCCTGTTCTGCAGCATGTATGTATATAAGGCAAGAAACTGAAGTTCTGGCTCTGTGGAGAGAATCTAACAGCCTACTTAGTCTGTTACAAGCTGGTTTTAGACCTTGCCAGAATTTGCAACTAGAGGCAAACTGTGGGTTAGATGACCTTTTTTATGGTAGAAGGTCATTGGGAGGCTGGTGCGTTAGTCCTCCAGGATCCTGCAGCATTTAACACTATAGATCATTCAATCAGCTGTGCAAGGGCTAAACTGTTTGGGTTCCCAGACACTGCTACCAGATAGTCTTGAATCGTTTCTAACCGGCTGTCATCAAACAATCACTTTCCATTCCACCCTGCCCTCAGCAAATAGCATCAATCGGGGAGTGTCACAACATTCCATGTTGTCAACCCTGATATTTAACTTGTATATAGCCTCTCAAGCCTACGTGCTAATAAATATGGGTGCTATATTTTACATATATGCCAATGGCAGGCACATCTTCTTTAGGTTTAGGTCAAGAATTGACAATCCCCAAAAAAATTGCAGTCAGATTCATACCTACATTTCACAATCTTAAGGGCAACCTGCTATATACATCACAATGGTTTGCAGATTATTTTCAAACCCTGTGTAGATCCCGGACTCTGGGGTCTCTGGAACATCAACACTTGATATTCCCAAAACTATCTTCATCCTTACAGAGCACCGTGCTAGACCATCCACTATCTGGGGAATAGCTAAAAGTAGCCGTGCAGGGAATGCCTATGGGAAAGCCACCCAGGACCAAATGGTGTCCCCCTAGAATCTATTAAAGAAAATACTTCATCTTTAATCTCATGTCTACGGTCCATGTTCAGTGAAGCTCTGTAGACAAATACATTGCCTAAGGACCTGTGTGGATCCACCATTGCAGTCAACCCTAAGCCAGATAGGCCACCTACAGACTAAGCCTTCTTCAGGCCAATTTCTTGAATTAACATAGAAACTAAAATAGCGGCCAAGGCTCTGGCTAATAGGTTGGTCAATCTGATGAGCTCCCTAATGAATGAAGACAAAAACACATTCATGACCCAATGGAACACTCAACATTGCATCTGCCACTTGCAGATAGTGATGGCCTACTCTGGCAAATAAGGGAGCATTGTTGGACGTTGAAAGGCCTTCGATTTGGCTGAGTGGTTATTATGCTATCAAATGTTGAAAGAAAATGGGCTTTGGGCCATATTACCAGAACTGCTTAAAGGTATTATATTGTTCCTCTTGGGTTTGTGGACAAACCATTCCCAATAACTTGGTGGACCCGATAGCTTGGGGGGGGGGGGAAACCTATATTTCCCCTGACCATGAAGCCACTGGCAGAGTGGATAAAGCATGATTCACAGTTATGGGGTATCTGTTGGTGGGTGCAGTGTTGAAGATCACATTTCTCTATATGCAGATGTACTGCTATTTATGTAGAAACAAGAGCTTACGTTGCTGAGACTACTACAAATTCTAACTGTATATGGTGAGGCCTGCGGTCTCTGGGTCAATTTGGATAAGTCAATGGTGATCCCGTTAGTTGGAGAGGTAAGTCTGGGGCTCCTGAACTTGCCAGGTATCCCGGTCAGGCAAGGAAGTGTCCACTCTCCGGGGGGTGTCTATATCTAGAGACCAGACGGAAAGTTGGGACCTGGATGCCATCCCCTTACCCAAAAAATCAGAGACCACACATCCAAATAGAGCAAACTCCCATTGAATATGATGGGGAGGGGAGCACTGGTTAAAATGATACGTCTTCCTCAAATAATATACACATAGCAGAATTACCCTTACAGGATTCTTCCCACCTGGCTTTCCACCATCCAAACTGTATTGAAATACTACATATGGGCAAAAGGCCCTCCCAGAGTGGCCCACAAGAAATGCATACAATCAGCATTTGATGGTGGACTGGGCATAGTGGATTTAAAGTTATACCATTGGGCTCCCCAGTTGACTCTCATTCTTGAATGGATCTTTGGAAACAGAACATACCCAGCAATCAGATTGGGAATTGACTCGCTTAATAAATGTGGTCTGTGGTCCATACTCTACAGGCCAAGTGTTTTCCAAACACTACCTGAGGTGACAGCTGTCTCTCTGGAATGCTGGCACCTTGAACTGTGATGGATGGGAAACAGACAAAGGAAATCCGTAAGGCGTGGCACGTTGCTCCCAGAGGTTTTGGGGGTTCCAGGTCTGGCACAGAATTGGAATCTCTAAGATTGGGAATTTTTCGGCCTCTGACCGCATGTTCTTTTATGCACAATTGAAAGAATTTGAGCTGCATAAATCACAATTCTTCCTTTACTTACAATTGAGGCACGCACTGGACTTGTACAAGAAAAGGCTTATTACCCTTGCAGACTTCAACCCACTAGAGTCCAAGCTCACTGTGTAACCGATAAAGGAAAAGGGAAATTTCATGGATCTACAAAGCACTGGTACTAAACATACCTGACCTCTACATGGGTTTGAAGGAAAAGATGAGTAATGGGTCAAGATAAAAATGGCAGCCAGTTATCCTGGTAATCCCCACTGACTGCATCTCCTCCAGTTTAAGTGCTTTCACTACTTCTCACTGGAGAAACTATAGAGCATAGGTTTGACCGCTGACCCCGCATGCCATTGCTGCAAAACTGGTAGGGGTACTTTCATACATGTATTCTGGGAATGCACAATCATTCAGAGCTACTGGTCCAGCATCTTTAATACGTGTGAGATGGTGGTTGGTTTCCTGCTCCACAGTGACCCAAAAATGGTGTTGCTGGGGGGTCTTCCTGGAATGAGATGGCCATACAGGACATAAATTACTAGTTGGAATTAGATGTATGGTGACTAAAAGGGACATAGTGCGTCACTGGTGCTCTGTGGTGCCCCGGCCACCTCCCCCCCACTATTCTTGAAATGGTGGAGGTAAATGGACTACTGTGCTATTGCTGAAGAATTGATATATAAGGCCAGGAGCAGCCCAAAAAAACATGCAAGGATTTGGATATCTCGGTGGGAACACTTTGACACTGTGAAGTCAGCACCAGGCCCAACCCCAATTTGATTTAAATAGCTAAGAATTTATGAGAGCAGCGAACCAGAATTTATGTAATAGATTTTCAGAACATTGTAGGCTTTTTTGTGATTGACCAAAAATGTGTGGATGTAATGTAGTGCTTACCAGGAACTGGGGTTGTGTACAGTTGGCACCTTTTGGGGTTGGGGAATGGGGTGTATTTGGTTTAACCTGCATTTCCTCTTATCTGAAAGCTATGGATGTTAAAAAAAAACAATAAAAAGTTATTTTTAAAAAACTGACAAGTGCATCAGTGCATCTATGCTTTGTCTGGAATTGATGGCTTTCTATTTTTTTTTGTAAATGGAACCTCAAAGAAAGTGTTAATCACCAAGAACTTAACAGAGACAATCCCTGGTTACCTACTGGTAATCTTTATTACTCCGAATCCGGATCTTCCCTGATACAATCTGAATATGAGATTAATTATATTTTGTCTCTCTGTTGGTTGTCTTTTATTGCTTAGATATTTAACAGGATAGGATGTATTACTTTCTCCCTTATCTAGGGGTGACTGGGTGATGAGCCGCCATATTGGAATAAGTAATCAGTCAGCAAGGGAACAGGTCTGCATATTGGAGATCATATCTCGCCTGTCCGGTAAAGACGGAAGAGATAATAGAGCCTCACTCTCAACCTAATATCATGAGCCCTTTTCCTTTTCCAGTAAATACCGTAAAAAAATATGGAAGATGGCTTTAACCTTTTATCCCCCTTGCACCACAAGCAAGTAGCTACCACCTTTATCCAGTTGCGCCTGATTACGCTAATACCTGTATTCTAGCTCTTCTCAAGAAATTGTTAAGAAAACTGTAATTGGTCCAAAACACCTCAGCTCACCCTACTGTCAAAGGCACAACTAAAGACATCACTCCTACTCGCCTCCTGCTCCATTGGCTGCCAGTGGCACAAAGGAATCTGACCATTCAAGGAGTCTTTACTCCTTCTTGAGCTTTATGTTTAGTGGGTATATTTTTCCTTGCTGTTCCTAAATCTCATACTTCCTCTCACAACAAAAGTGTTTGCTCTTGTGCTGAAGCTTTTGGCATGAGCGAGCTGGGCCCACGGACAGGGCGCCTACAGTTAGAGGGGCGCACAGATAACTGAATACCCAAGTTGCCCGCCAGGTTTAGTTGATTACCACTGGGCTGGGTGTCAAAATGTATTTTCTTTACCTAGCTTAGCGTTTCTCCAATTATCTCTCTCCCACTACCCTTTCCTTCTTCCTGGCCCCCTCCTAGGGACTCTCACCTCCAGTTTAGCAATGAATAGATTATTAAGGTGAGAGGACAAGGTGCACATGTGTGTTCACAGGCCGGTCACTGCCCTGACGTATTCAGCTAATACCTGACCTGTGAGCTCAAAAGTGCCCCCACTAGGATCACCAATAAAAGAGGCCGGGTGGGGAAGGAGTAGAGGGCGACCATCAGGAGGGGCATCAAATGTGGTTTCGCCCGGGGCGCTGTCAGGAAAGGCCGGCCCTGGCTACAACCATGCCTTCTTACTTACCATCAGAAGCTTCTAAAAGATTTTAAATAAATTCAATTAAAAACTGCTTTTAAAAACAGTCTACTATGTTCCCCACTAGCCTCTTTTCTCGCAGTGTGTTGGGTATAATTAGTCAATGCCAAGGAGCTACGGTAGCTTTGCACTTAAGGAGTACCTTTAACATGACGACGCATAATCACGGATCCGTGAACTTCAGAATCTTCTTCGAGGCATGTGCTACAAAGCAAATGGAAAAAAAATCCTTCTGTAATTGAATATAAAGCCAAATTACTACTAACACGGAAAATAAAGAAGTTTTATACAAGTAAATGATAATAAAATACCTCAATCACATGTACACAAAATATGTTTCTTGTTATTAAAAAAACATAACCAGCCCCCTAAGTGAATTCGATGGGCTGAATGAAAAGGTAAACCAGAAATAACAAAGGCTTGCAATTCTTTAGCGACGAGTTAACGAGGTGGATAATTAGACCAATTGGTATTGAAGACTCGTGTTAAAGTCGAACAATAAACGCTGTTAAGAGCATAGCTGATTACCAGCATCCTAGCTAAGGCAGCGGCGGACGTCCAGAGCACCACGAGAATGGGTCGATTAAGAACCCCGAGGCAGAATGCCACCAACATTGTTTATTTTCAGGTGTGGCAGAATCGCCTGCTGATCCCCAGACCCAGACAGTATCCTGAAACTCATTTCAGGGTCTGAGATTAATTCTAGTATGTCATCCATCAGTTTGTTGTTTTTGCATATGGAAATGTATAGCATTACAAGTAATAGATTGTGAAGATATATGTATTTGTGTCAAAGAAAAGAACTCTACAATAATATTGGTGTAGGCTTAAAGGTCAGGTGACAGTTGCATTGTCAAGCCAGACCTGAAATTCATGTAGGTTAATGATTGCCCTCCTCTTGTCTGTGTAGCTACCAGAGAAAAAGACCATGAATTATCTAGTTATCTACTACACTTTAATAGCATTTCAGTGTCAAGTGTGTGCCCCTCAAAGTTAAAGCTTAGGCAGCTGGATAAATAAACAAAATGATCACAGCTGCTGGAGGGCAAGCACTTTTTTGTGGAAGCATACAACTATTGTCCCATCATAACATGTACCCCTGGCTCCCAACATGTGGGGGGAGTCAAGGTCCATCTAGTGAAGCTCACATAATTGTCTGGCAACAACTGTGCTGTTAAGCCAGACCAAAACGAGCCCCTCCCCTATTCAACATTTTTTGTGCATTCAAGTATTGGGAAACAGGCTTTTTATAAAGTGATAAAAGCTACTAACAAGCATCTTTCATACTTAACAGATAAGACAAGCCTTGCACTCCGACATCATGCCTGGACAGTGATTAATTCCTACAAAAAACTACGGCACCATGAATATTTTACAGCACACTTTTCATTAAAAATAAAACTCCAGTTTATGCAGTACCATTTTGGAAATTGGGAAATAAAAGACCTGATGGCATCCTGGAAGGATCAGACATCGAACAAAGAATGTCATTTATGCAAATATAAGGAAGAAACTCTTGCACACATATTCTGTGTTTGCCAGAGTTACCTGACAGAAAGAAAGATAATGCTGAAAAGAATCTTTGGAGAACTAGAAATAAGAACATGCAAGCAAGCAGTAACCCATTGGTTGGGTGGCTCCTCTATACCGCTTATATGCCGGGGAGTAACATTTGTAAAAATAAACATGAAAGCATTAGAGCAATCAATTTAGGGCCTCAGCACCTTGACAAAGAACTATAACTGGGAAGCAAATTATATCTGCACCGTAACAAAGGGTTTATGTGACGTACAAGGAAAGAACAGTAAGTTCGTTGAGCTAAAGAACTTAAGGTCAAATCTACAGAAATTTGAGTTAAAAGAGCTATTAAAACAGAAGAATAAAGACAACGCACTTTAAAACCCATGATAATGAGAAAGAAGACACTTGAATTTAAATGCCCCTCTGCATAATAGCACTTTAAAAACTAGCTCTTGTATATTGACTAATGGGATCACATAAAGCACTGAGAAGAATTGTCATGTAGAGAGTAGCTAGTTTTTCAAATTGAGGCCATACAAGAACAGAATTAATGTAATTTTTATACTTATTTTTAAAATGGAAGTACAAGTTTGTTTTAAAAGAGTTGTCATCCGGGGGCGTGGCTGGCAGCCGAACATGGCGGCAGCGTAACGTAGGAGCTCCGAGGACGAGGCGACATCCACTACAAATCCGGCACATTAATCCCCCCCCCCCCCCCCGGGACACAGGACGCGAACCACGCGGACCCCGCGCCATATCCGTGAGGGACCTTGAGGCCAGTGGTCGGCCACGCGAGAAAGGAGCCTGGACTTGGCGCAGTGCCGGGAGCCAAAGCCTGGACATAGGCAGAAGCATCTCGCCGTGCCACCCCCCACCCCCCTCCCTCGCCGCCACACATAAGAGATGGTGGACTGTTAGGGGAGTGGACATTCACTTCCTCGTCAACTCGCTCCACTTGGGGCCTGGCACAAAATCGGTGACGGAGGTCGGCCACGCATCCCGCGCTGGCGGACGACGGTCGTCAGGAGAACCGGAGGCTCAGATCGGAGCGAAGGAAAGAACTTAAAGTTACAACCACGGACACAGCCATGGCTGGCAGGGGCCCTAGACAGACCTCAACACAGGCCAAACTTGATAAATTCGCTTACGACAAAGCTAACCCCCCTCAGTCGGATTCGCGTAACTCCCCTGGAAAGACACAGGATGGTGATGGGACGAAGAAAGCGACACTGGAGGACGTAATGCAAGCTTTGGCGCAGGTACAAACCACGGTGGGTTCCACGGCAACTGAGGTCACCCTGATCAAAGCAGATCTTCAAAAAATGAACGAGAGAGTGAAACAGGTGGAAGTGGTGACGAAATCCTTGGTGGAAGATGTGTCAGAGCTACAGGCAGCGATGGAGAAAATGGCGGCCGAAAACAAATCCCTCAGAGACAAGCTGGACGACCAAGAAGGACGCTCGAGGAGGAATAACGTCCGAATACTAGGAGTCCCGGAATCAGAAGGAAAAGGGGCGATGGACCTCTATGTGGTGGACCTGGTTAAAACCCACCTGCAACCCAAGGGCCTCTCACATTTCTTTTCAGTGGAAAGGGCCCATCGCGTGCCAGGTGGGACACCAAAGCCAGGGGCTACTCCAAGACCGATCCTGGCACGATTGTTCAATTTTCGCGACCGGGACACCATCCTCCAGGCTGCGAGGGCGTCTCCAGCTATCCGTATCCAAAACTCAAATGTTGCCTTTTTCCCGGACTATACTGCTGAAGTGGCGCGCCGGAGGAAAACCTTCCTGGATGTTAAAAGGGCGCTGAGGGCGAAGGAATTGCCGTATTCCATGCTTTTCCCGGCGCGTCTTAGAGTGGTGGCTGAGGACAAGGTCTGGTTTTTTGACACACCGGAGATGGCCCAGGACTGGTTGGAGGGGTGGCGACCCACTGGCCGCCCTCGACACACGAATTGGCATGAACGGAATCACCGAGAAAATGTTCGCGAGGACTCCAGTACATCCGGAAGAGGGGAGGTGAATAAGTCACCAAAGCCGGAAAGCCGAGGAGCAGAAGGAGGAACTGAATGATAAATCGGAGGTGTCACTCACGTCATTGATTACCGAGAGACTCTGCTGGGTGGACGTGCCTGGACACTGGACCTGGGGGGACCGGAGGAAGGCAGGGATGTCGCCTGCTCCGGAGGATACTCCACCCCAGCGCGCAAGTACAATGTTTAAGGGAAGGGCTATGCACTCTGCTAAGTTGGGGTGGCGGGCGGTTGAATGCCCGTTGAGCAGGGAGGCAGGGAGGGGGGTGGTGGGGTGGGGTTGTTCAAAAGTTTCTACAGTTCTATGGCTGGGGTCTACACACGTAACAGAACACACTGATGGTCTAGGCCAAGATCGGGGGAGATATGTCCTGGAATTCACGCCCGATATGCACTATCAAAGCTACACACCACATTATGCAAGACATGCAAACGCAAACACCTGAGGAGATGATGCCGAAAACAAGAGTGGTTCCTCTCCGCCTCATGTCATGGAATGTGAGAGGGCTGGGGGATAAGATAAAGAGGGGGTTGGTGATGAATGCGGTTAGAAGGCAGGGGCCTGCCCTGGTGTTACTCCAGGAAACACACCTCACGGGAAACACGACCAAGGCCCTTGATAGGAAGGGGTACAAAATGGCAGTACACTCAGAGTTTACTGCGGGATCCAGGGGCACAGGCATTTTAATGAATAAGTCAACTTCATTCATCACACTGAGCACTAAGACAGACACGCAGGGGTGCTTCGCAGCACTCCAAGGACAGTGGGAGGGGAAACTCCTGAACGTGGTGTCGGTGTATGTTCCTCCGGCGCTGCACTCGGTCACACTTCCAGCATTAGGTGACTTCCTGTTGACCCTGCCTGAGGGAGACATTATCATCGGAGGAGACTTTAACGCAGCGATAGATCCTCTCATGGATAGGTTCCCAATAGTCACCCAAACGGGGGGCCCCTCGCAGATCCAGAGATTCATGACCGCCATGGGATTAGTCGATATCTGGCGATATACACACCCCGCCACAAAGCAGTATACCTACCATTCCACAGTGCACAATAGCTTGTCGAGAATTGACTATTTCTTAGCTCTGGGGAACGCCATACAGCAAGTAGACACAGTAAACATCCACACAGGAAAAATCACGTAGGCGAATCTTCCCATTGCACACATCGTATCTCAAGATACCCAAATTCCGCAAAACACTTAGAACAACAACATCGCACTATTTTGCAGAAAATACCGAGTCAGTGCAGTCATCAGTCACACTGTGGGAAGCGTACAAGACGGTGCTGAGGGGGCAGGCCATTGCCTCCGTAACGGGCCATAAGAAAGAAATACAGCGTGAGATTTCAGAGTTGGAACTAGCACTACACACTGCTACTGTAGAACACGAGGCGAACCCTACACCTGACGCGGCACAGGCCCTGCTCCTAAAGCAGCAGCTACTTAGGGAATACGTAAAACAACAGACGGTTTCTCAGGTGACAGACACGGCACACAGAGTTTACGATGTCGGAGATAAAGCAGGGAAAATGCTGGCATGGCTGGACAGGAGGGGAGGTAGCGCCAAGGAAATTCAAAGTATTAGCGACAGCCAAGGAACGGTACTTACAAGCCCAGAGGAGATAGTGGGGGCCCTGGCAGACCACTTTGAAGGGGTATACACGCCTGACAATATAGTATCAGCGGAATCAGCATGTGTGGCGCTGGGAAACATCCCACTTCAGACGCTCTCACCAGAAGCGGCTGCGGAGCTGGAGGCTGATCTCTCAGAAGAAGAAATACAAAGGGCGATCCATGACATCAAGCCGGGAAAGGCGTCTGGACCGAATGGTATTCCGATAGAGTGGTACCAGGCAGCGGCAGAGGGACTTGGTGGTCCCATGTTAGCCATGTACGTAGAAAGCCTCGACCGGGGCGTACTTCCACTTGATCAAAGGGAGTCGACCATCGTTGCAATCCCCAAGCCTGGGAAAGACCCGGGAGACTGTGCGTCATATCGACCTATCTCTCTCCTCAACGCAGAGGTTAAAATCTTAGCTAAACTCCTCGCCACCCGGGTAATGGCCTGCCTACCGAACATTATTCACCCAGATCAGTCTGGCTTCATGCCACATAGAAATACCGCCCTCAATTTACGTAGGGTGCATAACGTGTTGGCTAGAGTGGACAAATTGAAGGAAAAGGCGGTAATACTGGCACTCGACGCCAAAATGGCGTTCGATATGGTAGAATGGCAGTACCTGTTCGAAGTCCTCGCGCATATGGGGGTTGGCCCGAAATTCGTGGCCTGGGTCCGGCTACTATATACTGAGCCAGTGGCACGGGTGGTGGCAAATGGCCACATATCCAGAGCGTTCCGGCTGGGGAGGGGTACCCGTCATGGTTGCCCCCTGTCACCATTGCTATTTGCGATCGTGCTGGAACCATTGGCGACCCGAATACGCTCCACCCCGCTGCTGAAGGGAATCACCTGGTCGGAAGGATGGGAAGACCGCTTGTCACTGTACGCAGATGACATGTTGGTGTACATGACGGACCCGGAACGGAGTATACCTGCTCTATTGACACTATGTGACGAACAGGGGAGAATATCAGGGTATACTCTGAACTGGAGCAAATCTGAAATGTATGTATTGCACGGTCCGAATCCCACGCTGGATGCTGACTGCCCTCTTAAACTAGCGGGATCCGCTTTTCGATACCTGGGGATACACGTCACGAGAAATCCAGCGGAATTCTTTCAGAAAAACCTACTACCGCTGCTTGACCGCCTGAAACAGGACGTCAAGTTCTGGGCGGCGCTACCACTGACACTCCTGGGCAGAGCGGCACTCTATAAGATGGTGTCTTTACCCCGGTTCTTGTATGTACTGGAAAATACACCGTACCCGGTAGACACGAGATATTTTGGAAAAGTATCCGCCCTGATGGCAGGCCTCATGTGGAATAACCGACCGGCACGGATAGCGCAGGCCAAATTGCAAAGGGGGTGGTATGACGGCGGGATTGCTTTACCGAACCTGGAACTTTACTATTGGGCCGCCCAGCTAAAACCCATCAATCAATGGCTACATGTGCACCAGGAGGACCCAGCCTATAGGGCGGACAGGGAACAACTAGGCACCACCACTTTATTGGCGCCTTTGTACGATCAAGGGAAGATGCGTTCACTCGTGGGGCCCACGAAACATACCGTGTCGTTGTGGCACAGGGCACAGGCAAAACTAGGGTGGAAGGGGAAACTCACACGACTCACCCCTCTGTGGGACACAAAGGCCCTAGGTACCCTGCGGTGTAGCAAAGGGTTCACATCATGGGACAACATAGGTCTGTCAACTGTGGGAGACCTGTGGGACAAAGATACAGTGATCCCCTTCGAACAACTGCAACAACAATACGAGCTTAGGCCCACAGAGCTATACAGATATATACAAGTGCGGCACGCCCTGCTGTCGGCCATCCCTAGCGGCACGAAAGTCCCAGAGGCGTCGCCCATGGAAGACCGCCTCCTCACAGACTTTATGCAGGAAAAGGCGACATCGCTTACATATCGCAAACTCTTAAATAATTTGATAGATCCCACCCTAAAACTGAAAGCCAAATGGGAGGAAGATGTTGGAGAACTGGACGACTCTGAATGGAATGAGGCCCTAGCCTCACCTAAAGAGGTGGGAATATCAGCAAAATTCCGGCTTGTGCAATTAAAAATCCTGCATAGGGTGTATTATACGAGACAGATGCTTCACAAAATACACAAGATACAACACCCGTATTGTTTGAGGGGATGCGGAGAAGTAGGGACTCTGTTTCACACTATATGGGACTGCGCACGCATTCAGGAATTTTGGAGGCAGGTCATGCGTACTGTATCACAAGCACTAGAATTGTCCTTGGTTCCCGACCCACGACAATGCTTACTTAACGTATGGGGGCCTAACGTCCTCTCCAGACACGGACGGCAGTGGGCGGTGATAGGAATGTCAATAGCCAAACGCGACATAGCACAGAAGTGGAGAGCGCCGACTATCCCGACGCTAACACAATGGTGCACAAATATGGACAAGATCATGGTAATAGAAAGGACAGTATACACTGTTAGAGCCTGCTCACGTAAATGGAACAATATATGGACCCCGTGGAATAGATTCAGGGGGGACATATGTGAACCATTAGATGAGGAAGAACAGTTGACATCAGATGAAGAGGGGGAGGAAGACTGACGTGGTGGAGAGGGGAGAAGGTAGTAGAAACTCAAGATTGCACCTTGGTACAGATAGAGGGGTGGGTGACGGAGGGGCGGTAACCCCATATCAGTGAACTCGGTGAGGGACTACACTAATGTATATGACTGTGGGGCGGCAAACCAAATGGTGGGGTAGCTGAGTGCACACACTAGACATAAGGTACCCTAAACCGGACTAGGACTATCACAATCGTCGCTTGTAATATCACCAACCGTGTGAAAGGACTCCATGTTCATGTTGTTCATAGTTATTATATATAAAATTAGACCTATTTGATTATGTACTCTGATAATGACATGTCTGCATAAGTGTACGGTATCGCCGCCGCACCTCGGGGTTGGCGGCTTATGGGCTGTGTTGGGTCTAAACATGAAAAATACGTCAGATATGATAGCGGCCGGCCCCTGAGGTTGTAGGCCAAAATCTGTGTTATTGTGCAGAAACAAAATAAAGGTCTTTAAAAAAAAGAGTTGTGGGGGAGTGGCCAAGATGGCGGCGGAGTAGGACGTGTTTCTTAGGTCCTCTCCGGCCCCGGGCCTTGTATAGCTTTGTAAAGCACGGCTCCGGAGCTCTTTCTGGCGCCTGATCGCCTGAGCGGTGCTGCAGGGTGCTACCTGTCGGCGGTGAGAATCCCGGAAGCACAGGAGCTGTTCCAACGCCTCCGGCATCGGAAGCGGAGTTCGGGACCGAGGCGCTTCGGTTGAGCAGGCACACGAGGGAGACCCGTGATCCCCGAGGCAGCGGACACTGATAGACCTGCCGGGTTGACGAGACGGGAGCCACCGGAGTCGAGCTGTAGCGCAGGGACGCCGAATTATCGCTGGGTCCCTCAGCCTCCCCGGGGGGAGGAGCCTATTGCCGGCGAGCGTCTGGAGCCGAGGGCGGCCGCCCTTCTACTCGAGGCCGCGGTCTACGGCCTGGTGGAGAAATCGCTCGGCGCTGCTCTCCGGACCCACCTGCAGTAGCGGTCCCCGGCCGGTGCACGTGAGGTGGGTGCCCTGGCCGCGGGGGAAGGAGTGTGCCCGGTTGGAGACGGGGTGTACAGCGAGCAACAGCCGGCGGCGGGGGGGCGGGCCACGTGGCGGCAATAGCGAGTAGTGGCGCCTGATCTGGCTGGGACGGGCGGATCCCGACCTCAGGGCAAATTCGAGGAGAAGCTGGAGTGGACGGGAGAGGCGGCGACAGCTGCGTCAGCGGTCTGAAGACTAGGTGGGAAGTACCCTCAGGCACTGCGGTGCCGGCCCCGACCGGCTCCTACCTGGGGGAGCCCCGACATTGCTGGTTCTCCGCCCATCCCCCTAGGCGAGGGGCGCCCGGGAGGTGGTTGGGACCGGTCTGTGTCTAGAGTCGGGTGTACACCGAGAATTGCGCCTGGACCCACGGTACCCTTGCCAACCTAGCGGCTTAGGGGGCTCCTGCCCACCTCCGTGCATCGGTGCTGGGCCTCAGCCGATGTGTTCTTCGGAGCGGTAGTGGCTGAACGAAGGGGACGGACACGTCAACTGTTGGCTGCCTGGGCTACGACCTGGACTGGTGCCGAGCGCCCTGGGCCACCGCTGGGGGTACCCTCTGGAGCTCCTGGGTAGATCTAACTAGTGGCGGAGTGGTGCGGTTCGTTTCGGGAAGGTCAAGATGGCTACCGCGTTACGCAAAGGGAAGGCCGGGAAAGATGGACAATCGAAGGGCTCTCAGCAGCCGGCTTCTCCTGGTCCAAGCTCCTCGCCTAGATGCTCCGATGACGAGGCGCCGGCCACTAAAGCATTCATGACCGACCTATTCAAGTCCATCAAAGAGGATATCTCGGACCTCCGAGCGCAGTTGACCTCTGACCTTCGGGAGGTGAGGCGGGATGTGGACTCTGTGGGGGAAAGAGTGGCCACGCTCGAGGACCACGACCTTAACATGGCAAACGACGTCCACCAGCTACAGCAAGATGTGCTGAGGCTCACGGAGCAGAACTTGGACCTGCAGGCACATGCGGAGGACTTGGAGAACCGCTCCAGGAGAAACAACATCCTCATAAGAGCGGTTCCGAGCGATGGGGAAGCAGGGGACCTCCGCGGCTACGTCCATGACCTCTTCCGCCAGATCCTGGATGACGAGGAGGTACAGGAGATTCGAATGGATAGGGTCCACAGGGTTGGTCTGCCACGTAGGGGAGGAGGCCCACCTCTGGACATCCTAGTCTGTGTCCATGACTTTCAGCTCAAGGAAAGAATTCTTAAGAAGGCGCGTGACGCTCCTTCTCTGCAGTTCCGTGGCCATCGCCCGCAACTCTATCAGGATCTCGCAGCGACAACTCTTCAGAAACGGCGGGAGTTCAGACCGGTCACGGCTTTCCTACGCAACCACAATATCACCTACTCCTGGGGCCATCCGTTTCGCATAATCTTCCGGTGGCAGAATAGACTGGCACAAATACGCTCGCTACAGATGGCTAAGGATCTTCTGGGCATCGGGGATGATTCTCCAGCTTCAAGGGTGGACAGCCCTTCCCCAAGGCGGCGTCACCGATCCTCCTCTTGGCACAGAGTGGGGTCGGGACCGGATCGTGGGCGGCCGGACCGAGCAACTAGCCTGCAGGAAAGGGGAGACGCGGTGGCCTCCGTCACCTCGGCAACGTTGCCATCCTCGCAGCAGAGCTCTGGAGCGGCCTGACTTGTGGGCTGCCGGCCTTGAGGGGCCGGAGAGGCCCGCGTTCTTTGGTTCGTGGGTATACAAGTACTTTGTGAGAAGACACCCCGAACCGAGGCCCTGGGAGATCGTATTGAGGTCTCTCACCCCCCTCCCAGTGACTTCATGGTGCGCTGCACTGTTCTGGGACGCTTCGTTGAACTCACGATGAGTATCGTTCTTACTGTTACTGTTTTGGGTATCATTTTTCACTGTTATGTTTATCTTTGTGGGGTGGGGAAGGGGTTGGGTGGGAAGGTGGTGGCGTCTGCCTGCTGGGTATGTGATGTGTTGTCTCATCTAGAGGCGTTATTCCTTGGCTTCTGTTGCTGGTGCCTCCTCTCAGGCGCGGCCGCTGTTTTAGGTCTGGTCATGGATTCTGTACTTACTGTGGGCTACTTGGGCGAGGGTCACTTGGAACTGGAGGGGGGGCTGGGTGATGCTTCCCGGGAGGGGATGTCGATTTGGCCCTTGCTGTTGCCGCTTCTGTTCAGTGGCTTTCATTCTGACATGTTTAGTCCCCAGATACGGGTAGGCTCAGGTTCGACAGGTGCCATCCAGTGGGATCCCCGGGGTGGTCCCTTGGCTGGGCCTCTGACTGGTGGGGGTCTGTGTGCGGGTGGGGGACCACGTGAGTTGGCTATAGAGGGCTCGGGGGCTCTATTCTATTATGCCTGTTAGTATAGGGTCTTGGAACGTTAAGGGTCTCAACTCACCTCAGAAGCGGCAGAAGGTGTGGAAATATGTGGTGGATCATCAGCTGGATGTTGTGGGGCTTCAAGAGACGCATTTGGCGCGCAAGGACGAGCTGCGACTCAAGCATAAGGCGTATCCCCTTATATATAGGTCTTCTGCATCAACGAAACATAGAGGGGTGGCCCTCCTTTTTCGCGCTGCGCTGCACTTCCAACCCATTGAGGTACGAACTGATAAGGATGGCCGCTGGCTGATGGTGAAAGGGCTTGTTCAAGGGCGGCTGTGTTCCTTTGTATTTTTGTATTTGTATTTGTGGTGGTATTTATAGAGCGCGACGGTCGCTCCGGAAGGACATCATGGCGCTGATGTAGTGGTGTATCTTCCTAATGCTGGTCAGAATAAGTTTTTACAAGATTTATTACAGAAAGTGGGTGACTTTGCTGAAGGACACTTGTTCCTCCTAGGGGACTTCAACTTGGTGTGGGACAAGTCGGTGGATAGCTCTGGGATCCATAGGGCTGGGGCAGGAGTTTTTTCAGCATCAACGCAGCAGAAGGTGGGGGAGTTGGGATTGGTTGATGGTTGGCGCTTTTATCACCCCACCGCCAGGGATTACACTTACTTCTCTCACGTACATCACTCCTACTCCCGCCTGGATCACATTTTTATCAGTCAGGCCCTTAGGGGAGATGTCCTGGATTCCACCATTCTTCCGCTTTCGGTCTCGGACCACAGCTTGCTGGTGCTTAGCCTCCGTTGGTCTTCGACTGGCGGTGGGCAGAGGAAGTGGTACTTCCCGGCCTCGGTGATCAGGGATGATGCCTCTAATAAATCTTTGCGGGCGGCCATTAGGGAGTTCTTTGAGCTTAATCCTGCAGCTGATACATCGGTCACCAACACTTGGGATGCCTTTAAGGCTTCCATTAGGGGTACGTGCTTGGGCCTTAATGCGCATCTTAATAGGGAGCGGCGTAAAGACCGGGAGGCTCTGGAAACAGAAGTGGCCCGCCTCGAACAGGCTCATAAGCTCAATCCCTCGAGAATAACCCTCCGACCCTTGACTGCGGTGCGAGGGAAATTGAGAGCTCATTATAATAACAGGGCTGAACTTACGATGCTGAGGCTGGGGCGACAGTCTTACTCCGGTGGGAATAAGGTGGGACGGCACTTGGCTCGTCAACTGCGAGATAAGAGGGAACGCGAATATATCGGAGGAATACGGGATGAGGCAGGTGTATTGCAACACAGGGATGAAGCGAAAGCGGCTATTTTTGGACGCTTCTATGCGGACCTCTATGCGGGAGACAGGCTCGCCTCGGACGCCCAGAGGGAGTACCTAAGGCGATTGCACCTCCCACGGGTCTCCACCGAGTGGAATGGGTTGCTGGAAGCACCGATTACCAGGGAGGAAGTGCTCGAGGCCATTAAGGATTTGAAATTACACAAGGCGCCTGGGCCGGATGGCTATGCGGTGGTCTTTTACAAATCTTACGCCTCCGAATTGTGTGATTTCTTAACTTCCCTTTTTAATGACATGGCCGTGTCCGGCTCCATGGCCGGCTCCCTGGCGGAGGCGGTGATTACGGTTTTGCCGAAACCCGGGAAAGATCTCGCCCACTGTGCTTCATTCCGCCCCATAGCACTACTTAATGTAGACGCTAAATTATACTCAGCGATCCTGGCGCATAGGTTGCAGGATTTGCTGCCTACGATCATACATCCGGATCAATCCGGTTTCATCAAGGGGCGCCAGACTCACGATAATACTCGCAGGGTGGTTCACTTACTTGAAAAGGCCGACAGGTTCCGCATCCCGGCGGTGTTGGTGGGGTTGGACGCCGAAAAGGCTTTTGATCGAGTGGATTGGGGCTTCCTATTTAACACACTGTCGGCCTTCGGGTTCTCGGAAAACTTCATCACTATGGTGAAGGCTAATTTTAGCTGCCCCAGGTCTAGGGTAGCAGTGAACGGGCATATGTCGGAGTTCTTTCCGCATTCCAGGGGCACCAGGCAGGGATGCCCCCTTTCCCCGCTCCTGTTCGCATTAAGTATTGAACCTTTAGCGACGGCGGTGCGAGAGCACGAGGGGATTCGGGGTATACCATTCACGGGAGAGCAACACAAAATCACGCTCTTCGCGGATGATATTTTATTATCGGTAGCGGAACCGGAGCGCTCACTGCCATGCCTCAGGGAGGTCTTGCTAGAATATGAGGCGGTGGCGGGATTCAAGGTTAATTATGGCAAGTCTCATATCTTGAATCTTACTCTCTCACAGGAGGAAGTGGAGCGAGTGAGGCCTTTGACACCTTTGGCCTGGGCGGTTGGATCACTGGTCTACCTGGGGGTTCACCTGACCCCGACGGTTGGCGGGCTCTTTTCGGCCAATTTCCCGCCCTTGTTAGCGAAGACCCGAGCTGAGTTGGATAAGTGGAAACCTAAATTTATATCTTGGCTGGGCAGAATCCATGCTGTTAAGATGGTTCTCCTCCCCAAATATTTATACTTATTTCAAGCCTTACCCATCCCTCTCCATAACGATTTTTTTCGGCGTCTTAGAACTCAGATACTACGATTTGTGTGGCAGGGGGGTCGGGCGCGTTTTTCATTTACGGTATTGCGGCAGCCGAGATCCGAGGGAGGAGTGGGACTTCCTGATCTGCAGCTTTACTATAAAGCGGCGCAATTGAGAGTGCTGG
The DNA here is from genome assembly GCF_964261635.1 of Lissotriton helveticus. NCBI lineage: Eukaryota > Metazoa > Chordata > Amphibia > Caudata > Salamandridae > Lissotriton > Lissotriton helveticus. The sequence continues at coordinate 1,086,008,436 of NC_136068.1, forward strand.
TGGAGTGGTCGCAGCAAACGTCGGAAAAACATTGGCTGCATATGGACCGGAGCGTGGCTGGCAGATCGGTCTGGGACTTGGCATGGAAGCCCAAGAAGGACCGTCCGCTGAACGCCTATATCAGTACTCCTACGGGTACCACATTGAAGGTCTGGGACTCCTTAGCTGCGGATGAGCGGTGGACTACTTTCCCCTCGCCGTTTACGCCTATACACTTCAATCCAGCTTTCCCGCCGGCACTTCGAGAGGGGGCCTTTGATGCCTGGAGGGAGGGAGGCTGCAGGGCGTTGACCCATCTGTTTCATGGGCGGGAACCCCTCACCTTTGCTAATTGCATGAGGGATTATGGGATCACCCACGTTGAACGATATCATCACTTACAACTGTATCACTGGGCCACTACACCCGGGATAATGGAGGCAGCGACGAGACCTCCATCACCTTTCGAGGCTTTCATATTGCGGTCGTCTGTCATGAAGGGAGTCATCTCCTTCTTATACCGGCTCTTGCTTAAATCGGCGGTGATGCCTAGGCACCGCTACATGGGCCAGTGGGAGGTCATGTTAGGGAGAGACATCTCCGATACGGAATGGTCGGCCTTGTGGCAGGACATGACGGCGTTTAATCATTCGCTGCACCTGAGGGAAGCGCACCTCAAGACGCTTATGCAGTGGTATCTGTGCCCAACTCGGCTCCATCGTATCTATCCGGCCACATCAGACCTATGCTGGAGGGGTTGTGGGCTCCTCGGGGACTTGCGCCACATCTGGTGGGACTGTCCAGTGATTAGACCGTATTGGGAGGAGATTCTTTCACATATCAGGGACATCCTTCATTACCCCATAGAGGACGATATTGCCTCTGTTTTGTTGGGATTGCGTGAACCCGGTCTTGAACATCAAACCCGGGCCGACAAGAAGATCTTATGGCTTTGTCTGGGCGCTGCCAAGCTTACGCTGGCTGCTGCCTGGAAACGGAAGGAGGCACCGGCAATATCTCTGTGGCACGCACGACTCTGGAAGCTTCTAAGCATGGAAAGGATGGCGGACATCTTCCTAGGTAACTTCAAGAACTTTCGGTTCCAATGGGGCCCATTAGTTGCCTTCCTGTCCAAAGGTCTGCCCTCCGCTGTCTGTCCTGCATCCTTAAGGTCGCTGCATCTCTTTCAGGTTTAGTCTGGAGGAAGAATGTGTGTGTATGTGTGATGGGGTCGCCACCTTGGGCGGGAGGGGGAGGGGGGGGGAACTGTTAATTTCTTGTTCTGGTTAGTCTGGGTGTTCACTGCTCACTGCTGGGTCCATAGCCGTCTGGCTGTGATGTGAAGAGCATATGATTGAGGACCCTTCTCCTTAGCATCCGCCTCGACCACTGTTGATGCTGACTTCGCCGAACTGTTGGTGCTATGGCTGTAATCACGTGGCTCGGGCTTGTTGTGCCATACGTGAGGACAATGCTCCTGACTCGATGACCTTAAGAGGCGGAATGTGTAACACCTCGATGACCTGTCTTGTGTTCTTTGTTCTACTTAAATATGCAAAATAAAAATTTTATAAAAATAAAAAAAAAGAGTTGTCATAAACATAAGTTATGATCAACGTTTATGAAATGTAATGAATGAATGAATGTGTAACGGTTTTTATTGAACAAACAGATACATAAATAAAATATGAAATATTAAGAGATGTACGCAGATTTTTAGATCTATATTGCGGATATATTTTCCTTATGTAGCCAACCTAAATATGCATTTTAGTTGGTTATTGCAGCCTGTTTCACTTCACCACCTAATTTCTTCCTTTCAGGTATCTAATGTTGGGAGGCATGCTTGTTGCAAATTGATGGAGGAGGGTGGAGTGAGGGGCAGGTTAAATATGTAGAGGCTTCTCCTTGTCTATTTTAGCAAATTAAGAGGAAATCCTGTAAAATACCCTTGCTGAATCTCTTGGTATCTTGGTTGTGTTTAAATGGCTCTAACTATAATGCAAAGTGTTAATCATAGAAGGATAAAAGGATGTATTTGTATTGCTCTTTTTGGTCTACAAGCTCTACACAAATAGCAGCGAATACAATCACCATGTAAGCTACCTTAATGTGATTACAATTTGGGACATGCTGGCGCAAACAGATCGCTGCGCATACCCGAGTTCAGGCTAGAGCAGCATTGTGAGACTTCTGTGACTCAGATATTGCACTTGACAGTGGCAAGTGCTGCCACATCGGACTGACTAGCACTTCGCCTGTGCTGTCAGCTTGCTTTTGGGCTCCCTTCACATTTTGCCCAGTCCTGAAGAAGCTCCCACATCTAGAGGGGATCGACACATTGCTGACCACTCTTTTACTAGCCTTTTAATGAACTAATTGATGTTATTGTCATATGATAAAGGACTATATATTGTGCACTGACAAGACTATAGCGGGGTACTACATTTGAACAACGAACACTTGTTTTCACCTGTAGTTACTGAGAATATAATTGATTTATGGCTATGAAATAAAATATTTCTGACATTTTATATTTCAACATTCAATATATAAAAAGTAAATTGATATCTCTTTTTTTTGGGGCCAGTATTTCTAATAATTACTTTACCCAGTTCCTATAGACCCTAGCGTTTTCCATTGGTTCAATTACACGGCGTTCTTTGTACCCGCAAAACCATGAAACATCTTGTCATCCAGGCCAAGGAAAGAGGGAACCATCAAACATCAGACAAATGCTTTGAGTGTGTTGACTGCTTCGGCACATGAACTCACAAATTATTACTAATGGCCTGAGTAAATGGATTTGCTGGATATATGGTGAGCATTGGGTACATTGATAGATCTCCACATTATCCTTCCGAGCTCCATGCATGATGATGTGGACTGGAAAGGAGGTTAAGGTGCATAACTTTGTCTCCTTGCTGCAACAGGTGTTCCTCCCCAAATGGAAAGAGATAAGAGTCAATATTGAGGTATAGCAGCCCAAGGTCCAGACTGAGGCGTGTCTGGGGCAATCGAGATCACCTGCACTCTTCATTTCTCAGAACCCGAAGATCCCACGTGGGTGGGTGGAAATGGTTATTGCGGGCCGAAATCCCACTTCCTTGCAATGAAATTGCAGGGCACAGAGCAACAGACACTGAGCACTGTTTTATGTGGTGAACAAATGCATCTGAGGCAAACCCCACGAGGTTAAAATTAACTGCACCTCATCCAACTGGAAGCACCACTTGTGTTTGTCAAGCTTGACCCCACTTAGTTTGAAATAGCCCATGAGACGGCTCTCAGACAACAAAGCATTGGGGGTAATGTGATTCCTACCCCACCATGCTTGTGGCACGTCACATAAATGTGTTGCCATTGAAGACCTAAATAGCTATTCCCTGAACCAAAGTCAGGAATGCCTTAAGAGCCAAAGGTCCCTAATTTCCATGTCATTCACGTTGTTCCCTAACAAAGCGCGAGCCCTATGCGGTAACTATGGCCAGTGCCGGACTTGGAACAGAACCACCTCCCACGAGTTTGATGATCCCGTACCAAAGAAATCAGATTGTCCTTGGAGGCCGCCAAAGAATGCAGATTGTCACACAAAAGGTTCCCTCTGTGTTGAGCCCATTGAACTATTAAAAAGCTCACATGTCTAGCCTTGTGTGGGAAAAGCAGATGATCAGGAAGGCACAGCAGTCATCAGATAGTGAGGACCATATGTGAATCCGTCTGAAACATCTGGATCATCCACCAAATATCCTAGATTTTATTGTGCAGTAGGCTTGAGGTGGTACTAGTAATAATTGGCAGAAACCCCAGGTTGAAAGCAGAGAAATTGTGTTCTAGAGGTGATCCGACACCAGCTGTGGTGAGCCCAACTTCAAAGGCCAGTATATATGGGAGCAAAGATATGTATACCTTGCCTGCAAGTGTAAACCACAGCCCCCAACAGGACCCGAGGGGCTAATGCAAGGCTGAAATGGAGCCTCACAAACTGGTATTGAGTGGAACCAACTGGAAATTACAGATTTCCTCAGTGGGACAGCAGCATGAAAAAATATGTGTCTCGCAAGTGTAACAACACCATCCAATCGTTGGACATCAAGGCAAGTTAGAACCTGGGCAAGAGAGAGCATCTTGAATTTCGCCTTGTGGATGAAGCAATCTTGCACTCATAGTTCCATAGAGGTCCACGTCCTCCTTGGGAACCAAAAGCTAGCTTAAAAAATACTCTTTGGCTTTTTTGGCTTGAGAACCATCTAGATGGGCTCTAAGTCAAGGAGGTTCACCATCTGACTGGTACAAATGTGGGCATGATCAATGGCACTAGTGAGCAAACCAGGTGAATGAGAGAGGTAGTGTATTTAAAGGGAGAGCATACCCGTTCTCCACAATCTTGAGAACTCTTAGGTCTGAAACAATTGTCTAGTTTGCTGCAAAATGAGAAATGTGCCAGCCATCAAGACATGTGCGTTTGAGAGAGAATTTAAGTGGTTTTGTAGCAGGGGTGAGGGAGGAGGAAGAGGACTATTGTATGTACTAATGGCTGTTCTTGGCACCGTCGCAGCCTCTAAAGAAAATATTAAACTGCTTTGGGTGCTTCATCAACTTTGAGTACACCAGAGAATCCTGTTAAACACATTCAGACATGCTGCCTAAGGTAATGCAGGTGCCAATGAAACTGGCCATGAGTCAGCAGTATTCTAGGCTCTCAAGATCTCTTTGGGTATTTCTGACTGCACACGTACTCCAGTAGACTGGCCATAGCCGTGTGGACCATCTCCCAAATTATGTCTGAACAAACGAGTGTTACAGGAGCGTTAGGACAAACCCTCAATTTTTCCACAGTTTTGAGGCTGTTGGACTGCTGATTAGGTAGGGTAGCGGTAAATGCACTAGGGGAGCAATTTGGAAGAAGAATCTTGCACTGTAAACTCTCATTTGATGGACAGACAGAGGGGAACTTGAAGTCTACATGCACAGACTTTTCGCACCAAGCCACTTGACGGCTTGCAGCAGAAGAAATCTCCAAGGTCCTAGGTCCAAGAGATCATTGAAGGCCAACAGGGGCTCAGAAGAAGCAAAAGAAGTCAACCACTGAATCTTTGCCAGTACATTTTCTTTGGACTCTTCAAGGGGACAAAGATGTTGTAGCACATTTGCTGATTTGTGGATAACTACAGTAAAAGAGGCCACCTCTTGTGTAGGAGAATGTGAACGGCATTCCAGAGGAAGTAACCCTGGAGTGTGCACTACCAACCTCTTGAAGGCCTGATGAAAGCAGAGTTCGGCTTATCCAGTATTAGGGGTGTCTTTCATAGATTCACATGCCTGAATCATTCCCCGTCGTCGAGACGGGAGCCTCCGGTACATAAAAAAGTAATGTCCTATAGACATACATAGAGAAAATAGGCCTAAGGGTCTCACCTTAGTAGCCTTTCTTTGTCCTTATGCAAAAAGGACCAAACTCTCACAGTCAGCCAATCAGCTCCGACCTCCCTCTAGAACCTTCCTGGGAGGAGCCTCAGTCCCTCAGATTTTCTACCGCACGTTGTGCTAGGGAGTCTCCAGCCTGAGCTCTTCTCAGGATTCCTTATAAACTCATCTACTTCCTTTGAAAAGTGAATCTTCATTCTACAATCTTCAAGGACTACTTCAGTAACACTTTGAAGCAGTAAGTGTTTGCTTCCACTGCTTTCTTCGATGTCTGAATCCCAGAAGAAAGCCCTTTTCAGGGCCTGCTCTTCATGTGGGAAGAAAAGGCTCCATGTGGATGATAAGCATACCTTATGCTTATATTGCCTTTATCCGGACCACGTCCCTGCAGACTGCAAAATATGTAGGTCTTTCCCCAGGAAGACCGTGAGAGACAGGGAAGGCCGCCTTCTCATCTGGCTCGACAGACTCAAGGACAGAGACACTCTGGAATCTTCCGAAGGTAGTGTCTCTAAAACCTCAGCAGTCTCTCAAAAGAGGCCAAGGGTAACTTCCCCTGGCCCCTCAGACACCCCTCCTAGGAAGACAGCCAAGAAGTCTTCAGAGGCAAGATCTACGACATCTTCTGTGTCTGTTCAGGATACTCAGACTTCTAAAAAGCCTGCTCAGGCCTCTAGCAGACCTCAGAGGACTACCTCAGTGACTACCACGGTCTCGACGACGTCAGCGTTGTCTCTTTCACCGTCGACGATAACATCTCCATCATCGTCGTCGACAGGTAGGCCTATTTCATCCATTTTACTGCTAAAATCGTCGACGACGAAGACCCTGTCGACGTCGAAAACTACTCCGTCGACGAAAACTACGCCGTCGACGAAGATAACGACGACGCCGTCGACGACGAACCCACCACCGACAGCCCCGACGACGACAGCGTCGACGAGGGCATCGACGACGAAGACGTCGACGACGAAGACGTCGACGAGACAGACATCGACGACGGGCTCGCCGTCGACGAGTGCACCGACGACGCCCCGGTCGTCGACGACCAAATTGCCGTCTACGGAGATTCCGTCGACGAGGACCCTACCGTCGACGAAGGACTCCTCGTCGTCGACGATGTTAAAGACGTCGACGGAGGACTCGTCGTCGTCGTCGACGAAGTTAAAGCTGCCGTCGACGGAGGACTCGTCGTCGACGAAGACACTTCCGGACACATGGAAGAAAACCAAGCTCGTGGAGGTGGCATCCCTCACGCTACCACCGTCGGCGACGCCTTCGACGGCTTCCAACTCCAGTCCTGCGTTGGGCAAGTCTACTAAGCCGCATATTACGCCGGAGACCACGTCTCCAAGCAAAGTGGAGCAGCACCCACCTAACGAAATCTTCCAGAGTGAAGAATCAGAGGAGGATGACCACCTGGGCCCCGCTACTTCCATCTCGGACCTACATGTCAAGTGCCAAAGCACTGACGAGGAGGTAGAGGAATACTCCTACCAGGAACACTCCGTCCACACTAAAGTCACCACGGAGGTTACCCCCATGGTCTGCCTCCCGGCTTCTCTGGTGAACGACCTGAAATTCCTTGTACAGGATTACAAACAACGTTTCCCGGACGCTGACAGTAGGGATCAGCCACCTATCGTTCCTAACCCAGCGGCAGCCCCAAAACCGTCTCGACCTCCCCCTCAGGCCCATCATGAAAAGATTCAACCTCAGGAGGTAGTGTCGTCTGACGAGGATGAGGAGGAGGATGAATTGGAGGAAGGAGAGGTCCAGGAGGCCCACTCTTCCCAGGATGAGGAGGATGAATATGTGGCGTCCTCACCAGCATCGCCCCAACCGCGCCATGCGGACTCGCCGCCGGTAGACATAGGCGGCTTCCATAAAATTGTGGAAAGAGCGGCGAAGAGATTCCATATGACTGTCGAATCAACAGAGACTGAATGCTTCCTACACGATTTTAAGGAGCAGACTCAAAAGACGACGAAATCTATTCCAATAATAGAATTTCTATGGGAACAAGGCAAGAAGATAATGCTGACGCCCGCTTCTGTGTCTGCGGTTGTTCCGCGCTTAGACAAAAAATACAAAGCCCCACTGTCTGCAGCGGTTTGCCTAAATGGGCACCCTAAACCGGATTCAGTGGTCACACAAGCGGCCCAGAAACACTCACACAACCCTTCCTCCCCGCTGTCCGCTCCTCCGGACAAAGAAGGAAGAAAACTGGACACGATCGGCAAAAGGTTCACCACGACTTCGGCCATGACCGTCAAGGTAGCCAACTCCATTGCCTTATTGGGGCGTTATAATCGCCAACTCTGGGAAGACATAGCCCCATATTTGTCAGACCTGCCGGACTCGGTCCATGGGGAAGTCCAGGCCCTACTACTGGAGGGTCAATCTTCGGCTGCCGAAATAATTGACTGTGCTATCGATGCAGCCATGACTGGCTTTCGTCAACTTGCTGGAGCTGCGGTCCTACGCCGTCAAGGATGGCTTAAAGCGACGTCCTTCCGCCAGGAGGTGCAGTCCAAGGTCTTGGACATGCCCTTCGATGGCCAGCACCTCTTTGGGTCCAAAATCGATGAGGCATTGCAAACCATGAAGAAGGACACGGATACGGCAAGGGCTCTGGGTACCTTACAGTCCCGAAACCAGTCCTTTCGAGGCAACAGATCTAGAGGACAGTCCTCGTATCGAGGTTCCTATCAGAATAGGTCCTCGTACTCCTACTCTAACAAAGGTCAATACCAACACAAGCAACCTCAAGGCCGTCAATCATCCTATGGACGATCTAACTTCAGAGGCAAGGCTACAAAGAGGGGCACTGGCGGCCGCCAGTGACGACCTACTCCAGCCAGTCCAGCCACCCTATCCATCCTTACAAATTGGAGGAAAATTGACCCATTTCCTCAACAATTGGCAACTCATAACCACGGACAAGTGGGTTCTCCAAATTATACGTTTTGGCCATTCCCTAGAATTCACCACCATCCCTCCCAGGACTCCTCCTCGCAGGCGGGCGCACAAAAACTTACGCCTGCTTCTCCAGGAAATTTCTGTAATGCTGAAGAAAGGAGCTATCGAGCGCGTTCCGGCGCCCCTGAAGGGGAAGGGCTTTTACTCCCACTTCTTTCTCGTACACCAGAAAGAGGACAAGTGGCGGCCCATTCTGGACCTCCGAGCGCTCAACGTCTTCCTACGAAGCCAATCGTTCAGGATGGTGACGATTCAAGAAATACTAGGCATTCTAGAAAAAGGGGATTTCATGACCTCCTTGGATCTCCAGGATGCCTACTACCACATTCCCATCCTCAAGTGTCACAGAAAATTCCTGAGGTTCGAGGTAGCAGGGCAACATTATCAATTCAAGGTACTACCATTCGGCCTCAAATCCGCGCCACGGATTTTCATGAAGTGCCTTGCACCAGTGGCAGCTTTCCTGCGTCAAATGGGTCACCAGGTCTTCCCCTACCTAGACGACTGACTGGTGAAAGCACCCTCGGAGGAAGACGCAGCCACATCCTCCAACGCCTGCACAAATCTTTTTCAGAGGCTGGGATTAACCCTCAATCTCAAGAAATCCTGTGTCGTCCCTACGACAAAAATTACGTTCCTCGGAGCAACCTTGGACACAGAGTCGGCGAGAGCCTTTCCCTCGAAAGAAAGGACAGACAAGATATTGTCCCTGGCCACGGCTGTGGCGAACAGGACAAACCTGAAGGTCAGGACCTATACATCCCTCCTGGGCATGATGTCCTCCTGTATACTCCTCGTCCCTCACTGCAGACTCAGAATGCGCCCGTTGCAGGAGGCGCTCGCGAGCCAATGGACTCAAAGTACTGGCTCTTTCGAGGACACTGTCTGGATAACACCCAAAATGACCAAGAGTCTAACCTGGTGGAGGAGTCGCAACAATCTGACCGTAGGACTGTCATTTCTCCTTCCGGCAACACCTCTGGTGATCACCACGGACGCTTCCCTGGAGGGATGGGGAGCTGTCCTTCAGGACCTTCGGATCAGCGGCAAATGGGAAACTCAGGAAAAACAGCTTCATATAAATCTTTTGGAGCTAAGAGCCGTGTACCTAGCGCTACAGGCCTTTCTACCACGCATCCGGCACTCCCCAGTGCTCGTCAAAACGGACAACACCACGACGATGCACTATCTCAACAAACAGGGAGGAACGCGTTCGCTCTCTCTATCACGCGAATCGCAGAAGATCTGGAACTGGCTAGTGCTGCAGGGAATCGCACTCAAGGCCGCCTATGTGCCGGGCAAGGAAAATACCATCGCCGACGCCCTAAGCAGGCAACGATCACTCTCCCACGAGTGGGAACTGAGCGACAGCGCGCTGACTCACATCTTCTCTCAATGGGGAGTCCCAAGAATCGACCTGTTTGCCACCAAGGGGAACGCCAAATGCCCAAGCTACGCAAGCTGGCATCCCCAACAAGGATCGCTGGGGAATGCCTTTTCCATCGGTTGGTTCAGCGTGTTTGCTTACGCTTTTCCTCCGTTTCCCATGATCCCGAGGCTCCTCAGGAAGATGAAGGCGGAGCCCTGTACCCTGATCCTGATTGCCCCGTACTGGCCGAGACAACACTGGTTCTCGGATCTACTTCGGCTCTCTATCAAGACACCGATTCGTCTGCGACAGCACCCGAACCTCCTGACGATGTCCAAGGGGCAGGTGCAACACCCGAACCTGCCATCGCTCAGCTTATCAGCCTGGCTCCTGAGCACAGAGAGTTCGGTGGCCTAAATATCCCGCAGGACTGCAAAGATATACTGGCAAAAGCGAGAGCAGACAGTACCAACAAAACCTACTCTCTCAAATGGAAAAGATTCTGCATTTGGTGTTCGACCCAAGGCCTGCAACCGCTGTTAGTCACTCCTGAACAGCTATTGCCATACCTGCTGCACTTGGCACGATCAGGACTGGCACATGCGTCCATAAAAGTCCACCTAGCAGCGATATCAAGGTTCACCAGAACTTTCACGGGACCTTCCCTGTGGTCCAATCGACTTGTCAAACAATTCCTGAAGGGACTTTATAGATCCTTTCCGAGGCCTCGGAAAGTCCCCCCAATGTGGCATCTGAACCTAGTTCTCAACCAACTTATGAGGCATCCCTTTGAACCCATTCATCGGGCATCCATCAAACACGTCTCATGGAAAACTGCACTCTTGCTCGCTCTGACATCGGCCAGGAGAGTGAGCGAACTTCAAGCCCTGTCCATTCAGGATCCATACCTGCAATTCAGACAGGACAGAGTGCTGTTAAGACCAAACCCAAAGTTCATACCGAAAGTGCCTTCGGACTTTCATCTCAATGAGCCAATAGTCCTTAGGTCTTTCTTTGCAAACCCTTCCACCGCAGCCGAAAGGGCACTCCATTCTTTAGACCTCAAGAGGTGTCTAAAGTTCTATCTGGATAAAACCAAAGACTTCAGAAAATCTTCACAACTATTCGTGGCATACAGCAATCCAAGAATGGGCCTGCCTCTCACGAAGCAAAGCATCTCGAGATGGATTTCCTCGGCGATTGCGTTCTGTCATACCAAGGCCGGACGGCCTTTGACTGATCGTGTCACTGCACATTCCACCAGGGCGATGTCCACATCAGCAGCACTTTTCGCTGGAGTGCCGATCCTGGACATATGCAGAGCGGCGACCTGGAAGTCACCGCACACCTTCTCCAGACACTACTGCCTGGATCTCGAACTTCAGAAGGATGCAGCAGTGGGCCAGGCGGTGCTACGCCATCTCTTTCAGTGAGGTGAGCCTTCCCTCATCCCGCCATCCAGGTATGCACATTCTCTGCTATTGTGATGCTCTGTTTATGCTGTCTTTTTACATGCTATAGTACAATGTATACATTGTCTAACATGCCTGCAGGGCACCTTTCCATCACGAATGTGCATGTCTAATTGCTAGCTACTCTGATTCAGGCATGTGAATCTATGAAAGACACCCCTAATACTGGATAAGAACTGCGTTACTTACCTGTAACAGCAGTTATCCAGTATTGGTGTCTTTCATAGATTCACATGCAACCCTCCCGCCTCCCCTGGGAAGTCTCACATCCCTTTCTCACAATGTTACGCCTAACTAACTGAGTGCGTACGAAAATCTGAGGGACTGAGGCTCCTCCCAGGAAGGTTCCAGAGGGAGGTCGGAGCTGATTGGCTGACTGTGAGAGTTTGGTCCTTTTTGCATAAGGACAAAGAAAGGCTACTAAGGTGAGACCCTTAGGCCTATTTTCTCTATGTATGTCTATAGGACATTACTTTTTTATGTACCGGAGGCTCCCGTCTCGACGACGGGGAATGATTCAGGCATGTGAATCTATGAAAGACACCAATACTGGATAACTGCTGTTACAGGTAAGTAACGCAGTTCTTCTCTCTGCTTGATCACCTTAACTACATTTCACGCAGGGACATGAGTTGTGCTTGAAGCGTAAACATGACGTGATGATGTGACATGAGCATTTGCTTGAGACACCATGAGCAAATCCAGCATAGGCACTGGGCACTTAAGTTGAAAACATAACAATAGATGTGTTATCAGTAACTCAATCACTTGAACCTGGCCCCAAAAATTGTGACTGAACACCCCTTGAACTGGGAGGCAGAAGCAAGTCAATTGCAGGCCCTGGTTGAGAATTTGAAGGGATTGGCATGGGGCACAGTCCAAGCAGTTTTGAAAATGGTAGACTACCTGAGACATTAAATGGCTAGCACCTATGACAAGCCCCATTGAAGGAAAGGAGCCCCAGTATTTAAACTTCAAGACGGAAAGATGAAATCTCTGGAAATTGTCCTAGATAAGAAATAGAAAGATAATGAGACATAGGAAGAACCCACTCAAAGACCATCAAAAGCCAACACAGAAGGCAAAACCATACCATCTGTCTCAAAACGGAAACTACAAGGATGTCTCACTGAACAGGAGGAGAGTTGTAGCAGAGACCCAAAGTTCAAAGGCACAGGAGTGTGTCCCCTCCTTTCTCCTTGCACCTGGTACTTGGAAGCATGTTCAGAGCAGGGTGAATACAAAATGTGGTCCTTGTTGCAAAGGTCAAAGTAGGACCTGCAACCCTGTGCTCCTCCCTACCTCAAGTGCATGCACTAGTCTGCAAATGGCTCAGTGAAAGAGAATATCCCTGTTCCGTTGTCCCACTAGAGATATGTACTGCCCACAACGACCAAAGGTGTCTCTCTACCCTTAAACAACTCTGAACTGCCACAGAGTGGGATCACATAAACTTTAGTAGCAGCACTGTTGGTGTAAACCTCTACAGACAGCCAAAAAGTGAGAGAACAAATATTTTTGATGGATACTTCTAACTGCAGATTCCTCACCTTTGAATATTCCCCAGGCACCAGGCTGGATCTGGGGAATTTTGTAGCAGGGCAAGTCATGCTGATAGATGGCATTGTGAAGCTCCACTTTGGCCCAGTAATGCCCAGAAGTGATGGAGTAGAGAAGCATTTTAGTGCCACACCTGTGCGCTAAGGTCAGTTCCTTTCTTGCTGTATCTCGAAATGCCGATCCGGGGCTCTGTTTCGTTGATTTTTCGATGACTCCAAAAAATGTGTTATACAGTGTGTTGAAGAATGATGTTACCATCGGAAATTACGAAATTCAAGCCATGATTCAACTGCAGGAAACAGATGTTGGTTGTGATCTCACTTGAGGCATGCCTTTGGTGTCTGGGCGCTGTACACAACTCAAAGGTATGTGATCAGTGTGCCCTGATGCACCCAAAAAGTATTAGATACCGGAAGGCAAAGTTGGATGAACACAAGAAGACGTTGCGGACTTCACACACATTGTGCTCTTTTTCCAATCTGCGGGCCAGTTACGAGCGCAGCCCCAGGACCACTCCACTTCCCACTTGAAGTCCTCTCGTGAATCATAATCCATGTGCAAGGCAAGTGCAATCATCATAAAAAAAAGCAACTCTCGCTCCAAACAGAAAGAGCAGAGCATCAAGATATCAGTCGCACTCCATCTAGGCCACCGTCCATGGAGCTGATCCCTCAGCTGGTCCCATCATATGTCCCAAGTCCCCCGGGCTGCCTCCATCCCTGCTGTGAATGGAGGCCCTCAAAGCAGCTGTGCAGCAAATTTTTGGTGCACTTCTGGCTCCCTCTGACACACCTTCAGCCCCACAGAACAACAGGGGCCTCCAGTTTGGTCATCGCTGGTGGATCCATCCCCAGTGCCGTATGTCCCCTGAGGGCCCATCACCCGACATGTACTGACTCTGGTACAGACTTCTACTCCAGCCTGAGTTCCACACCGCTTCTCACCCCCCAACAATGATGCTGATGGCGCTGGGGGATCTTTTATTGCTCATGCCCATGTCGGATCCCGAAGCATCCAGTGTGGCACTATCCGATTGCAAAAGTGCAACCTGTTGTTATAAATCCTGATTCCAACCCTGAGCCCCTACCATGTCACAGTTATCAGCATAGGTTTCATTTTCTTTTTGGTTCTGTTTATGATCTGGTGCCAGAGCAAGTTGCAACCCAGGATATTGATGACGGTCAGGAGGATAGCTTGCTTCCCCATGACTAAGCTAATAATGCCTTATACCTTGATTTTACAAAAAAGCAGTTGGCTTGATGCCTCCCCTGAGACAGAGCTGGACTTGCCGCAAAGGCCACCAACAGATGAAAGTGCCTCAATTTCAGGTTGTTTGGAGGGCAGCTGATTTACTTGAATTATAGCGTCCAGCCACTGAAACAAAAACAAATGTTTTTACAGAAATTCTACAGCACGGGCCAGCAACATCTGCTCATTGGCTCCCATTTAATCATCCGCTCCGATTTAGGGAGAAGATGTAGCCTTATGGCTAGAGCGGTCGACCTTGAAGCTGGGGAACCAGGTTCGAGTCTCGGCAGGGACTCTCAACATCCTGTGATTCTCGGCAAATCTCGTTCTCTCCCCGTGCCTAACAAAAATGAATGTGTCGTCTGTAATGAAACTGGTGATCATGTAAAGCGCTCTGATACCTGATTTTTTCAGGTCGAGTTTGTGCTATATAAAACTCTAAAAAAAAAAATAAAAAAAAGTTAAATGGTGCCTTTAGACACTCTGACAGCCGTTGATATCATGTTCTTGTTAGCTGACAGGTAGCTATACATTACAGACTGGCACCTGGTGATGTGGACTTTTTCACCAGGTACTGTACTCTGAAGAATCTTATTGGACAGGCCTCGATTAGTAAGGTGAACTCTAATTCATGTCCAACTAATCCTCTAGATATAGAATCCGAAAGGATTGATGCCTTTGGCAAACATATGTTTTCCTCCCACAGCTTGGCAGTCCGATCCGTAAACGCATACTGTGCGTTGTGTAGCCACCCTTGCTAATAATCCCGGAGGATCTTCTGGCATGGTAGGTTCAGACGATACATGACGGCAAGGCAGGGCAAACAATGTTTGGATACCAGTTTGGAAACCTCAGCCTGCATTGGCAAGCAAGTCAGTACCAAAGTTGTCTTTCGTAGACATTTCTGAATGATGTCCACCGAATTCTCTGACTTTGTACAGGATTTGTTAATAGAGATAGGCCTCACTTCTTAAAAGAGAACGCAGACTCCGCTTTGGAACTCTTCGAGGACAGCAACACAATATCACGCCACACTTTTGGAGGCTGTTGACTTCTACCAAACAATTTCTGCACCATCTCTGGAAGTTTAGGGGCTACTCAAGGAGGCTGGCATATAGGCATAGGCATCTTTTCCATCTGATGATGTAGTATATAGCCCAGTCCTTTTGAGGATGTGTATCCAGCAGGCAATATGCGGGCCGCAGGGGCAAAAGTTCTCTAACTCCTCTTCCCTGCTACAACTGTCAGCAAACCACTTTTGTTCACCTGCAGCCACGCATGCCTGAACAGTGAAGGGCAGTATTCAGCATTCCTCCCAGTTTGACAATCCATCACATCTGACAGACGGGTCTTACTAGTTGTTCAAAAAGGATACACCCTATCTTTTATTCCCCCTACCTAATATTCCTCACAGACCAGAATGGATTTTGACAAAGCATCTGCCCATCCTGTTGCAGGAAGTACGCCTATTGCTCTCTAAGAATGCTATAGAGAAGGTATTAGGCTCAGAGAATGGCAGGGGTTGTTATTGATAAAGAAGGAGTTTTCTTGTCCTGAAAAAGGACAGGGGCCTCAGGCCTGTCTAGGACAGCCAACCCATGAACCCCTTCTTGTGGAAGGACAAATTCAAAATGCTCACTTTGGCTCAAGTCCTGTGTGCTCGGACCCACGAGACTGGATGGTGTCTTTGGACTTGAAGGTCACTTCTTTTTTAAAATGCAGGGAGGTGCCGTATTAACAAGAATACGGCGCACCCGTGTTTTCTCTTGCACTGGCTCTAAAAAAGGCTGCTTAGCACCAATGCAGATACCCTTGCGCCATGATGCAAGATTACATGTGTTGCAGGGATCATTGTTTATGAGCAGGAAGGGACACCTTAACAATCATTAAAGGCAATGTTCTTCTATGTGTGCTGAAGAATGCAAAGAGCAAAAAACGAGGAGAAATAAAAATATTTCTCCTTGTTGCACCACTCTAACACCTGCTTTTCAGTGCTGTTCGTTTTAGGCGCTGCCTCCGATTTACATATTCTTGTAAATCTGGGTCAGTGTCAAAAAGCAATGGGTGTTGCAGTGGAATGCCCAGAGCAACACCCATTGCACGCCCCTTTGATGCAGAAAACTGCGTGAAAGGGTACGATATTTACAATGTGACATTAAGCCACGCAAAGTGGCTTGGAGCATCCTTGTAAATATGGAGCAGAGCATTGCCCCAACAGAGCATCGTAAATAGTGCCACTCCAGTGACTCATTGCCCTTCTAAATATGCGCCACCGTGTCAACAATTTTGCATGTTGGAGTTTCAGCAAGAACACTTGTTAAAACTCCTGTCCATCTTCCCACTACTACTTCTCCCACCCTGAGTTTGGAAGAAGATCATGAACAATCAGGCTGATCATCCTGGTGGCTCTGGATTAACCAGGGGAGTGTGATACCTGGATCATTTGAGCATGAGCATGTGTCCTCCTATCATGCTACCACTTAGGAAGGGCATCCTGTCTCAGCTGCAGGGCGGGGTCCTCCATCTGATTCTGCGCAATTGACACTTCCATGTGGAGATTGAGTGCTGTTTGATTTGCCACCTGAAGTGGTGGATGTCTTCCTCGTCACCAGAAGTCCCTACACAAAATCCATTATTAGCGAGGTTGTGACAAAGATTTAACCTGGTGTTGTTGACTGGGATACTGACAACTTACAGACAAACCTCCTTTTGTTAATTTTGTCTTTAACCAAGCAAGGCCTTGCAGTGGGCACTGAAAAAGATTATTTCAACAAATATATATAAACGCAGATTTCTCACCTTGTGGATAACATCAGTCGCCAGACTGGATCTGGAAATATTTCAGAGCACCTCTCCCGTGCCCCAGCAGATGGCTTTGTGCAACTCCGGGTCTGCTTCATCCGCATCGGAAGTGATGCTGGAGCCACATGTAATTGTCACCCCTGCATGCTGACGTCAATTTCTTTCTTCCCACCCCTGCAGACGTGGATCTGGAGCTCGCTTCCAAACTTTTACCTTGTCTTTTCATACATTTTCTTCCAAATGATGTTCTCAGTGTGCAAGGGGACATGTGCCCTTCTAAAACTACATGGTTGACTTCTCGTAGGGATTGTCACAGATATCTGTGACAGGGTGGCACTTGGTTATCACTTGTGTTCAGGGTTGTCTCATGACTCCAAATCTTGTGAGGCCTCGCCTGCATGAATCGCCAACGCGATCGGGGACTGGGAAGCCAAACTTAAAAAACGCTGACCACCAAAGGAAGGCTCACAACTCCTGCAGTTGATGTCGAGGGAGTAGATACACTCCTGCTCTCGAGACCGTTCCCATTAAAGATCTCCCTCACATTCTACATCATCAGGTAAATTAAAGTCCAAAAAGAAATACATCCTGCCACTCTCAACCTAAGAAGTTGCTGAGACATCAAGGTGCCTTTCTGTCTTGGCTCTCGTCTCCTACTGAAGAACAAAGTCCACAACTCATCCTGATGCATACAACATAGCAACAGATAAAGGCTTTTAAAGATGCTATATTGAAGATTTTCATAAACTCTTCCTACTCCTTCTGGTGGCCCTCTGAGTTCCATGGATCTAAGGAGGCCTCCATTTGAATTGCCATTGGCATATCCATCCTCAATGCCGTGTGTGCTTCCTGACTCTTCTGCAGGGTACTCCCTGACTCCGAGCCGACACCCACCCTGACTTTGAAACCAGCGGCACAATCCATGGCAGTTCCTGCCATGTTGATGCTGGCTCAGGCACAGCCAATGCTGGAGGAAGAACCGATGGAAGGATGATGAGACCAATTTACAACAATTCTTGTGCTGGGTAAACACCTTAGATCCATACCTAAAATTTACCCATTGCTCCAGCAAGGAGGCAGTGGTATTCTTGAACGTGGTCATCACAGTGAGTGGCACAGTTCTAACAACCAAAACTCATTACAAACCGACAGCCAAGAACAATCTGCTTGAATTCTCGAGCTTCCATCCTAGGCCTCTCAGGGAGAATCTACCCTATGGCCAGTATCTTAGGATACGTAGGAATTGTAGTGACATTAGGGACTACAAAACCCAAGCAACTGACCTCACTGAGAGATTGAAATTAAGAGGTTATCCTGCCAAGATTCTTGACAAAGGAAACAAACGTGCAAGAAATCAACCGCGTGAAGCACTTCTGGAGGATACCGTTAAGGAACCCGCAGACATACCACTCACATGTGTTACCACATATAGTGTGCATATCAGACGCTATGAAAAAGTCAGTCAACAGACACTGGAAGATCATCACAAGCAACAAAAGGACCTGGGAAAAAACACTCTTTTCATTCAAAAAAGGTAGAAGCCTGAAGGACTCCCTGGTACATACACGACCAAAAACAGAGACGTCAAACTCTCTTAATGAGAGATCCATTACAAGTGCATGGCGTTTACCCCCAATTATCGGGCATTATCCATGTTCAAATTGCAGTGTGTGTAACTTGACGACACATACGAAACAACTTTCTTTGGAACCAGGCAGAACATGGACACAGAGGACACATACAAATTGTAATTCCACCAATGTAGTCTATCTTATAATGTGTCCCTGTCAGAAAAGATATGTTGGAATGACCACCCGAAAAGTAAAACAGCGCATCTGCGAACACCGCAGTAACATCAGATGCCATAAGTTAACTACCAAGATGAGCGAACACTTCCTCCAACAAAATCACACCCCTAATGACCTCCACTGGACCATCATTGAGCAAATTACCACTGAAAGAAACACTGCCAGTGTCCTTTTTGAAAAAGAACAACGCTGGGTATACAGACTGGGGACCCTTCTGAATGGCCTTAAAGACCAAATTCCCTGTTCATCAGTGCTCAAGCGTTAGGAATATTAATGAACTGAGACCTCCCTTTATTGTCCTGTCTGTTATGATTCAGCACCCAAATTTTGTAATGTGCTGTGATGTCATGAGATTAACAACTATTCATGACTTCTTGATAGAACCTTGCATTAGGACCATCCATGGATCGAGCATTGACTCCCATTGCTCATCATTAATTGTGTCGACAGATAACCTTATAACCTTTTAACAGTGCCCATAAGTCACTTCCTTGTCCATAATCCTCCGATCGTAGAAACCAATTATGTTTCCTTCCTCCAACTATGTAATGAGCTCCTACTCCGATTGCTCACTACCTTCTGCGCTTTTAGACAATCTGTATAAGTGCTCTTTGTGCCGTTTCTGTTCTATGTGCCCTCTCCCCGTAATCATTAAAGTGTTTTTTGTCCTCAACAGGAACTGTACAGGGTTTGTGTTTACAACCTCGATTTCACCGCGTTTGGTGATTGGAGGCCGTTCCGCTGGCGACACGGAATGACAGGCATGTGTTCCAAGCCTCACTCCCGTGTCTGTGTCCTGTTTGGTCACCGCTCCTCCACTCCAAACCACCCCCCGCCGGCTCTCTTCATTAGTGTTCTTCCGTACCCGGGACTTCATCCACGAGGTCCGGTAGCAGGATCCTTCCTTCTTACCATCACAGAGCTAAGTAACCTGCGATTTCGCTTAATGCTATGTGTCTAATCCTCTTGTCCCTCTACAGGGTGTGCCATTGTCGCCTCCACCCCCCCCCTCCCCAGACCTATGGGGTGTGGATCTTTTAACTCACAAGTGAGAATTCCTCTCTTTACTAGATAGCCATTATCTACAGTTAGTCATAACTACGTCACCACTGGCCGCGCATTCGGGCTCATTGATCGCTAACCACGAGTGATGTTTAATCAGCCGATCTATCATACGCCCCTTTCTTCTTGCCATAGTGCATGCCCATACGTCTGTCTGGTCCCCAGAACAGCGTTTTCTTGCACTAACTTACCTTATATGGCACAATGGTCACGCATATTGACGAGCCCTAAGCACTTTTTACTCAGAGATCAGTCTTGCAGAAAACATTACAGACAGATCGCATTAATTATGTGTTGTTGTCTTCTTTGTATGTATGTTCTTTTCATTTTCCGACTATACAGGTTCCTCAAAACCGAGGCAAAACCCATAACTTGATGGTTTGTTTTTTGCACTTAATTTTTACACTTGATTTTAACTTTCACGCCCTCTGGTAAGGGTGGGCGTTAGCGCGCCCACACCGCCGAGGTACACTACTAACGGTCCTGAAGAAAGCCCAGTAAAACTACACATAAACGGGCAGAAACATTTCGACCCCACTCTAAGTGGAAATATCCAAAACATTGTTTGGTAGATTTCCCGACACATATATTTTTAATCATGTCTGACTGACCATTGAATACAACTTTTGTGTGGTACAGCTTTTAGACATTTTTAATTCACATTTTTTGCACACTATTGCCACGAAAAACCAGCTCCGCAGTATCCTGGCGTTGTAGCACACCAGGGAGGCATTCGGCTTCTCCTGGTGGGCCCGATGATGAAGCATGTCACCACCCAAGGTGGTGAGTGAGGGCTTCCTAAAGAAATCCCTAATGACTTCCAATCTGAATCAATTAGGTTGATTCTTCCTTCTCTGCTACTGTGCTTAAAACATTTGTTTCTCTCGACACTCTTCTGTTGTTTGACATGTATTAAAACTATACCTACTCACAGGTGTGTTTAACCTAATAAAATAGAGCATTAGAGTTCATTGCCTGGTGCTTCAGAGTATAAGAATCTGTGCCAAATGGATTAATGTCCGAGCCTGACTTACCAGTGAATAGATTCAAGTGGGCTGGGCAAGAGACTTGGCTCGTAACTGTATACGTGAGATAAGGTCTGAGGAATAGTAACCTCAGCATGAAGCCTGAGTCGGCTGTCAGAGTCTGTGTACACCTGGGAGCATACCACTGGTTGAGAGATTCATGTTATGCTGCTGATGCCAAGTCCTTTATCTCCATTGTAATGCCGGGATATCTATGGGAGCAGTGCAACTGTCACCGTCCCTAACTAATAGTCAAATCCGCCGACACGGATGGTGGTATTGTTGTTCTGGGGGCAGAGATTTTGAGATAGATGGGCAATCCTATTCGTTATATGACGCTTATACACAATGCACTGCAGGTAATAAAGGACAAGATACTGGGCATTACTACACCAGGGAAAGAGGCAAGATTCTTAAGTCTGAATGAATTCACCTTCCTCAATAAGAAATACCCCAGGACACCTGTGCGCTATACTCTACCCAAAGTCCACCAGGTTGACCAATATTGCCTAGATGTGCTTCGTAATTAGAACCTCTACGGGAATGCATGTAGATGATAAAACTAATCAAAGACCGCGAATTCAACATGAGCTCCAAAATGCTGGTCATGCTTGACATAGAATCACTCTATACAAACATACTACAGAAAGGAAGCATTGAAGTGAAAGAACACGTGTTGAACACACACCATTCTCCAGTACACATTCTTGCTGATTTTCTAATACATTTATTGACCATTGCACTGACAACAAATTACTTTTTGTACCCTCAACAATACTACCAGCAATGTAGGGGACATGTATGGAAGCCATTTTCACCTTGAATTTGAAGAATTTATATGTGGACTCTTTTCAGCAAATGTGTAGAGCTGTCGGGACTGGGAATGTAAGCTGTAGTTGCTGCCACAAGTAGCACTTGGTGTGTAGGTAGCCTCTCAATTATTTATTACATTAAACATCATTACAATTTTCCTGTGGCCTAATTTTTTTATATTGGCAGCAATCAGGTAGAACCTAGTGTGCAGGGGTTAACCAGATAACGCATCACTCTAGTGTTTACAGTAACTTTTAGAGCAAAATGCCATTAATGATTGTTTATGTGCAGGAGGTATTCCTTCCTGCACATAAACAATGATTAAATAATGACGATTTGCAACTTCTTTGTGTGCTGTATTCTGCAGCACACACAAAAGTAACAAATCGTCATTAGGTATTGTTTATGTTTAGGAAGGGACACCCTCATGCACATAAACAATCATTCCCTGCAACGCAGGCACCCTTGCACTATGGTGCACCCTGATGTAGGGATACCTGCGTTGGTGCTAGGCAACTAAATTTAGCACCAGTGCTAGGGAAAACACAAGGGTGAGTTGTATTCTTGTGATTACAGGTCATTTCTATTTTTTGAAAATGTCATAGAGCAGCGCAGCCAAATTTGTCGCAGCTCTGCGACCAACATTTTCTCGAAAATATGCCCCTCAGGGTGCAGAGTGTTCCTTCTCAGTCGCAGGGAGGCTTTAGCCAGCTATTTTCTGGTACATCCTTTCTGTTTAATCTCAAGAATAAGTACAAGCCATAAGCCCTTTGTAAATAGTTTGAAATGCAGGATTGATGAGTTGGTGGCCTGATGGGTTTTAGGTTGGGTGCAAGGTTTGTGTTTGGGCAATTTCCATTCAAAGTATTTAGATTGGTCTAACAATGCAGTTGTGAATTGTTTAACAAATCTAACTTGAAATTGGTGCAGATAGTGGGAGGCATATCAAGGATGGTCAAGAATTCGACATACCGCCCACTGAGTCCAATCATCCAAATTTATAAAGCACAGGCCCGGGGGGCAGTTACATATGGGGGTGAACTCTGGGGTCATACCACTGCCCAGAAACTGACGCTTACTGAAAACAAATTCATCAGGCAGTTGGCAGCTCTCCCCGTAAGTCCACCCCTGCTCCCCCTGAGACTGGATTTGAACATCAGGCCTATCGAGGGCGAATTGGGACTCAAGCCACTAACATTCTGGCGAAGACTATGGAGTAGCATCAATCTTATAAAATATAGGACAGAGCTCCAGGAGTTTTTAAATACACCAAAAGCTAACTCCATTCCCTGGTTATCCTATATAAAAAGATCATTTGAGACACTTGGCTTACCAGAGTTATGGAATGACCCGCTAAATGCATGCACCAGGATTACACGGCAAGAACTTTCAAAGGTTTACTACATCTCAAAATTGACAGTGGCCGTTAATAACACGCGGGTGGGCTCTCTGACCAATCTATTCACCCAAAACAAAGACTTTTACTTCTTCGAGCGCGCTTTGGACGGAATGACCCCACCGCTTGCGAGGAAACTTTTTATGCAGTGGAGGTATGGAACCCTCCCTCTAAGGTCATTCACGAGCTCATGGGCCTCGCCCACAACCACCGAGCGATGTCCGGGCTGTGATCACCATCGAGAAAATGACTCACATGTAGTATTCTTCTGCCAATCCTATCGAAAAATTAGGAAATATTGGCTTATTCCCCTCCTCAAAAATATGGGTTTCAGAACCTTTTTACCTGCATATAAAATTTTGAAGACTGATTCCTCCCCACAAACTGCTTTTGCAATGGCAAAATTCCTAACGGCAATGTGGAACGCAAGTTCTCGCATTATTAAGCTGAATGCTGACTTTTAATCATGTATTACCAAATTTTACTTAACAATTTATAACTTGATTTATTCATCTAAGACCAACTTTTAATTCTCATTGTGTAGTGTAAATATTTTGCTGTTTATAATGAGTGTTCATCTTTTATGATCTAATTGGTCGAAATAAAGATTTTTTTTAAAAAATTGTTTATCTATAGCAGTGGTTTCGGGAGAAGATGCAATTTATTTTGATGAGTTGGAGTGAGATACAAATGTTGGAAGTACAGATGTCCATATTTGATAATGAACAGTTGCAGTGAAGAGTTTTGTAAGCCTCTTCCAATTGAGATGAGTCAGAAGTAATTCATTTCAGAAAGGTGAGAGGGTAAGTTAAGTATTGTGGATTTTAAGATATTTTAGGTAAGTGTCGGAATCGGAATGTCCCCGAGCCTGGGGTCTCAGAGCATACACTTTTGTCCTGTGTTCAACTCCTGGTAAGTCACCGAATATTTCTGGAGGTATTTTGAGTTTTTGCTTTCCTGAACACAGAAATGCTGCAAGTTTATTGAAGGTCTCACTGTTAAATGGATTGAAACCCAGAGTGGTCTCTAAGGTCAGGAGGAGGATCCAAAGTGCACTCCTTATAAGCAGAGTGATTTCTGCCTTCCAACCAGGCCCAGTGAAATCAGCAGTGGTAGCAGCATGGATCTAGTCTAATTGAAGACGCAGACATTTTAACAAGTCTACTTCAGAGAAGAAATGCTTCCTGGCTCCACCTTTTAAAGGTTGCGTTAGTCTCACCTAACCTATTACTTCAGTCCATGTGTGCGACATGCATAGAGGCTACGTGTACACTTTGTGTGTCTGGGTAAGGTGAGTGTGAAGCTGCACATGTGTGTGCTTGATTGAGCACATGAATCCATTCTGGAACATTCTTCAGGCGTGGCAGTGTAAAGACTGGTTAGTATTGTAATGGACTAATCAACTTCATGCTCTATAAACTCCAGGGGGCATATTACCAACAACTAGCGGAATTTATTGCTAAATGCGCTTAGCGACTTTTTTTTATTGCTGCCTATCGCTGGATATTTTAGCGGGGAAAACATGCTATTAGCAACGTTTTTCTCCATAGCGCTAAAATATCCAGCGGTAGCCGTGTAATGCGAGAATATCGCTGAGAATGTAGCGATATTCTCGCATTAGCGACGAAATGCTCTTAGCCATGTTATCCACCTCCCATTGGATAACATGCTTAAGAACTAGTCAGAGCAGGCGTTAGTTTTTGGTGATAGTGGGAATATTTCCATCGCTACGCCAGCCTTGTGAATAGGCGATAGCGACGTTATCGACTGCTTTCAGTCGCTAACGGGTTGGGTACGCCCACTTTGCATGTCATTAGCGATAAATATCGCTGACATGCAAAGCGGGCCCCAAACCGCTTGCTATCGCCTTCAAGCTGTCGCTAACTGCTGTTAGCGACAGCTTGATAATAGGGCGTTAGGCACTTTTCGCCGCGGC
The DNA here is from genome assembly GCF_964261635.1 of Lissotriton helveticus. Lineage (NCBI taxonomy): Eukaryota > Metazoa > Chordata > Amphibia > Caudata > Salamandridae > Lissotriton > Lissotriton helveticus. The sequence goes on from NC_136068.1 coordinate 1,086,033,315, forward strand.
AAAAATTCTATCGCCCCCTTGATAATATGCCCCAAGGTTCTGCAGAAAATGCTACCTATCCACTGTAAATTGGGCCAGGTGTGAATATTCATGCTTTTACGCCTGTCTCTGAATTGGCTTCCCATCAAAAACGTCTAATTGAGGTCTTTTGCTTGGCCCATCCTTTTTCAGTCTACTTACGGAACAGAATAATGTAGACCCATGAGTGAGTGCTGAAAGGGGTGCAACTTCTATTTCCACACATTTTCGAATTTACATTGGGAGTTGAGTCCAAGTTGTAGTTGCATATTTGCACAGTTATTTACTAAACGAGTTTACCTGGAGGTAATTACCTGTTGAGAGCATTGCAAAAGGAGTACAAATGTGGGCAAAACAGGCCTAAACACAGTTTACACTTGTTATTCCCTATCATGTCACACCTGGATCAAATTTGGTGCAAATGACACCTGCAGCTGAATGCAAATGCTATTGGCACCGGGCTGTTTTTGCATCTGCTGTTTACACTGAGGTCGGCGAAGTTGATTCTTCCAAGTAACCAAAACTCATAATTTCAAGAAATCTTGCATCGGAGCTCACATAACTTTTATTCCTGCCAAGTACCAAAAATTAATTCCCCTGCAGATTAACTGCTGATTGGCCAAAATTCCACGAGTTTAGGAAAACCTTCCTCTTTTTTCCATTTTCAGCTGCCGGCCTTTCAGTGGCCCAGACCTGCTGTGAGACACCCCCATCAGAATACATAGACACTGCAGGTGCTTCTGTTCCTTGAATTTGGAACCTTGCAAGAAATGTTTAGGTGACTCAGAGCCTCGTGTCTCTGCAGCCACACAACGACATGACATAACGGCACGCGCGGGAGTGGGCGGTAAAAAGCAACAGCAGATGGGACTCCCCATCCCCTGATAACCCTAGAGAGAGAGCGCGTTTCGTGGGATGGAAATCCCATGTTGATGCGTTGGGAGGTCCTTGTGGGCTCCTGTGGCATGCTTCGCTGCAGGCGTAGTGAGAAACACGTCAGAACTACAACCTCTGACAGAACCTACTGGATGAAGAGTCTACGCACCCTCCCGACAAGCATACTCCTGGACTGCGGTGTTCAGTAAACAAAGGGGCATATTACCAAGCAATAGCGATAATTATCGCTATTGCTTGGTTAGAGACAAAATTTTACCGCTGAGCTGCGGCGATTTTTATCGCAGATAAACCTTGGTATTACCAAGCTTTATTACAAATGCGATAAAAAACGGCCGTAATGCATGAATATCGCTGAAAAGTCAGCGATATTCATGCATTACCGAGCTAATGCTCTTAGCCATGTTATCCACCTCCCATTGGATAACATGGCTAAGAACTGCTCAGGGCAGGTGTTAGCTTTTGGAGATATTCGCGCTCAGCGCGAATATCTCCAAAAGTTGGTAATAGGAGATAGCGATGTTAGCAAATGTTTGCAGTCGCTAACATCTTGGCACGCCCACTTTGCATGTCATTAGTGATAAATATCACTGACATGCAAAGTGGGGCCCAAGATGGTTGCTATCTCCTACTAGCTGTCGCTAACACCAGTTAGGTAATAGGGAGATCATTTTATCTCCGCTTTCTTGGCTTTTAAAGCCAAAAAAGTGGAGATAAACACCCTTGATAATATGCCCCAAAGCCTCCTCTAAGATGGTCCATAAATAGCACCACCCCTGCGGGCTAAGCCCGAGCTTCCTAATTGGTGTGGAAAGAGAAGGTTCAGCAGCCAGCTAGTGACCCACCTGCATTCTTGTGGGGCGGCCTCCTCCTTGGACTATGGCGCCTCTTCTCCTCTAGATCTGAGATAGTCCCTAAGGTGGTTCATATTTTGTTCTAGATCAAAGGAACAGTTCCTTTTCGACGTAGATTTATTCTGTCCTTCCGCGCGCACGGGCTTCCATTCTACACATTTATACAGAAGGTGCCACCACCATTTTGGTGCTCCTCGAGTCCTTCTTGGTTACCTTTTCTAGTCATTATAATGAGATTAATTTTAGTTATATTCATATATGCACTGATTCCCCCATAACAGTAGAAACAATAGACTGCTGTTTGCCCATTGTCTTTCGAGGATACGGTTGAGGATCGTGGTACAAATTGCTTATGCTACCCTCAGGCAGGTGTACAGCTGCATCGTTGGTATTTGGCCCAGCAGTTATCTCTGTTCATCAGCACACATTTCTGGGTTTCCTGGCCTCAGAGCGTCTATGTTTTTTGCTGCCGAGGGTTGAGGTTATTCAAAACTTCGCTATGGTGTATTGATGTGAATGATACCATGAGCAATGTTAATAAAAAGAATTAAAAAAAAATATATATATAAAAAAATAAAACAAAACTTCGCCATGGCATCATGTATTCAGTGTGGTGCACTGTCCTGGGACCCACGTTGTGGGTACTTTCTGTGATACTTTGTTTGATCCACATTCTTTTTATGTTTGAAATGCTTTCACATACATGCAGTGGGAGATTTTTAAAAAAATCGGGAGAATATATATCCCCATTGACTTCTATTGAGACCAGAATTATATGTGATTTGCATGTCTGCTGCTGCATCATCGGATATTACCTGTCAAGAGCACGGAGAAAGGCTATGGCAGACAGAGTGAGCGTGACGCTAGTGATGAGCACTAGCCTGCAGGAACAGGTTGCTGGCAGTGCACACCACTAGTCACACAAGATCAGGCCGTGCCAGCTGAAGCCCACAGAGGAATCAGGTTTTGGTATGCAGGAATCGGGTGGCGGGAGCCTAGCCTTGAAATCGGTAGTCTCCTGCCTGAATCGAGAGGGTTGGCATGTATGCATTCATGGTGATGATTTTGTACAGTCGCGGCCGGCATGACTCGTGGGTGGGGGTTCGTGCCAGGGTAGGGGGGTGTTAAATAATATTTTTTTTAAAAAGAAACTTACCCTCCCGGGTCCCGCGACGTTGCGGCTCCTGGCCGGGTCTCGTTTTCCTGCTCTCCTGCTGAACAGGAAGCAGGCAGCCTCCCTCCCCTCACCCAATCACAACGCTGCAATGGCAGCATTGTGATTGGTGGGGACAGCTCCCAGCCGGTCCCCTTTCGGGAGACCATTTTCTCCATGTAGGCTGCATCATGGAGAAAAGGGACAGTGCGCATGACTTGTTAGGTCAGTACCAGAGGGCCGACCAAACAGTCAGGGCCCGCAAAATTGGGCAAGCAAATCCTCCCAAACCCGCCCAACCGCCCTCCCCCAACCTGGCATACCCTTCTGCTTTCTCGCAATGCGAGAAGCAGAATCATATAATGGTAGTTTTACCATTTTATGTTTCTGCTTCTCGCACTGCGAGAAAGCAGTGGGGCGACGCTCCTCCACCGTAATGGAGGAGCCTCCCCTGATTTTGTATGCAATACTTACTTTGAGGAACTTTCGGACAGCTTCCTTCAGCAATTAGCTTCTCTTGCTCCAGAACCTTCTGCTGTTGGCTTGAGACATTTCTAATTACATATTGGATCATCCCATAGGAGTGTTTTACTTTGAGCATTTTTCTATTCACTGTTTGAGTGTGTCCTTCCATTTTCACTGGAATGCATAAGGAGCGTTTTTACATCTGAAATCAGTTGTCAAGTAGCACGGTATTTCTGGGCTGGGATTGTAGACAAAATCACTTAAAAATTAATACTATAAAACATTGGGTTCCATTATGTTTTTTGTATCGTCCATTTTACAGATGCTTCTGTCAGTGCTATCTCGCCAGTGCTTTTGCACCACTCAGGGATTGAATATAAACATGGCAGCCATCTTTGAACAGTAGTCTACATATTCTGTTATTGTTTTGCTGTTCCAAGTTGGCTGCCACATTTATAATGAGGTAGCGAGCAGTCTTACTGCACATCACTTTGAACTCTCACACTATTCTGCTTAACAAAAGTGTTAATAAAGAAGTATGTTTTATTTACTGAAGGTGGTGTCATCATCCATGTTTCACAGATAATTAGGCTGCCTAAGTTCTTCTGCTGCGTGCTTTGAAGGACTAAGACCAATAGCATAGTTTGGGAGGCAAAAACAGCTATGTACCTACACCTTGGAGCCATCTATCAGTAAACATTAAACAGAACACTTATCACACAAACTTAGTGCAGATACACCATATTTAAGTGGGTAGCATCACACTAACAACAGGACTTTCCAACTGGCAACAAATACTCAACATAACACATTAGTCATTACCCTGCCCCTACAACCAGCAAAACGTGCATATTAGACATAAAAGATCTCACAACAGTACACCTGATAATGCACATAGCCATGCATGCGCACAGAGATGCACTTGAGTGTACACCGCCATAGTACTTTGAAGATAATATACACATAGCAGCTACTGTAGATAACAGACAGCATGCATCAGAACACATTAGAGAGACCATTGAGCAAATGTACAACACAATTCAGACATTCCATGCAAATGGTTAACACTAAACCCAAAACAGTGCCAAAAACAATAGCAAACAATCACACCCTCCAACAGGGCACATGCATCCAGTTTACTCAGAGACACCAATAAGGTGGACTACATAAAGCTCACAGAGGCACTCCACTCTTCATAAACGAACGTACATCTCCAGAGTTAAACAACATACATGTCCAGATAAAATAATTACCATGCTTCATCAACACCTTTTCAACACCCAAAATCTACCTTAATAGAAAGAGGTATTGTGAACCCTATCATGACACCGTAGTATTGGTTACCTCCTACAAGTATCTTAAGGGGAGATACATAAATCAATCTTCAGATGTTACGTACCCAAAACTGGGAAAAGTCTCAGCTACACACTTAACAAACCACACTACAGCTAAATATATCCACAAAATTTTAACTGAACGTATACACCACAGATGATCCTAATGAAACAGAAAACTGACTTTGGTGACAGGGGGAAAGCCGTGCCTTGTGGATTTCTGCACCACTGGGAGAAATACCACACTCCCCATCATCCTTTGCGATTCTGTAATGCGCATTTGAGCGTGACACTGTCCCGTAGCCCGTTGTAGCCACGCTGAGAGGGGGAAAGTCATGCCTTGTGGACTTCTGCACCACTGGGGGAAAACCACACTCCCCATCATCCTTTGCGATTCTGTAATGCGCATTTGAGCGTGACACTGTCCCGTAGCCCGTTGTAGCCACGCTGAGAGGGGGAAAGTCATGCCTTGTGGACTTCTGCACCACTGGGGGAAAACCACACTCCCCATCATCCTCTGCGATCCTGTAACGTGCATTTGAGCGTGACACCGACCCGCAGCACTTTGTAGCCACACTGAGAAGGGGAAAGTCATGCTTTATGGACTCCTCCACCGCTGGGAGAATATCCACGCTACCCATCATCCTCTGTGATCCTATAACATGCATTTACGCGGGACGCTGACCTGCGGCGCGGGACGCATGCATGGGCGTGCGCGGGCCTGTCCACCATCTTGGGGTAGATTTATTAGTAATATTTGATACAAGGTAGGCCAATCTGTAACATTTCTAGCCAACAACCAACTAGCAATTAAACAATTACTAAACGCTATCAGGAAAACATATGTAGAAATATATGTATATAAATGTATGGAACCTAAAAATAAAGTTATAGTAAGCAAGAATATTAGGAAGACTATAAATTAGTGGAACACCTCACCAACTGTCTGTCCATCCTGTTTCCACTTCGGCAAAGGGGAGTCCGGTTCTTTTGCCGAAACAGGAGACAGTAGTGACACTATACGCCCCAACGCCACAGCTGCACGTCTGCCCTGTGATGAACTTCCACCGAACAGAACGCAGACACCTCTTTTAGTAAAAGTGGAGACGTAAGACGAAGCTCTTGGTGAGCCTCGCCCCCTTTTCCCATCAGAGTGTGTACCACTCCGCACCAAGGCCACAGCTTCAGCTGGCCATGTGTCTGTTATGGCTTCAGAGAAGAGCAAACACATACCTCCAACAAGATCCAGTCCTTTCCGGTCAGCAAAGTGCTAAAAACAAGTGAAAAGGAAAACATGCCCTTCTTACCTAGTGAAGCTCAGAAAATTGCGACAGCTCAGAAAATTGAGTCACTCAAGCATAGGCCTCTATTCACGCAAAAGATCAAAATTAGTATGCAAGATGGCATTAGATCATGCCAAAGCCAATAGCAAGCCCTGCCGTTAAGCAAGATAAAGTCAGAATCTGAAAGGGACATAATCAAGCCCTACTTTGTAGCTTATTCTTACTAGGCAGGCCTACGCACAACTATATTATGCTAAAATATGCTGAATAAGACTGAGATGGTGATGGGCGACGGTCATCATCAGGCTATTTATCCACATAAATGGCACATTCATTATATTCCACCCATGACCATCGTCCAACACCATCGAACATACAAAAACTTTAAACAGTATGCAAACCATCTCTGGAATAATAAGAGACATAATGTATAGACTGAGCATAAGGAACACGAGGACGAATCATTCGAAAAAGATAAGGTACACATTGAATGCAACAGCATAATGCAACCAAAAAACAGATAACTAAAAGTGCACCACCCAAGATAGAACGTAGCATACCAAAATCAGGTAACCACCCAAAAAGCCAGTCCCACCACCCTTTATCAAGATTCTGTCGAACTTCAGATGATAATTTTTGCAAAGCAGTAATATGAGACTGGATGGATTTAGAGTGGTCAGAAAGAATAAAACAACATAATCCATCAAAATCAGAACAGCCATGATCTTGTTTCAATAGCAAGTAATCAATAACAGCCCTATTCTTCAAAATAGCTTGTCGTTCACCACCCATGTCAAGCAAAAATTCAGATAACGCAATTGAGGTGTGGTTCATCGACTTAACCATAAGACAAGCCAAGCTACTAATAGGTCTAGCGTTATAAATCGACAGTCCAGGGATCCCTACAATTGAAGCAGCCAAACTAATATATTCAGATTTAGAAAGCAGATGTAAATTAGACTCGCTGTGTTCATCCAGTGGAGGAACCTCACGTACAGTCCGACTATGGATAGAAGGATTCAAAGAAAACATCATAAGATTCAGTCTTGTTAAAGCACAAGGTCCATCTGAAATGTTTGCAAGTCATATTTCCCCAAGAAAAAATCCATCCAGTAGGCAGTAGAACATATCTAATATGACTAGCTGCAAGAATAGTATGGTTGCAAAACATAGAGTTATGAACCGAAGAGCACATATTAATTCTCCAATCAGAGAACAAAGTCTTTTCATTTTGAGAAAGCGTTGACAATTTCTTTTCCAGTTTAATTTGTGCACATTTGCCAATTACGTTACCTTCAGTAATGTTATAAGTAATTATTCTGAACATACGCAGTCCATCAGAGTTGCTACTCTCTGGACAAGACCTACAAAATTAATAAATTAAAAAATGTGATCGGACATCATTGATGTCGGCATCAATGTCATTATGGGAAACGTTGAAAAACTGCAATAAGACGGCAGCAGGAGTTGGCACAGTCACAAAACAAGTTGAAACCACGTCAAGGATGCTTTTCATGTTCGACATGCAGAATTATGAGCGATTCAAGACGGTCTGCGCCAAATACTCCCAAACATTCGTCTTCTGGGTCAGAAATGAGTTCACTTTGCATTGATGGTCGACTGCCTCGCCTTGGGACCCCTCCAGCCCTTCTCGGCCCGCTCGCATGGCAGGCCGAAAGGAGTCCAGCGACGACAAATCCCGCAGCAGCAAGGCATGCAATGATCTAAAGAAAAAAAGTCAAAACAGCTTTAACTCATTCTCGAAGGTACCCTTTATCCGCAGGAACACAATCCCATTTTTCCTGCCCGGGTTTCATGATCAGAATTGTATTATCATCACCCGTGGCAATCACTTCAGCCTTTTCAGAGGGTGATTAGGTGACTGAACCCACACTTTGGCTCCTGGATTTTTATCAGTTGAGCCGAAACCTCCTTTTCCACGTACAGTCAGGAGGGTTGGGGCAGTCCGCTTTCTCACCACCCCTCCTAGGACGGGCATGATGACCAACTGGGCAACTCTGTCTCTGGGCTGAACCACTAAGTCCGTGTCACCACTGTTCAACAGGATAATTTTGATCTCACCCTGATAATCAGAATCAATGATACCACCCAGAACCTGGCTGCCTTTTAGAACTAGTCCAGATCGAAGGGGGAAACAAACCAAAGTGCCCTAGTGGTATTTGGACACCAATTCCAGTTTCGATAAGAACAATGTTTCCAGATTTCAACATATGCTGCTTCAGAGCATGTAAGTCAAGACCAGCAGCTTCAGAAGTCGCTCTGTGCGGAGCCAAAGCCTCAGAAATCATTTCCCAATAAACAATCATGTTAGTAGCTGTATGAGACTGGATATTTATTGATGGGGTCAACATTCAAATTAATGGAGTCTCAGCATTAGTCAAGGGTCTATTATTCAAAATTTGTAATTCATCAAATAAATTATCTCTCCAATTTTTTAAAGAACCATCAGAAAACTTTTTAAGTTGATCTTTCAAAAGACCATTCATGTGCTCAATCAAGCCTGCGGCTTGTGGGTAATAAGGTACATGAAAAATCCATTCAATATTGTGCTGTGCACAATATTCCTGCACCAGTCTCCCTTTAAAGTGTGAACCACCACGGACCATGTTCAGAGGGTCATCACACTCTTTGATATAACGGAAGTGGCAGGAGACCCTATGGCCCTGATACTATTAGACGCCGAGAAGGCTTTCGATAGGGTTTCCTGGCAGTATCTTTGGACGGTTATGTCGGAGAGTGGGATTGGTGAACAATTTGTTAAAGCCACTCGCATGTTATATACAAACCCTGAAGCTGTGGTTATGATAAATGGGGAAATATCGGGGAAAATTAGAGTAACCAGAGGGACAAGACAGGGGTGCCCTTGCTCCCCATTATTATTAGCAATCTTCATCAACCCTTTTATTCTTAGACTAGAATACAACCCGGCAATCGCTCCAATCAAAACCATAAATGGCGATACCAAGACCTTAGCCTATGCGGACGACATAGCGATAGTTACAGGAGACCCCAGGGAAGCAGTAAAAGTCATGGAAGAAGAAGCCAGACAATTTGGGGAGGTTTCAGGATACAAGCTTAACCAGTGCAAAACACAGTTAGTTGTGAATAGCAAGGTCGTATACCAGTAAAACTGGATAGTTGCTAATGCTACGTACCTAGGAGTTAATATAACCTCCGACCTAGACAATCTGGTCAAAATTAACTTGGATCCACTGATAAAACAAACGGAAAAAAACCTACATAGAATTGATAATCTACACCTAACACTAGTGGGCCGATGCAATGCCATTAAAATGCTATGCTTCCCTAAATGTTTATATTTTTTTAGGACCATATGTTTAGACTTCACCCCACAAATATTCAAAGATATAGAAGACTTATTTCCTCGATTTATATGGAGCTATAAAAGACCACGCAGAGCACTTAAATACATTACACTACCAAAAAATAGAGGTGGCCTGGCACTACCCAACCTCAAAGTTTACTGGTGGGCCACGATACTAAAGTATAGCAATATATTGCTTACCTCAAATAGAAATACAGAGCAAGAGGTGGTGATCCCTACACCACAGGAACTAATCTTAGGCAACGAAGCCAATGAACATCTTTGGCGATTAACGTACAATTGTTATTTTAAAAAGGTACGATTCAAAACTCTAAAGGGTGTATATTCAGTATGGAACAACGTAAGAAAACTTCTGGCCATCGGGAGATTCTCCTATTATACAACTCTACTGGGGAATAACAATCTCCCAGAAACTTTTAGGGATGTATGCATGAAAAGGTGGCAAAGGGCAGGGATTACTCGGTGTGGCAACTTCTACTCCAACATAGGCTTTAAGTCATTCGAGGAACTAAAAAGGGAATTTGGGCTAAACCAAAGAGACTTCTTTAAGTTCCTACAAATCAGAGACTTCTTAATGAAAAAAGGGGGAGGCCCATCTAAGTTTAAAACAAATCAGACAATTGAAATAATCTGCCAAAATACGACAGTTAAGATTGGAGTAATCTATGATAACTTGACGTCCGTATTACCGGCCGACATGGAAAAATTCTCTGCAAATTGGCAAGATAAACTGGGCATGGCGGAAGGGACAAGTGAGAGATCCTTCGAAGCATCCCAATCATGGTTAATGTCGGCTAACTTACAAGCCCAATATTATAAAATTAACTTACAGCTATACTATACCCCAAATAAGATTGCCAAATGGGGCACGGGCAGAGGCACGGAATGCCCACGCTGTATGCAGTATGAGGCGGACATTGTACAAATTTTTGCTACATGTACTACTTTGGGTACAATTCATAGGGAAATATCCATCTTTCTGTCTGAAATCTTTATTTCAAGAATTGAAATTAAAACAGCAGAATTAGTATTAGGATTGGATGGAGATATTCGGCCTTAAGAAATGCAAGGGCTTATATTTATTGCCATGGCAGTCTTTAGAATATGTTTGGCCGCAGCCTGGCTAGACCCCAATCCTCCTGCTTTCCAACAATGGCGGGCGAGACTCCTGGCCACATATAATCTAGAAATGGCTATATATCGTAGGAAGGGTAGAAGGAAACAAATGATGGGGTTGGAAATCTGGGATCCCCTCACACGCTGGATACAGAACCTTGCTTAAAAATTTAACCATATCAAATATTGTGAACTAATATAGGAAATGTATAATACTTGTGTCAAAATGTACTAACAAAATGTCATATCATTAACCGTGTACAAATATTTATTTTTTCATGCCTGGGGAGGAGGGGGGAATTGGGGGGGGGGGAGTCTACTATTATTTTTTTTGGGGAATGTATGTAAAACAGGGGCCAAAAATATCTCAATAAAGACTTGTATAAAAAAAATATTAATATAAAGTTTGAACCATTATCTGATTGAATCTGTAAAGGAATTCCATCATACAAGATTAACAAATCCAAAGTTTTAAGTGTATTTACCTGGGTAGCACGTTTGTATGGGGATGCAATTAAATATCCTGAAAAGGTATCCACAACGGTACAAGCATATTGACAGCCTCTACTCACTGGTAATGGTCCTATGTAATCTATTTGCCAAATCTGTGCTGGTAACTTACCTCTGTTCAACTGACCTCACACTATCTGTGGGATAGATCTCTGTTGAGAATGCTGACAAATGGGACCCTGTAAAATAACTGTTTTAACCATATCTTGGGGAAGATGTATCCCTCTATCTGCTGCCCACCTGCTAGTAATTTGTTCTCCGAAATGTCCACCCTTCTGGTGTGCCCACCTCGCCAATCCAACCAGGTCAGAATTCTGCGCCTCCACCTCTGCCTCAGAGATTTTAGCATTTTCGTCTGCAATGATGTTAAACCACCTATTAAGTGAATCAATCGAACAATGAGCATCAACATGATATACAGCAACAGTGCTCTGGGGAAGTATACCCCACACTTCTTTCCACAGTTCTTTTCCCCATACCTCCTTTGCATGAATCATCCAGTTGTGAGCATGCCACGTGGGAAGCCATGTAGCTAACCCATTGGCAGTAGACCATGAATCCGTATAAATATAACAAATTCCAGATATCTCTTGCTTCAAAGCCTGGTAAACAGCATAAAGTTCTGCTAACGGACTGCTTTTTCCCTCACCAGTCGTCCTCAACAACTTCTGGGTAACCGGATTATATGACACTGCTTTCCACTGTCTCTTTGCTCCAACATACCTAGCTGAACCATCCGTAAACCACACATGCTTTCTGTCCTCCACGGAAAGATCGCTAAATGGCTTACTCCACTTAACAGGAGATTCCTATACTATAGGTTTGTTGTATTCCATGCCTGTCTCTTCTATTGGCGCCTGCGCTACTTGTTCATGCAACATCACTGTGCCTCTAGGACTCACCCGGGCCCTATACTGTATATACCACTTCCATTTAATCACACTAGCTTCCTGTGCATGTCCAATTCTATGAGTTTTAGGAGAGCTCATAACTCATTGCATTATTGGAATCTCAGGTCTCAAAATAACGTCATGTCCTAAAGTCAACTGTTTAGTATCCACTAAAGCCCAATAACATGCAAGCAACTGTTTTTCAAAAGGAGTGTAGCGCTCACCAGCTTCTGGCAATTTCTTTGTCCAAATCCTAAAGGTACTATCTTGTTTTTGCCATAAACTCCAATTATCATACGGTCCCTGTACGGTCACATTCAAATCCACATCACCATCTCGCACCGGCCACAAATCCAAAGCATGCTGAATAGCCTCTTTTGCCAATTCATTTTTTTTTTATTGAATTTTATGACAGCAAACAGACAGAAAAGCAAAATAAGAAGAACAATAGTATTATTAATACAAAAGGAGACATCATACATATCGATAAACATTCCCCAACTTTACACTGAGAGCGTACTTGTGCTTACATCATCAAAACATTTAAAGCTAAGCAAAAAAAAACAAAAGAGAGATAATGGGAATAACAAGATACCAGATAGAGTTCAATAACAGAGATATTTAGAAAATTCCATTAAGATGCTATCCAATTAGTAATAGGAGACCATAATTTATATCCAAAAACTTTCTTCCTTATTCCCTTAATTTTGTACAATGCAGTCTCTAAATAGTAAATAGACAATATTTTAGTTTGCCATTTATTAAAATTTGGTGATTCCTCGTCTAACCATTGGGAAGTAATACAAGAGCGATATACAGCCATACATATAAAAATAAAACCTTCGTCGGCCACTGAAAAACTATTAATGTTGTTCTTTTCACATCCAAGAATAACCAGTGGTGCTGTTAGCTTTACTGAAATGCCCAGGTTGTTATGCAAATAGAACTCTACTTCAGATATAAACTGAGCCAATTTAGGGCAAAAGAAAAACATATGAGCAGCGTCAGCTGCATATAGGCCACAGCGATTACAATTTGTTCCTCTCCCCGAATTCCATTTAGCCAATTTACTTGGCGTGTAATACAACTCGAAAACAGACATGAAATGTTGGCTTATCAGTGATCCATTTAATAAATTAGTGGCCATTTCTATCCTTCTCTCGAGGTCAATAGACTCAGAACTTAATTTGTTTTGCCATTTTGCTTCCCTAGCTTCTATATCGTCCCCTATCTTTTCCTGCAATAATTGATACAAAAATCCAATTTTTTGCATATCTTCAATAGCCTCAAAGATCGCAATTTTTCCTCGTACAATCAGGTTCTTTGATATTTTCTGATCACAAAAGCTGCGTAATTGAAGGTATTTGAAAAAATCTGTGCGATGCAGCCTATAAACCTCCCTTAAGTAATCGAAAGAGGCAAAATGGTCCCCCTGAAATAAATCCCCTAATTTACAAATCCCCGAACTATGCCACCTTGACATCACCTGATCCTTAAATATACCTGGTAAGAGAGAGCAATTTTGTAGAGGAGTATATAAATTAATATTTGGGCCTATTCCTAATCTTCTTTTAGTTGTCCTCCAGATGACATAAGCAGAATAAAGGGTCTTAAATTTGTTTTTTTTTATAATAACTTGGTTCAATAATACGATTTAAACATTGTTTTGCCTCAGCACCTAATAGCATCTCATAGATAGATGGAGCAGCAAAATCTTCAGTTGGATTTTCTGGTAAAATAAGAAACCCCATATGCTGTAATATCGCTATCCAGTGATATGTCTGGAAATTTGGGATACCCCAACCTCCTCTCTCTCGGGGCAATGTACATCTCTTAAATGCTCTCCGAGCACGGTGGTACCCCCATAAAAATCGTGAACACATTCTCTCTATTCGTGAAAAATAAGAATTAGATATAAATAAGGGGATAGCCCGAAATAAGTACAAAAACTTGGGAAAAATAAGCATTTTTAAAACATTACTGCAACTAAATAGTGAAAGCTTTAGATTATTTAATCTATCTAATATTTTGTTAGATGAGATTATAACTGGGTCTAAATTTACCGAAATAATATCCTCCATATTAGTAGTAATTTTTATTCCTAGATAGGTTGTCTCCTTTTCAAACTTAAAATTCTCGGGACGACCGGTCTCTGAATGAATAAATTGCGTCTTTCCAACATTTAATTTATAACCGGATAACTGACCAAATTTTTCAGCTTCCGCTATAATATTAGGTAATGCAGTGCTAATATCTGATGTCAATATCACGATATCATCTGCGTAAGCGCAGACTTTAAAATCACTATTATGTAGATGCACAGGTTTAATTAAGCAGTTCCTCTCCAGAGTAGAGATAAACGGATCAATATATAGTGCAAAGAGCAAGGGGGAACAGGGGGAACCCTGTCTAGTCCCCCTTGCTATCAGCACCTTCCCTGATATTTTCCCGGAAACCCTGATAACCGCTGATGGATTTAGGTACAGTGTCTGGATAGCACGGACAAATTCCGGCGGAAACCCCTTCCTTGCAAGGACTGACCACATAAAACGCCATGAAACCCTGTCGAACGCTTTTTCAACGTCCAACAGGGCCACACCGACAGGTGAGTTAGTACACTGGGCCCAATCCAATAAAGAAATTATCTGCCTTATATGATCCGTGGTACCTCTGTGCTGTATGAATCCGTGCTGTCTTAAAGAAACTAAGCCTGGCATCATATCATTTAGCCTGTTGGCTAAAAGTTTAGAATAAATGTTACTATCTGAGTTTAATAATGAAATGGGTATATAAGACCCCATTTCAGTATCCCTTTTACCTTTATTTTTTAACACAACTATTGTAGCCTTAGACCATGACTGAGGAGCCATCCACAGAAATGCTTGTTGGCAAACTTCTACCAGTTCAGTTTTTATCAGATCACGAAAAGTCCTATAAAATTCCAAGGGGATATTATCCGGGCCCATAGCCTTGCCTATAGCCAAGCCCATTATTGCTAATTCAATTTCAGACCAATCAGGAGGTGCCAGCAATATAATTTTTTGAGCTTCCGACAATGTTGTAGAACTCATATCGTTTAAATATTCCTCAACATCTACCCGGCCGGTCTCATCCCTATACAACTCTTGATAAAATTCTTGAAAAGAAGACAAGACGCCTTCCTTAGTCTCTTGCAGAACCCCCTTTAAGTCTATAATTCTAGGGGTATCACTATAGACAGCTTTTTCTCTTGTCCTTTTTGCCAACACACTTCCCGTTTTTTCTCCAAACTCATATGCTGTTTCTTTATGTTGTACATACTTTTCGGCAATTTGAACGGCAATGATGGCGTAAGCACTAGCCCTTTTTATTGTGAGATCCCAGTGAGCCATTTGTACTATATCTACTTCTGCTCCTTGCCTCATTGTCTCCGCCAGTTTCTTTTCAGCGATGTAGACCTGATCAAACTCCTGTCGGTGTTTGATCCACATCTTTTTACGTTTAAATTTAGAAAAACTAAGAGTTTATCCACGTACTACTGATTTAAACGTGTCCCAGACTATCTCCTGTGCAGCCGTACCTTTATTAATAACAAAAAATTCCTGAATTATTTTAGCAATATATTGTCGGTACTCCTCATCCAAGAGCAACTTTCTGTCAAAAGTCCACTGTTGGAACTCCATTTTTTCAGCCGTGTCTACATCCAAGTCTAATGAAATCGGATTATGGTCCGAGACTAGTTTGGGATGAATCTCGATTTTGGCTTTAGCTATCAGTACGGATGAGGTAAAAAAATAATCCAAACGGACAAACTTTGAGTGAGGGGCGGAGAAAAAAGTGAAGCCAGGATCACTGGAATGTTTTGAGTTCCATACATCGTATAGGCCATGATCCAAAATCAAACCCCAGAGAGCATTAAACACCTGCTTCTTTCGTCCAGTATAAACATGATTAGATCTAAGTTTAACTCCAGCTTCAAGATTGATATTAAGATCCCCGCACATTAACATTGGCAACGTCCATTGTGCCAATTCCACATTCAAAAAATTAAACAGTTCCGAATCATCCAAATTTGGCCCATAAACATTGCAGAGTGTAAACTTGTATTGGCCAATCCTGAGCCCAGCGTCCCCATTTGTCAGCTGCGGTTTTAACACACTCCCCAACCCCCCTTTTTTTAAGTATCGCAACCCCTCTTTTAATACCCGTCTGTTTAGAACCTACTACCAACTCCATACCCAAATTTCTGAAATAACCTCTATTGACCCAAGCAACATGTGTTTCTTTGAAACACAGTATATCAATATGCAATATTTGCACTATTCTGGCTAGAGCTTGTCGTTTCTTTGGTCCGTTAAGACCACATATATTTAATGTACAAATCTTTATTTTCCTATCCATAAGTAGTATAGAGAGGAACCAGCTTCAAAATAACATAATCGATTTTCTTAAATTCAACTGCATTACATCCACTTTCACGAATTTCCGTTCTTATATCACTTAACTGTTTTAATCCAATTCTATCTGCTGCTGCCTTTTTCACCCACCTCCCCAAAGGCCCATGTCCAAACCCTTTCCCGCCCCGTCATACCACCTACCCCACCCCTCCCACCCTCCCCCACCCTTCCTTTCCACCTTATGAAGCCCAGGGACCATTAGTCCCTGCAATTTATGGAATGCCGTGTCCTCCCCTCTCCTGGCACTTGACATCAAATCTAGATTTAAAAAAAACGTTATCGCAATAGTTTCAGGAAGAAAATCCAAATGACAGTTAAAAGAAAGAAAAGGAGATACAAGAAAGAAGATAAGGAGGAAAAAAGAAAAATAAGAAAAGCATTCTTAATTTCGCCAACGAGGGCTTCCGCCCAACTTTCCCCAATTTTTCTCTTCTTTATGGCTTACTACACCCCCCCCTATAAAGTGTCCAGATAGTCTTTAGCTTGGATTTCTGACCAGAAAAATGTAGTTTGACCTTTCACCAGAACCTTAAGTTTGGCCGGATTCTGTAAATAAACCACAGCCCCCTTTTTTTTTTAAGGCTGGTGTCAATTGTCTTAAATGCCATCGTTTGGTGACTGTGGCCGGGCAAAGATCTGGTCTAACAAAAAAACTGCAATCTTTAGCAGTGGCTTTCTTGTCTGGTCATGCCAAAGCGCATATGTCCTCTCGTGCTAAGAAGTTGTTAAAACAAACTAAGATTGCTCTAGGGAAGCTCTCTTCTCCTTAACAAGATTTCTTTTCTGTGAAAGGAAACCTGTGTGCCCTTTGGATTTCTCTAGACCAGTCCCAAGCTGTCAGTTCAGGGAAAGCTTCATTCAATAGTTCCGAAATGAATTTACGCACATCCAAGCCCTCCTTTTTCTCCAGAACCCCCAAAAAACTTAAATTATTCCTGCAAGCTTGATTTTCCATCTACGAGAGTTTATGACTCAAGTCATCGCGGTGAGCCTTCACAGCGTCTAGCTCCACTTTTTGAGCGACAGTATAAATCCTCTAATGCTGAGATTCGGGCTTCTGCCTCCGTAACTCTTTCCGCCGTTTCCGTACATATTTTTATTGCGCGCCGTACAGCGTTCTTGACCTTGCTACATGTTGCCTGCATCTTAGTGTTCTCCACTTTGCTCTCAGCTCTATGGCTCATCATAGTCTCGTAAATAGTTGCCAAAGTAATGTCCTGGGTGGATGACTTAACTGTATTTTCACCGTCTGTATCAGCTAAATTAGGTCAGGTGTTAGGGTACTTTCTGATGTTGCCAGCCGTGAACCTCTTTTCTTTTGTCTCTTAACTGTGGTAATACTAGTATTAGTAGGTGCTGTACTCTGTCTTAAATCCTCATCAAAGCTGCTACCTTCGCTATAGTCCACCCAGTCCTTGCTTATATTCAGTCCCTCATCTGAGGATGCTTCAGACAGTGAATACAAATTTTCAACAGATTCAGAGGTCCCTGTTCCCCCTTGTGCCCCCTCGTTCACTGCCAATAAATCTTTTCCAATTAGTTGATGGCCCTGGTTATCCTTCATTAAATCCTCTGAGTTTCCAAGGACTCCGTCTCCCATAATGCACCTAGTTTCACCAGTACACCCAGTTTGTTGTTGATTCTCATTTAACTCTACCTCCGGAGCTAGTTCTGTCTGATTCAACATTTCCTTACGGGAGGATTGTTCGCTATTAACAACCAGGGGAACAGTTTCATCGTCCACTTCCGTAATACCATGCGTTTAATCCAAATTACGCGCATTCCGCTTTTCAAACATAGCAGGAAGAGTCTGTATGCCTTGCTTAGATACACGTGGGATAACGGCATTTTTCCTCCGACTATCATCTCCCTTTTTTTTATATGCTTTAACATTATTAGTACTCTGGGTGCTAGGAGTATCGAAAACAGTCTCACCTTCTGTGTTTGAGGTTTCGGTTACATTTCCTCCAGTTTTTTCCATGATTGCTTCTGTGGTTTGCTCCTTAGTTTTATTACTACGTGTGGTAACCTTTACCACCTCCTTTGCTTTAGCGGGGGCTTTCGGTGGCATCCTTTTTTTCCTCTTCGTGGTTCCTCCTTGGCCTCGGATTACTCCAAGCCGGTACCCCAATAAACATAAAGGAAACTGCCAAAAAGGAGCCCTATATCGAGTTAACATCCAGCGGCTCAGCATCTATATCAGCGCCGGGTTACCGCTCTTAGGGGCCGATTATGATGGCGGACGGACCTGAGTCCGTCCGCCACCATAGAGTAGGAGGGAACCTCCGCATGGCCTGCGGAGTTCCCTCCTGTGCAATTAGGATGTGACCGCCACCCTGCGGTGCCTGCCGATTTCTGTATAGAAAATGCAGGGGGTACCATAGGTACCCTCCATGTGCACCCCCCACTCCCCCTTCACCCAGGGGGCCCGCAACGGGCCCCCGAAGTGAAGGTCCGTGTGCTTTTCCACGACAGAAAAGCCGCCGTGGAAAAGTATACTTTTCACTCCATCATAATATGGCTGGCGGTGTCTGATAGACACCGCCAGCCATGTTATAGCTTTTCCGCTGCGGTCAGAAGGCGACCGCGGCGGAAAAGCTGCGGACTGAAAAACGATCTCCCAGCCATCCTAATCTGGCGGGGGGTCTTTTTTAGTCCGCAGTGGTTTTCCCGCATCCTCCGGGCCGGCGGTGGCTTCCGCCGTCCCGGAGGATGCGGGAAAAACGCCATCATAATCGGGCCCTTAGTCTTCTGGTATAGTCCACACAGAAACCGCGTTAGTTCCTAGTACCTTGGCCACCAATGTGAAACCACTCCACTCCGCTTTTTCCAGTATCCCGACGTCCCTTCACACAGGCAGGGACCGAGTTAAACTGACCGCGGGATAGTTTGCTTTTTTTTTTTTTGCCTTTAAACAATGTCCCAAAATATCTTCCCTTATTCGACTTCCAACATTAGCTCTGCATTACTAATAGCCAGTTTACTATTACTGAAAACATTCCAGTGAACACGGAGCTGCTGCAGCCTGCACCTGACTCGTATATTCCTGCAGGAGCAGACCACGTCAATCTATGCCCGCTGGCCGTACCGCAACAGCCGCAGCAGCTGCTTCGGCATCAGCGTTTTCTCTGCGTTTTCCGGACGGCCAAACGGACCAAACACGAGAAGGAATCTCCACCTTCCTTGTTCAATCAGGGTCCCCAGCCGATGCAGCACTTCTCTCCTCTCCCTGATACGCTACAGGTCAGTAACCCGAAGAGAGAAGGTCCGAGCTGCTTACACAGCCCACGCCACAGCCGCCATCTTGCCTCTCGCGCCTGGTCCTCTTTCGCCAATTCAAACGCTGTTTGGTGTATCTCACCCCACTCAAATGCATTTTTCTTTCGTGTGACTTTGTACAAAGGGGCCAAAATCTGACTCAAATGAGGGATATGTTGTCTCCAAAATCCAACCAAACCAATACAATTATGAGTCTCTTTTCTATTTCGGGGCACTGCAAATTCTTTAATTTTCTGTCTCACCTGAGGAACCACTTCTCGATTTTCCTGATGCCACTGAATACCTAAAAAATGTGCACTCTGTGCTGCGCCTTGCCACTTATCAGGATTAATTTCCCATCCCTTACTTTGCAATTGTTTTACAATTTGGTCAAACTGAATTTCTACCTGTTCTTGTGTCTCACCTTGTATCATTATATTATCAATGTAATGACAAATTTGCACTCCAGGAATTACTGGCACCTCATCTAAATGCTCTGCCACCAGCCGGTGACATATTGTCGGACTATGTAAATAGACTTGGGGTAAACTTCGAAACGTCATTTGTCTGCCACACCATGAAAAACTAAATTGTTCCTAACATTCGGGAGCTATAGGGATCAAAAAGAAAGCATTAGCAATATCAATGGTTGCATACCAAGTCCCTGCATGTCTCTGAATTATTTCTATTAAAAACAGTATCAGGGACAGCAACAGTCAAAGGTGGTGTATGTTTATTCAGTTTGCGGAAATCTACTGTCATGCACCATGAATTGTCACTTTTGCGCACCGGCCATACGGGATTATTCCAAGCAGTAGTGATTGGAGCCACCACACCTACATCCATTAAATCTTGAATTGTGGTACTGCTCTCCTCATGCCCACCAGGAATTCTGTATTGTTTCATAGAACTCACTTTAGTCGCCTGAGGCACCTTCACAGGAGGGTTTTTCAAACGACCTACTCTCACAGCATTAGCTGAAATGTAACGTTTAGATCCAAACTGATGGTATCCATCATCTAAACATAAAGTAATTCCCTTCACAATGTAAATTCCGAAAATATATTCAGAAACTGGCACAATCAACACACTATATTCTCTTTTTGGTATTCTTCCAATTTTTAACTGAATATTAGTTTGCACTGCCAGGGTCTCTTTACAACCTAAACCTGTAATTGTAAAATCCTGTCCTCTAAATTTCGTGGGATTTCCATATATTAAAGTGGCCTCCGCTCCCGTATCTACTAGGGCTCGGGCCCTCTGTACATTGCGATGTTTCCAATAAATCTCTATATTCACATAAGGTCTATTGTCTTCGCGAGCCTAATTCTGTACCGGAGCTTGACCTATTTCCTAGTCATCTTTACGTTTGTTTCGTGCCCAAGACAAATCAGGGTAAAGGTTTTCGTATCGGCTAGGAAGCACATCCTCTTCATATTCTCTTTATTTAGGGTACGGGTTTCCCATGTCCCTATCACTCTTCGCTCTATGATCTAAGGACCTCTCCCTTTCATTTCTCACTCTGTATTCTGGGGATCTCTCCCTTTCATTTCTAACTCCGTTGTCTGAAGATTTTTCCCTCTTGTTTCTCATTCTGTATTCCGGAGATCTTTCCCTTCTCCTCCTATATGTATCATTATCACTTCCATCTGATTGTCTTTGTTCTTGATTCTGTTTGTTAACTTTCCTGCTCCCCTCTTTTATGTGCCACAGACTTGTAGTAGGTGTTCCATCTATTGCATCTCTCTTCACCCAATCCTCTAACAAAGCTGTAAACAAATCTCACCTAGACAGTCTGTTATTATCTGTACGAATTTCGGGTCTAGAGGGTCTCTCGATTTTCATCCACTCTCCTAGTTTGCCCGATTTGCGAACAGCCTCAACCACTTGCGCTAGAGTATTTCCAGTCTGATTAATTAACAAAGTCATCATTACCTGCTTATAAGCAGGAGGAGCAGTACGAATGATTTTATTTCGCACGGAGGTATCCATCAATTTGTGTGCTTGGTCTCGGAAAATAGAGGTCTTCATTACCTCTTCCTTCAGTTTCTGTATCGCATCTCTCAAGGTATACCAAGGCTTCTCTTTCACTGGCCAATCTGATTCTGTTGGGTATTTGTGACTGCATCCAACCACGGCATATTGTAACAAACTAATCTGTTCGTCATGTGCATAGTTTCTAAATTGTTCCTGATCTGTTGTGTCTGTGCTCAATGTACATGATTTCACTGCATCTCCTTGATCTAACATCACGCCTGCAGCACCCAAATCATAAATGCGATCCATCCATGTAAGTAAATGCTCACCAGGTTTCTGCCAAAACCTGTCTAAGATATCATTAATCTCTTGCTGCGTAAAATCCTCCAAACTATCTAAAGACACCCCCTGTGTGTACTGCGGACCACCCTGCAAATTTCTATGGTGTATCGGCTGCACATGGACTTCTCTTTGTCCTTCTGATTTATTCTCTCTCTCTGTTCTAACAGGCTCCTCTTTCCTGTTATCTTCCTCACCGAGCCTGAAAACTCTGAAGAATGCCAAATATTTCCATCCCACTCCTCGGGATCCCAATCAAGTCCTGCCTTTGTAATAGCCAGATGCACCTTCTTCCTATTAATTCTCTCTCTCCTGTTCCTATATCTGTACTTTGCAATGCGCACCACAGCCCTCTCGGCTACGGTCTGGTAAGTCTCTAGCTTATCCAAAAAAAAATTCTTTTGACATGTTAACAACGCAGAGGCATTCTTTGCTTCAACATACTGTTCTTCAAACGCTCTACACTTACGCTGTGACTGTACGTATTTTTCATGCATATCTTATAAGCATTCAGGAGAATCCAACCCCTCCTTCCTAATGTAGAGAGTACTTCTCCTTTCCTTATAGGCACTTTTTGTAAGCATGAAACCACTTGAGCCGGTTCAGCCTCCAATAAACACGCATTCCAATTCTCACTCAAACCAGCACAATTAGTCTACTCCTGGGCCAATACTCCATACGGAGTCATTTCCCATCCGGGAATCTCAATTGACAATTGGGAGTCGACTTTCATTTTTCTAGATAACATAATTTCTTTCCCCTTAGAATCCACCTCTTCGATCCTGTAAGTCACAACGCCAAAATGTTATGACTTGATTTTTGGCAACAACAGGTCATGCAGACACATCCCCCTAAGGATCCAAAAATACAACACTCTACATTACTTACCCAAGGCAGGAATAAAACAAAATCTCCTACACTTCTTCGCTTGCCAGGAGAAATAACAACAATTTCTCTGACGACAAGCGCTGCCTAGGAGGGGATTTCGCCGTCCTTTCTATAACAGAGTACTCATCCAGAGAAAACACTACATACGTACATACAATCTCCTGCCACAAGGAAGAAACCAATTTGTATATTTTGGGGTGGATTTATTATTAATATATGATACACAGTAGGCCAATCTGTACCATTTCTAGCCAACAACCAACTAACAATTAGACGATTACTAAACACAATCAGGAAAACATATGTATAAATATATGTATATAAATGTATGGAACCTGAAAATAAAGTTATAGTTAGCAAGAATAGTAGGAAGACTAGAAATAAGTGGAACACCTCACCAACTGTCTGTCCATCCCGTTTCCGCTTCACCAAAGGGGAGTCCGGTTCTTCGTCTGAAACAGGTGACAGTAGTGACACTATACGCCCCACCGCCAGAGCTGCACGTCTGCCCTGCGATGAACTTCCACCGAACAGAACCCAGACACCTCCTTTAGTACAAGTGGAGATGTAAGACGAAGCTCCTGGTGGGCCTCGCCCCCTTTTCCCATCAGAGTACGTACCACTCCGCACCAAGGCCACAGCTCCAGCTGGCCAGGCGTCTGTTATGGCTTTAGAGCAGAGCAAGCACATACCTCCAACAAGATCTAGTTCTTTCTGGTCAGCAAAGTGCGAAGAACAAGTGAATAGAAAAACATGCCCTTCTCACCTAGTGAAGCTCAGAAAATGGCGACAGCTCAGAAAATTGAGTCACTCAAGCTTAAGCCTCTATTCACGTAAAAGAGCAAAATTAGTATGCAAGATGGCATAAGATCATGCTAAAGCCAATAGCAAGCACTGCTGTTAAGTAAGATAAAGTCAGAATCTGAAAGGAACATAATCAAGCCCTACTTTATAGCTTATTCTTACTAGGCAGGCCTACACATCACTATATTATGCTAAAATATGCTAAATAAGACTGAGATGGTGATGGGCGACGGTCATCATCAGGCTATTTATTCACATAAATGGCACATTCATTACAAAGTTCCCACACCAAATCCATCAATAGACTGCCCAAACCAACCATCGGCAGGGGATCTACTATTGATTATATTATTATATCAGATAATCTGTTACATAGCATTAAATAAACAATTGATGGACGTAATGCTGGGCAAAGCAAACATTCACCCACAGTCACAAGGATCTGGGTTTAATCCATCATTCTTTTGCTCACCACACCACCCCAGTTTGGACCCAGCCATATGCAAATTGGTCCTGACCCTGCTCCTTGTGGGAACAGTCCAGCCCATGAGGCACAGGGTCAAGACTGATTTGCATATAGCTGTGTTTGAACTGGGGTGGCAAAGTGAGCTGAAGAATGATGATGGATTCAGCCCAGATCTGTGACTGGGGGTGAGTGTCTGAAAAGTTTCAGCGCTCCGTCCATCATCTCCTTGTGTTTCCTTTACATAGCATTAAAAGCATGCAGGTACGGTTCACAGGCTTCAGTGATCATGCCCCACTAACTTGTGATCTAGACCGGAAAGGGTTCATCAAACTGGTTGAGGGGATGGCCCTAAAGCCTATCCTAGAAAAAGTGAATATATATCTTAAAATGGAATAGAGTCGATGAGACAAATATATTAATTGTAATCCTTACAACTAAAAATAAAGAGAGCATGTTGTGTCTAGATGGTTCTGTTATCCGAACCAGGTGTCGGGGCTTTTGAAAAGATCCTAAACGGTACTAAGTAGTATCTAACCCGCCCATCACCAGCTAAAGAGCGCCCACAAGCTCACAGGTTTGATAACACATGTTCTAAGACACTGGGAAATCTGCGTAAAGCCTTGAAAACGCCCCAAGAGATAATCACCTAGTACGGATTTTATGTCTAAAGTATAAATAAACCAGAGAAAATAGATTGAACCAGCTAAGAGTTGAAGCATGGGAGAATCTAAGACAAGCATCTGTGAGAAATGATACTACTGAGTTTTGAAAGGTGCTAAATGCTCCATTTTTAAGGGACACGGGGGACCCATCCCTAAATGTGCATATCGAGGAGGAGGGCTGGGTAGTGCACTATCACAAGATCTTCCATTTTGATGATGGAGTACCATAACAAGTAGTTTGTCAGGCCTTGATAGATCACCCACATCCGACCTTTGAAGTGTCGGAGACAGATCTTGCCCTCAAACTGACACCTTCCTTGAAGGCCCCTGGACCTTATGGGGTGCCTGTTGACATTTTCTTAATAAGAAATTGTGGGCTCCATTGTTAACAAACTTTTTTAACACCATAGCTAAAGTTGGACCACCTACCTTTTGGAAACACTCCATAATTATGCCAGTTTTCACGAAGGGGGATGGATCTTGTCCAAATAATTATAGACCCAGCTTCCTAATTGATTTACTGAATAGGCTTGACGATTGGGCAGAGGAAAAGTAGACCCTTTCAGAGGTACAGTATGGCTTCAGGAAGGGCAAAGGTACAGTTGACCAATGCCTAAACTTAATGATGGTGGTAGCAAAATATCCGCTGGTAAAGAAAGGCCAATTATGTATGGCCGTCGTGGACCTCTCTGCAGCTTTTGACTGTGTGGCCCACAGTAATGGGTGGGGCATAATGGAGACTTGTGGGAGTGGAACTTCCGATAATTATATTTATAAGACAGCTATATATGGGAGCAACAACTAGTGTCCGATATAGAAAGCAAGGGGAATGCTCAGAATCCTTTAGTATTGAAAAGAGGGTAAGACAAGGCTGGTGACCTTGCCCTTTTTTTTATTTCCCCTTTATACTAATCAAGTAGAAAAAGCATTGGTTGAGAATGCAAAAGACACCCCATATGTCGAGTCAATTCCCCTTCCTATTTTTCTCTATGCAGATGATACAGTCCTATTGGACAGAACGCCTCTGGCTCTGCAGTCTCATAGAAAAGTATGTGTCCTTCATGGCTAATCTAGATTTATATGTTAATGCGACCAAAACATTTGTACTAATTGCGGGGGCAGACACTCAAAAACCAAAGAGATTCTTCATAGGTAAGAGAAGAATAGAAGTGGTGGAGAAATTCATATCCTTGGGCGTTCTTTTCAATCATAGGTTAAATTGGAAGGACATGGTGTTCAAGAGAGCTAACCTTATGGGAAAAAAAGTATAGCTGCATTATTTAGATTCTCGAAAAAGTTAAGCATGAAACCCATCTAGGAAATATTGAAGATTTACTTAGCCAAGGCTAAATCAATTGCAAGGTATGGGGCAGCAATTTGGGGGATGGTAGACACTGAATTGCTGCAGTGTATAGAGGATACATTCTGTAAAAGATGAATATCTTTACCCTGCACCTGTTAAAATTACATTAGCCATTCGGAATTGGGGTTACCATTTGTTAGTGATTTCATCAAAATGGTCGCCATATTTCTATGGCTTTCGTTATGGAAAAGGGATACGATTAATTTGAACTAGCTTGTATAGAGGTACAACTTAAAACTGAATCAAGCACTTAGAATCACTTGGTAAACTTATGTAAAGACCACCCTCATATCCTCAAGCTACACGCATACTTTACGACACTCCTCTGTTATGTGCTAGCTTTCCAAAGGCCGAGCTCAAAGAAATCTTCTTGGCTAAGGCAACGAGTGATAGATGGGCTTTAACTAAAGATAAAAGCACAATAGTCATGTATCAGTCCCTACCTCATGTGACTCACGGTGCACCTTCCTATTTGTTTTTGTGTAGAGAATTCACAGCACCGGTTTATTTTGTCAAGTTTTCGGGTAAATTACTTTCCACTCATGATCGGCTATCCAGCAAATTCACACTCAATTAATCAGTTGTCCCCTTGCCCATGCAATGAAAAGTCCATGCACTCAACTTTACATATTTTGAGCTGCGAAAAAAGTTTATGGTAACCTTATTACGCAAATGTAACTCTAGGCAGTATATGCCACCTTTATATTTTATCCAACGACTGGAAAATCATTTTGTATGCTATTTGCTTGTATCTTTTTTATGGGCAGCATTGAAAATTTGACATACGATGTGAAAGAGAATGGGCCATTGTCCACATGATGAGAAGGAAAGCGGGAAGGAAAATAGCCATACCCTTTTCCAAGCAATGTTACTCTCTAGTTTCTTGACTTGTAAGACATACTTAGAAAATATCTATGGAAGGCCTGTCTAGATTACTACTCATATAGCACATTATGTGTTGTTACGAAAAACTGTACATGGGGCTAGTTTCGAAAGTATGTAAATTATCTATAGTTGCAGAGCTGTAACCTAGTTTCTTTTTTAAATCTATCTAATTATAACTTGTCAATATTTGAATTTTTTAGTATTACAGAATGATGATAGTATATGGTCTTGTTTATCTGCTTTTAAGTACTTACATTTAGTCAGTGCTTGCAAACATTTCTAGAGATGAGTCTTAAGATTGATGAATCACATGACGGATTTTAGGGTGGCAATGAGAGAAATATTTAGATATTGTACAGATGATGAACCAAAAGTTATGTTTTTTAGTTATTTTATTTAACTAGATAAAATTCATGATTCATGCATTGCTTCTAGCAGTATAACATGTGCATCAAATTATTTCCTTTTTACTGCTTCTATGTACTTTTATACATTTTAATTGATGTGAAATAAAGTTTTGTGATGATGACTCTGGTCAGTGTTGGAATCTTCGAAACTCGGTGGATGATTGTTGGTTCACATTTTCTTCTTTGGCTCCCAAACCTGGCAATGCTGTGAGGTCATGTTAATGGCAAAAGCGCTCTACAAATCTCTGTTAACATCCAAAGAGGATATGAAGAGCAAAAAACAACTTATTGATGATCAACTCTTTGTAAGTGAACAGAAGGGAAAATCATTAATAAAAGGGTGATATTCCAATGGATAGTCTTCGGTACGATGGTGTTTTTCATGTTTCATGTCATGTTTCTGGGCGGCATAAGAGTGCACACCACCAAAAGGATGGACACTTCTTTGGCACTGGCTCGAGGAGTGTTTGATATTTTCCAGGCAGGAACATTCCCCTGTTTTTACACTTTTTATAAAAAACATTACTGCTTGGACGTGCAGTGTATATGTGATAGTCACCTTCTGAGAGTGGTCCTGCTGAACTTTTTGTAAAGTAAAGTTGTCTTACTATTGTGCCACCATCCTGCTGAACCATAATGTCCAGTCTCTTCAAATCTGTCTACTTTTTACTGTCTCAGAAATCGTGCAGCTAAATAGGCAGTGTAGACAGGCAAGGAAGGTAGGCAACCTAGGATTGAGCACTAAACTACCAATCCAAACCATACTCAGAAAGTTAAGCGCGATGGTCGAGCCTCCTGATTCCCTTGAAGGGCTGATCTTCTAAGAAATGTATGTGGATGGATGTCTTGACACAGTCACTGTTCGATGAAATATGATTTAATTCATTCCATTTAATGTATATCTTGGTTGCTGCACCTTGCACAATCCCTGTCAGTGGTCTCAAGAGCAAGAACTAATTTTTCTTGATCACTATGCCACTCTAAAACAACATTGCTAGATGAACAATGCCTTGTAAATATACATTCAACAATATGGCATGAATTAAATGGCCTAAGGAGTTCTTCTTCAGGAAAGTACTCGCTCCATATACCTTTAATTATTTCAACAGTCAAAACATCTACTAAACAAACATTTACAATGCAATAGGTCTCGCAATTGCGAGTTTTTGAGCTATTTGCATTGTAAATGGCAATGCCTTTTAAGGCAATGTCATTTACAAAACAATAAGCAACGCCTATTACATTGCGGAGTGTGGTGTCTGTGAAGTGGGCGCCGCGCTCATTAGCGCAGTGTCCCTGAAGCAGGCACCGCACTCATTACTAAAGTTAATAAAAAAAGTAATGAAACCGAGAGCAGTGTCCCTGAAGCGGGCATCGCGATCGGTATTCAATAAAAAAATTAATTAATAAATGAACCGACCACAGTGTCCCTGAAGCGGGCGCCTCACTCAGTCTTAAAGTTTGAATAAAAAAAAAAACAGAGCGCGGTGTCCCTGAAGCGTGCGCCGCGCTTAACATGCAAATACAATAAAATAAAGCAGCCGCCATTGTTCCCATCAGAGTCAATAACAAAAATAGTGTTCACTCACTAGATAAAGCAGTCCCTGTAACGTGCCAAATAAAAGGTCCAGTCCTTATGGGCGGTAACAAATGGCGACAAGTCGGTAACAAAGGAGAGAGTAACAAGCCTCATAATGAATCGGAAGTCAAGGACAATTCACCAGCCAATAAAAAATATGGGAGGAGAGTGGGCGTGGCTTCCACAGCATGCTCTATTACAGCATGCCTCACAGAGCGACCAGTGCATGCACGCTGCAGCTAGGCTCGACCTAAAAGTAAAGGTGGATCATTATCATTCATTTAGTTATTCTTACACATTTTAATAGATTGCTGTTCTCAAAATAAGATTCCCATCTCAAAATGCTCCTCCTCTAACCCTGGTGCCTTTATCTGACTAGAGCAGAGAGAACCTGGAACAGTAAGTAGTACCTCAGCAATATTTAATACAAGTGGAGCCTCAACTGTAGAAACAGTGGGGGAGAACTCAATCTCCTAACTCACAGGACATCTCTTGGCTATGTAAGTATCTCTGGAATAGTGTGACATAATTTCATATCTGTCACACCCTGATTTCCCTTACTATCACCCTCATCCCCCAGATCTCTATATCATCCATTCTCCTTTCTCATCCTGTCACCCTCTACACCACTGCTGCCGACCTCCCAACCTCTGAAACTCTCCAGCTTTACTTCAGCAATGCACTGGTTCTCTTTCCAGCAAGGTGATATCGTTTCCAGAGAAGAGCAATCACTCTATAAGGCTTCTCTCTCGTTCCCTTAATCTTGCTTCCACCTTTCCTCTCTCCTGATTCCTATTTTCTACCTCTCATATCCCCTCTCCCACCTGGTCCTTTGAGGGATTTGAACCTGGGTTGTAAAACTGTGTTCGAATAACTATCCAATATAATTGTTGCAACCAAAAGATCAGAGTACTACAAGTAAAAGGTCATGTCACGGTATACATAGCTTATACATCTCTCAGAGATGCTCACCGTTCTCAGAGTTATTCTCTTTATCTTAAGTCAAATTCAGTTGTAAAATTGTCAGCAGAGATAGCACATAATCTATATTAAATAAGAAATAAAGTTAGCACATAATCTATATTAAATAAGAAATAAAGTATCACCTGTTACATATTAAAAGGCTATTTATTGCACGTTACCAAGTAGTTCTGTGGCAGAGTTCCTTTATAGGGTCAAGGAACTCCAAGATGACTTGTAATATCCTTATATTCCATGACAGAATGTAATAATACATGGTCACACATATCTTTTCTCTCAAACCACGTCAATTATTGGTGAGTTGCTGTTTCACATGAAAGAGATAGCAAGTTTGTAAACATGAAGAATAAAAGTAGAAGCTCTAGTTCTAAACTGAACACACATAAAAAAGCATATTTGTTGCAAAAAGATATTAGAATCAGTTTAATACAAGTCAGATTTTAAAAAACACTGTATCTGGAATGCATCTCAGGAAGATCTATCTTTTCTACAAGCTTATAAGTGGTGCAAAAATAAACACATTGCCTTAATCTCCTTTCTGCTTAACATTATTCAGCACCAGAAACAGAGCAGAGGGAAAGGCAGATTTTGTTTTCAAGTCTTTTTGAAGGGCAGCTTTAATTGTGGCTGCTGGCTCTGGTAGCCGGCATTGTGACATCAGAACTCCACTGTACTACATTATTACAATTGAATATACTACAGTATGACAATTGAATAGACTACATTATTACAATTGAATAGACTACATTGCTACTATTGAATAGCTAAGTAATTTCTTCATTAAAGGTGACTAGGTGTGTTGCGATTTTAGAGATCGTTTTTTTACGGGGATTGCAGGATCCCATGTATTATATGATGAATCAAAATAAAAATTGTAAAACAAATCTCTGATAATGTGACATAGAAAATAGGCAGTCCTCAAGAAAATCTACACACCTCAAAACCTCCTGGCAGCTCTTTAATTACTAATAGTCTGTCCTGTTTTCAGTGTTTATTTTTTGTGGATTGTAGTGGTGTTTTCTAAGTGATTTCCAACCATTTTGAAACCAGTGTTTATTTATCTGCTTACCCCGCAAAATAAACAAGGTGGTTTTCCTTTGATTACAAAACTTGTTTTCACCTGCAATTGTTATTAAGCACATATTTAATTTAATGAAGTAATGCAGGGTATATATTGTCTACCCATTGGCAGTGTGCCCAGGGGACTTAGGTTAGACTGGTTTAAGCATAGAAAAGCTGTGTATTGCACGCTCTCTCATATTTCATTACCCTCTCTCACATCTCATTAATTCTCACACTCTATCAGTATTCTGGTTTGCTAGATTATTAATGGATTAGAAAGAATAAGTACCATATTCATATGTTTAAATAAATACATTTCTGAACACAGTTGGGGATCATTCATCCACTCCCTGTTGAATATTATGACATTGTACAGGTTGTCAACCCTGCCAACAGCATAGTACCTTGTGAAACCGTTACAGTTTTGCATTACACACGA
The DNA here is from genome assembly GCF_964261635.1 of Lissotriton helveticus. Lineage (NCBI taxonomy): Eukaryota > Metazoa > Chordata > Amphibia > Caudata > Salamandridae > Lissotriton > Lissotriton helveticus. Next base: position 1,086,064,745 of record NC_136068.1, read on the forward strand.
TAAATGTGTAGCTCTATATTCTAAGGCAACAGACACTTGGAGGTATCTGAAACTTGATGCTTTAAGCATGCTCTCCGCTGCTTTTCTGCACTCTTTGTCTGGCTATATTATGGTGGTGCTGCTGTTGTGTGGACATTCATTGCTGCCAAGTATCCCTAGGAAACATTTAAACAGACATCACATTGCATTCTAGGACTTGGACATTTCTGGTAAACATTGTAACTATGGGATCAAAACCTCAGAAGTAAAGTGCTATTGGGTAAAAAGCCATGATTAGCTGAAGATATCAGCTTGCAGCTACTAATTGTGTTGGTATGTGGAAAGTCTTGTTTTATGTTTTTTACCAGTATCTCATTAGGATGGTGACAGTAGTTTTTTCACAGGTACCTGTCACTGCACCTTACATTGAATGTTTAAAGACTGTGATGTTTGGTAGTTGATCTGCTATCTATACTGAGTTATTCGAAAAAGGGGCTGATGTACCAGGAAGTGTTACCTATTTTGTGTTTGTGGGTAAATATGTTAGTGCATATTGGCCAAGATTCATGGAGCAGCAATTTCACCAATCAGTGAAAGAATTAAACACAGCCAAATATAAAAACTGATTTTAATATTACAATATCCTCTACAGGATATACAATAATTAATCAGACTTGAAACATTATTCTAAACTCTGAACCTTTAATCCATGCACACAAAACTGGAGGAAACAAAAGGAAGAAGAAACAATATATTAATGGCATCTGTAAACAACAAAACTCAAGCAGAATACCCTCGGACCAGCCTTTCTTGCTGCTACCTTGTATAGGACAATTACATAGTGTTGGACACTTCCCAAAGAAAAAAAAATGACTCAATCTCTCTCACTTTTATTTCTTTGAAAAGCATTTTAGTTTGTGGTTGTGCCAGTACCTTTTTATTTAGAAACACATTTTATTGGGTTTAATGAGAGTACAACAACATAATAAAAAAAGAATTGCATCCCAGTCAAAGCCCCATTATACCACCTACCCACATTTCCAGCAGATTAGAGAAAGCCGCTTCTTCCCCAGGCCTGGCCTCCAGTGCAGAAGACAAGACATAGTACTCCCACCATCTGCCCCAGATTTTATGGAACTTCCGAGGACAACCCTTAGCGATATAGATCAGTTCCTCTTGTTAGGCACACCAGTCCATGCCAGATCTTTACATAGTCAGTCTAGGTGGCCATGGCAATTTCCAGTTACTTGCTATGTCTCTCTTGGCCACTAGTGTTGCTGGACAGACCATTGTCCCATCTCCCCATGCACCCCCAAACTCATCCATAAGACCAAGAAGGGCCACTTTCGGGGTCAGTGGAACAGGTCTGGCCAGATTCTTAAAATGGGAACTACCTATCCTGTGCCAAGACTGGGCGATCGCAGGACACTGCCACATCATATGGAAAAATCTGCTGCAGGTGAGGAACATTGAGTGCAAATAGGCTCAGGGAGAATGCCAATGTGGCAGAGTCTGTGATGTATCATATATGTTAGGTTATGTTTATATTTTTCAGTGTTTAAATGTTTACACTGATGAGGGATGTTTCCCTTTTGATGGGTTTTTAGCATGTTATTATAGATTTACAATTCAAACAGAATAGCCTAATTGCTGAGTATTTTTGAGAAATGTTGATCTTTAGCTAACAAACTCAACTTTGAAGTGATTTTGCTTTTATATTGTGGCACTGCTTCACTTCAAATCTTTATGGTTCAAGTAATGTTTTATATTTAGAACTTTTATTGCCACTGTGTCTTCGTGAGCCCTGAATCTGGTGGAAGATCCCTCTATGAAAAGCTACTAGAGTGGTAAATTGTCCTGATTAATATGTATTTACTACTGGCAATAGAATATCAAGGATACCTTGAGCCCTAGTGTAAGCATAGGAAATGGCCCCTTTGAATGCTGCTACACTAAGCCCCTGACTATCAGGCAGTGCCCTGAACAATAAGAATATCTGTGCAAACTCATTTGGTTTGATTCATGACTAATGTAGTTTAGCACTAGCCTAATGAGTCTGTGAAACAAATTGAGAGCGAGAAGGGGAAGTTCGACCATCTTCCCTACACTGATTGTTTCAAAACACGAAGAATGAACCCACTATCAACTCAACATTGGGTGTTTGCAGTCTCTAGGTAATTCTTTAAAAAAGGGGGGACCCTTAGGTTCTTTTAAAAGAACCCTCACTCACCAACCTAGTTTATCATCGAGTTCCCACCCTGGGTCCTGAGGTTGGTGAGTGAGGATTCTTTTAAGGACATACCTTTGAATTTCCCAGGCATCAGGCTGGATCCGGAAACGTACCCCTTGCGCACATCATTGTTTGGCTCTATTCTGCTCCGTGTGACGTCATCAGTGTCGGTTATGACGTGGCAGTACCTATATAGGTGCCACCCAGGTGCGCGGACGTCAGTTCTTTTCTTTCCATGCCAGTTAAGCCCCGATCTGAGAGAGCAACACCTCTGTCGCTTTTTGACAGGTTTTTTCTCGACTTTTGTCAAATTCAGACATTTTTTCCATCTTAGTGTGAGAGGGATGTCTTCGAGGAAGATAGGTTTCAAGCCATGCAGTGCCTGCCACCGCATGATGTCGGTTACTGACCCCACCTCGTCTGTTTCTGGTGTGTCAAGTGTGTCCACGACTCAAAGTCGTGCTCGAACTGCTGGGCCTTGGCTCTGAAGACCTTGAGGGAGCGGGCGTCACCGCTCCTGGAGCCCTAAGTCCTCTTCGTCTCGCTTGAGGTCCTCTGGACACTCAGGGAAGAGGTATAAAAAGAAGAAGTCCAAGTGGAGTTCATTTTCACCTCAGCTGTTGTCCATCGACGAGAGAGGTAAGGAGCACCGACGCTCTAGGCATGGTTCCATGTAGCCTAGGTCGACTTAGCGCCTCCCTCCCTTTCCGAGATCCGGAGAGTCCCCCACTCAGATAAAAGAATGTTATGAGACCATGCGCCACATCCTTCAGTGGGCCAACCCCGTTCAAAGGTCCCATCTGGTTCAACGCCATCGGCTCTGGTCATGGCACAGGTACCGTTGGGGCTTCATGGATCCGATCATGAATCCGGATAGACGCCGGTCGTGCCAACGTGACCTCCTCTGGCTTCAGACCTGAAGTCGGTGCCTGCGGTACCCCTTCGGCGGTGCTAGCGCCACCCTCATTCCCAAAAGACACGGAGTCAGAACGACGTCTATCGATGCCGATTCCGATGTCGAAGGAACCCAGGGGCCTGCCCCTCCGGAGAGGGAATCCAAAAAGTTGGGTGCATTTGGGAAGAAATTCTTTTCTTCCTCCAGCCTCGCATTGTGGTCAGTGAATACTGCATGCTTATTGGGCTGTTTCTCCCACTCCCTTTGAGAGATGGTAGTGCAAGTGCTGCCACAAGTCCTGGAGGAGCCCTGGGCTGTGCTCTTCCAGGCAGTCAAGGATGGGAGAGATACAGCAAAATTTGCCATTCGGTGTGGCCTAGATACAACAGATTTGATGGGCAGATTTCACCGACAGTAGCCTTAAGGTGCCACGCCTAGCTTAGGACAATCGGCTTCTCAGACCAATCTCATGGACATGCCCTTTGATGGAACCTGTCTTTTTGGGGAAAAGGTAGATACGGCCCTGGTCAGGTTCAAGGACGCTCGAGCTACGGCCATATCCTTGGGCCTCTCCTCTGCTCCTCTACTCCTCGTGGCCAATCTTCCTTTCGCTCATTTTGGGGCAAGGAAAGGGGTTTTGAGTCTCGTCAGCCCAATCCCAGCCACCTTCCTGCACAGACTGCCCATGCCGTGCAAGGACCTGGACGTGGTGCAATCTGGTTCAGGAATGGAGGCCAGAAGGCGACGGCCACCCTCCCTCCTGCAGCAGGAGCCTCCAAGCACTCCTAGTCTGAGTCTGCAAGCCCACACTACTTCAGTTGGCAGGAGAATTCGTCACCATCTCCCCCACTGGAGATCCATAACATAGGACAAGTGGGTCTTGCAGATCATTCAGGAGGGCTTTTCTCTGTATTTCCTTTCTTTTCATCCGTCTATTCTGCCAAATCAGGAACGGCTGACGGAAGATCATCTGAAATTGCTCCAGGAGGAAGTTACAGCTCTCTTGGCCGAAGGAGCTATAGAAAGGGTCCCAGTTTCAGAAGTAGACAGTGGTTGTTATTCCCACTACTTTCTGATTCCGAAGAAGAACAAAGGGTCCTGCCCATTTTATATCTTCGGACCGTCAATCTCTTCCTCAAGAAAGAGAAGTTCAAGATGCTCAAGCTAGCTCAGGTTTTGTATGCCCTAGACCAAGCAGACTGGATGGTAGCGTTGGACCTGCAAGATGCGTATTTTCACATCCCCATCCTGCCGGACAACATGCGTTACCTGCGGTTCAAGGTAGACTGCAAGCACTTTCAGTTTACTGTGCTCCCCTTCGACCTTATCAGTGCCCCTTGGGTTTTCACTGAGGTGATGGCAGTGGTCGCAGCTCAACTGCACAGGTTAGAGGCGTCAGTCTTCCCCTACCTCAATGACTGGCTGTTGAAGGCATTCTCACCCCAGGCAGTCGTCTCCCACCTTCAGACTACTGCGGACCGCCTACATTCGCTGGGGTTCTCTATGAAAGTTCCGAAGTCACACTTGACTCCTTCACAGATGCTCCCTTTCATCGGAGCTGTCCTGGACACAGTGCAGTTTTATCCTCCAGAGCAGCGAGTCTAGGATATTCAGGTTATGATTCCAATGTTTCGCCCTTTATCCTGGATTTCGGTGAGACTGAATATGTGGCTGTTGGGCCTCATGGCCTCCTGCATTCTGTTGGTAAAGCAAGCATGCCAGCATGCCAGGTGGCATATGCGGGCTCTGCGGTGGGACCTGAAGTAACAGTCGGCACAGCATCAAGGAAATCTCACCGACATGGTCCAGTTCTCAGAAGGAAGTGCGAGAGATCTGCAGTGGTGGTTGACGAACCGCAATTGGGTCAACGCAGACCCCTCTGCCTTCCCAAATCAGAATTTACAGTGGCGATAGATGCATCACTTCTTGCCTGGGGTGGCCATCTGGGAGAGATGGAGATCAGAGGACACTGGTCTCCGCCGGAGTCAGGGCTCCACATAAATCTATTGGAGTTCTGAGCGATTCAATTGGCATTGAAAGCATTTCTTCCCTCTGCTAAAGGGAAGCTAGTGCAGGTGTTCATGGACAACACCACTGCCATGGGGTACAGCAACAAGCGGGGGGTGAGGTCGTGGACCCTTTGTCAAGAGGTCCTGCGTCTCTGGACATGGCTGGAACAGCAGGTCATAACTCTGATGGTTCAACACCTGCCAGGTTCTTTGAACACCAGGGCGAACTAACTCAGCCGACGAGGCCTAGTGGATCACGAATGGCACCTCCAGTCAGAGGTGACACAAAGTCTCTTTCAATAGTGGGGAGAACCTTGGTTAGATTTGTTCGCCTCCGAAGAGAATGTGCAGTGTCAGCAATACTGACAAAGCTGGAGTTTCCAAGGCGGATATCGCTCGGCGATGCCTTTTGTCACAAGTGGAGCTTGGCCTACTGTACGCCTTCCTGCCCATACCAATTCTGCCCAGGGTTCTGAAGAAGATCAGGATCAACCCGGCTCAAGTTATTCGTGTGGCTCTGGACTAGGCGAGGAGAGTCTGGTATCATGAGCTTCTGAAGAGGAGCATTGATCCTCTGATCAGGCTGTCCCTTGGGAGGGTCTTCTGTCACAGCAGCAAGGGAGGGTTCTCCACCCGAACCTATCAACTCTGCGTCTCCATACGTGGAGATTGAGTGGCAGCAGCTGATGGCTTTTGACCTTACTCCCGAGGTTTGTAATGTTATTCGGACGTCCAGGTGGCCCTCCACTAAGACTGTATATGCCTTCCGTTGGCAGAAATTTCTATTATACAGTACAGAAAGGTCTATTGACCCTCTTTCTGCTTCTCTTTCTACTGTTGTGCTATTCACTCTAACCCTTGCCCAACAGGGCTCTGCTTTGGGACCTCGCAAGGGTTATCTCTCTGCTCGATCTGCTTTTATGCGGCTGCCAGACCAACACTCTCTCTTCAAGTCTCCTATTGTACATAGATTTCTAAAAAGGCTGGCCCTTTGTTATGCCACACTGGGACCTTAATTTGGTCCTTGCCCACCTGATGTGTGCTCCCTTTGAGCCGCTACACAATTGTCCACACTTGACCATCAAAAGAGCCTTCTTAGTGGCAATTCCTGCAAGCGTTATCTTGCTCGCCTCCCTATCTAAAAAGTGGTGCTTCGCACCCGGGCTTCCTTGTTGCCGAACGTTTTGAGCCCATTCCATCTGGGTCAATCCATCATGTTGCCCACCTTCTTTGCTGCCCCGCATCCCTCTAAGGAAGAGAAGCGTCTCCACCGACTGGACCCAAAAAGAGCGTTGCTGTTCTACCTTGACTGCACAAAAGAGTTCTGGGTGGACGACCAACTCTTTATGGGGCATGTTGGAGCAAAGAAGAGGAGGGAAGTACAGAAAAGGACCATTTCCCAATGGCACTTTCTCTGCATTAAGATCTGCTATGCCCTGGCAAAGAAGCAGCCTCCTGAGGGATTAAGGGCCCATTCCACCAGGGGAAAGGCTGCAACTATAGCCTTGGCTCAGGGTGTCCTAGTCCAGTGCATCTGTCAAGCGGCAACATGGGCATCATTACACATGTTTGCAAAACACTACTGCCTGGATGGTCAAGTCTGCAGGGACGGGCACTTTGCATGCTTGGTCCTGCAAGACTTTCTAGTTTAAGGTATTGATCCGCAGCCCACCGCCGGGATGGTATGGCTTGGGTATCTAATTCAAAGGTAAGAAATCTACAGCTAGAAGTCTCTATCAGATGAACAAGTTACTTACCTTCGGTAACGCACTATCTGGTAGAAACTCTGTCTAGCTACAGATTCCTTACAGCCCCACCCATGCCTCCCTGCTTTGCGGATAAATATTGTAGAGCTAGGGTTACTCCTCCTTGCAGGGCCCTAGTGTTGCACAGGGCTGTGTCAGTTACTTTGTGGTTCTGTGCTCCTGGCGTGGAAAAAACGAAAAGTGCTGACATCCGAGTGCCTGGGTGGTGCCTCTATAGGTACCTGCGAGGTCATAACCGAAGCTGCCTGCAATATCACGCGGAGGCGAAGACAGCCAACCAACACAGTGCACAAGGGGTATTGTTCAGCAAAAGTTTCCGGATCCAGCCTGATTCCTGGGAAATTCAAAGGGAAGGAATCTGCTGCTAGATAGTCTCTACCACATAAAGCGTTACCGAAGGTAAGTAACTTGTTCGTTGAGTGGGTTCATTCTCTGTGTTTTTAAACTAGCCTAATGTGACCAGAAATTCCATCCCAGATTTACTAAGATTAGCCCAATGCAAGCTGCATGGAAATCTGCAGTTTTGCATTTGTGAATATCAAAAAATGATAGCAGAGCTTTTTATTTACTACCTGCACCAACGTCCTTGACCCTCTTGGACAAAACATGCTATCTCAGCACAGCGCTATACACGATTTAATGTTGTAGTATGTTGCTAGCTCTGTCTTTGCAGGACATTTATGTAGGAAGTATACCCTCCAGTACAAATTTCTACATGCAGACAATTGTGCTAATGTTATATGTGTCATTTGATGGACATTTTGTGTGGAAAAATTATGTGATAGCCATTTTGCCCATAATTTGCACTGGTTTTAATTTTGCATTAGAATTCCACTCAAATAAAGGTCTCTCTACTTTGTGTGATCTTAGTTGACCTGATTTTGCATAGAATACAAACCGAGTTTGTGCTGTTCCCACCTATTATGCCAACTATGCATGGGTTTGCGGGGATTTGACACTATACCATGCAAAGTCATTTAGTGCTGCGCTCAGGTCAGCTTTTAGAAAAAAAGTTATTTGGCATGTGACTGTTGATTGGCGATTAGCGAGCGCCTCTGTTAAATCACAGTAAGTTTCAGCCACTGTAGAATGATGTTATCATCAGGGATGAAGTTCCCCGTTTTTGGAAACTTAGGGGGATATTCTCAAGAATGTGTGATAACTATCACAAAATTAGCTTAACACCACTTTCAACATCGCAGTCTATCACTGGAAAATTACGATGTGTTAATTAAGCGTTCACAACACAGCAGACCATCCTATAGGCTCACAATAGCACATCAAATGACCGCGTTAAAACCAACGCGATACTGCAAAAATGTGAAACATGAACGCAAAAAAAGCTGTGATGGGGTCAATCGCGTTACAAAAATGTGCGAAAACCAGCGACAGGCCTGCAGTGCCCACGCGTCAGTCGGGAAAAATCACCATAAAAGTAGGAAAAAAACAGACAAACAAATGTCAAACAACAGTAAAGTACAAGGGATGTTGCCAGAGCAAGTACGGAGGAGAACCAGAACCCCATAACCCCCCCCCCCGGAGGACCTGCCTGGGTCCTTGGAGTCAGGGAAGGCCAAAGAGAAGAAGAGTAGGAAGAAGCGGTTCAGTCCGCAGGAAAACAGGATCCACATAACAGAGGTGGTCGAACACCATCAACAACTGTTCCTCACCTTCACTGTGTCATTGACAACCAAAAATGGACTATGGCAGTCCATCGTGGACAAGGTGAATGCAGTGGTAGTGCTGAAGAGGACAATGGAAGAGGTCAAGAGGCGCTGGAATCATGTCAAGCGCAAAACCAAGCTTAAACTTGCCAATAACTGGAAGGCAGCAATGCAGACTGGAGGTGGGAGTCCAGCACCGCAGGAGGAGCTGGACGATATGGAGAAAATGGTGTCCACAGTCATCAGTGGGGAGACGGTGGCAGGCGTTGGGGGACTGGACACTGCTCAACATGACCGGACACAACAGCACCAGGGTGAGTAATGACCAGGGAATGGGGGGGGGGGCGGGAAGACGGACACAATGGCACACATGTACAATTGAGCTGAGCACATCTGCGGACAAACCATGCCCCAGCCCCCAACTCACACCAAGAGACCAATGTACCCAAGTATGCAACATCTCAGCACTGCACAGGCACAGAAGTCAAAGGCACATCGCATGAAATAGTAATGGGGCAGCAAAATCAGAGCTGCAGGGGCGACTCCCCCGAAATGCAGCACACACACATAACATACAGAGCACATCAACACTGACAACAATGTGGTACAAACCGCAACAGGTCCACAACAAAACACAGGACACAACTGGTGCCGACTGGGTGTAGACACTGGCCAATCACATTTGGCATTGCAGGGAAATGTGAGTTGATAATGTACATGTACAAAGGCACACACGTCATCTTGTCGAATTGTCCACTGTCCCCCATCAAATAGGCAGCACCTCACAAACAGCCACAATGTACACAGTCATGCAGTCTGTATGAAAACATGTACAATGCGACAACATATATGTGAACACATTGTTAAACTGCATCTCCCCTTCACATTGCAGAGGGAGAATCAACACCTCCTGCAAAGCAGCCCAAACCTCTCTTCTCTGATGACAAAGAGGACCACCACAGCTTCGACTTCGATGCCCTCCAACAGCTTGTGGACAGCCTCCGCAGCCCACCTCCAGGAGCAGGGCAGCCCAGCTGCTACCAGGAGACCCCACCCCCTCCACAGACCACACAGCAGGCAGCATCTACCACCACGGCTGCCTCCTAGGACCCCCACGAAGAACACATAGCCTTCCAACACCTTGTGTAGGGGTGCCAGGAGAATCTGGCTGAACAGGTGTGGTGGGCTTTGACTTCATGGCAGACAAACTTGATGCCATACACGGATGTCTAAGTCCCATCAGGGACCACTCACAGTCCCTAACGGACACCCACAGTCCGCTCCATGCTCTCCAATGGATCATGGCTGACATCGCTGGAGCCCTGACTCAGAGGATAGAACAACTGTCCAGTCAGAGAAGATCTAGCGATTTCACACAGGAGTTGGGAAACATGCAGAGGTTAATGGAGACTACTGAGCGGGCAAATGCGGAAAGAGCGGCTGCCACGGCTGCACACCAGCGAGTAGTAGCTGGGTTCCTCAATGACCTCAAGACCTTCCTCTTGGCATTGCTGCCACAAGGCCTGGCACTGAGGCATGCTGCTGCTACCACTCCATTCACATCTCCGCCCCTGAAGTGTCAGTCCCACACAGTGTGGCAGACATTCCACCTCCAGCCCATGAGGTGTCACTGCCACACAGTGCAGGAGACAAAACACCACCACCCACACGGGAGGCACAATCAACTGTAGTGGACGAAGATGCGGATGAACTTGCCTTCATGGTACGAAGGACGCAGTAGCATTCTTCTCTGCCACATGGCCGGTTTCTGCTTGGTCCTGCCCTCTGCATTATCACCTTTCATGTTTCCCCGATGCACTCCGCAACACTCCCCTTGGACCTCGACATGGATTGCCATGTGCCGTTTGATCGCTAATGACACAGCAATCAGATTTCAGACTGAATTCTTCTTCTTCCTTTGGACTTGTCATTCCCTGGAGGACTCTGACTGGCCCTCCACAGGCCAACATCGTCATGTGGGCTTTGCAAGCCCTGTACTGCTCCAGATGCAATACTCCACTGAATGTGCATTAAACATTCCTAATCACACAGATGTGTCATGTCTATGGTCATTCAAGTGTGGAAGTATGGATGAATGTAGGCTCAGTGAATTCTTCTTACGTCCATGTGGCTCATGTCATAGAACTTGGGTCACAGGGTGACAACTTGCCGAATGCGGTCCGCGTGGCGCAGACACAACAACGGTGACACACACATTAGTCACTTCCTTGTCCAACCCAGTACGGAACCACACTCAGAGCCCCGGGGTCATTGTGCAAACCCTTACCCTGGACTGGCATATGCTAGGGCAGCCCACTCTGCTTACGCTCACAAGGGAGGGGGGAGGCAACGCTACATGTCCCAGGTCTTCCTGTAGTGGTCTGCTGGTCACAGGTCTAGTTGTCAGCTTTCCACAGCCACTCCCTCACGGCTGGTGTACACCCACACCACACCCATCCAGCACACGCGTCACAGGACATGTGACCCTGCCAATAAAAAGGGCCAGATGCACGTGCTCAATGCCATTTCCTCTCTCTATCTGGGTGGTGTTCATGTAGGCATGAGGGCCTAGGGCCCTGCAGCATCACTTTCCACTGGCCCGGAGGTGACATATTGGCTTCTGCACCACGATACCCAATCATACAGGGTCCATGACTTTTGGGGCACAGACTTGGTGGCACCGGATACACTGCAGCCAGCACAGGCACATCGCCACGGGAAGGTGACTTTCGGTGCACTGAGGTAGGGGCACCTTAAGTGCTGAGCAGGTGTGCAGTATGCGATGATGCCCTGTCCTAGTGTCCCCTGATGGATCGCAGTGTAGGCCAGGGCCAGCGGGCAGCGCGGGCCTACCGCCACGTGGTGTCACCTCCTGGATCACAGAGTTAGTGGCACCTCAAGGGCTGAACTGGTGTGCAGCCTGCGATGATACCGGATGGACTGGTATGTCCTCTGCCATGGCATAATCAAGACCCAGAAACAAATGAGAGAACTGGTGGCCTGCGGAGCAGAGCTGCATGATGTGGAGGGTGCCATGTTCGCAGGCCCGAGCTTGCACCGGCACGTGGTGGGCCCTCAGTGCGACACGCCGGTGGTGGAAGATGAGCAGTGAGCCCTGGGTGTGCAGGAGCGGGCCTGCACCGATGGGCGGGAGGAGGGGCTGGAGTGCTGCTGCCTGGGTGCGCTGGGGCAGGAATGCACCACTGGGTGGCGGAAGGGGCTGGTGTGCTGCTGCCTGGGTGCGCAGGAGTGGGCATGCACCGCTGGGCGGCGGGAGGGGCTGTGTTGCAGCTGCCTGGGTGTGCAGGGGTGGGTATGCACCGCTGGGTGGCAGGAGGGGCTGGGGTGCTGCTACCTGGGTGCGCTGGGGCGGGCATGCACCGCTGGACGGTGGGAAGAGCTGGGCTGCAGCTGCGTGGCTGTGTAGGGGGGGGCATGCACCGTTGGGCGGCGGGAGGGGCTGGGGTGCAGCTGCCTGGGTGCGCAGGGGCGGACAGGCTATGATGTCATGTGCAATTGTATGTACTTTGCCATTCATGTATCTGGACTCTGTTTCAGATGATGGATCTATTTCAGATGTGGGACCTGGTGAACTGCACTACATACCGGCACGTGGTTGGAGACACACCGGTGTCAGCAGGTGAACAGTGAGGCCTGGATGCGCACTCTCTCTCCCTGTCCATCTCTTCTGTTATCTGTGTCTCTCTCCCCCTCTCTGTCCGTCTTTCTCCCTCTCTTCCTCTGTGTCCATCTTTCTCTCTCTCCCCCTTGCTGTCCGTCTTTCTCTCTCTCTCCCCTCTCTCTCTCTCTCTCTCTCTCTTTCTCTCTCTGTGTATCTCTCTCTCTCTCCATCGCTCTCTCTCTCTGTCCTTTGATCTGGATTTTTGTCTTTCAGGCTGTGACCTACAGATTGTCCCAAGGAGAGCCGCAATGTGTCTTCATTTCTGTTCTGTGTTTATTTCAATACATTTTAGTTTGTTAATTCGAAGGTGACTGTGTGATGCTCATTTTTGTAAAGATATCACCAAACGTGATTGTGCGACATCAGGAGGAATATTTAGTACATATTTTGTGTAGTTGGTGTGGCATGTCTTTGCCCGGGGGGTTGTGGCAGTGGGTTTTGTGGCCCTCTTGGGTGTCCGAGCTGCATGTTTGTTGGCTCCATGGCATCTGTTGCCCTTCAGGTGTGGCTCTGTGCTGGGCTCCCTTTTCTGGTGCAGGCTGTCGTTCCAACTTTATTCCAGGTCAGAGCAGGTGTTAATTTCCTGCTGCTAACACGCCTTATCGCCTGTTTTGGGTTCTTATCGCTGATCTGGCTGGTCGTTGAGAATGTTGCGGAGTGGTATTGTCGCACCTTTTGGCAAGGGAACGCCTACTCTGTATCTCATTAGCGATTGTTGCGGGGGTCATCTCTGGCGATGTTTTTTTTTAGGCTGCTATCGCAGGTTAACTGGTGATATGGGCTGTTTGCACCAGCTTGTGTATAGGGCGATATATTTATTGCCACTCTGGATGCGATAAAGTGCTGTTAACTCTGTGATAACTCCTTGAGAATATGCCCCTTACAGCCAGGACTTTAAGTGATTCATAAAAGGGGGTGGTGATGGACAGAGTATCCGAATTAAGCAGAACACTCCTACCCAGTCAAAAGATCAGGGCTTGATCCATCACCGTTTTTTAGCTCACTGCACCATCCCAGTTCAGAAACTGGCTACATGCAAATTAGTCTGACCCTAGCCCAGTGCATCATGGGAACAGGGCAGACCAAACTACCAAGCCAATTCTTTACTGGAAAGGAAACAAGCTTCCGGGGACCGGTTTCTGGCATTGCAGCTGTCTTCGGCCCGGCTTGCTTGAATCCTGATGGTGCAGTGAGCAAGGGACTCACATCTGAGTATACCCTTCCACACTTATGGTGGACAAAACGATTCATAAAAGGGGGTGGTGATGGACAGAGTATCCGAATTAAGCAGAACACTCCTACCCAGTCAAAAGATCAGGGCTTGATCCATCACCGTTTTTTAGCTCACTGCACCATCCCAGTTCAGAACCTGGCTACATGCAAATTAGTCTGACCCTGGCCCAGTGCATCATGGGAACAGGGCAGACCAAACTACCAAGCCAATTCTTTACTGGAAAGGAAACAAGCTTCCGGGGACCGGTTTCTGGCATTGCAGCCGTCTTCGGTCTGGCTTGCTTGAATCCTGATGGTGCAGTGAGCAAGGGACTCACATCTGAGTATACCCTTCCACACTTATGGTGGCCAAAACGATTCATAAAAGGGGGTGGTGATGGACAGTGTATCCGAATTAAGCAGAACACTCCTACCCAGTCAAAAGATCAGGGCTTGATCCATCACCGTTTTTTAGCTCACTGCACCATCCCAGTTCAGAACCTGGCTACATGCAAATTAGTCTGACCCTGGCCCAGTGCATCATGGGAACAGGGCAGACCAAACTACCAAGCCGATTCTTTACTGGAAAGGAAACAAGCTTCCGGGGACCGGTTTCTGGCATTGCAGCCGTCTTCGGCCCAGCTTGCTTGATTCCTGATGGTGCAGTGAGCAAGGGACTCACATCTGAGTATACCCTTCCACACTTATGGTGGCCAAAACGATTCATAAAAGGGGGTGGTGATGGACAGAGTAACCGAATTAAGCAGAACACTCCTACCCAGTCAAAAGATCAGGGCTTGATCCATCACCGTTTTTTAGCTCACTGCACCATCCCAGTTCAGAACCTGGCTACATGCAAATTAGTCTGACCCTGGCCCAGTGCATCATGGGAACAGGGCAGACCAAACTACCAAGCTACCAAGCTAATTCTTTCCTGGAAAGGAAACAAGCTTCCGGGGACCGGTTTCTGGCATTGCAGCCGTCTTCGGCCCGGCTTGCTTGAATCCTGATGGTGCAGTGAGCAAGGGACTCACATCTGAGTATACCCTTCCACACTTATGGTGGCCAAAACGATTCAAGTGGGCTTGGTCCACCCGGTGCTCAGCACAAGCAGTTTTTAAAAGCAGGTCCCGAGACGGGTCCCTGCGTACTTCCCATTTTTAACCTCAGAGTGAAGAATAAAAAAACTTAACTCTGCAATAGTATAACCAGTCACTGCTTTTGATGTAACTTCAAAGAGGCTCGTTTTCAGTTTTATATAGCGCAAACTTAGAACGCTTTACATGACCAGTTACATTACACAAGGACATATTCATGGTTTAAATCACCGGATGTCGAGTTGACTTCACGCTCAAACCTGCTTTCTCAGCTCGAAAGTCGGCAGCTCTAGCATTACGCCACAACCTCAACCAAAAAAGCGAGTAACATTTCCAGTATATACAACGAAGTCATAGTTATTGCTTATTTATCTTATGAAAAGAACAACCATTGACAAAGCCAATAGTCCGTGCTTGTTGTAGGTGTAATGTTACTTGTTGTGTTATATATCTGGATGCAGTGACTGAAGCAGCAAATTACCAGTGGGGAAGCACACTCTGCTAAGCATAGACTTCTAACTTAATTGTTTTAAGTTGCGCCCTTAATTACAGTGGTCACGCCCCTATGAGAGACCCCCCAGTTTTTTCATCCCACTTAAAGCCCTGCTTACAGCTTTTTTCTATGAGCTCCGTGGGTTTCACTTCGCTACATGTTTAGGAAGCACCCATGCGCTTTCAGAGTCTCGAGTGAAGCAAGGTGGTATCTGCGTGTCTGCTGCTATAACCGGCCGGTCACAGGTGTGAATCCAAGCAGGCAATTCAGCCTGTCAGTCTTCAGGGGCCAATTAACAGAGGAGCACAGAGTAGGTAATAATAGCACATAATACTTGAGCACCAAGAATATTAAGTCTGTGGTGCGTGCTATAAATGTGGTCAGTCTTCTATATTGTTTGAACACGGATCAAGAACCCGGCTGACCTCTCCTGGTGTGCTGGTCATGAACAGCCCCGAACCATTCTTCCACTACAGCTGTTTTCTGCAGCGTGCCGCAGCGTCATCCCCAATATAGATTTGCACATATCTACCGGCCTGTATAATTATCTCGCTCTAAAGCTCGAGCCTGCTAAGCATCTGCCACAGATGGTTAAAAGCACCCTTAATTGGTAAGGAGATTCTGCTGTGAACCAATGGAGTCGGCCTTGTTGACACCGCGCTTCTGGCATCGGCGTGCTGTGATGCGACTATTTCTCTATGGTCCCCTCCTCTAGCGCAGGACTGGAAGCGCATGCCCATATAAGGAGTGCTGAGGAAGCAGGCCGCGTGTGCGTAGTTAAGGGATGCCCCTTCCCTGAAGAGGGGGAAAGCTGAAGAAGACGTCTGCTAACCAGACAGCTGGAGACACTCTTCTAAAACAAGCATTTGCAATGCAATAGGTCTCGCATTTGCTAGAGTTTGAGTTATTGGCATTGTAAATTACAATGCTTTTTAATTATGTGTGGGTTTTGAAAGCAAATAAAAAAAAACACATTGTCATTACAATGCCAATAGCTTAAACTCCTGCAAATGCGAGACCTATTGCATTGCAAATGCTTATTAAAAGACGGGGTCTTTTTCTTCTGGACAAGCTACACCTCTACTGTCAAGTAAAGCAACAGGCTATTTTTAAATATCTCTTTTGACTTTAAAATTTCAGGATATGAGCCCAGTCAGTTATGGAACCATTGGCAGAATCCCTACCTCCATAGCTGATGCAAAACCCTGGAATAGGCAACCAGCAGAGCTAAGAAGTGTTACTAAAATTCTTAGTTTTGGGAAAACGTTGAAAACCTGGCAATTTCCCAGGTAAAACCTAAAACAGTTTCTTTAACACTGGTTTATATATTTTTTGCCTATTCAGTCACCTAAATATTGACCTATTGGTGAGTGAAAGTTGTGCTTTAGAATACCTATATGAAATAAATAAATGTTTACATCTCAGATCCCCAGGTGGCATCATCAAGCAGACAAATGTTCTAGAATTCCCGTTGTTAGTGATTGTGAGAGATGCAGGACTGGTTATAGAGAACTGGTTTTCCTTCATGCGATAGCCACTTAAAGGTTCATGAAAGCAATACTTAGAGTAGTAAGAGGGTTGATTACAATTGTTTGGTTGATGGTACCTAGATCAGGGTCAATACAAAATTACGAGAGATAGTTGTCCAAATGTCTAGAAGTTATTGACGTAATATGCAGTTGCCTTTCAGTATTAAGGAATCGAATCCTAGAATTAAGGGATCGCCATTAATTTTGAGGGTAGACGTATTCAGTAGGATAGTTTGATATTAACACCTGTAGAGTTGAAGAGAAGGGCAGCAGAGTATTAGTGCAATGGTTGGGTGCAGATAAAGACTCTGCTGGGGTTTTAAAATAAAATAATTAAGTACTGGCTGAAAAATATATGCCTTCAAAAATAGGGTGTATTAACGACTGTGCAGGAAAAGATTAAATAATGTAGAGAGGCACGAGGACATGGGAGGAGAGATCCACAGATTTGATAATTTAAAGCAGTTGGCAGTTCTAAAATTAGGGAGAAACGTGTCTGTATGCGTAATCATGAGTAACTGGCTCAAATCTGGCATGTAACAAGTTTTACAAATTGTACTTTACTCTCAGGGCTCCATTCAAAGCTTCAATGTAAAGCCCATCCAACCCTAGACAGATGTGTCTATGGTCAGATCTGGAGTACATCAGTCCAGCAGCAAAGCACTCTTTCAGATTTTGTCCTGTGGGGTCAGTTTGCTTGTGGAAAGTATGCAAAATCTAGGCGGGGGGGAAGACAAAGAAGAACGACAACACATGCAGGGTCAGTGCGCAAAAACAGATGTCCTCGTTATTCCTCATTCCCATGTGTGAAAC
The DNA here is from genome assembly GCF_964261635.1 of Lissotriton helveticus. Lineage (NCBI taxonomy): Eukaryota > Metazoa > Chordata > Amphibia > Caudata > Salamandridae > Lissotriton > Lissotriton helveticus. Next base: position 1,086,082,114 of record NC_136068.1, read on the forward strand.
TTGAAATGGTGCAGCAAGGCTACCCTAGGCTGTGTCTGAGGTACCTGTGCAGTGTAACAGATCTACATTTAGTGGGTTCAGCACCCACAGTAAACATCTCCGTGTAACCTGCGTGCCACAGTCTTAGATCCCAATAGGGGTGACTGAGCTCTTCATCCATAGGAGGCAGCTGAAGTGCAGTAATGTTGATTAGTATGGGGCAAATCAGTTTGTGGCGTTCGCTAAAAACTGGTTGCTAATTTATTTTATGCAGAATTTGTGGAAGTTTCAGGAGCCTACATGGGTTCTGAATTAAGAAGAGTGCTGTGGATTACTTGACCTCCGTGTACCTCAATGTATTTACTGTGCACTCGAACAGCTCCCCGCTGCCCATATGGCTAGGATTGTGCTCTAGCTTGTAATCCTATGTATAATTATTATTTGTGCGCCTCTTTCTCACACCACCTTCTCTATCATACTTCTAGGCGCTGCACCCCGAGATAAGACCACCGCTCTCATCACTGACGCCCGACACTAAAGCGCTTCTTATGTAGGATCACAACAAATACTCTGCCAGCCACACACACTACACAGTGTAGTGTAGTATCTATCCAAAAATGTGTTTCGGCGAACCACAGAAGCGCTTTATGAACACTACATTACACTACTGAAATCTGTTAACTGTGGATACGGTCGCTAGGTGACGCCCTTCAGACCTTTGCCTTGCTGCTGTTTCCAAAGGATTTACCATCACGCCTCGCGGAACCCGCTTCGCGGGTCCCGCTTCGTCCAGGCGGTGCAATTGAAGTGTTGGCCCCTGCTGGGTGAGTGACAGGGCTGCGAGTGCTGGGACCGGGACTCGCTTTCCCAGGAGTCCCGGCTATCCCAAGGCCGAGTCAGCTGGCCCGCTCTCCCTGACCGCCCCGCCCCGCCTAATCACTTCAAAAGGACCCTGCCTGCTGTTGCTCCGTGGGACGCCCTTCAGACCTTTGCCTTGCTGCTGTTTCCAAAGGATTTGCCACCACGCCTCGCGGAACCCGCTTGGCGGGTCCCGCTTCGTCCAGGCGGTGCATTTGAAGTGTTGGCCCCTGCTGGGTGAGTGACAGGGCTGCGAGCGCTGAGACCGGGACTCGCTCTCCCAGGAGTCCCGGCTATCCCAAGGCCGAGTCAGCTGGCCCGCTCTCCCTGACCACCCCGCCCCGCCTAATCACTTCAAAAGGACCCTGCCTGCTGTTGCTCTGTGGGACGCCCTTCAGACCTTTGCCTTGCTGCTGATTCCAAAGGATTTGCCACCACGCCTCGCGGAACCCGCTTCGCGGGTCCCGCTTCGTCCAGGCGGTACATTTGAAGTGTTGGCCCCTGCTGGGTGAGTGACAGGGCTGCGAGCGCTGGGACCGGGACTCGCTTTCCCAGGAGTCCCGGTTATCCTAAGGCCGAGTCAGCTGGCCCGCTCTCCCTGACCGCCCCGCCCCGCCTAATCACGTTTCCACGCTCATAAGAGTCGGTGAACCCCCCTGCGCGGGAGCATCCGGGGCTAAGCCCGGGCAAAGGGCGGGCCCTTTGAGGCCCTCGTAGGCCAGTGTAGGCTGGGCTGGGCCTGCCCTCTTTCGCCTGCTTTGTACTGGATCAGTGGTCCTTGATACAGGCGACGGACATGACATCGCCGGCTGTGGAGGGAATCACTGGGAAAGTGGCAGGAGCCAGAAATGGGACTTTGGATAATTATTTCTCTAGGGCACCGGGTGATGGGGATAAGGAAACCTCCCTGGCTGAGCGTAGGGCTGAGCGTCGTCGCTCTATTGAGAACCTAAAAAATAGGCCCCTTGCCGACACTTCTCACCATCTTGTCGCCCAGGAGGGAGGCTCACCAAACATTAGTGAGGACCTATTATCTCAGGATGGCGTCCCCTTTTTATTGCGGGATTGTATTCGCAACCCTTGTTTGCCCCCTGACCAGGTCTCAAGTGCCCCCCCCTTCCCAGTCTCAGTTGTACGGCTGTTGATCTAACCACCCAGATCCCTACTGCAGTAAACCCAAGGAAAACGAAGCCGAAGCAAGTAGTAGTGGTAGAGATGCATGGCCCACCCCCAAATAAGAGAAGAAGGAAGTTGAGGGGCGGGCAGGGTAAAACCAAAACCCCCCACTCCGATTTTGGGAAAGTTTCAAAACCCCCTACCATCTCTGATAGGGCAATAGTGGAGGTGCCAGAAGTTCCATCTGTCAGGGGTACCAACCTCACAGACCATGCCAATGTTCTTGGGGATACACAATCAAATGCATTACCCCCCGTTACTTCGTTAGGGAACTTGGAATTTTTACTTAGGTCATTGCTCCTGCCCATTAGTGAGAGCATAAAGAAAGTGGAAGTTAGACTCACCAACTTGGAGACTGCCATAAGTAGTATGAAAACCTCGGCTACTATCTTAGGTAGACCCCCTGTGTCTAAATCGCCCTCTTATCCTCCTTCTAACTCTCAAACCCTTGCAACTAACCTAGGACCTCCCTTAGTGATTACTACTGCCCCCCCCGCAACCTCTTATGGTCAACCCTGCCCCGATACTAAATAGCAAACCTATTATTCCACCTTTGCTAACAGTAGGTCCAGTTCACCCTTCGACCGCTTTCAATGGGACTATATCCATTGACCATTTAGCTCCCCCACCCCCGAAAAGCCTGCCCCTAGACCACGTAGACCCGACCTGCCCCCTGAGGCCAATCGCTTCATGGTAGTTATGGCTGGGGTTCCCCCTCTTGAGGTGGGCGAAGGTGAGAACTTTCACTCTCTTAAAAGTAAAGTCATTAAATGGCTGAATTGGAATAGACCCCTCCCGGCCCATTTTAATAATGAAATTATCATGGTGAGAAGGGTACCTTGGCTGGGTAAAACCAGAAAATCTATAATTGGGGATTGTATTACGGTGAGTTTTCGAGACCCTAGGACAGTTCTACACATATGTGCGGGGTTTAATAGATCTCTCGATTCCACCATTCAGACATTGCCAGTGTCTTTCTTCTTCCCCCCTACCCATATGCACCATGACCAAGTCCTAGGTAATTGGACGAGGGTTGAACAGAGGGGTACATTTCGTGGGCATGAAGCAAGACCGGTTTTTCTGCCCCCGGAGACCCCTTTTTGTGATTATAACCGATTCAACTGTCTTAATGGGCTGGATGGTGTTGATTGACTACCTCCAGCCCTAGTTCTCCCCCCGCCCCATTGGTGATAATGGTCTAGCTGTTACATCGGATACCAGCTCCTCATTCATTCCCCCATCTGTGATGCCTCCTACTGCTGTCCCGGCGTACTCAGCCTCCCAGGGAATAGAAAACATCGATAATAATGTAGTTGCAGATATGGGCCAATGTCTTGTAGCCGTAACCCCGTCCATTTCCTCACTGGTGCACATACAATCTCATGGAGCTCATTCACCCGTCCCTGCCCTTTTTCCTGCTACGATGGTTCCCCCAGTTGCCAACAAGTCTCCAATCTCCAATGTACCCGAGACCATTGAACCCCCCGGTTTCCCTGGTTTTAAATTTGCCAGCTGGAATATTTCAGGTTGGAGCCGGCAAATGTCGTCCTTGGGCTGGAGCGAAATCCTTTCTGACTTTGATGTTTTATGTCTACAAGAGACTTGGGTAACCACTGATATCAATCTCGATGGATTTGTGTCATATAGCAACCCGGCCCAAAGGTCCAACATGGGCAGGGCCAAAGGGGGGCTAGTAATTCTACTTTCTGTGAATCTTCCTGTTTGTATGAAATTACACCAGTCTGTGGGTCACCATTCACAAATTTTAATTCAGGAACATGTAAGGGGCCATGTAACTATGTTGATTAACCATTACAACAATTTGTTTGATGCTTCTAATACTACTGTGGTGGATGAGTTGGGTTTAGCCGTGAGTAACATTCGTAAGGGCATTCATAAATCTTTTGATATCATCTGGGGAGGGGATTTTAATATTCGCACCTGTCCCCATTAATTTACCAGAATCTGCGGATATGATGGGGATAACGGGGAAAACCGGGCACATTTTATTCACTCACCCTATGGTGATTCTCTTTATTTTCTTATGTTAAATTTGGACCTTATGATTCACCCTCCGGCTGCAGATGCTGATGGTAACCCTGTTCCATCTTTTGTTGGATCGAATTCGGCCTCTGTTATCGATCATTTACTGGTTTCTACACATTTTGTCCCTTTTTGCACGGTCCCTATTGTTGCCGATCTGGGAAGTAGTGATCATAATGCTATTACCTTGTCGATTTTTGTATGGGGGCTACCAGTTAACACTCAACGCTTGATAATTGAAGATGTAACCCCCTGTAGGCAGAATGGTATCCGTATTAAGTGGTGTATGGGTAATTCCGAGAAACTGCAGCTTAAAATCGTAGAAGCAGGGTTTGCTGCAATATATAAATGTTTGGATCCAGAGGCACCCCTTGAGTGCATTATAGTCGATTTTGTGGAGTTAGGCACAATTATAAAAAAATGTCTTACCATTACCAAAGGCCAAATTAAGAAGGAAAATGTTGGTTGGTTTGATAGTATGTGCTCTAAATCTCTCCGGGAACTCAAGCAGGCACTTACTAAACAACCCAGAGACAGGGAGGCTATTATATCCCTTAGAACGACATACAAAACACATCTTACACGTAGGAAACAAGAGCTAAGGGAACAAACTTGGGATGCTCTTAATAAAGCAGCTATATTGCACGATAGTAGGCTCTTTTGGACTACGGTTAATAGCCCCTTTCTTGTAAAAGAAGACTTCCCGATACTGTCAGCCCAGGTTAGTGAAGCGAACTGGGTTGCACACTTTTCTGAAATTTTTAACCCGACTAGGGAGGATTGCGCCAGTCTCCCCCCCCCCCCCACGTTTGAAATGAAGTTATCCTTGGACATTACACTACAAGAAGTGGAAACTGCTATTAGTCAGAGTAAAGGAGGAAAGGCACCGGGACCTGATGGGGTCCCGGTTGACCTGTATAAATCCAACCCGACACCTTGGAGTCCACTCCTAATACAGGTGTTTAATGCCACGGTCATGGAGAGTACACCACCTACCTGGAGTGAATCCATAACTTACCCATCTACAAGAAGGGAGATAGAGGAGAGGCCAAGAACTACCACCCTATCTCCCTTCTGGATTCCTCCCTCAAAATTATGAGTAGGGTTCTCCTGATGCGTTTAGAGGAATGGGCGGAGGAAAATAAAATTCTGGCCGAGTCCCAATACGGCTTCCGTAAAGGCCTTGGGACAATAGAGCAGTGTATCAATCTCGACCTCCTCATCGGAAAGTACACTAAAGCGAAACAGGGCTCTCTATTTCTCTGTTTCGCCGATCTCGCGAGTGCCTTTGATTTAGTGGACCATGCTTTTTTATGGTCCACTTTATTGGACATGGGAGCCCCCCCAGCAATTATATACTTCCTGGCCAGACTCTATAACAACTTATCGGCTCAGATCCGTTATGGTCAGGCAGGTGAATGCACTGGGAAAATTAGGGTTAACTCAGGCATAAGACAAGGTTGTGTGTTGGCCCCTCTGCTTTTTTCCCTTTTTATAAATTCTATGGAGTCCGAATTGAAGAGGGTACAGGCTGACTCTCCGCAGGTTGGTGGTTTTCCTGTGCCAGTCCTGCTATATGCTGATGACACGGTTTTACTCTCGCGTACTCCTAACGGGTTCCAAAATTTAATGAATTATTTTTATGACTTCATTAAGGGGAGAAAATTGAAAATCAACAACTCCAAGACTTACATTATGGCCTGTGGTAAACGGATGAAACTTCCGAAGCCGCTTCATTTTAATAATCACAAAATTGAGGTGGTGGATAGATTCTGTTACCTTGGAGTAACATTCAATAACAGAGGGATTTGGGCACCTGAGATTTTAAACGTGAACGCTAGGATGGGCAAAAGCTCCTCCGGTGTATTCCGCTTTGCATCCAAGCTAGGTAGTCGCCGCATACCTGACATGTTATGTTATGTTATGTTAATAACTTTTATTCAGCGCACAGCTGCCCCAGCGAAGGGGCGTCCTGGCGCCTGATCAAGTACCACAACATAACAGATCGCCACTGAGAAGAAGAAATTAATTAACGGAGGTGAACAGATGGGTCTTAATCGCCCGTCTGAAAAGAGTCAGGCTATTCAGGGCACGGATATGGACAGGAAGAGAGTTCCATAGTCCAGCCGCCATAACACAAAAAGAACGACCTCCTATCCTACTCAATCTGAATCTAGGCACGTTCGCTAGGTAGAGAGATTCCGACCTGAGAGACCGCCTGGGGACATATGGGGAAACAAGGCCCATCAAGGCGGGGGGAGACGAGAGTTTCAAGATCTTAAATGTCAAACAGAGTGCCTTAAATTTGATTCTCTGTCTGACCGGCAGCCAATGCAGGGAGGTCAGGACTGCCGATACAGAGCACCGTCTCGGGAGGCCTACAATGGCCCGCGCAGCGGCATTCTGTACTCTCTGCAGTCTAGTCGCCTCAGCCTGATTAACGCCGAGTAACAGAGCACTCCCATAGTCCAGCCGGGAAAGAATGGAGGCTTGGACAACCAGTTGCCGAGTAGGGGGGTCGAAGAATTTAAGGACCGGTCTCAGTCCTCGCAGAATCCCATAACAGGTGGCTGCGATCTTCTTAGTATGGCTGGTAAAAGAAAGGTTGGAATCCAGCCAGACCCCCAAGTTCTTCACTTCGGCCGCTGGAATGGGAGTCACCCCCAGCTCAGGAGGCCACCATTGATCTCCCCACGAATCCGCTTGCTTTCCTAAAATCAGGACTTCGGTTTTCTTGGCGTTTAACTGTAAACAGTTAATACGTTAAATATCTATAGGCATAGATGTGTATCTATTGCTCTATATGGTTCTGGTATATGGGGCTATTGTAATCACAGGGAATTGCAAGTTACTGAGAACCGGTTCCTTAAAAGACTCCTTTGTTTACCCTCCTCGGCATCTAATGAAGTGTGCCATAGCGAGGTGGGCATGAACCATCTTACAGACCTAATGGGAATGAGACCTTTAATGGTCTGGAGGTCAATCTGGGTTAAAGATGAGACTGATTTTATCAGGCGGATTATTTTAGATTGTCTTCATTTGGACAACGCCCGCAAAATTCCCTGGTTAAACTATGTTTCATCTTCCTTTAGTGGAATCTTTAACCTGGACATTGTTAATGACCCCCTTAGTGCTGCTACTGTACCTAAGAAGGAACTTAAAAATGTCTTTATAGGGACCAAATCTAATTCACGCAGGGCCAAATGCAGCCTCATGTCAACTCATGTATTTTATTATTCTAATATGTTGGAAGACATATTAGAATAATTAGGGAGAGGTGTGGCGCCGCGGCCAGGGCGACTGACGCTGGAATCTGGGGATCAGCGTTCGATCCCCGGCTCCGGCGGCAGGTTAGCCCAGCACCATGTGACTCTGGGCAATAGCTCGCTTAATCTTCCCAACGGCCCCCAGCGCCTAGAGACCCTCACGGGTGATTGTGCGCTTTACAAATGTGGATTATTATTATTATTATTATTAAGACAAGGGTATGCCTATGTATCTTAAAACTATTACCAAGCAATCACACCAGTTTGTTCTCACGAGGTTGAGACTTGGTATTGTTCATAATTTAGTGGCTTTTCCAGTGATGAAAATTCATAGCCAATCTCCCTGCCCCTGTGATGGCCTAACTAGGCAAAGCACCTTGCACTTTATGCTTATTTGCCCTCTTTACATGCACCTTCGTCGTTATTATCTCAGACCTGTTTTTAAGAAATATTCTGTGTATACTACAGCCCAAGCATTGAAACTGTTATTTGCACTTGATACCTTGGATATCTGCTTTTTTACTGCTACTTTTTTACTTAAAGCTGTTTCACATAGGAAAAGCCTGGTGTTTTAATCTTTTAAACCCATTATTGATGAGCTGTTTTCTCCTTTTCTACTGAAATGTTGTAGCTTGTGTTTTATATATTGTATGCTTTTGTGATTGTTTTTAATAATCGAATAAAGCTCTGAAATTGAATTGACTAATATGCGAACGTTTATCCCCGAATTTAGGTTTACAACCTTCTATTGCCCGACCTTTTATTTCCAATATTTCATTTGAGGTGAACCAACACTCCAACTGCTATGAGGACAAACTCTCGAGCAAGGCTGTTCTTTTCAGCATCCAAGGTCATCACCTGCTGGCGGATATGTGGCGTAACACAATATGATGGGATTTCCTTGCAGAATATAATACAAGGCCCCTGGTTCCCATATCTCACAGATATTCATTGACCTTGGTCTGAATGGGACTCTGTTGTCTGTCTAATTTAGAGATGAACACAACAACAGTTGCTTATTAACTGAATATAGATAGAAAATGGCTTTTACCTGCCCCCTTAGCCATTTTTATAGCTCTGGGGGCCTGGAATATTCAAATTGTCACACTTCTAGGAGTGTGATGGTCAGTAGTTGTACTGATACTATTTTTGGCAGTGCTGGCAGGGGCAACGTGTGGTGTCTCCTGACGAGGGCCCAGGCACTTTTTTATTTTTTTTATTTTTTATTTTTAGAAATTAAGCACCTGCTTAATTTGCCTGGGTGTATCCCGAGAGATGGGGGTTTCAAGTATCTGGCTGGGCTCTGAGTCCGTATACGAGCTGAGACTTGAAAATACTTTGCATGTAATTTGTACAACAAATAGTATGTACAAATATGATAGTTTCTTTAAAATTCAAACTAATACATTTCATTAAAATGTGGAAGCATTTTAGCTTAGTACATCAGATTATGTCACTGCAGACTGGAGGAATTAAATTGCATTTATACAGCACCCTCTACCCCTGACGAGGTGGAAAAAAGTTATTCGGGGAAGCCATAATATGTGGGTCAAGGTTTGGCAGAGGAACAGGGGGTGGAGTCAAGAGGGGCAGACTTTGAAAAGCAGAGTCTGGAATTCAGTTTATACATTCATTTAAACAAAATAGCTGCAAAGAAATTGCCAACAAGGACATATGTGATAGTTAATTTGTTCTAGCTTTCCTCATTGGCTATAAAGAGAGGCTGCATTTTAATGTATCAAAAGGCTATGACACCAGCAACAGATATTTTTCTATGCACATCAATTGTGAGGGGATTATAATAGCAGTAAGATAACTCTAATGGTTAGAGTAGTTCTGGGAGATTGTTGTGCTTTAACTACTTACAGTTTTGACTAATTTTTTTTTGGAATATTTTTTATTGATATTTCAACATATGGTAACAATACAGAGCCTTAGGTGGTGGAGGGTGAGGCAACGATTATCAATGCGATTAGCAGCAAGGAACAAATACAGTGACAGCATTATACATTACAATCTTCTCAATTCTTATCCGTCATTGCTGAAAAATGAATGGAAAACATTACTGGAAACGTACAACAGTTCTTCTCTGTGTCCCCCACCGGGGTGTGCTGTCTGTATCCGTATAATCCCTTAACCATCCACCAGGATAAAGATGGCTTTGAGAGATCAAGGCAGTGGGACTTAGCTTGTGAATGTGAATGTGGTTCATCACGAGTGACGAGTGTATGGCTAGTGGGATGGTATAGGGGCAAGGTGCCGCCGGAGGCCGTAATGGGCGCGGCACAGGCCATTCTGTGTACAGACATCCCGCGCTAATTACGCCGGGGGAGAAGGAAAGTGAAAGCATATCATACGTGTTTCTAATTCACAAGGATGCAGGTAATGGTCGCGGGCGTAGCGCGCAATGTAGCTGTCTGCCACTCAGTGAGTCATAGTGGGGTCTCATCGTCGCCATTCCAACCTCGTGCGCTCCGTAGGGGGAACATGAAAACAGGGAAGGGTGGGGTGTGGTCATCAAGCTCGATGGCGTGTTGTGTGTGTTGCGGTGGGAATGTCGCGACATGAGCGGGTCTCAGGGAGGTCATCAAGTGCACTTGTCGTTGCTCATCTAGTGCGAGGAGGGCGCGGGGAGGTGTGCAGGAGGTGCGAGATGCGGGGAGGGCGTGGAGGGCGTCATCCCGTCTGTTAGAGTGTGGTGTCAACTGAGGGTGCGGAGTCTCCCCTTCTGGTGATGCATGGGTGTCTTGGCTAGAGGCGTCAAGGCCGTTGCCCACATCGGCTGTCTCCTCTATCGCATCTCCATCCCTTCTGGGGGAATTGTCAGGTGTGTGGTCTCCCAGTGATTGGCTTTCCCTGTGGAAGGAGCTGAGCAAGCCGTCCCATAAAGTTGCTATTGGGAACTGTCGCAAACCCGCTGTCTCCTCGTTGTGGAGGACGATGCTTTCTGCCCTTGCCCAGTTGTCTAGGGAGGCGTGCCAGTGTTGCGCTAGGGGTGGAGTCGTGCGTTTCCAATGCTTGGTGAGCAGTCTTTTGGCCGTAAGGAGGCCAAGGTCCCAAAAACGGGAGGGGACTTTATTGAGGGCGGTCCTCCTGTAGAGCCCTAGTAAGCATGCCTCCCATGTATGCGGTAGCGGTATAGCCGTGCATCGTTCAAGAATCAGCAGCACTGACCGCCAGTATGTTTGTATCTGTGGGCATTGCCAAAGCATGTGTAGCAGGTCCGCTCCATTAAGCGCGCATCTTGGGCAGCTAGCTGTGGCACCCGGGAAATATTGGTTGATTCTATCTGGCGAGAGGTATGCTCTGTGTAATATGTAGAATTGAATCACCTTAAAGCGTGCGTTCCGAGGGACGTTTTTGGGGCTTGCTAGTACCATCGCCCACTCCTTGTCCGTCCAGTCCCTCCTCCTGTCGGTCGCCCATTTGGCCCGCAGGGGTTGTAGAGTATGTTGTGTGTGTGTCAGTAACGCTTGAGTTAACCAATGCACCACGTGTGAACCATCCCCCATGACGTGCAGGTGTTGTATCAGGTGATGTGTGGGGGGCTCATCAGTGATGTTTCCCCATCGTCGTGTGTATGCCGCTACTATGGAGGCGTGTTGTAAGAACTGTCCCGCCAGGATGCCCGTGTCGCTGACTAACGTCGCAAAGGGGATTAGGGTTCCGTCGGTATACAGGTCCGCCATGGTGTCTATTCCCGAGCGTGTCCAGTGCTCCAGTGCGGCTTCCGTGACAATGGTTGTTGCCTTAGGCATACCTAGGAGCGGAAGCGCTGGGGCATACGGTTTGACATGTTTAGTGAGTCGTAGGCTTCTGGTGAAACACTTCACAGCCATGTCTACATGTAATTGTGGCCGGTGCTTCGTGCGCGCTAGTGGGTGGAATAGTGAGTGTATCTGCAGGAGGGAAAGCGAGTCCGCGGATGTGGCCGTGTCTTCCAGGTTCCTGCCCGAGAGCCAGGCCGTCACCCATTGTAGCTGCGCTGCCAAGTAGTAGAGCTCTAGGTTGGGTACTGCGAGGCCACCCGCTTCGACTGGCGCGTATAATTTGCTCAGTGCCACTCTGGGCCTTCCGGTGTTCCAAATCAGCTCCCTGATCATTGTTTCTAATTCCTTAAACGTGCGGGCCGGGACGTACACTGGGATGTTGGCGTAGTAATATAGGAGTCTGGGCAGCACTATCATTTTTGTCAATGTCACTCTGCTCGGTACATTGAGTGGGAGAGTCTTCCAAAAGGCTATCTGCGACCTGATGGACGTGACGGCGCGTGTCAGGTTGCCATCCAGGATGTCTGGGTGCGTCCTGTATATATAGATCCCCAGATATTTGAACGTGGTATCATGCCACGGCAGCTGTTCGCCATTGATTCTAATTCTGGGGTCCGGGATGTCGGGTGCAAACGAATATGCTCCCGATTTGGCCCAGTTCACCCTGAGACCCGACATGGTCTCAAAGGTTCGGAAGACGTCTGAGAGTTCCGGTGGCAAGTCTGCGAGGTCCCTGAAATACAGGAGCAAATCGTCAGCATATAGCGAGACAACGTGTGTGCCGTCTGCTAGCGGTATGCCCCAGTTCGCCCCACTGCTGCGCAATATCTCAGCGAGAGGTTCGATTGCCAGCGAGAAGAGTAGTGGGGACGGTGGGCATCCCTGTCTGGTGCCACGTCTGACCTTTATGGCGTCTGATAGTAGCTTACCCGTGCGGACGCGTACCTCAGGGCTCCTGTATAGCAGTCCGACCAATTCGATGTATTCATCGCCTAGGTCGAATTTACGCAGTACCTCCAGTAGATAGGGCCACTCAACCGAGTCAAATGCTTTTTCGAGATCAAGAATTAAGCACCCTGATCTCGGCCATCCCCGCACCGCGTATTCCTGTATCCGAAACAGCCTTTTGATGTTGTGGGAAGTGCACCTAGTGGGCACGAAGCCGTTCTGGTCGCTATGTACCAGGGAGGGCACTAGTGGCGCTAGTCGCCTGGCCAGGGTCGACGCTAGGATCTTGTAATCCGTATTCAGGAGCGCTAGGGGTCTGTACGATCCGAGGAGTGCGGCATCTCGACCTGGTTTGTGGATGCGGGCAAGGCTAAATCATCTAGTGCCGCCGAGTACACTCTGAGGAGCTCCGGTATCAATATATCGGAGCATGCTTTATAATATTCAGCCGGTAGGCCATCCGGTCCGGGGGCCTTGCCGTTCGAGAGGGCAAAGATGGCATCGCGCAGCTCGTCCGCTACCATTGGTGACCCAAGGTCATCACGCTGGTCCGCCGTGAGGGTAGGCAGCGTGATCTCGTCTAGGTAATCGGCGATGTTCGGATGCGGGTTCGGTAGGCGTGACCTATACAGCGCCTGATAGTGCGCTATAAAGGCTTCGTGGATCTTCGCTTGGGTGTATACCACAGGGCCAACAGGCGGGTGTATCGCCGTGACGGGTGACGTTCGCTCTTCACGTTGTATCAACCAAGCCAGCAGTTTGCCGGGTTTATCGCCGGTGTGATGTGTGCGGGCCGAATGTGCCGCGTGATTAATATGTTTCAGGCTGTCTATCAGTCTGTCATGTTCCGCGCGCGCTTCCAATAATCTGGCGTCTTCGCCCTCAGCCGCTTCCCGTTCCGCCTGCAACAGGTCTGTCTCTAGGCGCTTCAGATCAGTTTCTATTCGACGGCATGAGAGAGCCTGTGTGCCCTGACACTGCCCCCTGAGGACCACTTTAAATGCGTCCCATTCAATCTGCGGGGTCGACGCCGTGCCAACGTTATCCTCAAAATATTGCGCTGTTTGTGTGCTTATGGAGCTTCGAAATTGGCCATCTAATAGTAGGTCGGGTTGGAGCCGCTAAGTAGGTGTCGGGGGTCGGGGGCAGTCCCATGCCATACTCAGGGTGTGGGGGTTGTGGTCAGAATGTGTGCGGCCCATATAGCAGGTGTCCATAACATGTGGCAAGATCTCACTGGTGACCATGTATCTATCTAGACGCACGTGTAGAGCATGTGCCCCAGAATAGAACGAGTAGGCTCTGGTGTGTGGATTGCGACTGCGCCACGCGTCCTGTAAGTCCCATTAAGTGGACCATGCCTGAAGGGTGCCCGCAGCAGTCTGCGCATGTGAGTTGGGCGGTGGGGGGTGTGATCGGTCCAGGGCCAAATCCAATGTACTGTTGTAGTCCCCGCCCAGCACCCACGGGACACCATGCCAGGGAGCTAATATGGTAGACAACTGTGCCAGGAAAGCCGCCAGGCCCGTGTTGGGTGCATACACCGAGGCCAGCACCAGCGGGCTCCCGTCTAACCTGCCATGGACCACCACGAATCTCCCCCCGGGATCTACGTGTGTGTCCAGTGTCGTCCATGGGGTGCCTGGTCTGACCCACACTAGTGTCCCCTTAGAGTAAGACGAGTAGCGCGTGGCATACAGTTGCCCCCGCCATCGTCGGCGTAAAGTGCAGGTTTCCGAGTCGCTGAGGTGCGTCTGCTGCAGGAGGGCAATTTGTATGTGATGGCGCTTGAGGTATGAGTAGATCTGGTAGCGTCGGGATGGTGTGTGCATGCCCCTGACATTCCACATACATATCTTAATGACAGACATTACAGTTTCTCAACAGTGTCCCGCCTCCCGCCTCCCCGGTGCCGCCCCCCGAACCCCACATCCCCGTCGAGCAGTTGTTCCCAGCACCACATATCCGTAGCGTGCCGTGGCCACACTCCACAGCAATAGAGGGGGAAGGGTAAAAATACGACTAATGGAACAATGAACCATTGAACATGGTGAACATATAGAATACCAAAAGGTCGGGTGCGGAACGTGCTCCCGTCCATACTCTCAAGGAGAGCAACAATGTCTAAGTCAAGAGGGGGCAGGTGTGCAAAGCGCACCGTAATCGTGGTATCAAACCAACAAAGTCTTTTCATGGAGGTCCTCCACCCTCCCGGGAGGTATGTGGCAGTCCAGACCATCTTTGCATACAGGGGCCCCCATACACACATGCATCAATTCTCTATACTTTACGTGTCCCTGGGTGGCAGCCGTCAGGAATGTCATCTCCGGGTGAGCGTGTCGGGTAAATGCAGGCGTCTGGGCCGTGTCCGAGGGCCATGGTCACTGGGGGAGGCCACAGACGCGCACCCGCACCGCATGCTGTGCGTAGGGCCGACGCTGCCATTTGTCGTCGAGAGTGTCCCCCACACTCACGGGGTGAATTCTTGTTTGTCCATTCCTCCACACCTGTTGAGGTGCCTCACGGCATATGTCCCCGAGAGATCGGTCCTTGTGGTGCTTTCAACTAATGTATTCCGCTGTCTGGGGCGTGACATCCGGTCTTTCTTCCGAGTCTTGTGAATCTGGCACTCCAAAGATGGCCTCATCGTCACTCCGAGGGTCCTGGTGACTACCACCCGCTGTCTCGCTCTGCGCAGGGGAACGGCTCAATTTCATCACCAGGCGAAGGGCGTCCTGTTTCTCCTGTTGCATGGCGTCTTCCGGGGGGGGTGTCCTCGCTGTTCCTCGTGCACCAGACTGTGATTTTCGGCGTGGTCTGCGTCTCCTCCGGGCGCTTCCAGTCTGTCGCCCGGGCATGGGACCCGCCGTAGTCCTGGGGTCCGTGTCTGTGCCGCTGTCCAGCCAGGCCTCCACCTCGGTAGGGTCAGTGAAGAAGTGGGTTCGCTCTCCAGCCACTACTCTCAATTTTGCGGGAAACAGCAGAGAGTATTGTAGGCCCTGTTGCCTTAGGCGCTTTTTCACCGCCAGGAAATCGTGTCGCTGCCTCTGCACTTGTATAGTGTAGTCCGGGAAGAACATCACTGACGCGTTCTCAATCCGGATCTCCTGGAGCTTGCGTGTTTCCCGCAGGATGGAGTCTCTGTCCCTATAATTCAGTATTCGTAGCAGCATGGGCCTCGGGTTGGAGCCTGTCGCTAGTGGCTTAGTGGGGACACGGTGTGCGCGTTCTACCACAAAGTATGGTGAGAGTGTCCCCTCCGGTAGCAGGCCCCGCAGCCATCGGTCCATGTGTTCCTCCGGGTTCCTTCCCTCCCATTTCTCCGGGATCCCTACGAGTCGCACGTTGTTTCTTCGTGCCCTGCCTTCCGCATCCTCCGCCCTATCTTCCAAAAATTCCACCCTGTTCAGCAGGTCTTGGACGTGTTTGGTCGATTGGCTGGTCTGGGGCCGGAGTTCCTTCACATCATTTTCCAGGGACACGGTGCGGTCCGTCAGTTTCTTGTGGTCCGCCCTCAAGTGCGTCAGGTCTATGACTACGCTATCTATTTTGGTGGCTAGTGAGGTGCAGGTGAGTTGGATGGACTCCTCCAGTCGTTCCATGGCTGCTAACATGGTGTCCAGTTTTGCCGTCGTTTGATCCGGGTCAGTGCTCTTCCCAGGTTTATCCATCTTGCCTTTGGAGTTGGCACAACCGGTTCCGGTTCGGCTTCTGGGCCCGTTAGACATCTGTGCCAGGGCGCGGGCGCCTACAGCAGTGGGGCCCGTCTCCGGTGGGCAAGGTAGAGCTCAGGGTCGTGGATGTCCATGAATGTCTCGTGGAGTGTGCGGCTAGGAGGAGGGCAGCCTCTCGACCCTGGGCCGCGCCGTATATATTCTGTAGTGTCCAGCGTCCGGTGGGTTACTGCTGCCTCGTGAGTGTGCAGCGCAGATTCAGTGTCTACCCCTCAGGAGTAGCCCAGACGCACCGGCTGGCTCCCCAGGGCCTAGCGCACCACGAGTGGTTCAACTGGTGATGGGGAGGCGCTGTGGGTGTCCTGGCCGCTCTCCCGATTTGTCAGGACTTCCTACCGCCTCGGGCGGCGGTGCCTCCTCGTCGTGTTCCGGCGGCAGGCGTGTGTACTGTCTCCAGGGGCATTCACCAGTCACCACGCCCCGGCCGTGTTCCCGGCCTCAGACACCGCCATTACCCAGGTCTCCGCCGCTCACCTCTTCCGGCCGCACGGCCTGTCCGCGCCCCCGCGGGTTGGGGTCTGCCTCGGGTCGTCGCGTGGGCCAGCCGCCTATCTCCGGGCACAGAGGGGGTCGTCTCTGTGGTTCTGGTCTCTGGATCGCAGCTCCCCTGCCAGTGCCTCGCAGTTTCCCAGCGCCGTTCAGATGTGCAGGCGTCGGGGACGGCAGTGTGTGTGGACCTGGTGTCTGCGGTGGCCAGTGAGAGGCTTAGGATGTTGTGGCCGGTCAATATGGCATGTTTCGTGGGCGTCTCAAGCAGGCCGCACCTCCGGGCCTGTCGGAAGCGGCGAAGCCTCGGGCTCTCCTGGGTGCGCGCCGGGTGTGGAGGCGGCGTGCGCGGCTGCGTTTCAACAAATCACCCAGTGCGGGTCGGGTGCACCGATCGTCTCCAAAGTCGGTGGGGCGTTGGATGACGGTCCCCCACCGCGGCGCCGGCAGTTTTCGGTCGGCTGCGGTCAGTGTTTAGCAGGATAATTGCACTGGGGAGGGGAGCTCAGCACGGAGCTCTACCCGGAGGCGTCCATGCCGGTCGCGTGCGTAACCACGCCCCCTACAGTTTTGACTCATAAAGTGGCAAGGAGGTTTATTCTACTTGCTTAAAGCACATTGTGTAACATGCAGTTCACAGAATTGTATTTGATGTAGATTGGTAAGTACGCTAATGCTTTTAATCATTTTGTTACTTCCAGATCATAAATTGCAATCTATCTAATATAGCACAGTGATCTATTTACTGACATCAAGGAGCTGCATACAAACTGTAAGTCATTGATTTAGATCTAGATTGTGTTTTTTCGCAATCAACACTTTTACTATTCTAAGATTGCAAGAAGTATTTATTTGGGAAGTAATAAAGTCTTTTTAGTACAAACAAACACGATCACTGCATTACGTTTTATATCTTGGCTTTGTGTTTCTCTCGGCCATTCACCCCATACCATATAGGGGCATATTCTCATGAAGCTGTCACAGAGTTAACAGCACTTTATCACAGCCAAAGTCGCGATAAATGTATCGTCACATTCACAAGCTGGTGCTAACAGCCATAGCACGAGTTTACCTGCGAAAGCAGCTGCAAAAAACATTGCCACAGATGACCCCCACAAATATCACTAATTAGATGCAGAGTAGGTCTTCCCGAGCAAAAAGCAGCGACAACACCATTCCCCAACATTCTCAACAACCAGCCAGATCGGCGATAAGATCACAAAACATGCAATAAGGCACGTTAGCAGCAGGAAACAAACACCTGGTCTGACCTGGTGTAAAGTTGGACCCCAGCCTGCACCACAAAAGGGAGGCCAGCCCAGAGCCACACCTGAAGAACAAAAGATGCCATGGAGCCACTGAACATGTGCCCCAGACACCCAAGAGGGCCATAACACCCGCCACCACCACCCCCAGGACCACCCCCACCCTTCCCCAGACCCCAAATGACCCCCGACCAACACAAAGGCAGCGCAGACAAAGTCAGCGGTCCTTCGAAAATGCACCAACCTCACAGACCCAACGCCAGAGAATGTCATAGCCCACCACAGGCACAAAGGATCAACCATCCTCCGCATCCTGACCACCATTGCACACAGGCTGATGGTACCAACACAGTGGACAACCAACATCCCACCGTAGACCAAGCTGCTGGCCGTGATGCACCTGTTGGCCACTAGTAGCCTCCAACCAACATCCGCAAGAGTCGGAGGAGTCACACAGCCAGCCCAATCCAAGTCCCTCACAACGGTCATGGATGACACCATCAGCTTGGTAGCCCACTATATATACTTCCCACACACTGCCAGGAACAGCTGGGGACCAAGCAAGGCATCTACGCCACAGCTGTTTTCCCGCACGTGTCAGGGGGCAATTGACTCATGTCCTACTTGTGCCCCCTACCAATACTGCACACAATAAGCGCAACAGAAAGCGCACATATCCCACCAACGTCCAAGCAATATTGGACCACTGAGGAATTCCGCCAATGTCGTTGCCAACCACCCAGGCAGTGTGCATGAGCCCTACACCTTCCGACAGTCCATCATCAACCCGCGCTACCAGGATGGCACCCACGAAAATGCACTGCTCGTTGGCCAAAACCAAATGAACACACCACACACCTCAACTCCACAATCATGCAACTCACAACACAGGAAATGCACATGTCACTCACAAGCTCACATACAACATGCACACCCACCAGACACGACAGAACAACTTACTGTGGGACCCTGGGCCAGCCATTTACATTAGCCATCAACGGCATGGCACCTCAGCCACACAATAGCAGGATGTGGGAAGAGGTGGGGACTAGGCATGTGCGAAGGAGGGAAGTGACCCATGAATGAGAATGTACACAATGCCAAGTGTGGCGTCGATGTGCTAGACAGACTGCAGATACAAGAAAAAGGGGAAAAATGGAGAAAGGAGGAACAAATATATACAACTAATTTTCAAATAGGTGACAATAAATTCTCCTATTGATTTTGTGGCAGAAGTCCACTATTCAATTATTCACATATTCTCAATGTCATCACACACACAAGGGGATAAGATTACACATTTTATTTATTGTAATCAAACCAAGATGTTCTTATCTCATTTCTTTTTTATATATATATCACAAAACAGAAAAAGATCCTATCAAGGCAATTTTATGCACTCTACACAAAGAAATTACATACCTATGTATATACCTATATACAACAATTACACACAATGAACAACATGTACACTTTATACAACAAAAGAAGTGACGGAAAAAAAATATATATATATATTTATATCATGGAAAGTACTTATTGTCTTTTCTACACCCTAGGAAACAATATTACAAAAGTGCCCTCCTATTCAATCTAGGGGGTACACTGGGAGGTAGTCGGACACAAAGGTTCCAAGCCAGAACCTAATAGAACCTAAATCTTCAGATGTGTTAAAAGGCATTAATTTCCAAAATTAATTCAAAACAAAGACTCCTCCATATGGAAAGTGTCAACAGACTGCAGACCATACACATATCCATGTCGACATACCCCGCTGGTGTATGGAGTATAGTGGACAGTGGCCGCAACCATGTCACCCCAGCCAGTAGGGAGGATCGCGAAAATGTAGCTAGGTACGTCCCCCCCCCGTAAGCGTGAGCGGAGTGGGCTGGCCCAGCGTAAGCCAGGCCAGTGTAAGAGTGTGAATAAACGGCACGTAGCTCTGGGCGTGGTTCTCTTCCGGAATACCCAACGTTTCTGCCAGGATGGATCCTCTTACTCTGCCACGAGGCCGACGCTGTGAGCGGGGTTGCCAGCGATCCTGTGTGCCTGCTGCACCCCAGGACGCTGGTCCCTGAATCAGTTGTTCCTGCACTTGCGCACCCAGGCCTCAATGCCCACCTGCCGACACCGTCGTGTGTCAAAGATGGCCCACCATGTGCCGGTGCAAGCTCCAGGCCCGAGGCCCGCAACCCTGGCATCCTGCTATGACCATCACGTTATCCGCGAGCAAGGCCGGCAGTACTCCTTGCTCGTTGACGTACTCTACCGGCATACACAGTGGACAAGTAGGTCACACATTTGGAACTGAGTCTTGATTACACTAAGTTTGAGGACTATGTGTATGGCTGAGCTGAAGTCACTATACTCCCTTCGATGTGGTGACACCAAATCTTTGCATAGTAGTACAACCACACGTGTTTGTGAACCCACGCAGACTACTGCTCCCGGGCCACACTAAGCTCGAGTAGGTCACACATTTGGAACTGAGTCTTGATCATGCAATGGCCCGGTACACATGGCAATGCACATTTTAAATCCATATACCTCCTTCGATGTGGTAACACCAAGTGTATGTATAGCATCACAACCACACGTTTCTGTGGCCCCTTGCTGGAAACACCTACCGGCTACACTGCGGTCGAGTTGGTCGCACAATTGGAACTTAGCATCGATTTTTCAATGAAAGAGTACATATTGCACGCAAGGAGAGGTGTAAGAGGATGACGTGCTGCAGTCAGGGGCAAAAAAGGATCATCGTTACGGAGGTGATCGAACACTACCGACAACTGCCCCGGTGTCACTAACTCTTTGCATCACGAGCCAACAACAGGTGGCTGTAGGCCACTGCTGACCGCTGCCTCCGGCCTACACTGCGGTCCAGTGGGTCACAGAGTCTTGATTTAGCAATGTCGGAGTTCATATCAGTGTACCGGCATCATCGCAGACCTCATCCCCTCTCAGCCCCGGTGCCAGGGCCAGACTGGCTACTGGGCGTTTTGGAATGCTGCTGAGCTGGGAGCTGATTTCGTTGATGGGGACCTGCGTGTACTGAACGAAATTCGTTTTGCTTTAATTATTTCGAAGCACAAGCAGGTCTCCATCAATGAAATCAGCCCCCACTGCAGTGAAATCAGCCCCCGGCTCAGCAGCATTCCTGCCCGGTGCCACTAAGTCTGTTCCCTGACATTCATGGACACTCACTGGTCATACATTGGTGGCATATGAGTCTATGGACTGGGGGTAGTTTCATCCTCATGTAGCTGATGCCGAATTGGTTCTGGCAATGAGGCTGTTGCTTTCCAGTCCACCATTTGCTGCTTCCAGATGCAATCAGACCTTGCGCATCATGCCCTGGAGGACACCTTCCACTGTCCCCCGCAACCGTCCGCCACATTCACCTTCGACATCGATGAGGACCTGCCCAGTCCGCGTGGCCCTACCTCAGTGCCCCGCAAGTCACCGTCTCATGGCAGGGTGCCTGTGCCGGCCACTGTGCATTCGGGGCCACTAACTCTGTGCTGGTCAGGTCAGGGACCCCTCCTTCTGAGATATTGGATGTCCTCTGAGGCGATGGCCTTGGGGTCATCAACACCAGGTTTCTGTGGCCCTGCGCTGTCCACTGCCTCCGGCCTCAACTGCGGCCCACCAGGGCTCAAACATCCAATCGAGTCCTGACCGGCCCGGACGTGGCATCACCGCAGGAGACACACGCCACCATCGCCAGGACCACCTCCAACCGTCATCTGCCAGAGTCGAAACAGTGGTACTGGCAGACTTACAGAGTTGCTTGCACCTGTCGTGGATGCCATCTTTTGCCTGATCCCCAGCACTCCAGGTGCCACTGACTCAGTGCACTGCAACTCAGGACACTTCTGTTTGCATGTTGGGTGACCTCTGTACTTGCACCGGCTCCCTCCATGTTACTCAGCAGTTGACTCTGTTATGCAGGTTTTTTCTGTTTACGTCGCACTGGTGGCAGTGTGGATCTTCTTTGTGGGGTGTAGACAGTCCCTTATGGATAATAGACACCAACGTATGTGATCTAGTTAGCCTTCCATGGGTTCGGACCCCACCCAGACCTGTTCAGCCACCTCCTTTTGGCGTGCTGACACCTCACATTGGGGTGCCATGTGTGGGTGGGTGAAGTGTTGTGAGCCAGTTGTGCTTGCGGGTGCTTCCTGCTGTGTGGTCTGTTGCAGGGTCTGTGTTCTCCTCTAAGTAGCTTGGCTGCTCGGGTCCTGGTGGTGGGTTGCGTGGGATGTCCATGGGCTGTTCTAGGGTGTCGGTGTCGCAGGTGTGTTGGTCCTCTCCGGTATCACAGATGTCTAGCCTTCTGTGCTCTGCTGGAGGTGTTGTGTGTCCCTCTGCAAAGTGAAGGGGAGATGCATGTTGACATTGTGTTGACATGTATGTCGGCGCATTGTTCTTGTTTACATGCAGATTGTATGACTATGTACATTGTAACTGTTTGGGAGGTGCCGAATGTTGCTGCGGGACAGTGTACATTTGGACTACATGATGGATGTGAGGTTGTACGCGTACGTTTCGATTTCACAGTTTCCAGCTCTGTCAGATGTAGTAGGCATGTTTCTGTGCGTGTGCGGAGCCAGTTGTGTCCACTGTTCTGCAGTGTCGGCTTTGTGCATTGTACCACGTTGCTGTCAATGTGAGTGTGCTGTTCTTGCTATGTGTGTGTGTGCTGGAGTGTGCCAACGGGAATCAGGGAGATGATCCGGGGTAATTGTGGGTGTGCAATGTGCTACACCTCATTGTGCATGTGTGCCATTGTGCCCATCTCCCCTCGTCTTCCCAGTACCTGCTCGTTACTCACCCTGTTAATGTTGTGTCAGGTCATCTCGAGCTGTATCCGTACTCCCTACTCCTAGCACCATCTCCACACTGATGACTGTGGCCTCGGTTTCCTCCAGCTCCTCTTGTGGTGCAGGACTCCCACCTCCTGTCACTGTTGCAGCCTTCCTGTTGGCAGCGGGTTTGTGCCTGGTTTAGGTTGTCACATCATGCCAGCGCCTCTTGGCCTCCTCGATTGGCCTCCTCGACACTCGGACTGCATTCACGGTAGTCTACTTGTGGGTCAGTTGATGGTAGTGTTCTGTCACCTCTTTTACGATGATCTGGTTTTCCTGCGGACTGCACGGTCAGAGGCACTTATTAACCCCTTCGACGCTCATGACGAGCTGGGCTCGTCATGAGGTAGCCTCCTCGCACGCTCATGACGAGCCCAGCTCGTCATGAATAATGGGTTTTTTAAAACATGAGCACAGGAGCGGAATTTCGCTAGCGCTCATGTGGTTAAAGGTGATAGGTTTCAGACATGAACTTAGAAACATGCATGCCCCTTACCAGGTTCAACAATGCCACTTTCACACAAAGGCCTGTCACTTGTCAAGTGCATCTAATTTGTAGCCAAGATTCTTATACATGAAGCTATATTATGGTCTATGAATCAAAGACGAGGTTTTTGCACAGTGCACATCCTGAGCTCATGTATTTTGAAAGTGCTCTCATAGGTGATAATGAAATAAAAGAAGGCTTGGCAAAATAAAATATTTGTCAAGGATCAAAGAGTTTGCATCAAATGTTACTACTTTATGTTTTATTTTTGGTGCACGAAGTTGGAGCACAGGCGGCAGACAGGAGCCACATGATGGGCTCAGTTTAGTTTGGGATTGATGGTCTATGAGGAACTCAAGCTGAACCAGAGCAAGGCAGTGTCTTTTCCATGTCTACGTGAACGGTGTTAAAATTAATGTGCCACTGCGGGATGTGGGATTGTTTCAGGGTATGGAAGGAGGGAGTGTATAACAGATGAACCAATCCAATATTTTTGTGATACTTTTTAAGGCCAATAACACACACCTGTTTTCTATGAGTGCACGTATATGTTAATTTTGTATACACAATTCACTGTAACTGTTCCCCACCCCCTGCACCCCTGCCTTCATGTTGCATGTGGAGCTTGGTCTAGGATACATCTCTGATCATACCGCAGCTGCGCCTCTAATGCGCTGGATGAGAATATGGTCAAACCCAGCACCGATGTTGTAATAGCGAACTATACCACACTTGAGGGGGCCTTGCATATTCATTGGTTAAGGTATATCTCGGCGCAGGTGAGGCAGCTAGGCTGTCCTGATTTATATTTAAACCCCAGGCCTTTACGCCCAAGTGACATTAAGAACATTAAAAATCTGCTTCTGGCTAGGCAGCAGGGGAAAAGGGAGGGTAGGAAACTTGCTAAGCCTTGGTGAGAAAAGATATCACACTAAGTTCAAGCTCAAAGGCGTAGCCCTATCTGTCACTTGTTAACAACTCTCACCATCGCTTCCTGCTAACCAAATTTAGATTTCATCTCATACACTGGTTATTAGCCTTTCCTAAAGGCTTTTCGAAGCCCGGTGCCTTAAAGCCATGTCCGTGTGACAACTTCTGTGATCAGCATACCTTGTATTTTACATTCTTTTTATGAATTCTATGACCCCCTGCTGAAAAAATCATACTTCCGCTCCTTAGATCTGGCCAATCTGTCCAAGTAAGGCCTGCATTATTGTATCTACAAAAGCTTTCCTCCCCTATGGTTTGCTTTGGGGTTGGAAGTTTCTTTTCAGGAGCTTTAAGACTCAGGAAAAAGATGCTTATGGTCCATCAAGTCTGAATCAAATTAGCGTTCCTTGGGCATGGCTTGCGTTTATTTTATGATGGAATATTGTATGGTTTGACCCTGTTGCTTCCTGATTACGCCAATGCACTGTTACACTTACTCTTTTTAACAGTGAGTTTTGCTTTTACTTGTTTGTATAACTTGTCTTAGATGTTTTATTCCCGTAAACCTAGTCTTAAACCGGTACAACAAGAAGAAATTTTGAATGCGTTGTAAAACACACATAGGACCAGCAAAGAGCCTTTGATAAAAATGACATTTTGCAACTTCTATGTGTGCTGCATTAAGCAGCACACATAGAAGTTTCAAAACACCATTTAAATATTGTTTATATGCAGGAAGGGACACCTTCCTGCACATAAACAATATTTCCCTCAATGCAGGAACCCTTGCACTATAGTGTATATATTGTTGTACACATATGGTGCAGCCCTGCGTTTCAGAAGTGGCAGAGCGCGGCGTTACGCCAAGGAGGCTAACATCACACTCTGCCACTTCTCTAGTAAATATGCCCCTTGAGATCTTGAACACAGTGATAAGATGAAGAACAAAGAGGGATGAGATCTCAGCATGAAGTCAGGAGATTCTTCATTTCTTTTATTCTTCTCATTTTCTTTTCTTTTCTTTTCTTTTCTTTCTTCTTTCCATTTTTCATTTTTCTTTTCACTTTTACTTCATTCCTCTATTTCTTCCTTCTTTCCTTTGTCTTCACTTTTCTTCCTGCATTCAATTATTCCTTTCTTTTCCCTTCCGTCCCTCCTTCTTTTTCATGCCTCTCATTTCTCCTCTTTTTCTTTCTTTTTACTCTGCTTTGTTCTTTTCCTCCTTCCTTTTTCTTCTCGCATTAATTCCTTTTTTCTTTCTTCCTTCCTCCCTCCTTCCATTTTACCACATCTATGCATTTCCCTTAATTCTTCATCTGTTATCTTTCTCCATGCTTCCCTTTTTGTTCTCTTTGTCATCCCCCTCTCCTCATTCATTTCCTTCCATTTTTTTCTTCACCTCATTTTCTGCTTTCCTACCTATCTTTTTTAACTTTCTTGCTTTTTCTTTATTTCCTTTTATTTTCTTTATTATCCTGCCATTTCCCTTTCCATTTCCAAAACGTTTCTTTTATTCTCGCTGCTAGTGACGCCAGGGTCCACCACATAACTCTGTCTTACTACCCTGTTTCAGTGTGATTTATGAGCTCATCCGATCAAAGTTTAGAAAGCATATAAAGAACTTCCTACTGAAGCTACGAAAACTGGGATTTAATGCCGCAAAAGGAGCAGATCTATGTAGAGTGCCACACGGGCGCTCCTCTACTTTGTATCCATATACACACGCATCCCCACACCCCTCGGGGCGGGCCCGTGCCGAGGGGATAAATAAACCTGCGGAAGACCGCTCGGGGTCTTCCCGCCTGCATACAGTATGACCAGCTTGGCGTCTCATTTATATAGCAAAGCCAGGGCCTGCCTATAGCATAGCAGACCCTACACTGGCGACGAGGCCGGTACATGACCACGTGTGCCTGCATACTCCGAGGCGCGCGGTGCCCACCCGCGGCTGTCCAGCCCCAGCACGAGCCGTGTGTGGAGAAAGTGCGAGGGCCCCAGCGTGCCCCAATTCAGCCTGCGGCTGTCCGACTACCGGTGCGGGCCTGCCCACGCGTATCCTGCCAGAGGGAACGCTTTCAGCTGGCGGGCTCCCGGTACTGCTACGGCACTTGGGTGAGTGCGTCGCGCGTCCCTCCCGAAGCCCACGCCGCTGAGTACTGTCCCCGCTGCGGCCTACCTGCATTCCTGGCACTTCCAGTGGCCCCACCCTCCCGGAGCAGCCCACTCTGCCGCGAGCGACCGGAGACGCCGACAGGCCTGAAGCAGTAGGCCCCGGCCGGGGCTGCCCGCCGCAGTGCCTGCGAGCGTGAGCACGGCCCCCACGTGCAAGGCAGAAGCACCTGTGTGACACGCTCAGTTTCGGAAGCGGAGTGCGAACGGCCTGTTGAGCAACAGAGGCCAGGCGGGACCACGCACCGCAAAGACTTGAGTTTACATCAATCATTGGCAGCACCAAACCTCCCAGCATACAAAAAAAAAAAAAAAAAAAGAGACGGCGGAAGCAAACAGCTCTGCTATAGGGCACAAAACATATGAAACGTGAGGACTCGAGCACGCCCACTCACCAGCACACACGGTGCCCCGCTAGCCCTGAGGCCAGATCACCACGTGCACGAGAGAGCAAAGGCATCACACCCCACAGGGAGCCAGTGGCGCAGTGCGAGGCCGCGCACGTCCATTTCAGCACCAGGAGGATAAAGCGTAACCACTGACGCAGGCCATCAAGGAGCGATGCCCAACCACGTTACAGCGCCGCCATGAGTGTCCGAGCGCCGGCAGCTAAGGCGGCAGCGCCAGCAGCGACAGCGGCAACAGCCGCACAGCAGGGAGCAGGAGGTAACTCAGGGCCAGCGCTGAGGCCCCCGCCACCGACAAACACCCACACCGCAGTCGCACCACTGCCCCCGTTTAGCGAATCCGCCGACCCGGCGACTGCAGCCCCCAGATGGAAGGCATGGGTGGGGAGACTCAGCCACTACTTCAAAGGGACACGAGAAACCGATGGAACAGTCAAGAGGTCACTCCTCATCTACTATGGGGGAGAGGAAATTTACGATCTGTTTGAAACACTCCCAAACACCGGAGAAGAGGACGACTATGATGCGGCGGTCAATGCGCTGAACGCCCATTTCGATCCACAACTCAACAATGATTTTGAAAAGTTCAAATTCAAGAGGGCCTGGCAGACTGAATCCGAATCCGTAGACATGTTCTATGCAAGACTCCACCGGCTAGCTAGCACGTGCCCGTTCAGAGAGCCAAGAGAAGAGATCCGAGGCCAGATCATAGTAGGATGCCGATACAAGCTACTGAGAAAACTGATACTACCTCGTAGCAGCAATACTAAAATAGTATAGTTGTCACCCTGAGCACAAGTATTTGCTGATGCTTCAGCTCCAAAGTTTTAAAAAATAATTGTTCAAACAAAGAAGTTGTTTTTTTTTTTTTTTGAAAACCTTTATTGTGCAGATATAGCTGACAAATACGGGCCTACAACCCATCGGGCCGGCCACCACACTGTATTAGCACATAGGCCAGGAAAGAAACTCCAGCAGGTCTCCGGTATAACAGATGCAACAAAGCAAGGCAGATAGCCACAAGGAAACCACAGTGAGAAGGAAAAGTGAAGGTTAATTTTATAATATAATAGGGTGAGGAGCAGGAACATTGCAGTTATTAAAGTCCAAAAGTCCGTGGCGGGTCGTCAACAGGCAGTGAAGCAAAACACAGCGAGTTTCAAAAAGGAACAGCTACGTTATAGCAAGGGCAAAACATGAGTCCCACATCAGCAAACAATACCATCCACTGCCCAACGCCCACCCGTTACCACAAGAATACGCATCAATACATAGAAAGGAAGTCAGGATTGCAATACGAAGCCATCCGCTACATCGACCCAAGGAAAGAGAGAAGGAAGGGGGAAAAGGGGAAAAAGAACATCAGGAAAAAGGGGTTGAAAAAACAGGGAAAAGAGGACGCAGCCCCACAGTATATGCCCCATGGCAAGTAAAGCACACGAAAAGGGGCAGCCCACGGAGCCAAAGGCAACAGGAGTAATGGCTGCGCAATGAACATCGGTAGCAGGGAGGCCATGTGCCCACGCTAGCAAAAAACGCACCAGGAGGCCTACATGCAGACGCAGCGTCCAGAAAAAGAATACACAAGAGCCATAGAACCAAGAACAAAAGAAAAACAAAAAGACAGACCCCCCCCCCCCACCCACCCCACCCTGCACCCCTGCAGAAGGCTACGGCCTACCCCCCCAGCAGCGTGCCTGTCGCCCTAACCGGAAACCCGAAATATAGAAGAAGCAAAAAGTAAGGAAGAAACCATATAGGCAAAAAGAGAGGAAGGGGAAAGGAAGGAAAAAACTATAGGGAGAGGAGACACAAAATCAAAACTATCAGCCCCCAACTCTCCCGTCCGAGCACATTCAAAGCCCACGAGAAGATAAAGTCATTGCAAAACAATAAACAGGTACCAGGAATATGAAAAGGAAGCAATCACACATGTTGAGCCGCAAGGCGGTCATCCGGCCACGCCACAAAGTAATAGTCCGGCGGTGCAAGTTCATCTCAACCCTGTCCTCGTCTGTCCAGTGCCATAAGCACAGAGTGCACAAAGAACCAGAACCTAAGGAGGCAGAGGTGAAAAACAGGGAGTCCAAACGTCGAGCTACCACACAAGTTATAACGGCGTCGGACCGGATGAGCAAAAAAGGACAGCAACAGCAGCAGGCAACTCAAGCGCAGCTCCGCAGACCAAGGGGAAAAAATTGCCCCGATGAAACAGTTACAGGATCTTCGCTCGGCAGGCCGAGGCAAAAAATCACCGGGGAACCCGGCGAGACCGATCCAGACGGATCTCGGCTGGAGGCTCTCAAATACATCCACCATAGGGAAGAACTCGTGACAATACCAGGCAGCAGGCATCTGTACGTCCAAACAAGCGGTGGCCTTAGTATTTGCAATGTCCAGGAAAGGCACCGCAGCACCCTGAAGCGGCGAAGCCATACACGCAGGGGACGGCCCAACGAGCCGGGAACAAAGGCTACCATCCAGCCCATCGACAGGCACAGCCATGGAAGCACGCCAGGAACACAAGGCGGCGAAAACGTCGCCAACTGTAGGCTCACCTTTACGGTATTCAGCAAACTTGCCGTGCGGCGAGCCAATGTCGCCGTCCCCAAATGGGCGTAGATGCAGGGTGTGGGCCGCCATCTTTGCAGCCCGGCGCGGCCGCGGCAATCTCCGACCCCAATCCGGCCACCAACAGAGCTCGATGGGAACCAGCCGGCGACAAGCAATGGAACCCTCAGGGCCAAAAGGCAGGCCACCAGAATATTGAGGCAGCCGGCGCCACCGACCCACGGGCGCCGCCCGCCGAGACCGGGCGGAGGGTTTCAAGATGGCCGAACAGGAGAACAAAGGGGAGACGAGTCGCCCATTCGATCAACCCCCGTCCGTGGAAGGCAGCACTCCACCACCAGGTCCCCAGACAGCCAGACCAAGCCCGGTCAGTCGCCACCGGTCCAACCGCACAATGGCCGCTCCGGCCGACCCCGCTCCTCCACCAAGGGGTCGGCCCCGGCGCTCCGCCCCGCCTGGGCGCCGCAGACGAGTACCAGGCCTGCCCGCCCCGGAGGCCACGAAGTGAACAAGGGCGCAGCTCAGGATCCGCGGCACTTAAGAACATCCGGAGCAGACGGTGAGTGCCAGCAAAACGTCATAAGTCCATATTCCAGCAAATAAGACTTCTCGGGGCAGGATAAGGTGCAGGATAGACAGTTCAGGCAGGAAAGTTTAACGGAGCCGAGCTACAGCGCGGCCATCACGGTCGCGAGCTTGGCTCCTCCCCCCAAGAAGTTTTTTTTTAAGTTCATTTGTAAGTGTTTTTATTCACACTTTTCCATTGTTAAAGGATCATATATTCCCAATTTATATTATCCAATGCATTTCGGCAGGTACTCCCGCCTTCATCAGGGAATAGTTTCTGCAAATTCAAAACATATTACGATCAGTATCATAACCTACTATACTTAAATACTCAAATCAAAAAATTCATTAAATACATGATATTAAGAATTAATATGTTCGTAACTAGTTCAATACATTACCTTTTGACAATAAGTTCTAGCCACTTTACTAAGGATTGGGTTCAAAACAATGCTTATCATTCAGGTTAATCACCAGACTCCTATCGCTAATGATAATGACGTGTTTTGTGTTTCATTTCAACGAACACCCAAAAGTACACATTTATGTCGCCCTCTAGTTGCTCTGTGATTAAAAATGTGCTTTATGCCTAAACTATGGCCAAGAGACTGTTCTTACCTCTATTAGTTACTGACGAGCAACTAACGGCAGTTTACGGTGTGTTGATCCTAAGGGCTTCTACTTCCGTGTCGTATCTACCAAACATAGCTTACATGAACCGGTGGGAACATTTCTAGACAAGTACCTACAACCGTTAGTATGAAAAACTAAGTCATACTTGAAAGACACCACCGACTTCCTGTTAAAACTATCCACAGCACAAATCGAAGATGAATGGGTGATGGCAACTATTGATGTTAAGCCTTGTACACATCAATCCCGCACCAACAAGGACTGGAAGCCATAGAAAGAGCCTTATTGGACAGCGAATATCAGAGGGAAATGCAGATCTTCCTATTAGAACTGATGCAATTCACACTCATGCACAGCTACTTTGAACATGAAAAAAAGTGGTACATGCAATGTAGTGGCACATCAATGGGCAATTGCGCGGGGCCGGAGTATGCTAACCTGTATATGGCAGCATTTGAGGAGCAACACATTTATTCCGATCAAACATGGAATCAGAACATTTCAATGTATGTACGTTTTATAGACGACATCTTCGTAATTTGGAAGGGTACCAAACAATCATTACATGAACAAATAGAAATCCTTAACACAAAAGAGGACAGAATCGGATTCACTTGGAATATTGATGAAACGCTAATCCAATACTTGGATGTAGAAATCAATAAAAGAGGAAACGCACTCACTACAAACTTGTTTCGTAAGATCACAGACAGGAATAACCTATTGCAATATGAAAGCCACCACCCGCAAGCATTAAAAAGACACCTCCCTTACTCACAATTTTTGAGGGTCAAACGAGTTGTTTCAGAGGTCCCACAATGTGCATTACAAATAGACAGTATGACACAGAGGTTCCGAAATAGAGGATACCCAGAGGAAACATTGCAAGAAGCCAGAACCAGAGTTGGGTCCAAATCCAGACAAGATCTTTTGAAGAGCAAACAACCAACACAAGAGCAACGCATTACTTGTGTCAGTAAATATTCAACACTCAGCACACAATTAAAAAAAATTGTAAGACGCCATTGGCCAATCTTATCCATGGAATCTGACTTCCGAGGAACTTTTACCCAAGAACCAATATTTGCTCATACCAGAGCCAAGAACCTAGCAGATTTCCTAAAACCAACCAAAGAATCACTAAAAGAAAAACCCACGTATAGAGGCACGGTACCCTGTCTTAATTGCAACACTTGTCATAACATCATGAAAGGAACAACTATAACACATCCAAGGAAGGGATTTCCAATCCACCTGAAAGTGAATGCCACTTGTGATTCAATGAACGTAATCTACATGCTCAAGTGTCCATGTGGTGACGTATATGTGGGACATACCGAAAGGAAATTGAAAGTAATAGTCAATGAACATAAAAGCAATATACGAACCCAATCCTCTAAATCGTCAGTGGCAGAACATTTCATAGAAAAACAACATCACATAAGTC
Organism: Lissotriton helveticus; assembly: GCF_964261635.1. NCBI lineage: Eukaryota > Metazoa > Chordata > Amphibia > Caudata > Salamandridae > Lissotriton > Lissotriton helveticus. The sequence goes on from NC_136068.1 coordinate 1,086,113,718, forward strand.
AACTGAGAGTTTGCGTGTTGGAAACAATGGAGAAAAAGGAAGGAACTGTCAACAAGAACAATTTGTTAAAACAAGAAAACTATTGGATTTACCATCTGAATAGTCTCAAGCCGAAAGGGTTAAATGAACGCACAGAGTTTTTGTGTTACTTATAACTCATATTGAATTATGCAATAATTGAAATTTTTACTGTATTCATCATCCATTGTATATCCACCACACTTTATTTCATTATTTAGCAGGCTATTTCTAACAGACATACGCGACAGGCGTAATATCATGATTGAACATTCACCCCCGCTGGGGATCGATCCGCCAACGATAGTTCGTAGATTAGATCACCGTTGTTAAAAAGGGACCCTGTCCCTTTAATTATAACGCGCGTAGAAAGGATACATTAGCGCACGGAAGTAGAAGCCCGTAGGATCAACACACGGTAAACTGCCGTTAGTTGCTCGTCAGTAACTAATAGAGGTAAGAACAGTCTCTTGGCCATAGTTTAGGCATAAAGCGCATTTTTAATCACAGAGCAACTAGAGGGCGACATAAATGTGTACTTTTGGGTGTTCGTTGAAATGAAACACAAAACACGTCATTATCATTAGCGATAGGAGTCTGGTGATTAACCTGAATGATAAGCATTGTTTTGAACCCAATCCTTAGTAAAGGGGCTAGAACTTATTGTCAAAATGTAATGTATTGAACTAGTTACGAACATATTAATTCTTAATATCATGTATTTAATGAATTTTTTGATTTGAGTATTTAAGTATAGTAGGTTATGATACTGATCGTAATATGTTTTGAATTTGCAGAAACTATTCCCTGATGAAGGCGGGAGTACCTGCCGAAATGCATTGGATAATATAAATTGGGAATATATGATCATTTAACAATGGAAAAGTGTGAATAGAAACACTTACAAATGAACTTCAAAAAAAACTTCTTTGTTTGAACAATTATTTTTGAAAAGTTTGGAGCTGAAGCATCAGCAAATACTTGTGCTCAGGGTGACAACTATACTATTTTAGTATTGCTGCTACGAGGTTTATTAAATACGTTCCAGGTGGGGAACGATACCCTGGTTGCACAGATAACGATATAAACGTTGGATAAAGCGGGGCACTATCCCACATTCTTAAGCCTAAAACTGATACTACGCCAGCCGGGCATCTCCCGCGACGAAATCCTGGTCCTGGCTCGGTCCCACGAACTGTCCGACGCCAGGGCGGAAGTGATGGAAGCAGCCCTGCATTCCCCGGTGGCCACTCCGTCGACAGCCCGGCTCCAGCCGATCAAAGAAGAAAAGGTGGACGCCATCCAGAGGAGACCCGCCCAAACGCGCCAAGCACCGAAATCCACGCAAAAGAACCAATGCGGATACTGCGGAGAAGACCACCCTGCAGACGCCGCGTGCGGAGCCAGGGGAAAGATATGCTCCCGCTGCGGGCAGCCAAACCATTACGCCAAAGTGTGCCGAGGAGGATGTTTTCGAGCAACAGCGCCCAGGGCCAGAAGCATGTCGCAGCGTGTCCGTCAAATATTGCTGGAAGAACAGGCACCACCACCGGACGATCAAGCTCAAGGAAACCGCCCCATGTATGAAGACGACGATGACAAGGAGGTGTTTGTCATCTCGTATGTCAACCGGGCAGGCACCAAGAGACGTCCCCCACCAATGTGCTCAGTTACCATTGACGGCAACAACGTTCAGGCGCTAATAGACACAGGTGCGTCTATAAATGTGATGGACTCCAAGCAGTATGAGAAGCTTTCGCCCAAACCGGCACTTGCGCCGTCGAGCGCAAGAATCTACACTTACGGAGGCACTGACCCCCTGCCGCTGTGAGGGGTCACCCAAACCACCATCATGAGCGGGAAGCTCTCCACGAAGGCCAAGTTCCACGTAACAGAAGGCAAGAAAGGGACCTTGCTCAGTTGCCACACGGCAGAAGATCTAGAGCTTGTATTCTTTGCAAACCAAGTCCACGAGTCCCACGCGGAGGCTCTGCTTGAAAAGTTTCCGGAGCTATTCTAGGGATTGGGAAAACTCAAGGGAAGGAAATTCCGACTGCACATCGACACATTGGTACGACCTGTAGCCCCCCGGCACCGGCGTGTGCCCTTCAATCTCAGACCGCAGGTAGAGGAAGAACTCAGAAAATAAGGAGGAACTGGGGGTGATAGAGAAGGTGTCCGGACCCACGCCGTGGTTATCTCCCCTGGCCGTAGCCCCCAAGCCCAAGCAACCGGGAGCGATTCGACTATGCATCGACATGAGGTTGCCCAATACGGCGGTGAAGCGGGAGCGGCATATCACCCCGACCATGGACGACATAGTGGCGGACCTAAATGACGCAAAGTGGTTCTCCAAGCTCGATCTAAATGCGGGCTACCATCAGCTGGAGTTGGAACCGGAAAGCAGATACATAACCACTTTCTCGACTCACGTAGGGCTACGCTGCTACCGAAGACTTAGCTTTGGGGTATCTTCCGCCGCTGAAGTTTTCCAAAATGCAATTCGTGAGGTGCTATCGGGACATCAGCCTCAGTGACGATATTCTGGTATAATCAAACACCCTGGAGGAGCATCATGCACACCTGAGAGCGACACTGCAACGACTAGTGGACAGCGGTCTGACCGTACATAAATCCAAATGCTCTTTCTACCAAGAGAGCATAGACTTTTTCGGGTACACATTCACGTGAGAAGGACTCAAGGTAGATGCCAAGAAGGCCGAGGCAATCCGGGCAGCGAGCACCCCACGGAACCCCACCGAAGTGAGGAGTTTCCTGGGCATGGCCACCTACTGTGGCCGATTCATCCCGAATCTGGCGGCCATGTCAGAGCCCCTGAGGACCCTCACGCGCCAAGACCCGAAGTGGGAATGGTCTGTAGCCGCGAACAAGGCATTCAATGACATCAAGACCAGCCTGCTTGACAAGACGGTGATGGCGTACTTCCAGCCCCAACGCAAAACGGAACTGGTCGTCGACGCGAGCCCGGTCGGATTGGGTGCGGTACTCCTACAAGAACATGGGGCTGAGGCATGGAAGCCGGTGGCCTACGCCAGCAAGGCACTGACCGACACTGAGACGCGCTACGCGCAGATTGAACGCGAGGTGCTGGCCATTAAATGGGCGTGCCAGCATTTCCACCTGTACCTGTGCGGCCAAGAATTCACCGTGGTCACCGACCACAAGCCACTGATACCCCTGATTGCAGGTTCGACCCGGTTGGCTCCCCCGCGCATCGAGCGATGGGCGGTGCAGTTGCAAGGCTATAACTTCAAGGTCGTTTTTCGCCCCGGAGCTCACAATCCTGCGGATTACCTCTCCCGGCATCCAGAATCAAGTACCTCTGGACACGCACCAGACGCCACTCCTGGAATTGAGGCTTACATCCACATGATCTCGCAGTCCGCCTGTCCCAAAGCAATGACATTGGCAGAGATAGGCCAGGCCACATCAGAAGATGACACCCTGTCCAGGGTCAAGGAAGCACTGCAGGAAAACAGCTGGGCGCACTTCATGGATGGAGCCCGAACCCTCCGGTTGGAGGTCAATCACGCTCGACCGCAACTGTGGCAAGTGAGGCATGAGCTGAGCGTAGGGGAAGACGGCGTCGTCCTGAGGGGTCATCTAATCGTGGTACCTGAAGGCCTTCAGAGAAGAATTCCCGAGTTGGCCCACGTGGGGCACCAAGGAACGGCCAAGACCAAGGCGAGGTTGAGGAACAAGGTCTGGTTTCCAGCCATGGATGCAATGGTCAATGAGATGGTGAGGTCGTGCCATGCCTGCACCATCACTGGTGGAGACCCGGCGCCCGCACCCGTGATTACGGAGGAACCATGCACGACCCCGTTGATGCACCTGAGTGTGGACTTCGGTAGTTTTCCGGATGGCCGTCACATGATGGTAATCGTCGACTCGTTCTCGAAGTTCCCGATTGTGGAAGTCCTATCGTCAACAGCATTCCCACAGGTGAAGAAAGCCCTGGACCGAACCTTTGCGCTGATGGGCCTCCCTGCAGAGGTCAAATCTGATAATGGACCCCCCCTTTCAGGGACGAGAATTCCTGGGATACCTAGAGAACCTCGCCATCCGACACAGAAAGATCACCCCCCTGTGGCCCCAGGCCAATGGGGAAGTGGAAAGACTTATGAGGACCCTGAATCGCGCATTGCGCATTGCCGTCGACAACGGAGAGAATCCAGAAACTGCCCTTGCCCAGTTTTTGGGGGCATATTGTCAAACGCCTCACAGCACCACGAAGTGTGCTCCAGCCCTGCTGTTGTTCAAACGAGCCCCGAGAGACAGCATACCGGCGGGCCCGGAATGGGCCCTGGAACTGAGGAATGAGGAAGCCGTTCAAGCGAGAAGAGAAACAACCAATCGGAAGGCGAGCGAGGCGTGTCATGCAAAGGTACCCCGGGTGGAAATTCCAGACGCCCTACGAGCCTGAGGTCTGGACTGTCGAAGAGGTCAAGGGAACGATGGTGACGGTCCGAAGAGGGAACCAACTGGTCACTCTGAATGTTATAGCTTCAAGGGAGCTACCGAGCTGGAAGCCTATGCTGGAAGTGAGGTCCATCCCCGCATGACACCGCCAAGAAACTCGGCCGGATCATCAGCAGCCTGGAGTCCGGCAACGGAGGGGAGTGTGCCAGTGAGCCCCATGGCTGGAGAACAACCAAGAACACCCTGTCTGCCCCAGGACCGCGATGAGGTCACTGAACATTCCCACGAGGTGCCGAAGTCTCCAAGCCACCGCAACCAAAGATACCATCTACGGCCCAATCCAGGGCCCAGTCAGAGACTCAGAGACTTTGTGTGTGCCTCCCCATAAGAAAGACTTTGATCCTGATGTCAGCTAAAATAAAGAAGGGATGTAGAGTGCCACTCGGGCGCTCCTCTACTTTGTATCCATATACACACGCATCCCCACACCCCTCGGGGTGGGCCCACGCCGAGGGGATAAATAAACCTGCGGTAGACCGCTCGGGGTCTTCCCGCCTGCATACAGTATGACCAGCTTGGTGTCTCATTTATATAGCAAAGCCAGGGCCTGCCTATAGCATAGCAGACCCTACAATCTACTCACTCTTTTGTCTTCTCACAATGCAGCGCAGCAGCTATAGTGGCTGTGCTGGGTTGTGTGAAAGGCAGACAGTAGAAACACACCACATCTACATTGAAATTGTACTCTTTTCCCCTCTCTATGCTGGTACACGTTGGCCTGTACAGGGTGGCACACATGCCAAGTTGAAAACGTTGAAGAAATACAAATATTTCTCCAAGTTAATGCCAACCTCAAAGAGGCATTCTTTTTATTTTGCAAAGCCCTGTATACTAATATTAGTAGTACAAATGGGGGTGGGGTCGCACACTACTCACACACCGGCGGTATTGCCCCAAAGGACTCTGGTTAATGTAGTTACGTGTTCCGCGATGCATCCTCTTTCGATTCTCTGCTATCTTCGCTGTCTTCGCCATCCCTGGACACGTGTTTCGGGGTATCACCTTCATCAGCAGGGATAGGCCGTGTTCTGTGGTTGCCGATGGCTGCCAAATATCTGCCAGGTTTAGTACCACTCAGGCGTACAGGTGCGGGGTCCCAGGCTCGTCAGCCAACTGCTCAAGGGAGCTTTAACATTACAAATGGGGGTGGGGTTGCACACTACTCACACACCGGCGGTATCGCCCCAAAGGACTCTGGTTAATGTAGTTACGTGTTCCGTGATGCATCTTCTTTCAATTCTCTGCTATCTTCGCTGTCGTCGCCATCCCTGGACACGTGTTTCGGGGTATCACCCCTCATCAGCAGGGATAGGCCGTGTTCTGGGGTTGCCGGTGGCTGCCAAATATCTGCCAGGTTTAGTACCACTCAGGCGCGCAGGTGTGGGGTCCCAGGCTCGTCAGCCAACGGCTCCTGGACGACGCACCTGCGTGCCGGTTCGCGCATCGAAGCCATTGACGGTTGTGTGGCGGCCTTCTCTTCCACCCCTAACTATTTTCTCTACTGATGAGGGAAGTTATCCCGAAACACGAGCCGTGTCTCGGGTGACATCCAAAAACCCGGGACATGTATCGGGTCTAGAGATCATCAGTTCTACAAGTACCGACTTGCACCCACTGGGGTGATCAACTCAAGAACTCCATGTACCAGAGTCCCTAGGGGCTACCCTGAGGAGGGGCTAGCGGTGTGCGCTCCATTGCGATTGCTTATACAAATTGGCTCCCTTGAGCCTTGAGCCGACGGGCTCCTGGACGACGCACCTGCGTGCCGGTTCGGGCATCGAAGCCATTGACAGTTGTTTGGCGGCCTTCTCTTCCACCCCTAACTAGTTTCTCTACTGATGAGGGAAGTTATCTCGAAACCCGAGCCATTTCTCGGGCGACATCCAAAAATCCGGGACATGTATCGGGTCTAGAGATCATCAGTTCTACAAGTACCGACTTGCACCCACTGGGGTGATCCACTCAAGAACTCCATGTACCAGAGTCCCTAGGGGCGACCCGGAGGAGGGGCTAGCGGTGTGCGCTCCATTACGATTGCTTATACTAATATTAGTAGGTAGGGATTGGGGTCACAAACCTTGGAGGATCCATGGGAATGCCCATGTATCACCCATGGTATGCCCTCTTGCCGTAAAGTGATCTAAAATAGAACAAAGCGCTCCTTTATGCTACTTGATGACTTCTTTCCAGTGCAAAACTTTGCTAGAAGTAAATCCCTTTCCTCCAGTGTGAGTCATTTTTGTGATACAAACTTGCTGTAAAGTCTTAGTAAATCTGCCCCAAAGTCTTGGGACCTTGCATGTAGAGGTGCCAATTTTGCTCATGTGATGAGTCCATGGACAGACTGATGATGTGACGTGAACACAAGAGTGAGGACAAGACTGTGAACATGGATGATTAGAGCCTAAAAACAGATTGGCAAATAGACTTAGAGAATTGAAGTAGGAGACTGTGTACGTAGGGACGACGTCCTGAATACTACAGGCCTCATTTATAACAAAATGACCCAGCATGGCATCACAAGCCAGTTTGCTATACCGAGCTGCACCATTTGAAAAGCACAAGGGAAGCATCATATTAAACAACAATAGGACACATTCCTGTACTTTCCCCTGCACTGGTGCACAATTGGCTGCAATGCAACAACGCAGGCACCCTTCCACCACGGTGCAAGGGTGACTGTGTTGTGGGGGCGATTGTTGTTATTCAGGAAGAGACACTTTCCTGCACAACAACAATCACTGATGGTGTTTTCCTCTTTCCATGCGTGCTGCAGAATGCAACACGCATAGAAAAAGGGAAAAACGAGGAGAAATAAAATTATTTCTCCTTGTTACGCCTCCTTACGCCTCCCCTGAGGAGGCATAGGATTCTGACGCATTCCCAGGTTTATGAAATGCTGTAAATCTGGGAATGCGGCAGAACCATGGGTGTTAAATGGGAACACCCATAGCAACACCAATGGCACTCCCCTTTCATGCATGAAAAGGGGCCATATTTACAAGGCCATGAAAAGCCACGCAGGCTGGCTTTGCGTAGCCTTGTAAATATGGGCCAGCACATTGCGCAGTCGGTGCGTCAAACAAAGTGATGCACGGCGGCGCAAGGGGCTTGTATATAAGTAAAGAGACCCAATAAATAGAATGATAACATTCACAACAATGAGTAACAAGAGACCTTAATGCATTCACTTCTGAAAACTAGGAGTAAGCCATGCTCCTGGCTTACTCCTAGAATTCCGAATTAACCCAGGACTACTACTAGAGTAAGTCACACCAAAATAATTGTGAATCGAATTGAATTCTGAGTGATAGAACCCTGAAAACAGTTAAGACATTTTGAATACAGAGTGAAGGGACCAAGCAGCGGAGTAAAGGGATTCTGAGCACAAAGTGACAAGAGTCTAAATACAAAGTTGAAAGAGCCTAAATAAACAGTGGCAGGACCTAGAACCCAAAGTGATAAGATACTACATACTGAGTGACAAGAGCCTGAACGCATAATAACAAGATCTAGAGCACAGTCATCCAGATTAGAGAGTGATGAAAAATCCTTGAAGAAATAGTGATAAGCACCTGAAAGAGAGAACATAAAGTGATACACAGAATAACTGTACTGTTTACACATAATGAGAACTCTCTGTTCACTCGTGACTGAACCCTGAACACACAGTGATGACATTTAGAGCGAGAACTGCTAAAAACCTGTTCCCAGAGTGATAAAGCACTCAAGCTGGATTACAAAAATCCAAATGTGACTCAGTGATGAGTTTCTGAATATTAGGTGGCCAGACACTGAATACAGAGTGATGGGGCAAATTGCAGATGTTGTTGCAACCTTTTGTGATTGTCTATGGAAATCTTTGCAAGTTTGCAAAAGTTGGGATGTTTCTTACTTTGTCCCTGCCATGAAAAAATCGTGACTTTTGTGAAGATTAATATTGCACATATCCTTAATTAATGCTAACAAAATGGCTCTGCTAGATATATCTAGCAGAAAACAGTGTTCTTTTCCCACCTAATACCATTATGTGCACGAAGCTCCACATATTAAAACTTAGGGGCAGATTTACAAGGAACTAATGCATCTGCATAGATACGTCAGTTTCCTTGCGCCAGTGCCAAATGTCCTTGTGCCACCACGGATGCACTGTATTTACAATGTAGTGATCTATGGCACAAGGATTAACCGATGCGTCAGAAATACTGACGCATCTTTTGACACAAAACATTTTACTGCGTCACTCTACGTCTTCACTGCGTCAAAATCCCTACGCCTGCTCAGACCAGGCCAAAGGAATAAAGCAGGGCTTTTTGTATGGGACTCACCTATCTGTTGTGGCACATTGCTGGAGTTGCCTCACTTTCAGGAGCAACTCCAGGAATGTGTCACTTTTGTGCCAACAGATGCGTCACTATTTCTGACGCATCTGTTAATCCTTGCGCCACGGAGCACTGTATTTTAAATACAGTGCATTCTTGGTGGCGCAAAGGACATTTGGCACGGGAGGAAGGAAACTGACGCATCTAAGCAGATGCTTTAGTTCCTTGTAAATCTGCCCCTCTGTGTATAAATTCCAGCCCAACAGCATTCGATTACAATGAAAATTATCTTGCTTTAATGTAACAGTTATCTCACAATGCATTAAAACAAACCTTACTCATGTGACAGCGGTGGTAATGCCGGAAATAGTGCAAAGTTTGTGAAAGGCAAAAATCAGGACCCTCAAAAACATAACTAAAAAGAAAAAACATTCTACTACCTTACCCTTAATATATTGATATTTGACAGGACCCTAAACACATTATGACCACATTAAGAATTGTAATACTGAATATTGACACCAACAATATTGTGGCATACTAATTTCTAGAACAGAATGTCGAGGGACAAAATATCAAAAGGTAAGTGCATATAGAGAAATATGAATGTATTATTTCTAACTCCACATCTACATACCACATAGGCACATATGTGTGGAGTTAGGTATAGAAAATGTAGAATTACCTGTCAAGGTTTTATTTTCAGTAGTCTATCCTCGATAGTCTGTGTCATCAACATTGTTGATTCGATAATAGAACATTAGTACAGGCTTTGAATCTAGCGGCATAACCCTGAATAGTGAGTACTCTTACGACAGATGCCTATATTCAGCAAGGGTAGCGCCCGCAGTTGCATGGCACTACGCAATTTTGGCAACTATCGAACATGATAACCCTTGATACTTCAGGGATCATGGAAACAGTACCGTACTTTTCACTGAGTCATTCATGCTCACTTCTTCTCAGAGAGATACATACAATAAACAATGGAGATGTTTTCAATAAGCATTTATTGAACCAGCGACATTCTAGTATAAGATGCGTGTGCTGCGACAACCATTAGACAGAAACAGATATATACGATTGCAAGCACCAACAGAGTAAATAAAAGGTAGAATTCTACCATGGTGCTAAAACAGTGAATATATGCAGGCATACAGATACATAGAAATAATATTCACACTCCTAAGATGCAAACCCTAGCTAATTGTACCTAAATGTACCTAGCATGTATGTAGGTGTGAGGCCAAGAATCCCCCTAGGAAAGAGCCAACCCCATTACCTGATGGGAAAGAATGAAGGACCCCATCATGGTCTTGAGTTGGACACCCCACAAGGGATATTAGACTACTGTGTGTCAGCATAGAAGCTTATCGTCTACTTTGCCCAGCCAAGACGTGGTGCTTATATACCCAAAAGGTACCCTCAGCGGGTCTACCTAGAATGGTACTGTGGACCTGTCGTTCAAGAATGACGATAGCAGTGACTTTTGTACAGAGTTATTATACAGAAGATGGTAATCCTGCTGGCTTATTTTAAGAATCCTCATGCATAATAAATGAGGCGAGTTTTCGAAGAAAACCACACAACCTTTATTCGGCTGTATGTAGAGCAAGGTAGGACAAATGTAGGTAAAATGTCATGCATCTACCTAGGCCTATATTGGGGTACATTGGGGCTCATAACACTAAGCCTTGGTTAACAATGCCCAGTGACAATATCTAGACCATAGTATGATGAGACTCTAAATCAGTGGTCTTCAAACTTTTTAATGCCGCACACCCCTTGTGTAAAAAAAATTCATCAAGGCCCCCAAGAATGTTTCACAATTATTCGACTAAATTGGTAAGTGTAAATATGTCTAAACATATTTAAACATTGCAGGAAATGATACTGTTCTGGTCATCCTGGCCTTACTGAAGTGTAAATGTATTGACAGTGTGATTATTTAAACGGTGAGGAGAGGTTTGGGGAATATTTTGAGTCACTTCCACTTTGACATCTACTCCCATTCAAGATTTAAATGACAAAAGATGTCAGTGACCGCCCTTTACAAAGTGGGTTAGTGTTGCTCTTTTCTTTCACTTAAAACAAAGCACTGTTATCAGAATGATCCTTCACTTGGCCAGAGACTGGCACGCCCTGATGTCAATTAAGGCCCCACCAGAAAGGCACACCCCCTAGTTTGAAGACCTTTGCCCTAAATACAGAGGACAAAAACCGCATGCACTGTGACAGCCTTTGCTACCTGAGTGGAAAGTGTTATGGTATGATGTGTGGATGAAAGGATAATGACAACCTGCACACTCAGCAATACACCTGCCATTCCTTTTGTTACGTTTTTACAATCATTATTTAAACATGACCTGAAAGAGCTTTGGTGGCTCTTTGGCAATCTCAGGTATTTACCTACCTGCCAATTCTGGACTGAAAGAACAAACACGTTATGATCGCTGCAACTTCCTCCACTTACCTGGAGATAAATGTATATGGGCACATAACAGTGCCAGAGACTCTCAGAATATTTATATATTGTTGTGTGAATTCTAGCACATTTCTGCTACAAGTGCACAGATACACACACACTCAAATAATCCTCACTTTTATTTGAAAAGATTTTGTAGTAATCCAGTTTTAATACAGAATAAATTGAACACTATAATTGGAGACATATGTACAATTGTAGCAATAGTGTAACAAAAAATGTTATTATAATGAAAATCAGCAGCATATTAGATATGGTGTGTTTTTTTAAATCCCTACATTTCTACACCTTATGCTTCAAAAATATTTTTATAACAAGGGGTTAAAATATTTCGGTAGGATCAACACACTATAATATTTGAACTTCTGCAGTTTTCCAGTTTGTAGACTTGTTTGCAATGTATGGTAAAGTTATGTCTCTATTTATAGAAAAATGTGTTAGGAGACAGATGACCTTGGATGGTGCAACTTGGAGCTGCACTTCTCTGCTGCATAGAATATCACTGAAATCGCGATCCCTCGCATGGAGAAGGCTCTAAACAGCTATTAACCCTTTAAGTCATTTATTTTGAGCAAATAAAGCTATTAATCTGTATAAAAGGTGAGAGAGACAACATGAGAATTGTGAAAGCATAAAGCTATTATTCTTCCCTTAAGTACAATCCATTCAAATGGATATATGCACTGGAAGCATGCCATCAAATCACAAGATAAATGTGATGCACGTAATACATTGTAGAATAATAAAACAATCTTCTTCCTCTGGCGAGATCCTATCCGAAGGCGGTGGACTGCTTCTCTGAGGTTAGCCTCCTCTGTGAAAATTCCTCCAATTCGCCAAAAAAGACACCAGCACTCTCTTGGTATGTGCACTGTGTTCTTTATTTGTCGCACACTAGAAAGGAGTTTAGGGCGTTTTGGCTACGACATAGCTTTGGTCATGATAATAAGTGCCATCTTAGGATCATACGAAAGGCTTGTTGAAATGATGCAAATTTGTCTGAACGAGAACATCTTCATATTTAACAATGAATGATTCAGGCAGAAGAGGGGCACTGCTATGAGCACCTATTTCGCCTTCAGCTATGCAAACTTGCATATGGGCCGGTGAAGGAAACAAGTGCATTCCATTGCACAGATATGGAATGCTGGCTGGTCACACTGTGTAATTTAGTGTTTGGGATATTTAGATAATTTGTTTATTATATGGAAAGGCCCCAAGATAACAGCAGAAGAATTTGTAACCACAATAAATTACAATATTCTAACTTTACAGTTCACGAGAACCATCAGTGAAACATCAGTAGGTTTCTTAGATTTGTAAGTAATGACAGTGAACAGGTTATGTACTAGGGTGAATAGACAGCCAGCGCCTGGAAAGAGTCTGCTGCATGCAGACAGCTTTTATCCAATTTCCATGAAGGAGATCTATGGTGAGCTCTTACATGTCGAGAGGAATAGCAGTATTGGGGCATTATATGTGACTGCAAAGGAAGAAATACTTCAGAGATTCAAAGAACGAGGTTATAGGGAAGACACACTACACAAAGCAACAGAAGGGTAAGAAATATAAAAAGAGAAGAGGCACTCTTTAAACAGATAAGAATACAGAGAGAGATATAAAGGTCCATAGATTCATAACCCCATGCAGCAGGAAACACAAGTCTTTGAGACGAATTTTTCAAAAGTACTTTAAGAGTGGCCCAGTGATAGGTGATAAGATCATAAACAAGCCTACATTGACGTTTAGGAGAAAGCTTTTCATGCGACATAGGCTTTTACACAGCAATATCAAAAGAGAAGTGGCAGATAGCTAGTAGAAAAGGAGATTTTTTATGTGTATGAAATGTAAATCATGTATACATGGTAAGAACATACATTTAATTGACAACCAACTATAGGGCACCATGAACTATCTCAAGAATCCCTATGGTTGCAGAGATGATCATGTGGTCTATAAGTTTACTTGTCCATGCAGACAAATATATAGGTATCATGTAATGGTCAGTCCATAAGAGAATATTACAACACCTGAAAGCTATTACCAAGACAAGACGTACACTGTAGTAAGATACTTCTGGCAGGTACATCAAGGCAATAGCGATCTGCTAAGTTACAGTCATAGACCCTATGCAAGGGGGGCAGAAAAAAAGCTTTGAGGAGACTAGAAAGCTGATACATTTTGGAATTTGATACACAAGAATGTAATGGTCTGAATACAGATGCTGACATATATGTCCACATATAAAAATATAAAATTGTTATAATTAAGAACGGTCACCTCACCTTGATTGTCATGCGATTATGAATTATAGCTTGATATGAGAACATTGGACTTTAAACTATGCACCAATGAGTAGTTGCCCACTAGGGTGTAATGAACGATATCAGACATACAAAATATGTTATATGACATTTAGTATGACAAAATGCACTAGTACTTTTGTACTCAAGTATACTTTTCACTTGAAATCTGTTGATCAGTAATTTTTCATTGATACATTTATTTGTAATTAGTTATTTGGAGTATGCCTTTGTAACAAAATATCTGGTGCTTGAGTAAAAAAATTAATTTGGTTGATTTATATGATTTACATAATCATGTAGTTTTCTTGAAAACAAATGTCTTAAGTTATTTTTAGCTTGTTGATGTAAATCAAAGTATTTTTACAGTGTCAGTTCTTGTAGTAACACATTGTGCCTAAATGTGATCCTAAGATGCGCTCATTATCGTGACCAATGTTACTTTGTACCCAAAATGCATTGAGCTTCTTTCTGGTGTGTGAGAAATAAAAAACACAGTGCATGTAACAGGAGGGCACTGTCGCCTTTTTTTGAAAATACAAGGAAAGGTTGTGCCCAATAATAAAATCATATGCATTAACTATTGCAAATGAATTCAAATGTATGGCCTGAGAAAACGAGTAAATGAATGATATAGTGTGGGGGCCCTAAAAGACAAATAAGGAAAATGAAATGTTTTGCTGCTTTTATTGCCTTAGCTTTTATTGCAATTGCCAAACCACTACCAGGCAACCCCGCCGCAACTGGAAAAATATTCTGGACAAGGACTGGACCACTACTCTAAACATCCAAAGACCCAAACACAGCAACAACCTCCACAAAGCCATCAGAAAGTTCAATAATTGGATCCCCTTGTGCACTGACCCTATGACACCTCTCAAGTACAACAAAGATCCAGACCACAAGCCAGTTAGTGCACGGAGGAACCTGGGCTGATGAAGCACCACTACAAATAACTAGAGTGCAAATAGAAAATGAGCAAAGACAACAAAGATAAAAGCACATTCAAGTCCACCCTGAAACATTACTACCAACTGATCCGGACCACTAAACGCACTGCCTTGGAAGATCACTCTGACACTGGTACTTACAGATTCAAAGAAATCTTCAACATTGAGAAAGAATTCCTCTCAGCAGCGGCTGCCTCCATCTCAACGACCACCTCAAAGGACCTATGAAGCAACCTCACCCTATTCTTCAGCAACAAAATCACCACCATATACAGCAACTCCCAACCTCATCTAAAAAGCCAACATATACCAACCACATAGCCTGACATCACCCAGGACGAAGCCGCCACCACCAGGAAGTCCATCCACTATGGTGGCCCTTCCTGGCTCCTAGGACACTATTTTTGTGATACAGCTATCCTGTTTGGGCAGAGTTGGCATCTCAGTTTCATAGTTTTTTAGTTAAAAAAGGATTTCTTAGTGCTAACACGTTTCTTAACACTGTTAGTATCTGAAAGGAGTGAGAGGTGTTTGTCATTTGAACCTCTAGGCATGAAACAGAGAATACACTTGGCCCCTTGGTGTGACACATGGTGTCAATTGGACTTTTATAGAAATGTGGACCCAGGAAACTGGGTATAACTTGTGTGGGCCAAGGAGGACTGGTGATTCTTAAGTTATTACTAAAGGCGTTGTGACTACTACCTTTGTTTAGGAGCGAATAGTGGCAGACTATCTGGCTCATTAAGGAACGTGTTCCACGCTAGTCTTCTTTTGCTAGAGGATACAGTGCAATGAACAACCAAGAAAGTATTTTTTTTAACATTTCTTTTTATTAAAACATAAAGAATAGACGTTACACAGTACAACATAAAGTGCGAATAATAAATATATATAGAGGTGAAAATGCAATCAAGTTCTGAATCATTACACATGAGTTATTAATCAGTTATGGGGACTGAGTATCATCTTGTGCGGGAACGCTTGGGGGAGTACAGATATTTCCACGGTAAACATTCCAATCATTCCAGATGACGTACCATTTTTCGGGGGCATCCCCGCGCCACACACCCTGTCTTTTCCCTGAACATGCACCAGTCCATGTCTGCCTTCCAAGCCTCCAATTTGGGCAGGTGTGTCGCCCCTCACAATTCTGCAATATTTTGTTCGCAATCATGAAACCCAGTGTGACCCAAAGCATTCATTTGGTGTTAAGTTCTGTGGTCTCCCACACATTCAGGAGGCACCTCTTCACTTCTAAGCTGATAGTAATTGTGAGAACCTCACTAAGGACCTCTTTTATTTAGCGCCAGCAGTGCTGAATCTGCTCACATTCTCACAGGATATGCATAAAGGTCCCCTCCTGGCCACACCGTCTCTTGCAACCCCCACTCTCTGCCCTGCCCATACGCACCAGGCACGGCCCGTTATGTACACTCTGTGCAGAATTTTAAGTTGAACGAGTTGCAGAGGCTGAGATGGCTACTTCACTGGGAGAGGGCACCGCCTCCTGCCAGTCCTCGTCATCCAGCACTACTCCATCGCTTTCCCAATGTTCTCTAGTGAGCTGGAGAGGGTCAAGAGAGTTATTAATATGTTTTTTATAAGTCAACGAAATGGCTCTCGTTGGCAGACAGCTGTCTAGTATTCGGTCCTTGAGGGGCGAGGACTCCTGAGGGACTACACCCTTTGTCAGTTTCGATAGCAGGGCATGGCGCACCTGTCGGTGTCGGAAATGCTCCGAGTCCGCCAAGTCATATTCTTGTTGTAAACCAAGTTCTATTTTTGACAAAGTAATTTTCCTCGGCCAATCATTGATTAAATATATTGTCATATATGAATGTTATTGCATTGACTGTCTTTGAAAACCGTATTGTATGGAAATTGAGTTCATGCAGGTTTTGTGCTAACCCATTGCTTTTTCACCCTGTATTACCATATTATGTATGCAGTCTTGTCTTGTTTCATGCAAATGGTTGTTTTAACAGTTTTTTGTAATAAACTGCAAGTGCTGAGCTCATAGTATGTAAAATTGTAAGAGTGCACCCCATATGAATTTCCCCTAAGATTCTAAACAAGGAAACCATCATTCGCATTGTATTAGCCACATTACTAAATAGCCATGGTTTCCCCCACTAATGCACATAAAACTACGTTCCTCAAGCAGATAAAAAGATGAAACAACTTTTGCCTAGAATGGAATTCACACACGAAGACACACACATTTCCCTAACCTAAGGACGGAACATTTGACATGAACATAATTGAGCACACTAAAACACACATATAAACCAAATATACAGGTCAAAAGAGAGACCAGAGAGGCATTATTAGAATTATGGTCCATCCTCAGGGAGGCCAACAGTGATAGCCCTATAATGCAGTTAGAAAATAAACCGTCAGCACCGCCCCACCATATGCAGAGATGGGCATGCTCACACCCGCTCCTCCCGAATTAGGTTACTGAAACCCAACCATAATAGAAGCTGACAAGCCTCCCACCGATAGAAGGTCAGTCGGATCTAAGTCTGAGAGAAGTCAAACCAAGCGGGCCCAGACACCCCTGGTACAACCCAAGTTCCTAGGAAAGGTCCCCAAAAACTTGATACCCAGTCCACCTCAAACGACTCGTCACACCTCAGGAGGTCAGGCAAGTGTAAGCAGGTGCCAGGGAAGTTTGTGGCGATGCCCGATAGTGATTCAGCAAGTTCAGGAGAGGAAGGGAGCTCCAGTTTCCCAGGGCTGCAGAATGTTTGCCGGTAGCTAAGCAGGAAACGGAGGATGAACTCCAAAATAAAGCCAGGTCAAGGAAAGCAGTGTGTAAATCAGAGCAAAATAGACAGGCCAGATGGTATGAGGAAGAGAGGCGAGAGCTCCCATTTGAGAGATAGAGGGTATGTAACCAGGAATTAGACCATTGGTCTTCAAAGTGTGGAGCACGACCCCCTCGGGAGGCCCGGCATCACCTCGGGGAAGTGGGGTGGGGCACGGCACGCACTGCACTCTACCATTTCATCTTCCATTGTAGCTTCTCGTGTTGGAAGTACGTTTGCTGCCTGTGTTGCAGACCCCCATCTCGAGTTAGGGCTCTCTCTGATTGCCCAATGAAAGGGACAGCAGTACAGATGCCAGGAAGTGCTGTAAATTTTCCATACATAAAGCTGCAAAATTCTTCTACTTTGCTGATAAGGCAGCGCTTCTTCACTGTTGCCTTTAG
This sequence comes from Lissotriton helveticus, assembly GCF_964261635.1. Classification (NCBI taxonomy): domain Eukaryota; kingdom Metazoa; phylum Chordata; class Amphibia; order Caudata; family Salamandridae; genus Lissotriton; species Lissotriton helveticus. The sequence continues at coordinate 1,086,131,516 of NC_136068.1, forward strand.
CCTCCGGGTTGCTTAATTTCATATCATATCTGGTTGCTGATCTTAGTCTCGCTGTTGAAGCCTTCCCCCTCGAGGTCATCATGTTTTGTAATCTTGTAGCTTCTGCCTTACGTTGCAAGGATTTGACAACTGGTGAATTCTTCCTGAGGATTCAGTTCAGTAGCAGCTATGTGTAGAGAGTTTGGGGGCATATTATCAAGGAACGGCGTTAAAATGATCGCCGCTTTAGCAGCAGAACACTGCCGCTAAAGTGGCGATAATGGGCTTGATAATACACCATTAAGAATTCCAATAGAAGCCCATGAGCTTCTATTGGAATTCTCAAAGGTGAATTAACAAGCCCATTATCGCCGCTTTAGTGGCAGTTTTCTGCCGCAAAAGCGGCGATAATTTTATCGCCGTTCCTTGATAATATGCCCCTCTTTTTTTTTAAGTCTCTCTCCTTTGCCTTTCTTCCCAACACTAGTGGGAATATTGGGTGTTTCGAAGAGAAGAGGATGCAGCATTAATGCCAAAGCTGCTGACTTTGGTTTTGGGACCTGGGTTTGAGTCCCCCCATCAGCTCAACATCATGTGAGCCTCTGTAAAATCACTTGATTTACCTGTGACATAAGGAAAATACATTTGACTTTGATTAAAGTTGCTGGTGCTCATTTAAAGTGTTCCAAAACTTCAGAGTACATAAGCGTGATATAGCAAATATCATGAAATATGCCATCTGTCCTCACTTCTTTCGTAGGGAAAATATTAATTCCTTCTTGTGCAGCAGTTTCTGAATCTTTGGAAGGCTATCTTCTTTATAAGCCAACTATGTTAACAATGGAATGGCTCTTGATGCTGCTAGAGAAGAAAGGCATATATCCTCTTGAATCCCTTATATCGCATATGGGTCTGATGTAGATGTCCCCTAGGCCTTTTTGAAAAACTGTGGATGGCCTCCTACTGGCGACACCTGGCCATACTCCACATAATAACTGATTTTTCGAGTGTGCCAGAAGGCATGGTTTTCGTGACCCATTGTCCTTATATCTTATCTAGGGGCAATGATGTGGTGCAAACGCCAGACCTGCTGACTTTGGAGCTGGGGAACCAGGTTCAGTTCTTGGGCATCTGCTCAACGTCCTGTGATTCTGGGCAAATCACTTAATCTCCACGTGCTTACAAAAATGTAATGTTTCCTTGTGTAATGTGAAAGATGCTCCCGTAAAGCACGCCAATACTCCAAGCACGGTCATGTTTGTGCTATATGAAATTGCCCAAAAATATATTGCAAAATTTTGTGAGCGTTTCAGTACCACTCAAAACTGTAAGTAGAGCACAACCTTAAGATGGCAGTAATAAGAATCCATCCACAAATTGACCATCTGTCTCTTTGGAGAAAAACAGACACACCTGTCACATTCGTTTTATTTATCTATGCTAAATTTTGTGTTTTAATGTGAAAAAGAAAGCACCATTGTCATTTTTTTGTGCAAAATTTTTCTTGGAGACTTTGCATTTAAACTTTGTCACCTAACCACAGGCACTATAAAAACCTCAGCTTGCTAAACACTCTTACTTTAATATTATTTGCCATATACGATCTGGACTCTGCAGGTAGGAATGACTAGTGATGATGGAGAGGACACGCTTCCAGAATGTTTTGGCAGGTGGTGGTGGGAGAGGGGGGGGCTCGACGTCTAAAGAAGTTTAGATGGGGGGCTTAGCCTAAAAATGTATTAAGACCAAGAACACAACGCATTGTGCCCTCCACATGAGAGTAGCGGAGATAGGTGCCGGGGCAGCACTGGAACGAAACAGAGGTAGATGAAAGGCTACAAGTAGGGCTCCGATTCACACATTCAGCTCGTCCAAGACGGAAGCTGACCAAGAAATCTGGGATCAAGACAGTCTCGTGCTTACCCACCTGCGACGCAGGAAAAGCAAATTGGAAACTTTACGTGCATACAAGGAAAGCAGCAACGAGGACATGCGCTTCTCCACGAGGGTGCACGGTAAAGATTGGCCCAGGGAGATAAGAGCAGAGGAGCAAGGTAAGAGTTTTGTGTACCCGTTCTGTGATCTGTTCATGAAATGGACTGAGGAGAGGGTCTTGGCATAGGGAAGGATCATTTGAGGACATGGCAGTACCGGCGGATTGCATTAAATATGAAGGAGGAAATCCAAATTAGAACTTACCCTACATACAGCAATGACTGGATGCATAGAAAGGGCACCGAAGAGGAGAATACTGTTTAGTCCCAAGACTTCCTAGAGAAGAGATTCTTGGAGGTAGTAAATCCCTCAATGCAATGCACGAACACATCCCCTCCTGCATCCATCTGTGGACTAAGGGAAGCCCTAAGCGTATCCGGGGCAGTCCTCTTTAACAACAAGTGGTCTCCCGACATGGAGTTCCTGTGTAGGGCCCTCCAGCCTGGGGTTAAAAAAGGAAATGAGTTGCATGGGGGAAGATGCAACTATTGTCAGGAAATCTGGAACACCCTAGCAAGGTGGATACACTTGACTAGAAGGGATTCTACGGAAACTCACTGTATTCCTTATGTTTCATAGCGAAAGGAATTCTTCCAATGGACATGAATGCTAATTACAGCCTGATATTGCACTTTCCAGATTTGCAATGGGGCACCTCTACGCTTATGTATTTTTTTACTGGCAGTGCGGCAAACAAGCCTACACCCAACTAGTTCCCGGTTGGGTGGGAGTTTGCTCCCTCGTGACTGTGAATGCCCCGACCTTGTTCATTCTTGGAGAAGAGCTAACTGAGCTGTATGAGCATCCATTAAAGAAAAAGACCTCCTTGCTGTACCAAGCGGGAAACATCCTTTACAACGAAACCGTTTCCACGCAGTACCTTTACAATGCAGGAATTACAACGCAAGTCGTTACAACGACTTGCGCTGGAGGGCGCTGTAGGATAGGGAATAGTTTAATTTACTATCCAAAACCTTCCCTACTATCCACGGGGACTGGAGTTGGAATAGTAAATTAAACTATTCACTATCCAGCGCCCCTCAACGCAAGTCGTTGTAACGACTTGCGTTGTAAAACCTGCGTTGTAAAGGCATGCGTGGAAAAAGCATGCGTTGTAATGACATACATCCGTACCAAGCTCACAAGAAGAGAACAGTGGACTACTTAGTCTGGGCTCAGTTCAAGCACATCCCAGAAGAGTTTAGAGTGTTCACAGAGGTACAGCTTGAGGCAGGGGGACGATAACCTTATTCATCCTACAGACAAAGCTAATGCCTGCTGGCTCCAAATAACCAGGTGGGAAATGCTTAAGATGATAAACAGCACTAAGCTAAGCCTTAATTCGATCAAGGAAGAAATGCGAGCCAGTTGCCTCATGGTAATGCAGCATCGGTACGTTCTAAACGTAATTACAGCAATGGAAGGAGGGTTCTGTACCAAAATTGGCGCTGCCTGCTGCACTTTCATTCCAGGGAAGGACATAGACAATGGAACGTTGACTCTTGCCATCCAAGCATTGCATAATCTACAGAGAAGAAGGAGGTGCCCCTGACCAAGAGTGGTTTTCGAATTAGTTCTCCTGGCTCCCACGGTGGATCTCCTGTCTATACAAATCACTGTTGCCGGTTGTTATTGTGTTCCTGTTAGTATGTGGTATTGTACAATTAGGGATCACTTCTGTAAAAATGCAGTCCTCAAATTAGGTAAAATGCACATAACTAGAAAGGTTGCCATAGTAACAAGGGAACAGCAGGAGCCTAATAAAGTAATGGTATAAATACATAAGTTGGATAGTGTAGTTGAAGAATCAACTAGAGGGGGGATGTTAATATTGATATCAATGCGTTTATCAACAAAATGAACTATAGTCCTTATTTATAGTATCACCCGTCACAAACTCCACATCTACCTTGACAGGCAAGAATGTAGTCAGGCAGGCGATGCGACCTATGCCCGGGAATACTGATTGATTGGTCACAGGTGGGACGGTGCATAGCTGGCAGGCAAATACGTGGGCAGGAAACTCTTGATCAGTCCCACAGATAGGCGCAGCATTATCACAATGGTCAGGGTAGGCTTGCCTTGAATAAAGCACACATGTGCTGAGGAGGTATGCACGCTTCAGAAAACACCATAACGTCAGATGCACATGAGTTAGGAACACATAGCCAATCAGGATGGAGCACCCATAGTGATTACGTGCTTCCCATGCCGGACATCTGGACACATTCACCACTGGCCACACTGTTTCCACGCATGGTCGAGACCCACGTGTAGTAACCATTGACCATTAATTTATGACTATAAGGCAGCAACCAACATTCCTCACCATATCTGTAACGCGGGATACGTTTATGGCTTGATGTAACATTGTATATTAGACCAATGCGAAATCAATTTAATTGAGACAGTCCTAAGACCTCGTGCATGTAACTGTCTCCCTGCCAAATTGTTTAATTAAATGCCTCTTGTCTTCTGTTTTTTAAAGAATTCAATCCCAACCAACAAAACCTCCATCTGTTCAGTGAGATTCCCAGATGCCTAGAAAAACACACAACTGTCCTCCCCTTATTGAACAAACCCTTTGAGGACCCCTCCATAGGCTCCAACTGCAGACTCACCTCCCTGCTTCCATACCTGGCCAAGGTATTAGAGAAAATTATCAACAAACATGTCACCGAATACTTCAACGACCACTAACTCCTCAACACTACCCAGCCCAGATGTAAGCCCAACTTCTGTACTGAAACTGTGCATGATCCTACACACAGGAGATACAGCGGCCCTCATTCTTCTGGACCTCTCTGCTGCATTTGACTCTGTCTACCACTGCATCTTCACCTAACGCCAGCCTAACATCGGAACACAAGGTCTTGCGCTCCACTGGATCTGCTGCTTCCTGACTAGCAGGACCCAGGCAGTCAGTATGGAACTCTTCACCTCAAATGCCTGTGACCTCATCTGCAAGGTCCCACAAGTTTGCTCCCTGAACCCAACTCTACTCAACAATTACATGATCCCTCTGGCCAACATCATCTACTCTCAAAATATCAATGTCCTCTCCTGCGCATACATGTACAACTTATCCTCTTTCACAGACAAGACACTAAGCACCCGGAAAAAGTTAGCATGACCAAAATTGCTGACTGGATGAAGTCCAACTGTCTAAATCTGAACACTGACAAGACTGAACTTGTGATCGTTGGGAAGGGCTTCTCACTCTGGGACTCCACTTTGGCTGGGGCACCCAGGCATGCAATGGAATGGGTTGTTAAGCAAACTGCAACAGAGACTAGGGGGAGGCAACCATCCTCCCAATGTCCTAGTTATACATCTGGGTGGGAAGGACCTTACTGCCTTGGGGAAAAGGACAGTGCTTCAAAACATGAAAACAACTAGAGCTGACAGAGCTGGGCCCGACAATGCCAAGAACCTGGGAATCATCAACTGCAAAGTTAGTAATACTGCCCAAGTCAAAACCACCACTGCTTCATGCTTCACACCCTGCAAATGCAGAGGAATATGTTCAAATAGTTCCAATCAGCACTCAGAAAACCATCACCAATGCCCTCATCATCAGCAAGCTGGAGTATTGGAACACCCTCTATGATTAGATCAGCAAACAGCTCCCATAGGTATGCAGACCATTCAGAACTCGGTGGCCAGAATCACTCTCAACCTCCCACACCACACACACACATCTCACCTCACAACAAGGAGGTAGGCTGGCTACCCATACACAAATGAGCACAATTCGAACTCTTCATCCACACTTTAAAAGCACCCACATAACTCTGGCCCAGCAAACCTCAACAATCGCTTCTGCTTTCATAAATCCTCCAGACACCTCCACTTAACCGAACTCCTACTTGCACACAACCCAGGAGTTTGGAAAACCAAATCCACTGGTAGATCCTTCTCTTACATCGCTCCTTCACTCCTAAATCGTGAAACGACCTTCTGCTACACATCCGAGCCCCCCTTACTTCTTGAATTCCGCAAGATGATGAAGACCTTGCTTTGTGAGTAATCACATTAGGCCCTAAGCTTGGCTAGATTCACATCTGCTCAGCACCAGGACGCATTCCTGGGTAAGAGTGCGCTTTATAAATCAACATAACATCTGCTCTTCCTCCGAGAAGCCCATTGTTTTCCATTGGTAGACTTTGTGATGATGATTGGCTATTCTCCTGTACATCTCTTTCTTGAATCCTCTCCCCTCCCATTGCTTTGTTAATGCAGTAGTTTTGGGACCATTTTTATAGAGTGGGAGAGCTGAAACCATGATTATAAAGTGTGATGTGCAACTACAGCCCCCTCTTGTATATGCTGAGGTGGTGGGGACGTATCTCCCCCACCAGCCCCAATGGTAGATTCTATGGCCCAGATGAACTAAGAGTTCACACACTGCAGTGCAGCTTTTGAAGCATTGCCTAGCATGAAGGTGAAACAGAGTTGAGCCATATTTAAAAAGAATGGCCTCTAGATTGCCCTGTAACATCATCCACTTTGCTGACACACAAATGGATTGCTTTTCACAACGGGCAGCCTTGTACCATAGTGCAGAAGAGAGTGCACTCTAGGATTTGGACTGGAGGCATACCATTTCTGTGCAAATTCATACTCCTAGACAACCACAAAAGAGGCAGTCACATTGGATCTAAGCTGTGCCCTACAGCACACATGGAATGCATCTGTTGCTAGTGGAAAGTAACGCATTTCATATTGTTTGTGTTTGCTTCCTAGTAGGCATTTATTTTTGATGCAAGCCCCGTCCGGCTACTTTATTACATTGGACTTTGTCTGAAAACCTATTGGTGTTTGCACTGTTCTGCTCCCTGTAAGGTCCCTTTGACGCAAAGTGGCTCAAAGCGGATTTGGATTTTTAGAAGGGCACAAACACCTTTTACAATGGAAAGTACATCAGTGCTGCTTTTCAGGTCTCGCCTGAGCCAGCGCGCATGCACTGCTCTGCAAGGCATTTAGTAAGTGCTTTTAAACTCCAAACACACGCTCCTGCGTGTGCTTTTTTTAAAATCACTTGCTATTGGGCTTTGCATGCGTCTTTCTAAGAAAGACAGCACGCAATTGGCCCAAGGCGGGTGCATGTCTCGCCTTCTCTGTCCTCTGGCCTAGGTTGCTTGGAAGCGAGCAGCAGCGCGGCCCTGTGCCATCTGTTTTTAATTATCTTTGTTATCTTTGTCGGTGCGCAGTTTGCCAGATGGAGGGCAGGCTGCATCGAATATAAAGTGTCTTTCTAACAAAGTTTCAGAAGGCGTTAGCTCAGCTCCTGAACTATTTCGAAGAAATCTTAGGCTTCTAAGTGTTAAATAGTGTGACACTGTCAAATGGACAATGATTTACTATTTTATATTCCTGTAGAGTTGCACAGTGGAGGTGTTTTTCTTTTTTTAATCAAAATCTATTTTAAGCTGTGTAATGTACCACAGCACAAAATAATGTAAAACGTAATTACTTCAAATGGTTGTTCATTCAGCTTGCAGTTGCCAATTCGTTATGAAATCAATTCTATATCCCAGAATGCTTTGCCACAAAAGAAAATGTTCTTGCTTCTGCACATTTCATGTCGGCTTGAACATCTGCCGCAACGTGTAGATTCAGCGTTTAAATAGAGAAACATCGCCACACTCTAGTTTAAGGACTTTTATTAGTGGGAAGGGAAACCAAAGGAGGTGTTTGGAAGGAAGGCCTACAACTGCAGCATGTGCGGCTTCAAAAATAGCTGCCGTATTCATATATGAATTCACCAAATGATTTTATTCTGTTTCTAACAAAATATGTGCTAAACAATCCAGGGGCAGTAAGCCACTTTTACCAAGAGAATTTAAAGCCTTGCAGCCAAAGTGACTCTGCAAAGTTATGGTGGAGGCTGTTAAACCAAACTAAAAACAACAATTAAAATTTTTCTGCCTCCAGAAAAGCGATAATAAAAACGGCAGTCAGTGTGAAAAGAGTTCGGAGTGTTTTTAAATGTATTTACTCGTGGCCCTTTACTTTATATTAAACTCCTCCGGCCATCTGGATTTACTGTGCATGTTGGCGATCAGCCAATTCAAAAGAGGGCATTGCCTAGGTGTTGCAAGTTTAGAGCAGAGAGAGAGGTGAGCAGGTGTGACACAAGTAGGAAGATATGGCTACTGTCATAAAAGCAACGTATTGCTTTTTAGTGATGCAAGGGAGACCACACAGGTTGGCACACGACAGAAAGATGTATTGAAAGAGAGCAGGATAAGAGTGATATAAGTAGACCGCTATGCAGAACGTATACATTTTTAGAGAAGTAACAGAGATCAGACTGAGGCTGTAAGATGAAAGAAAGACCAAGAACAGTGACAATGTAGGCAGATACGCGTAGGAGACATTCATATATGAATATATAGATATCTAGAGCTGTAACAGGTAGATTTGTTTTTTTTTGCAGTTTTGTATAGCGTGAGCTCGACCCTGAGGTATCAGAACGCTTTACAGGAGCACCAGTTGCATTACAGATGGACACATTCATTTCTAGGCACAGGGAGATTAGGGATTTGCCCAGAACCACAGGATGTTTGAGCAACTTCAAAGTCGGCCGCTCTCTCCGTTAAGCCACCGTTAGTGGGAGGGGTGTCAGCCGGGAGATGATGGGTGCAGGTGTGGTAGTATTCTGCTGCCGTTCTGTGGATAGCCTTAGATCTGTCCCAAGGGAGCACATAGTCTGATGGACTGATATTACTGTTATTACATCCACCCACAAGTGTGCGACAGAGGCCACAGGCTGAGACTTATCTGGGCGCAGTGAACGGAAACAATGTCCATGTGCATAAGGATGCGAGAACGTCCCCTATCTACTTCCGGGGGATGTATGACGTTACAACGCATACTTTTACCACGCCTACCATTACCACGCATTTTTTACAACGCAGGATCCATTACAACGCATACCATTACCACGCATGTATTTACAACGCATATACCTTTACAACGCATACAATTACAACGTAAGTATTGGTAAGTATATAATATTTTTAAATATTTATTTTAATTAAAATTAATATAATGTAATTTAATTTAAGTTAATTTAATTAATTTAATTTAATTTAATGTAATTTAATTTAATTAATTTAATTTAATCAATTTAATTTAATGTAATTTAAATTTAATTATATTTAATATTTACCCTGTACCCTTTTACCCAAAAACCCCAAACTGACCCTGAACCCAAAAAATACCCCTTTTACCCAAAAACCCAAAACTGACCCTGAACCCTAAAAATACCCCTTTACCCAAAAACCCAAAACTGACCCTGAACCCTACAAATACCCCTTTACCCAAAAACCCAAAACTGACCCTGAACCCTACAAATACCCCTTTACCCAAAAACTGAAAACTGACCCTGAACCCTAAAAATACCCCTTTACCCAAAAACTGAAAACTGACCCTGAACCCTAAAAATACCCCTTTACCCAAAAACTGAAAACTGACCCTGAACCCTAAAAATACCCCTTTACCAAAAACTGAAAACTGACCCTGAACCCTAAAAATACCCCTTTACCCAAAAACTGAAAACTGACCCTGAACCCTAAAAATACCCCTTTACCCAAAAACTGAAAACTGACCCTGAACCCTAAAAATACCCCTTTACCCAAAAACTGAAAACTGACCCTAAACCCTAAAAATACCCCTTTACCCAAAAACTGAAAACTGACCCTAAACCCTAAAAATACCCCTTTACCCAAAAACTGAAAACTGACCCTGAACCCTAAAAATACCCCTTTACCCAAAAACCCAAAACTGACCCTGAACCCTAAAAATACCCCTTTACCCAAAAACCCAAAACTGACCCTGAACCCTAAAAATACCCCTTTACCAAAAAACCCAAAACTGACCCTGAACCCTAAAAATACCCCTTTACCAAAAAACCCAAATAATATTTTTAATAAAATAATATACTTACCAATACTTACGTTGTAATGGTATGCGTTGTAAAAGTACCTGCGTTGTAAATACATGCGTGGTAATGGTATGCGTTGTTATGGATCCTGCGTTGTAAAAAATGCGTGGTAATGGTAGGTCGTGGTAAAAGTTGCGTTGTAAAGGTTGTATACCACTTCCGGGTACACATGCGGGCTCCCCTGAGGGTGAATCAATCCCAGTGGGACTGTTACCAGAGCTCTCCGAGGCTCTCCCATGCCTCGATCAGGTGCCAAATGACCCTCAACAGAAGACATATTACTGTGTGCTTCTAGTTTATATCGCCAGAGAGTAGTTACCCCGGCTTAGGTGCGAGTGAGCGGGAAGTGCTGCTACTAATCATTGTTTAATTAACAACTTAAAATATAGTGCTTTATAGCGTGTAGTTGTACAAGGCTTCATTGAGGAGATCACCTCCACCCCTCCAGAGAGGACAAATCGAGTGTGCAGCTGGCCACATGGGCACTGTCAGGCAGCAGTCTCGCCTCAATTGTTACATTACAGTCTGTGGAGACAGCATGGAAGCCCTGAAATGGAGTGCTACAGGCAAACAGAAACAGACAAAGGCGCTGACTGCCATATGGGTGTACACAAAATTAGAGGTAGGCAGATAGCAAAAGGTAAATGCAGAAGGCTACATAGATAGATACATGTATTTAGACAGACGGACAGACAGAAATATAAGATCCCAGCTGACATAGGCGGTAAGGTGGCATGGCTGTAGCTCTGCTGAAGCAGAACAAACACACTGAGCTGGGAGGCACAGTCAGAAGCAATAAAGACATACGTGATTACGAGAACATAAAAGTACAGTCAGGGCTGCAGCTAATGGACAAAGCATGCAGACCAAGTGTGTGAAACTGAGCCAGGCGATCATCTCTCCAATCCGGCGTCAGGGAAGTTTGGGGGTGATGGGACGTGTGTACAACGCGCTGCTGCTCAAATACCCACTTAAGGGGGGTGGGGAGCGCTAGGTGGCGCACGACCAAGATGGCCGCGCACCAGTGAGGCTCCTGCCAGACCGGGCGGAATAATAAACTTAATCCTCATCCTGATTTGAATATACAGCCCTACAAGAGTCCCAACGAGGAATAGAATGAATACTGTATGCCGTGATATCATCCTCCGAGCACAGGGCTGAACTGCAGTGGAGAAAGAAGCTGGTAAACTTCTGAGCGCGGGACAGAGGAGGCAGCCTGGAGCAAAGGGACGGCTGCGTGAGGCAGGACAGACCAGGGATGACAGGGCCGAACGGGAGAAGGTGAAGCTGGCCGATAACTGCCCGTGCCGCTGTGGTGCCAGATTACTCGGGGAGAGAAACTGCGGAAGCGATGAACGGCTGATACCGCTGTGGAATAGCCCAGACACCCAACTAGCGGCAGGAGACAGAGCGCGACTGCAAAAACACGGGCTGAGAAACGTAGCTCCACGCACTTGGAGCCTGGCTGAGTGAAGTAGCACTCAGGGCCGGACTGGCTACCGGGAAGTTTGGAATGCTGCTGAGCTGGGGGCTGATTTCGTTCATGGAGACCTGCGTGTGCTAAACGAAATTCATTTTGCTTTAATTATTTCGAAGCAGACGCAGGTCTCCATGAACGAAATCAGCCCCCACCACAGTGAAATCAGCCCCCAGCTCGGCAGCATTCCAAACTGCCCGGTAGTCAGTCCGGCCCTGGTAGCACTGGAAGGGAGAGCTTGTTGCTGACTGAACGGGCGCGTTGTGGCTCCCGACAACGCCCAGCGGAGGTGAGGCGCCAACAGATCCACGCGGGCAGTCTCCCCTGCTTGTCCCTGAGCTGTGATAGAACGAAGACGCGGGACTGCCATTTTGGCCGACGTGCAGCGCTGCAGTAGGAAGAGAGCGTTGTGCTGTGCCGAGCCCAGCCAGAGGGTAATCCCGCAGTGCCGATCCGAACCCAGACAAGGGGAATAGCACATATGTCCCCTGGATGGGATTGGGAGAGTCTGATGCAGCCGTAAGCACAAAGGGAGATGCCGGAACCTTGCTGCCTAGCCACCATTCTGAGAGGGAGGTAATCCCTGCCAGAGCGTCAATTAATGTGGCTTAGCAGAGTCATAAGCGCTGTATGAGGGACCCACGGACGAAATAGGCACATAGGCCCAGCACGTGCAGCGGTACACAGAGCTTTGCAAACCAAAAGCATACACCTCACTGGATCATAAACATCTGAGGCATAAATAGGAGGCCTGAACTACATTCATGCTTTTTTGACAAACAAGGGAAACCCAGCGGGTAGCTAAGAACCATGGGTATGACTAAGTTATAGAAACAAAGGTTCAAAGCTTCTTTGAATTTTAACAATACAATATAGCACACAATGGACTACTATATGATAACTTGTTCCTGCCCAGCCGGGCCAGGAAGTTTATTTTCTCAAAAAATGTCGAATTATACACAATATTTTCAAGCAATTAGTATGACACAAGCCTGTGCCGTACTTAGAAGAGAGGAAAATAGAGGAAAGGTGAAAGGGGTGTCTTCAGGCAAGGAAAAAGAGCAAAACAGGGCACTTTATAGTTGAAAAGAAATAATAACAGTGTCGCCTGGAGTGAAACAAACATTCTTAAATTATGAATTTCTACATGTATGTACACTCATAGGTGTCGACGTTTCGATCCCTTCGCTCAATTAGTTAATTGGGATCATCATCAGGACTTAGTAAAATAAGATGGCCTGAAAATAACAAAGCCTCTATGGTAGGAAGAGGTTTTTGGGTGAGGCGTCAACCTTGCTAGGGGCGCCTGGGGGCAGTGGCATCCAGGGTTTCAGTGATTTGTCCTGGTGGGGGGTTTTAATTGTTACCCATCGCAATTTCGAGCCTTTATGTGCTCGTCTCGAAACTTGTTTGTTTCCGTGGGCGAGACTCAATGATAGAGGATGCCGGTTTGGGTTTGCTTATATTAGGTCCTCGAGCGTGCCATTAGGGGCTCGGTGGCCTCAATGGATGTGCACTGCAACCACGAACAATGTCGTCAATACGATTACGAATGATCCTCGCATTTGGTCAGGGTGTCCAGTATCACAGCGGCAGTGATACTGGACACCCTGACCAAATGCGAGGATCATTCGTAATCGTATTGACGACATTGTTCGTGGTTGCAGTGCACATCCATTGAGGCCACCGAGCCCCTAATGGCACGCTCCAGGACCTAATATAAGCAAACCCAAACCGGCATCCTCTATCATTGAGTCTCGCCCACGGAAACAAACAAGTTTCGAGACGAGCACATAAAGGCTCGAAATTGCGATGGGTAACAATTAAAACCCCCCACCAGGACAAATCACTGAAACCCTGGATGCCACTGCCCCCAGGCGCCCCTAGCAAGGTTGACGCCTCACCCAAAAACCTCTTCCTACCATAGAGGCTTTGTTATTTTCAGGCCATCTTATTTTACTAAGTCCTGATGATGATCCCAATTAACTAATTGAGCGAAGGGATCGAAACGTCGACACCTATGAGTGTACATACATGTAGAAATTCATAATTTAAGAATGTTTGTTTCACTCCAGGCGACACTGTTATTATTTCTTTTCAACTATAAAGTGCCCTGTTTTGCTCTTTTTCCTTGCCTGAAGACACCCCTTTCACCTTTCCTCTATTTTCCTCTCTTCTAAGTACGGCACAGGCTTGTGTCATACTAATTGCTTGAAAATATTGTGTATAATTCGACATTTTTTGAGAAAATAAACTTCCTGGCCCGGCTGGGCAGGAACAAGTTATCATATAGTAGTCCATTGTGTGCTATATTGTATTGTTAAAATTCAAAGAAGCTTTGAACCTTTGTTTCTATAACTTGAACTACATTCATGGACATATGTGAACTTGGCATATCTGTATAGGCTTCAACCTGGTCGTGCTAGCTGCTGTAAGAATTGATACCAGGGTCACGAGTCTTAGAGCTCCTGAACACACAATAGGCACAGTTAAATACCGCACCCAGGGTGAGCCGATCATCGACTTATTTGGTGGCGCGATCTAGATGTGGGAAGCAACAAGTGGGAAATAACTACAAGAGCTAAGGAAGAACAACCTCACAAGCGGGCTACAAGAAACGACGATCAGCCAATATGGGAAGAACTGATGCCAAACAATCAAAACTGTTGTTTGACCCACGCAAGATGCCACGCTCAAATTCAACGGAGCCGGCAGACTCAGACTCAATGGACCACCAGGTAGAAGACTGGAAAGCGCTACTGCTGGGCATGAAACACAGCCTAACATCAATTGACGCGAAAATTGATACCATGACTGCCAGAATGGACTCCGTGGTAAACAAGCTTGACCAGCATGACCAGCGGATCAAGGAGGCTAAAAAGAGGATGTCAGAGTTGGAAGATGGGGCAGTGGCTAACAGAGAACATGTGCTACAAATGGACAAACTGCTTAAAATAATCGCAGATATGAATGAGGATTTGGAGGCCCGCTCCAGAAGAAATAAAGTCCAAGTTCTGGGACTTGCCGAATCGACCAACACAGGATGAATGGAGGACTTCATGGAAAACCTAGTTATTGAACTATTCGGCAGAGAGTCCTCCTCAGGACACATGCCGGTGGAGCGGGCTCACAGACCGTTGGCGACGCGCCCGCTGCCGGGGGCGCCGCCACGCCCAGTGATAGTACGTTTTCTGAACCACGGCGACAGAGATACAGTTCTAAGACTGGCCCGGGAGAAGCAACAAGTGCGGTACAAGAACACTACCCTGGCCTTTTTCCCTGAGTTTACGCAAGCTGTACAGGCCCGTCGCAAATTTGCAGCAGTGAAGAAAAAAACTCCAAACACAGAACATACCATACGCCATGATGTATCCAGCGAAATTAAGAATAACCCATCTTGGCAAACAGCACTTCTTTCTAATCCCCAACAAGCGGAAGACTATCTCCGGCGGGCTCACCGAGCAGCATCCTAAGAGGCGGAAACACGTACGAGATCCAAATCCCACTCACCCATGTCGAATCCAGGATGAAGAACTCAACTCTGGCTAATGTGTAAAAGACTGCCACGGCTGAATTATTCCCGGTGAACTTCTCCAAGTTGGTGACGTATTACATTTGATAATAGTTATATACTCAGTTCTGCCCGGACACTCACCTCCGTCCCACTGAAGTTGCCTGCCTAATTAAGTGGTGCAGCGGGTGGATGAAATAGAGAGGAAGAGTGGGCAAGATGTGGGCTCCTAGTGACTCCTGCACGAGGGTGAACCCCCTATTTTGTTTTTCCTTTGGTGAGAGTAGGGGATTGACTGACTTCGAAGCTTGTTTCGGGGAGGGTATAAATGCTCGGCAAGTTGGGTAAGCCGGAGTGGGAGGGGGTACTTATAGGAGAATGATGCATACTGTACCATCGAGAAATGGAAACGGCATCTATGTGCTCAACATTAGCAAGATTAGAGGGAATGACAGACACCACAAGTGATGTAAATGAGCTTACTGTGCTATCTTGGAACGTACGGGGACTGAATAATCCATGGAAAAGAGGAGAGGTGTTAGGATATATTGATCGGCATCACGTCAAGGTGGCCCTACAGCAGGAAACTCACCTGAACCCTAGTAATACACCCCAGTTTGCAGCAAAGTGGGCATCCCATAGATGTTTTGCATCGTACTCTGGTTACTCTAGACGTGTAGCCATTCTTATCAGACAGGTAGTGCAGTTTGTGATGGGAGGGAAGGAAACAGATGCTAATGGAAGATACTGTCTGATCTGGTGGACGTTAAACTCACGAGATGTAACTCTTGACAATTACTATGCACCTAATACTGACGACACACACACCCGTCTCCTGCTAAGGAGTAAAATCCAAGCGATAGGCACTACTTATGTCATATGGGGAGGGGACTTCAACACTGTTGTGGACCCGCAGAATGATTGGTCCTGGGCCTCCCCTATGCACTATACAAATATGCAACAAACACTACAAGATAAGTTAAAACTTTATAAATAAATAATAGATACTAACCATCTGCTGGACACGTGGAGGTATAAACACCCCACACAGAAGGAAGGGACACACCACTCTGCAGTACACATGTCATGGGCCAGGTTGGACTACCTGATAGTGTTAGTGGGTATGGCACATTGGTTGAGGAGGGTGTCCCACCTTGCCCGCACTTACTCTGACCACTCGCCTGTCGTAGCAACCTTGCGAGCTCCTGAAGATCAAACTCCCTATATTAACTGGCGACTCAATCCTCTACACCTACAAGACTAAGTGTTTAAGGCGGAAATAGAGCAGGAAATCCAGGACTTCTTTGCGAGAAATACAGATTCAGTATCGAGCTTAACAACAGTATGGGAAGCATTTAAGGTCACAGCAAGGGGCTGTTGCATCTCTAAAGGAGGGGGCATCCTTAAGGACTTGCGCAGAGACTTAATCAAATTAGAGGGTGAGATAAAAGACCTTGAAAGAGAAATTGCGTCTGGTTCGGATGCGGGTGCTATGAGAGCCAAATTGCGTGCAAACATTACAGAGTATGAAGATGCAGCAGACCAGGAATGTAGATTCCGAGGGAAGCCCTATATTGCAGCGATCTACGGGGAGGGAGACGGCCCAGGAAAGGCTTTGGTGAAAGTTGTACGCCCTCCTAAATTTGCTAACTACATAGCAGAAATACAGGACGAGCAGGGCCAGACGCACAGAAACCTCCCAGAGCAACTGAACACGTTTGTAGCCTATTATAAGAGGCTCTATACCTCTCAAAGAGGCCACCCCCGGACTTGTAAAAATACTTTGAGGACACAGCTCTGGCGTGGATAGGGGACACCCAGCGAAAATTCTTAAATTTGGACCTAGAAGTAGATGAGAACACGGATGCAATTATGCATATGAAATCAGGGCGCGCACCGGGGTCCAATGGACTGCCGGTGGAATTTTATAAAACTTATGTAACGACCCTTGCCCCTATTCTGAAGGCAGTCTTCTATGAGGCACTGGAGGAGGGGAGCCTGTCGGCAACAATGAGGGAAGCCCAGATTATTTCTTTATTAAACCTGGTAAGTCCCCGATCTGCTGTGACTCATACCGCCCCCTTTCGCTACTAAACTGCAAAACCAAAATACTAGCGAAAGTCCTAGCTACCCGTCTCAACCTCATGTTAGAGCGGCTGGTATTGCCTGACCAGGCGGGATTTGTCACAAACTGAGCCACGTCCCACAATCTTAGGATTCTCCTAGCTGTAATGCAAGATATAGACCCTAATTGCGCTGCGGTGACAGTCTTCCTTGACACCACCAAAGCGTTTGATTCAGTGGAATGGGATTATTTGCTGGGAACCCTGAGTCATATGGGAATGCCAGACACATTTTTAAACTGGATACAACTATTGTATAGACTACCACGAGCCACAGTGTTGTTGAATGGGGCCAGATCTGCCACCTTCGCAATATCTAGGGGCACGAGACTGGGGTACCCGCTCCCCCCAATCTTATTTGCTTTGGCAATTAAACCCTTGGCAGCGAAATTAAGGCACCACCAGAACAACAGAGCACTAGTGTACCCAGCTAGCCAACTGCTTATCTCCCTATATGCGGACGATATGACGCTGTATGTAAAAAAAACATGAAAATCTTAACCCGGTGCTGTTCGAAATCACTAAATTTGGAGCCATCTCCGGAGTACAAGTGAACTGGGCCAAATCCGCAATATTTCCCCTGACAAATAACACCACTCAACACCAGCTAGACTACCATTTAATATGGGAGACAGGGAGCTTTAAATATTTAGGAATATATGTCACTAGGGACAAAGATGAACTAATGCGCACGAATTACGGAATGGCCATAGACAAAGTAACGGACAATATATCCAAATGGATATGGTTACCCCGCTTGATGATGGCGGGAAGAATATCCCTTATTAAAATGACGATACTGCCGAAATTCGTATACTTATTTACAAACATACCTTACCACCCTGGCAGATTCTTCTTTAACACGCTCAAGACGCAACTCATAAGACTCATATGGGGGGAAACACGCACGACTAATTCTGTCCGCACTGATGTTACCATATCATAAGGGAGGTTACGATGTCCCCAATTTTGAGAAATACTATTATTGTGCACAAGCAGATTTTGCGGTTTATTGGTTCCACCCTCCCCTTTTCATGCCTCACCTGGCAGTGGAGGATGGGTATATGGTACCGACACCCCCAGAGGGATACTTGTGTATGCAAGTAAAAGCACGAGAGCGAGACCCGTCCACAGTAGACTGTACATTCGCTGCATGGAGGTGGATGGCGCGCAAGTTGGATATGCCACTGATGTACTCCCCTACGATGACGCTGTTGTGTACGCCGTTGCTACAAGTTACATATGAGGGGATATGCCACAGAATACTGGACAAACTGCATTATAGAACCTGGGAAGACCTGTACATGGGGGACAGTTCCGTAATAAAGAGCAATTCTTTGGGGACCAAGCACCCACCATATGGATATGTTTATGTACATCCGACTCAGGCAAAGTATGAAAGCCATAACCCTACCATTCCCGGCGGAACCTGACACATTCGCACCATTACATACAATGTTACAAGCAGAAGCACCTAGGCATGCCATATCCTTGCTGTATAAACATGTGAGAAACACGCCTACCCCCCAACCCGTGCGGGCCAGGATGGAATGGGATAATGATTTGGAAACCCCCCTAACGGGCGAACAATGGGAAATATGTTGTACGCGGACAGAAGCAGTCACTAGCAACAGTAGATTACGACTAATACATTTCAATTTCCACATAGGCTGTACCACACCCCGGTTAAGTTACATAGATTTCAACTCAGGGAGGATGACAGATGTGAACGATGTGGGAGGGAGGGAGCGGGCTTCATGCACCTGGCATGGCAATGCTCAAGGGTGGCGACTTACTGGGAGGAAGTGTTTGAGGGGCTGTCAAACATGTTAGGAGCGCAGATAGCGCTGTCCCCACACATAGCTCTACTGGGCTTGACCTGTGACATCATAACAGTCCACAAGAAGTTTTTGGCAATGGGAGTTCTACTTGCAAAGCGACAGGTGGCCCGCAGATGGGGGAGAGGTAGGGCTCCTAAATTTAAGGACTGAATACACGACCTAACCACTTGACCGGAACAGTTGCACACATATGCAGATCAGCTACCGATAAAATCCCAACCTAAAGATATCTGGGGCCCGCTAAATTCTTACCTTCTAGCACAAAATACTGAGAGTGAAGTGGAACCAGGTGCGCAACACCCATTGGACTCAAAGGGCTTCAGTCCCCCTCACCCCCACCCCCGTCGTGTGTGGCAGCCCGGGATGAGACAGCTTCTCGGGCACACACACAGCCGCACCCGAGCACTTCACAGGTCTTTAACCCCTCTCATGCTGATGCCGAGCTCAGCTCGTCATCAGCCACGGTGCTTGTTTGCTGATGACGAGCTCAGCTTGTCATGGCTGTTAGAACGCTCATACGCCGGGATTATTCCCCCGCTGTGCTGAGCATTCTAAGGAAACGGGTGTGGCCATGACGAGCTCAGTTCGTCATCAGCACACGAGCACCGTGGCTCATGACGAGCTGAGCTCGTCATCAGCACCGGGGCGCTGTGCGTGCCCCCCCGCCCTCAGCACAGCGGGGGAATAACCCCCGCAGCCAAAGGGTTAAAAGAGGCTTGGTTATTGTTTCACCCCTTCTAAGAGCCCCTGCAGCTTCACTCTGCCTATTGCTTAAAGTTTCATCCACCCCCGAAATTTTGTCTCAGCCCTCCCCGAAATGTGGCTCTAGTTGCGCCTCTCAGTGGAACAGAGGGAGGAGGGTGAAACAACGGAGGGAGAGAAAGATTGTTAACATGTTGTGAGGCATGGAGGACTAAAGGATGTGTATAAGACAAGGACATGTCATTGAACTGTTGCATTGTGAGTCACCGGAACGGAGATGCAATCATCCTGAGAGAGTATAACAGACATTTATATTGCTTCTGACCTTGGTACCCTGTTCCAAGATACCGAATGAGAGCAATTTCTGTCATAAATAGTTATGCCGTAGAATATAGGGGAGGGAGGGTCACAAGTTGGGGTAATTCAGGGGGTGGGATTGAGGGTAACGTTATCTTGAATGCATAATTGTCAACAATGTTAGTACGAAAGCAACAGAAGAGTAATTTCGATAACCACTTTGTGATATTGTACTATGGCATTACTTTAATAAAGGTTTTGGAAACTCCCCCCAAAAAATACCCACTGAAGGAAACTACAGAGAGAGGCACTTTTCTAACAGATTCTCCGTCAGCACAAGGTTGGATCGTGATGCTTGAGGGACAGGGTGAGTAACTGGGGGTGGGCGGTGGCTATATAATGTCATGGAGCAGGGAGATGTCACTCCTAATGAGGAAGATTTATTTTGCCTTTTGGGTGAGAGAAAGATGATATATAATAACACATAAGATAACACATAAGATAGTAGAAATCAGTTTTATCTATAAACAATATAACACTGCTGGGGAGGAACGTACAATATATTTACATACTGATATACCATTTGTTTGCAGCCTTTTGACATCACTGGATTTTTGCTCCCCCACCCAAAAGTTACTTGGTCTTGAGATAAACTCTTTGAGTTATATAACAAGCGGGCTCGCGCCACTGAACTCTCACTTCTCGTTAATGAGTCTGCTGCTTCGAAAGGGGCGAGGTTTTCACCCCCCCACTCCAACCCCCAGGGCCCGTTTTTTGAAGATCCCGATTTTCAATGTTCAGTGTTTGCAAACACTAATTCGTTTTCGCACCAAAGCAGCAGGGTTTTAGATGACTGCACTGTCAAGCTAGTCACAGTTTTTTGTACAGTATATTGCCCGCCTCAAGTAGCCTGCTGCTAATAGACCACAAACAAATATCACAAGTTCATTTAGATGAGAGGCAACATATATAGAATAGAACAAGGTGTTAGTCTTCAATGACACCACACAAACAGTTGTCTTGTTTTTCGTCTTTTATTTTCGGCTATGCAAGATATGTAGATGACGCTACCAGCCAACGCGTTTCGCCCAAACATGGGCTTCTTCAGGGCAAGGAAAAATATTTTTTATGATGATAAGATAGTCCGTCTTATGTATTAAAAGTGACAGCAAGAACAATTTGTTTTCTGAATGAAGACAAGCTAAATTCTCAAGTAAGAGAGGGGGATTTTTCACAGAGTGTCCCGAGTCCCATGGTAGCTGCAGCGAGTTGTTGGGGCCGTGTCCGGAAGCCGTCTTTCAGGCAAATTTGCCTACCATGGGACTCGGGGACACTCTGTGAAAAAAAACCTTCTCTTACTGGAGAATTTAGCTTGTCTTCATTCAGAAAACAAATTGTTCTTGCTGCCACTTTTAATACATAAGACGGACTATCTTATCATCATAAAAAATATTTTTTCCTGCCCTGGAGAAGCCCATGTTTGGGCGAAACGCGTTGGCTGGTAGCGTCATCTACACATCTTGCATAGCCGAAAAAAAAGACGAACAACAAGACAACTGTTTGTGTGGTGTCATTGAAGACTAACACCTTGTTATATTCTATATATGTTGCCTCTCATCTAAATGAACTTGTTTGTAATCACTCCAGGATTCCCTCACATGCAAACGTGTCTCCCCCCCCCTCCCAGTCAACCCCAGCCAGATCGCCCTCACATCCAAACATGTTTTATTCAATCACTCTTCAGAGTGCATCTTTTCACTCCCTCCACCCCCAGAAACTGAAAGAACTTCTCCTTTCATTCCTTTTTATTTATTTGTTGCATTCTTATATAGCGCAAATGAAAATATCAAAGCGCTTTACATGAGCGCTAATTCTATTACAGAAATTTGCCCAGTGGGGGATAATGTGCTGCAATGGCTAATAAGAATAAGTATAAGGCCCCAAAGGCGAGCCCTATTAGCTATGCCAATGCTTGTTTGTATTACAGTGGCGCCCACACAAAACATTAGTAAGTCTGAGCTTGTATGTAATGTGAGTGGTGATGTCAGCACGTCATGCAGCCTCTCGTTTCTGATCAGTGGAAGCCTGTTGTAATGGCAGCCGCTCCTATTACCTGTCTATAAACTGTGCCGGTATATGTTTGTAGGCCATGTGGGGAAAGCATACCAACTTACCAACATGTGCTCCCTGGATTTACCTGCTTACCACGATTGTATCACTATGGCTGGTATTTTCAACACAAGACAGATGCAGAATTCAGGGAAATCATCAAAATCCTGTATGGTTTGATTCTCAAAATCTGGTATTTTTCCCCTTAAGAAAACAAACGGAAAGCAACAAATTAAAGATTAAAACACACGTTTTTCAGAGGTAACTAAACTATCAATAGTGGGTGTTAAAGGTTAATAGAGGATGATCTGCCATGTTTAAAAGAACATAGAGAACATTGCTCCCCGACTGGCTTCAGCACCTTGCTTCTAGAACCTCAAGAAATGTCTAAAAGGGCGGTATTTCTCGCTGAGAAGAGGTAAGTCCCCTAGCACGCCCACGCATTGCTGTGTCAGTGCCTTGTGCAGTGGTGTCACCTCTCGCAGCTCCCCTTGGCCTCCTGACTGATTTGTGTAGTAATGTAGATCTTGTGGAAGTACTGTAGACCACCCCACCTGCCCCCCCCCCCCCCCCGGCCTCCTCGTGCGCCCTCTCCTTGCTATGTGCGCGCTCTGGGGTGATGGTACCCCCTCCTGACTCCCTCTACCCCTCCCAGCCCCCTGGTGCTTTGTGCCGGGCTTGTGCCTTCTCTCCCAGGCTGTAGCTATTCCCGTCGCTGCCGCCCACGCCGCCCGCGTTCGCGTGGTGGGCGCTGCCAGTGGTATTGTGCTGCTGTCAGGAGGGTGCGAGGAGCGGCGCGCGGGCCCTGTGCACCCAGCGAGCAGTAGGCGGTGTCAGTGACGGGAACAGCTTTATGTATGGTGCTATGCATTAATATTACAATTTGCTTCACTGGAGGAGTCCGAATGAAACCACTGTGTCAAAGACTCCAGGAGTCCAGAGGGACAAGTGTCCCTGGGTGGTTCGAACACTCCACCAAGATTCTGTGCAGGGATATGAAACGAGAGCCATGCTGATTGCTGAAAGAAGAGGCCCGTAGTTTTAAAAAAGTAGATCCTCGCCATCGTCAGATTTATTTAATAGCACATACCTGAAGTTTTTGCCTATTTATGATCACTCTAAGCGCCATTTTTACGAGTTTGGTGGCGCAGGTCAGTGCAGCAAGCCACTTTGCTGGGCTACACCACAGGGAAAGGACAGGAATGCGCCGTATTTATCCAATAGGGCGCATACCTTTACTGTCCCCTGGCTTGCGCTGGCGCCGTTTTGGCAGCCTAGCACCAAAGCAGGCGCCTCCACTAAGGAGGAGCGTCGCCCCACTGATTTAAATGCCCGCCCCACCCCCGAGATGAAAAAAAATGGCAATAAAGTTAATTTATTACCTTTTTATTTTTCAACAACCCCGTCCCAATCTGAGAGTCAGGAAGGGGGTGGTGCTGCTGCTGATGGGCAGCAGCAGAGAGCAGTGATGGGCAGGGCACTTAAAGTGTAAAGGGCATATTTACAAGCCCCTCGCGCCGCCAGTGTGTCACCTTTATTGACGCACCAGTAGTACAGTGTGGGGCTCCATGTTTACCAGGACACTTAAAGCCCCACCTGGGTGGCTTTTAGTGTCCTTGTAAATACGGACCCTTTTCACGCAGCTTTTTGAGTGAAAGGGGTGTGGCTGTGGGTGTTTTCACGCAACACCCATTGATTCTGCCACATTCCTAGATTTACAACGTTTCATAAGCCTGGGAATGTGTCAGAATCCTACGCCTCCCCAGGGGAGGAATAAGGAGATGCAACAAGGAGAAATACTTTTATTTCTCTTTTTTTCTCCTCTTTCTATGCGTGCTGCACTCTACAGCACGCATAGAAATCGGAAAATACTTCTTGTGATTGTTTTTGTGCAGGAAGGAACACCTTGTGGAAGGTGTTCCTTCCTGCACAAAAACAATCATCCCGGCAACGCAGGCCCCCTTGCACCCTGATGCAAGCAAGGGTGCCTCTGTTGGCGCATGGCATCCAATTGTGTGACGGCGCAGGGTCGAGTTCAGGGTTACGTCATATTGTTGTAAATATGCTCATCCCTTTGCTTTGAAAGTAACGCAACGCGGTGCAGCCAAATGGCTTGGGGGCACCGTGCTGCGTTACTTCCTTGTAATTATGGCACAAAGTGCGTACAGGGCATATTTACAAGGAGTTAACACCACCAGAGTGACACTTATTTTGACGTTCTGGTGGCGTTAATAGTATTAACAAGGCCACGTTCAGCCACTTTTTGTGGCTTAATGTCACCTTGTAATTAATGCCCTTATTCATACAGCACTTAGCATGAGAGGGGTGTACAATGGGTGTTGCAGTGGGCGTTCAGTCGCAACACCCATTGTTTTTTGACGCTGCCGAATATTTATAAGTTATGGGGCAGCGCTAAAAATAAAGCCGGGAAATACCTGGTCTTAAACAGATGGTACGAGGAAAGATGTTTTATTTCTCCTCGTATATTATCTTTCCATGTGTGCAGCATTTTGCAGCGCACACAGATAGAGCAAATTGCCTCTTAAGATTGTTTATGTGCAGGATGTCCCTTCCTGAACATAAACAAATGCCGCTGCAGCACAGGCACCCTATCAAAATGCTGCTAGAGGGCCTGCGCTGCCGTACGCAGGTTTTTTAGCACCAGTGCTAGGGGAAATGCAGGGGTGCACCGTATGTTTGTAAATACGGAGCATGTCTGCAATTTAAAACTGTCGGAGCAGTGCGTTACCAACTTTGGAAAAACATCGCGCTCCACCAGCTTATTGTAAATATACCCCTATGTCTCTTTGGCCGGCTGTCTTACGACGGGCAGCCAAACATGTGTACTTTAAACCTCTCAACCTGACAGGTTGAGAAAAAGCAAATGTTTCCAGTGCTCTTTAGAACGCTGAGAGGGCCAGTTCTATCCAATTCTGGCGGTGCTCTAGCAGCATGAGAGCAGGCCCAGGATTAGTTAGGGGAGTTGGCTGGGGCCCTTGCTGGAGGACAGAAGGACACACACCGGACAGGAGCTAGGACGTGCAGCAGGTAGGTGAGCTTTATATAAAAAAATGTTTTTTTAATGTATTTTGATGGAGCGAGATTCAGAAATGAATTTATTTCGGCTCGTGAAGTTACACTTCCATAACCAAATAATAATATTAATTATGTGTGCAGTGAGAAACTAATTCAACCTAGATTAAAAGTCACATTTTACATGAACACGCGGGAAACTAATATGTGTGCTCATAAACGTGCATTATGTTGCATTTGCATGTATGTGAAAATAATGAATTAATTCTGTCTATTGTCATGTCAAAATTAAATGCGGCTGTTTATTAATGGCATGTGCTTATTTCTGTGTGCTCATGTTTTATTTTCCCTGTCTTAAATGTTGCACGAACTTGTTTGTTGCTTTGTTTTGCTTCTGCTAGGTAATATAGATTAATGGGTTAATCATTAGCAAAGGTGGGTGGGTAACAGAATGAACTATATTTCTTGTATTAATTATTCTTTTGTGTTTGTTTATATACTAGTTAACGTGAAGGATGGTCTGGGGCCTGGTGCTCTTTCAGTTGGCAAAAAGTTCTGCTCAGAGAAAGCAAGAGTCCTGCGTGAAAAAGATTCTCTGCCAAATAATTCATGTGGAGTGAAAATAAATAAACGTGATGCGCTGACTGTTCTTTTAGTCAGCGAGGCCAAGGCCAGGAACGGCAGAGGAGTGTGACAAACT
Source organism: Lissotriton helveticus (assembly GCF_964261635.1). Taxonomy (NCBI): domain Eukaryota; kingdom Metazoa; phylum Chordata; class Amphibia; order Caudata; family Salamandridae; genus Lissotriton; species Lissotriton helveticus. The sequence goes on from NC_136068.1 coordinate 1,086,157,234, forward strand.
AAGGAAGTTATGAACTTTCTATTAAAATGTTGCAAACTGGAGGAAGTTTCACGACTCGAAAGCAAAGGACAATGGACTCTAAGAAAGAGACGGAACTAAGGTTCTGAAGAATGCAATGACATTATGGCCTGTCACTTGACAGCCAATCGAAATCAAGAATGAGCAGAAAGAATATAATTTTTCGTAGATTAGTTTAGCTAGAAAAGGTATATAAACTCTTTCTCTTCTGGTAGAGAGGCTGCCACTTGCTGTTCTCTGGATGGACGAGACGTGCTGTTGGACTTCATTTGGAGCACGTAAGAAAACCTTTTAGGGCCTAGAGACGTTTTACCTTTATTCTTTAATGGAGCAAGTGTAGCTAGGGACTTAGGGTTTAGATGATGCCAAACTACTTTTCTATTTGAATATATCTTTTACTCAATGCTTGAAACTGTCAATATCATTTTGCTAAAAACTCTAAATAAAATGTTTGAATAAAAGATTCTAATGCACTTTCTAAAATAAATAATTTTCTTTGAAAAACAAGCTGGCCTTGTTATTTCATGTATTTAGGTTACCATCAGCAGATCTTTCGCCACAGTGGCTTAATTAATTCATAGGGTTTGTTAAAGTGTGATGAAATCATTCTACTGCAGTTGTATATAAATGTATATATTTGTGAATAGGTTAATTAGGTCACATGATTCAGCTGCTCAAAATATGTCATGTTAGTTTATGGGCCTTGTGAGTGATTTATGATTAATGGTGAGTATTGTGGAGTTGGGTAGTGTTGCTTATGGCATATTTTCCATAGGGCCGCTGGATCAATTTCCTGGTAGCAGAGATATGGTTGCTATGGTAACCAACATGCTACATGGTAGTTACCTAGGATCGATTTCTAACATATGTTGAGTTTGTTCACTTGTGTTACGTGTAGTCGAAAGTTTTTTTTCCTGCAGTGTGAAAAATCCTAGTTGTACCGGTACAGAGTGGTATGACATGAGTGAAGTTACACAGTGCATTTGATCTGTTTCAAGAATAGTGGTATTATTTTATATCACAAGTGTTGTGGTCGTGCAACACGTGTTAGGGATATAGGTGTGCTAGGTTGAATGTATGTATAGTGAGGATTGTCTATAAAATTTTGGCTTTGAGTATAGGGACAGAGAGCCCGTTCTAAAACTCACTGCGAAGAGAGTAATAGAATATATTCGAGCTTGTGTGAAGGGTAAGATAACGTCGTTTATTTTGCTGGCGATTCTGGATTTCTGTGGCTGGTTAAAGTCCTGCCAGGATTTCATGTATGTGTAGTTAGGGTAACTTTCCGTTTGAAAGTGCGTAAATGATTCTGTAATTCCGTTCGAGTCAAACTTTGAATTGCTACTTTATGTGCATTCAGAGGGAAACGAGTTCGTTATTACCTGTTTGAAGGGTAGAGTAAAGATTCACTTTATCGACGAATGTATATTTTGTGAGAATAGCGTCGTCTATTCCACGCAAAGAATTCTTGCATGCTTGTAAAAACTGTCACTTTTATTTTAGAGAAACAGACAAATGGTTTGTTCTTTTGTCGTTATTAATTGAAATTCATTGAAAAAGCGTTCTTAAAATGGCGCTGTGAAAAGTTTTTGGGAAGGAGGGGTGAGCGCTGAGAGTGAGACGCGAGAAACCGCAGCGGCTGTGTACGTCACACGTCCGCGCTGTGATTGGGTAACATACGTCACAGCTAGTACTCTGATTGGCTCTCGTGACTTTGACGAGCTAGACCCTGATTGGATCTTTTGGAAAACTCCATTTTTACTGGTTGAGCAAGGTGGTGACGTAGCTCGAACCTCATTGGTCTGTTGGTGTGTTTCGCGCACGGATTGGCTAGGTTTGCGGAACATACAGGAAGTATTTACGAACATTTCAATTAAGCGAATTTGTTTTAAAAATGAGTTATTTTTACAAAAAAGTAGAGAAAAAGCTTACGATGTTTCAAAGATTTAAAAATTTTATTACACCCGATAAGAAAATTGAAACGCGAGGTGGAAAATTGCTTCATAAGTTCAAAACACCTGCAGCGTATATGGAAGGTGAATATGGTTATCATACGTGCCTGTGGTTTGATGTTTGGAAGCATTACACTAAAGATGATGGTGTTTTAGCCTGGCCAGAAGATGGTTCATTTAACATGAGGATTTTGAGAAACTTAAGAGAAAAAATGACAGCTCTTGTTCCAAAGCCTAGACCGACACAATTTGAAGCATTAGCTGAATGGGAGGATGAGATGTTTCAACTTCAGAAGGAAGCAAATGGGTTAATAAGACCTCCTAAAACCCCGATTTACAAACGAGAAACGCATGAGGATAGAATGCGTCAGTGGAGACAGGCAGACATGTATGATGGTCTTTATGTGATAAGAGAAATGGTTACTGAAATACCAGGTGAAAAAAATACTGAAAAGAAAAATAATGCTGTTGCAGAAAGTGAAACAGAAGACCCAGCTTTAGAAGAAATCTATATGACAAATAAAAAACAGAATCCTTTAAAACCAGCTTGTGCATGGTCTACCCCAATGATTTCTCCAGGAACCATGCCGAGTGCACCTCCTTTAAATGAAGAATCACCCAGATTGTACCCGAATAATTCTGAATCTTTTGGGACCCCTGAAAGGTTAGAAACAAGAACCAATTCTAGTGCTTACAATGAAAGCAGAAATTTCCCTGAAACCCCAATGAGAAAAGAAGTTCCTAGAAATCCAATGGGAGCTGGCAGGGATGAGGAAGTTGTAGACACTTCAGATTATTTACGATCAAAAGAGCAATTAATTCGACAATTGACTAAAGGCATGGAAGCAGTGACAGTTCCAGTAACGATTGGTCCTGTTCAGCCTGTTTTTGATCAGGGGGAAATTAAACAACCAGGTTTGACAATTCCATTAAATGCAGAAATTCAAAAAGTGGCAGAGAAATTTTATTCAGAATTAACTGAAATACGCCTGATTTGACTTTTAATCAAAGTTCATGAAACAGGACACCAATGGGTGCAGAGTCAGATACTGAATCATCAGAAAAAACAGAGTCCACTTCCAAACTTGATGTGGCAAAACTAAAAGCAGATCTAGAGGAGTTAATAATTGGCACAATTTGGGAAAACATTACAGATTAGACTTTACTGAGAAGGACATTGGGAACTTCAATACAATGGGAAGAATCATGCACATAAAAGATCTTATTGTGTACATCAAAAAGTTAGGTGATTTGAGTAAATGGAGAGTGAAATGGACCAAAAAGAAGAAGGACGAAAGGTTAGAAAAACTAGCTAGACAGTTTCCGATGAGAGAAATTGCTGGTGGTGGATATGTTCATGTTCCATGGTCAAGACAGGACATTCTGCTTTTTACAAATGATTTCCCTTGGCTGAGAGAGAAGCCTGTGGAATGGTATCGACAGGTAGACAGATTCATCAAAGTTTCAAAGGTTCTGTGGATTGATCTGGATGGATTTTTTGACATCGTTGTCCCATCAGATCTTTGGACAGAATGTAAAATTGCTGTCAGCTGGCCCAAGTCAGAACCAGATCGAAACAAGGAGACAGGTGCTCCAGCACCAGAGGTCATGGATCTGTATGACAAAGTAATTTATTGGTTAAAAGAAAAAATTCCACCAAAAGAAGTTGATTGGGTAAAAATAGACAGAACAAATCAGGAGCCTAAGGAATCAGTTCACTCATTCTATGAAAGATTACTGTTGGTTTTCAAGCAGTACAGTGGCTATGAGAAATTAAATGAAAAGGACATGAGCCACTTTATTTACAGATTTGTATATGGTCTTAGACCTGAAATTGGGGAAATGATCAGGAATAATATTGTCGGATGGCAATCAAACTCAGTTGACGAAATTTTGAGAAAGGCAAAGTACTGCAGTGATGAATTGGAAGCAAAGCAAAAGAAACTAAAAGAGAAAGCAATGTGGGCACAGGTGAAGGTAGCAGAAAACCAGATTGCAAACCTTGAAAACAAAAATTTGAATTTTGTTCAAAATCAGAATCAGAATCAGAATCAGGGTCAGGGAAAGTTTAAAAACAACTTTAATAAGCCAAAATTTAATGTTAACATTGAGGAGTTGAAGTAGAAATTACCTTGTTTTAATTGCGGCGAAATTGGACACTGGAAGCGTGAGTGTAAAAACCCGGCCAGAAATTTTCAAAATACATCATTAAATCCACAGATGCAGAATGATGTAGATCTGCAGCAACAGCTACAACGACAATTGAATGAATTGAGTCTTCAGCAACAGCTACAGCGACAGTTAGTAAACCAGCAGAGTCAGATTCCACAGCCTCCTCTTCCAAACTGCGGGGGTGGTCAGAGGTGTAACCAAAGTACAGGATTCAGCGGTGGTGACCAGGTAATAAGAACTCAAAGACCAAATGTGCAAAATGTATCGGGACAATTTTTGTTGACAGGAAATCAAGGGAGTGATTCTGATGACTGCTTATGACGGTGCCTGAGAGAGGGGGAAGAGTGTGTGCTTGGAGACACTCTTGAGGTTGACCAGTCTGGTCCATATGTAAATGGTAAAGTGAATGATGTAGAAATCACTTTTCTTGTGGACACTGGTGTTACCCGTTCTACTGTTAGATCAGTGGAAATTGAAAACCTGCCTCTCTCTGGGGATACCATCCAAGTAGTTGATGTAACTAATCAGCAAATTAAAACAGATTTGACCGAACCAGTGAAAATAGAAATTGGCAAATTTAAAGACAAACACAGATTTGTAGTTTGCAACAGCAGTCCTGTAAACTTGCTGGGAAGAGACATCCTATGCAAGATGAACTGCAAAATATATTGCTCACCGGATGGTATTGAGCTACAAACAATGGAAGAAGATGGGCTTTACAAATTAACAATGTTAATGGTTGAAGCAGAGAAAACAAGATTGTTCCCAATTTTTGATAAACAAAACTTGCCTGAAGAACTAAAAAGGATAGTCAAAGCTGAAATTTGGGATTTAACTGGAAATGAAATGGGTCTGATGAAATATGTTGATCCAGTCAAAATTACAGTAAAGCAGGGAATAGAATTTCCAAACATTCCACAGTACAAAATGAAGGCTGAAACAATTGAGGGTGTCATTCCTGTGATTGAGAAATTCATAAAGCAAGGTGTATTAAAAGAAATTGAGAGCAGTCCTTGTAATTCACCGATTATGGGGATCAAAAAGCCAAACGGAACGTACAGAATTGTTCAGGATTTGAGAAAAGTTAACCAAATAGTTGTTCCTTGCTGTCCAGTTGTTCCAAATCCAGCAGTCATTCTTTACCAAATTCCGCATGATGCAGAATGGTATACTGTCATTGATCTTTGCAATGCGTTCTTTACTGTTCCATTGCATCCAGAGAGTCAGGAAATCTTTGCGTTCCGGTTCCAAGGTCGTACATTAGCATGGTGTCGAATTCCTCAAGGGTATACAGAGAGTCCTTCTATCTTTAATGAGCTGTTAAAGAAATCTTTGGAAGATCTAGATTTGCCTGGTCGATCAACATTGGTTCAGTATATTGACGACCTTCTAGTGGCAGCGAAAACAAGAGAAAACTGTGTTACAGATACAATTACACTTTTGAATCACCTGGCAGATGAGGGACATAAGGTGTCTCCTGCAAAATTGCAGTTTTGTAAACAAGAAGTAAAATATCTTGGCCATAGAATTGTAAAAGGAATCAGACAGGTAACAATTGAGAGAATTAAAATGATTCAGGCAATGCAACCTCCAAGAACACAAAAACAGGTCAGAATGTTTCTAGGAATGGTTGGCTACTGTCGGTAATGGATTAGTGGGTTTTCGGTAATTGCGAAGCCACTGCAGAGACTGACAAAATCAGACATAAAAGACCCAATTGTCCTTACAGAAATTGAAATGGAAGCTTTTGAAAAACTTAAAAGAAGCTTATGTGAAGCTCCAGCTCTGGGCATGCCAGAATATGAAAAAGATTTTGAGCTGTATTGCAGTGAAAGAGAAGGTTGTGCATTGTCTGTGTTGATTCAGAGACATGGAAATCTGAGAAAACCTATAGCATACTTCTCAGCAGTCCTTGATCCAGTTGCAAAAGCATTACCAGGTTGCTTAAAAGCAGTTGCAGCAACAAGTGTGAGCCTTGAGCAAAGTGAAGGAATCATAATGGGATTTCCTGTAAAAGTCTATGTTCCCCATTCAGTTGAAATTCTCCTTACTAGGAGTAAAACGCAACATTTAACAAGTAGTAGACTCCCGAAATATGAAAAGATTATTCTGGGATCAGATAATGTTTCAATAGCAAGATGTGTGAATCTAAATCCTTCCACGTTGTTGCCTGACAGTACTGTAACAGAAATTGGAAATGAAAACGATGTTGACCATGAGTGCTTGGATGTTTTGGAATACTGTACCAAGCCAAGGCAGGACATTAAAGATGTACCATTGCCTGTTTCAGATCATGTCTACTTTGTTGATGGTTCCTGTCTGAGGACAGAAGAAGGCTTTCTGAGAGCAGCCTACTCAGTCTGCACAGTTGCAGATGTTGTGGAAGCTTCATGTCTTGAAGGAGTTCGTTCAGCTGAAGTAGCTGAACTGATTGCTTTAATTCATGCATGTGAAAGAGCAATACATTTGACAATCACAATAATAACTGATAGCCAATATGGGTATGGAGTTGTGCATGATTATGGACAGCTCTGGTCTCAGAGAGGCTATTTGACATTAGCAGGTTCACCAATCAGAAACGCAAGTTTGATTAAAAGATTAATTGATGGCATACAGTTGCCAGAAGAAATTGCAGTTGTAAAATGTACTGCTCATAAAAAAGGTGATGATTTCATCACTAGAGGAAATGCCTATGCAGATGAAATTGCGAAATACTGTGCAAGAAACAATTTTGCACTTAATCGGGAGAAAAACGATGAACATGCTTTAAATTCACTAATGCTAACATCAGTAGTTGAGACATGGCAGGAAGTCAAAGAAATACAAGATGAAGCTGATGATGAAGAGAAAAACACATGGTTGAGAGCAGAATGTAGACAGCGAGATGAGGATGGAGTTTGGACTTACAAAGATGGCAGGGTAGTTTTACCAAATTGCATGATTGCTGACATGGCCAGAATGTATCATGGCCAAGGACCTATTGGAAGAGATTCAATGATTAGGCTTTTCAAGGAGACTTGGTTTAATACCAAGTTCAGAACAATTGCAGAATCCCTTTGTCAAAGGTGTTTGACTTGCCAACAAATGAACCCAAACAGGAAGACAGTTGTGGGAACGGAAACCATAGGACGGGAGGGTGGCCCATTCACCAGATTACAGATGGATTTCATTGAAATGCTGAGACATAACACATTGCGTTATGTTTTGGTGTTTGTTTGTTTTCGAGATGAGTTGAAGCATTTCCCACACGTCACAGGGATGCGATTACTGTTGCAAAGCTACTTTTGAGGGAGATTATACCAAGGTACGGTTTCCCAGTGACTGTGGAAAGTGATAGAGGGGGTCATTTTGAAAATAAACTGTTGAAATTAGTTTGTGAAGCATTACACATTGAGCAGAAGTTGCACTGTGCATACAGACCAGAAGCATCTGGAGTTGTGGAGCAAATAAATGGAACAATCAAAAACAGAATAGCTAAGATGTGTTTAGCTACATGTGTAAAGTGGACAGATGCTCTTCCACTTGTTTTGATGACTCTAAGAAGTACACCAGATAAAAAGACAGGTTTGAGTCCACATGACATTCTTATGGGCAGGGTCATGAGACAAGCATTTGTTCCAGTAGGAAAACTGTTGAGCATTAATGATAGTGCAATTTTAGAATATTGCAGGAAGCTGTCTGATGTCATGAATTCTGTGTCTAATCAGGTGGGAACTGAAGTACAGTCAAGAGACAAAGAGCAAGCACATGATCTGTAACCTGGAGATTGGGTGAGAACAAAGGTTCACCGAAGAAGAAACTGTCTGGTGCCAAGGTGGCAGAAACCAAGACAGGTGATTCTCGTAACAACGAATGCAGTGAAGTGCAGAGGCATAAAACGGTGGAGACATCCCAGTCACACCATTCCAGTGCCTACACCTGAAAACTCTGATGAAGAGAGTGATACTACAGCTGATTCAGATTCTGAAGAAGAACCTGAAGGAAATCCAGATTCAGAAGATCGACAAACTGGTCGACATCTGGAAAATTCATCTGAGAATAAAAGCCTGAATGAAAAGGATTTGAAAATCATAGTTGTAGACTCTGAAAATGATGAAGATCTGCTAGAAGAGGCAGCAGAAGAGTCTGATCAAGTTCAGAATCAAGACCGGGAGAGTATCGAAAAGCAGAAAAGAAGCTCTGAAAACAGGGGCAAGAATTCCGAAGCTGGGAAGTTGAAGGTAATTGAAGAAGAAGACGAATTGCCAAGTACCAGTTATAGAGATGTTGTCCCTAACGGAGTGAGGCTGCCGAGTAGAGAAGTACCTGAGTCAAGAATTGAAGTTTCTGACAGTGATTCTGGTGAAAGTGATGAAGATTCTCAAATAAGCAGATTGAGAAAGAGATCTTGGAGAACAGAATCGAATGTGACTGAGCCAAAGAAGAAATTACCAAGAAAAGGTGACAACTGGCCAAATGGGAATGAAGGACTGAAATTCTAATTGATAAAGAAATCCAAAGAACAAGTAAATGAGATAACTAGTCAGGAAGATCCTGAAAAGAAAGGTGAGGCAGGAAAGAAAATAGAAGTTATCTCTAGAAAGACAAAGAGAACGTTGAAGCCTAACCAGAAATATAAGTCGCCTGAATGGGCGTATATAATAATTCCACCTGTAGTTGAGATCAACAGTAGCAGTCAGGAAGAAATTGAAGACAATAGTGACAATGATTGAGGTATTTACTTGTTAGAATTTAGGTTTAAAATTTTTGGCATAAGGCTGAAGAAAATGTGTTAGGTGACACAAGGTCGAAGAAATTGTGTTTAGTTGGAGAATAACTTGTGACGCAAGGTCGAAGAAAAGCTGTTAGAGGTTTAAAAAAAAATTTTGAAAAAGGGGGTGTTAAGAATTTTAGATATTTTTGAGTTATTTTTAAATTTTTTGTTTTTCTTTGAAAAGGCTAGTAAGAATGCCTTTTGTTATGATGACTAATACCTCAAAATGCTCCATTCTTAAAAAATGCTGTAAGATGACTCTGGTGTGTGTGCTCATATTGGTTCTGCTCTGGTTAGTTTTAGCTGTCATCTTTCCTTTCGGGATCGATAAGGAGATGTACAAGGTCAATATGACAAGCAAAGCTTCAGTTAGTCAAGACAAACATAGTGCAACAGGCAAAGCTAACAAAGTTATTGATCACAGACCAGAAGCTCATCAAGACAGGTCTGTTGGTGATTTTTCTAACAATACATTTTCAAGACTTCTGGGAGAATATGTTAAGGTTATGGGAGTCAAAGACTGCTATATATGTGTAAAGTTGCCTGCTTCTGTTTCAGAGGGAGTGACGTACAATATGCTTCCTCTTACTTATGGCATAACCTGCAGTGTGATAGCTAGCTTATTTTATCAAACTGGTCGTCTACAGTATTATTATTCTAATTATGATGAGATTTTTGCAAACCTGAAAATTGAGAAGGCTTTAAATAAACACAAACAAGCGAAACAGATGAGGGAATTCTTTATTGTCACTAATGAACTCACTTATGAGTATGCTTACAGAAATAATCTAACATGCAAATTGAGAGCTGAGGAAAAGACTTTCCTGAACCTTGTTGAGGAGACACGAGCAATTTATAAAAGAAATGAGATGGTCAAACAGACCAAATCCAAGTTCTGGCAGAAGGAGGATAAAAAATGTTATGGCAAATCTTTTGAAAATGTTGCAATTCACATAGACAAGCCAATTAGTGGCAAGCTTTGTATTAGAAGAGATAATACACTTTTTGACAATTATTTTGTGGGAGCTAGTAATTGTGAGGACACTTATCAAATCAAGGGGGGTTGGGGATTCAAAGGTGGTAGAGACCCAATTTTTCCTGGAATTTATTTTGTTTGCGGAGACAAAGCCTATTATAACCTCCCGGACCATTGGTATGGGACGTGTTTTGTTGGTCTTGTTTTTCCAAAGATATTTCATGTTGACAGAAATGCAGAAGGCTCATTCGAAATCAGTAGTTATGTAAATAGGTACAAAAGAGAAAGTTTCTCAGAAATTTTGGGAGACATTTTTGAGGCAGTGATACCTTTAGTGGGTATAACCCTGAATGCAGGAAGAATCAGAAAATTGTCCACAATAGTTGACAGATTGTCAACTGACACAGCTGGTGGTTTCCAATTAGTGGATACCGAAGTCATTGCGATCAGATCGATGGTAATGCAAAACCGTCTTGCCCTAGACATACTCCTAGCAAAAGAAGGAGGAGTCTGTGGCATTTTACATGTCCAGCATTGCTGTACATATATCCCTGATGAGAGTAAAAATAGTGAAATGTACATCAAGAATATTACAGAAATGCACTCAGAAATAGTTCCCTTAGAAGAGGATGATTTTTCAGAACGTCTTTCCAAAAGATTTCAGGCTATTAAAACCTGGTTTCAAGAGATTGGTGGTTCAGTTCTTGGCAAAATTCTAACACCTTTATTTGTAATAATTTTTGTGATAGTTTTGTTGAAGATCAGTTGCATGTTACACAAGAGAAAAAAGTATCTGAGGGAAAAGAAGAGGATTTACAAAATCAAAAAGGAACAAGAAAGAGAAATAGAGCTGGAGGAGTTTCGTAAAGCTCAATATGATAGTTGCAGACAAACAGCTGAGACAAGTCTTTAGAAATACTAACACAGTGAAATTAAATCATGTTCATCTTAGATTAAAAAAATGTGCTACATTTTGGGTGTGGTGTGGTGATATGGAAATCACCAGATGAGGGAGTTGATGGAGCGAGATTCAGAAATGAATTTATTTCGGCTCGTGAAGTTACACTTCCATAACCAAATAATAATATTAATTATGTGTGCAGTGAGAAACTAATTCAACCTAGATTAAAAGTCACATTTTACATGAACACGCGGGAAACTAATATGTGTGCTCATAAACGTGCATTATGTTGCATTTGCATGTATGTGAAAATAATGAATTAATTCTGTCTATTGTCATGTCAAAATTAAATGCGGCTGTTTATTAATGGCATGTGCTTATTTCTGTGTGCTCATGTTTTATTTTCCCTGTCTTAAATGTTGCACGAACTTGTTTGTTGCTTTGTTTTGCTTCTGCTAGGTAATATAGATTAATGGGTTAATCATTAGTAAAGGTGGGTGGGTAACAGAATGAACTATATTTCTTGTATTAATTTTTCTTTTGTGTTTGTTTATATACTAGTTAACGTGAAGGATGGTCTGGGGCCTAGTGCTCTTTCAGTTGGTAAAAAGTTCTGCTCAGAGAAAGCAAGAGTCCTGCGTGAAAAAGATTCTCTGCCAAATAATTCATGTGGAGTGAAAATAAATAAACGTGATGAGCTGACTGTTCTTTTAGTCAGCGAGGCCAAGGCCAGGAACCGGCAGAGGAGTGTGACAAACTAAGGAAGTTATGAACTTTCTATTAAAATGTTGCAAACTGGAGGAAGTTTCACGACTCGAAAGCAAAGGACAATGGACTCTAAGAAAGAGACGGAACTAAGGTTCTGAAGAATGCAATGACATTATGGCCTGTCACTTGACAGCCAATCGAAATCAAGAATGAGCAGAAAGAATATAATTTTTCGTAGATTAGTTTAGCTAGAAAAGGTATATAAACTCTTTCTCTTCTGGTAGAGAGGCTGCCACTTGCTGTTCTCTGGATGGACGAGACGTGCTGTTGGACTTCATTTGGAGCACGTAAGAAAACCTTTTAGGGCCTAGAGACTTTTTACCTTTATTCTTTAATGGAGCAAGTGTAGCTAGGGACTTAGGGTTTAGATGATGCCAAACTACTTTTCTATTTGAATATATCTTTTACTCAATGCTTGAAACTGTCAATATCATTTTGCTAAAAACTCTAAATAAAATGTTTGAATAAAAGATTCTAATGCACTTTCTAAAATAAATAATTTTCTTTGAAAAACAAGCTGGCCCTGTTATTTCATGTATTTAGGTTACCATCAGCAGATCTTTCGCCACAGTGGCTTAATTAATTCATAGGGTTTGTTAAAGTGTGATGAAATCATTCTACTGCAGTTGTATATATTTTTGTGGATAGGTTAATTGGGTCACATGATTCAGCTGCTCAAAATATGTCATGTTAGTTTATGGGCCTTGTGAGTGATTTATGATTAATGGTGAGTATTGTGGAGTTGGGTAGTGTTGCTTATGGCATATTTTCCATAGGGCCGCTGGATCATTTTATGTGTGTGACAAGTGCACTGAAGGGTGCCTGTGTGATAGGCAGGATTGTTTCTGAACAGTTAGGGGCACTTCCTGCACATAAACAAACCTAAGGGGCTTTTTCCTCCCTCAATATAAAAAGAGGAAAAAACTAGAAGAAATAAACATATTTTTCCTTGTTACACCTCCCTTGTGGAGGCGTAACTTTTTGGCTCATATCCAGGTTTGCAAGGTCTTATAAATCTGGGAATGCATCAAAAACCAGGGAGTTGCGTGGGAATACCCATGGAATACCCATTGAAACGCCTACCCTGGGCAGGGTAACGCAATGCAGCAATTTGCGCTGCGATGCATTACTTCATATTTTTGGAACCATTAAAAATCATGCAAAGTGGTTTTGCGTGGCTTCAAAAATATGACTTACCGTTTACGTTGCTCCTGCACCACGTTGCATGATGAAAGAGCGACGCAAACTGGGTCACCAATATGGCTCTTAGTTCTGTCACAAAAGGAAATTAGTCTACAGGGCAATAAAAAGATGTTCACAAGATTATATAGTTTGGTCAAAATAGAGAGATCAGTTATTGAAGTTGGCTCTTTTACATACAAAGTTCAACTAAGGACCTTCTATACGCCATCTGTCCATCAAGGGAGTGGAAGTCATGCTGAGACATGCCAGCAGCTGTCATATTTAGACTCTTTTTAGAGATTTCTGTCTGCCTAGATCCCTTTTTAAGATCGAAGTCTACCAGACTGCTAACAACATCTTGGGGATATTAGGAAAGCTTCCCCGGGGATGCATTCCTCCCGTTGCATACCATTGGCTTCGAGGTTTAAGACTCACATATGCTTGCTTTTTATTTGCTGACTCTATTTGTTTTAGGCTGTCCAGCTTGAGTACGTCCCTTCCATTGCCCAAACTCTATTTACTGTATTCTTGCACCAGTGCTCGCTTTCTGTAAACAGGCCTTTAAATCTTATTCTTATCTTGTCACATTTGTTGTACAGTCAAAGACTGGGGTCAAATGTCAGACTGTGTCTTCCAAGGAGCTTGGTATTTACTTTTCTTTCTCTGACTTCAAAGTGAGAGGCTTTATGTGACAATCGTGCTGGCTACTTGGGATGTGCTTGAGGAAGGCTGTAGATTTCTTTTTTCTAGCACACAATAAAATGTAAATGTCTGTAAATTAACTGTGCAGACATTTCAGAATATTTCGGAATGAGAAAAGTACAAATTAAGCAGGTTTTTTGGTAATTCCGAAGTGTGCTGGAAACAAATACTTTATTATGATCAAAGCAAATCAAGACATTTCCACATATTATCGTTTGTGCGCTGTATACTTTTATCAGTATAACTGTATGTCTGTTCAAGTACAATGGTAATTTCAATTAAAGATGTGTTGTCTGCCCTGCAACACTGCACTCTGCCCTGCACCACTCCACTCCACTCTACGCTACTTCAATCTACTCTGAAACAATCTACCCTAAGCAACTGCACTCTATGCCACTGCACTCTACCCTGCACAACTCCACTCTATCCTGCACCACTCCACTCTACAGCCCTTCACTCTACTGTGAAACAATCTACTCTTTGCCACTGCAGTCTATGCCACTGCACTCTATGTCACTCTTCTCCACTCTATGCTAATTAACTCCAATCTGAGCCACAGCGCTCTATGCCACTCCTCTCTATGTCAATGCACTCTATGCTGCACCACTCTATGCTACTCTACTCCACACCACTCTAGTCTATGCCAAACTACTCTATGCCACTGTACTCTATGCCACTCTACTGTAAACCACTGCCCTCTATGCCAATGCACTCAACACCACTTTAATCAAAACTAGTGCTCTACGCCACTGCACTCTACACCAACTACCGCTCCACTGCCATCTTCTGCTCCGCAGCGCTAGGAAGCCCTTGGGCAGCTATGCGATATACAAAACTCCTAACATAAACATAAACACAAACTACTCTGCACCACTGTACTCTACAACGCAATAATCTACTATGCAATACTCTACACCACTGCATGCTACGCCACTGTACTCCATTGTGCTCTACATCACTGCACTCTATGCCACTCTATTCTACTCTGTACCACTGTACTCTAGGCCGATGCTCTCTGCACCACTCTACTTTGTAGTACTCTACTCTACGCCACTGCATTCTACAACACTCTGTTCTGCAACGCTGCACTCTCCAACACTAAACTAAATGCTACTCTACTCTGTACCACAGCACTCTACCTTACTGCACATTATGCCACTCTACACCATTGCATTCTACGTCACTGAACTCTACGCCACTCTATTCTACTTTGACCACTGTACTCTATGCCACTGGTCCCTGCACTACTCTATTCTATACCACTCTACTCTGTGGCACTCTAGTCTGTGCAACTCTACTCTATGCCACTGCACTCTACTCTGCACCACTCAACTCTAGGCCACTCTACTGCACTCTACACCAATGCACTCTATGCCACTACACTCTTCGCCAAAAAGACTCTGCATCACTCCAAATCACTCTAATCTATCCTGCACCACTGCACTGTACACCACTTTAATGTACGCCACAACACTCTACGCCACTCTACACCTCTACACTCTACCTTGCACCACTCCACGCTACTTTATTCTACTCTTAAACAAGCTACTCTATTCCACTGCACTCTACGCCACTGCAATCTACTATGTACCACTTTAAGTCACTTTACACTGCACCAATGTACTTTAGGTCGCTTCACTCTTCACTTTACTCCTCTCTATGATACTCCATTCTATGTTGCTCTATTCCACTCTATGCCACTCCATGGCTGTTTTTGTTTCACTGCGAATTGAAAATTAAAGATTAAAAGAAGACTAACAATACTCCTTTATGTTATTTTTCTTTATTGTGCTCAAATACTTTTTGCACTTATTATCTTATTTGTTGTGGTGCACCTTTGCTGTTGTTTTCCCTCTATGCCACTCCATGACTCATTGCTCCGCTTTATTCGGAGACAAACTACTCCACTCTATGCCACTCCATTCTAAGATACACTATGCCACTCCACTCTATTCTACGCCACTTAACTCTACAACAGTCTACTCCACTCTACGCAAATCCACTCATCGACAATCTACTCTACTCTACGCCACTCTACTACACAAAACTCTACTCCAATCTCCACTACACCCTCTACTCCACTCCCCTCTGCTCTACACCTCTCCATCACACTCTCTGCCACTCCACTTTATGACACTCTACTCCACTCAACTCTACTGCACTCTACTCCCTTCAACTCTACAACACTCTACTACTCCCACAAAATTCCACAACACTCTACACCACTCCATGCTACTCCATGACACTCCACTTCACTCAACTCTATGGCAATCCACGCCACTCCATAACACTCCACTATACAACACTCCACCCCACTAACTTTTAGTCATACTGAACAGCTGCCACAGTAGTGTACAACATGGCTAAAACATATTGGCAAAGCCAATAGCTCCTGCATAAGCAAGACCTATTGGCTTTGCCAATGCTTGTCTTTCAGAGCAGCCGCCATCATGGCAACTCCCCTAAAAGCATTCAAAGTGTTCTAAGTTGCCACCATGTTTCATGCGGCCACTCAGAAAAAAATGTGTTCTACAAAAACAAATTTAAAAAGCATTGGCAAAGCCAATAACCCGTATATGCGAGATCCTTTGTCATTGTCAATGTATTTTTTTTTACCTATGTTGTAGAGCAGCACGGGTGAGGTGCAGCATGGCTGGAAATAAATTTAAAAAAAAGCTTTATGGCGCTTTCAATGCTGGCCGCATCATATCGTTTTTTAGGTCTCGCCTGGAATTAGCATCCGAAGGATGCGTCCAGGCTGGAGACTTAATGTTGCCTGTCTCGGGGGAATGAGGGACAAGAGGGTGCCACGCGCTTCTCTGGAGCTGGATTTGACTGCGTGCACGCGCACCCACACTCACGCATGCGCACATACACAGCCACACGCATACACAGGCACACACACACCCCCGTCGCCGCCGCACCTACACGCACACACAGAGACCCCCCCACACACACACCAGCGCACCTACACACATGCACGCACACATACAAAGACCCCCCTCCCCCCGCCGCCGCCATCGCACACATACATACACACACACACACCAGCACCGGACCCCACTCACCGGCTACGCAGGATTTCTCTTCTCTGGGGCGGCGGTAGCGGGGCTCTCCCGATCCATGGGAGCCCCGCCCGACCGCGCCTCTGTTCACTTGGGGCGGCGGTAGCGGGGCTCTCCCGATCCCTGGGAGCCCCGCCCAACAGCGCCTCTATTCACCCGGTCCCCCATCTCCCTAGCTCACGGGAGCCCCGGGCCCCGGGAGGACTCGGCCTCTTTGCTCCATCCCGGCGGGCAGCCAATCATAGCCCAGCAGCACGCGGGACTTCCTTCTCTCTTCTGGCCCGGCCCACGTCTTCTCTCCGGTTGCCTGGCTTCCTGCCTCAGGGGTCCGCCAATGGCAGCGCCGCCCCGAGCAGGGAGGCGGGCACAGCGTTTCCTCGGGAATCCCGG
This sequence comes from Lissotriton helveticus, assembly GCF_964261635.1. NCBI lineage: Eukaryota > Metazoa > Chordata > Amphibia > Caudata > Salamandridae > Lissotriton > Lissotriton helveticus. The sequence continues at coordinate 1,086,174,113 of NC_136068.1, forward strand.
GCCCGACGGCGGTGATAACTGGGGGCACTCTCGAAAATATAAAGCGAGGTGGGCACTCGCTCGCTTAGATTAATAAAAAGGGGCAAATAACGCCGGGTGGGCACCGGCTGGGATCAATAGCGCTCCCAAGCGCTAGCAGGACATCAAGCGCTCCCAAGCGCTTAGAAGGGCAGAAATAAGGCGCTACGAAGCGCTAGGGACCACAGAAAAGCGATCTCAAGCGCTAGGGACAAGATAAAGCGCTCCCAAGCGCTAGGGCGACCACCACCGGGTCCACGCTCCTGCAGCCATTCAGCAACGCCGTGCAGCTGTCCATAGACCAGGTAAAGACCCCCTCATTGTGGGGCTACAAGGCTCAGCCTAAGTCGATTGTTCTGCAGGTCTCTCGGATAGGGGGCGGGCTAGGGGCAGACAGCGAAGGGCGACCGACCTAAGCGAAGGAGGGAGTTGGCTCTGTGGAATGTCATCAGGGAATGTGACTGGGACATGAGTGTACATACATCAGGCGGTATGCATACCTCGAAGCTTCTCTTCCCGAACATTATTAGTATGCAGGGGCATATGTGGGCCGAGCCATTCAAATCTCTGCAGATCTGTTGTCAGTCACTAATAATCTATACTCTGATTCGTGCTGTGGGATGAGTGTGTTACAAATCACATGCGAACATAACAATAACGGGTGCATTCGAAAACAAACAAGGACATCAGCACACACCCTTTTGCATTATTCAGCTGCATGCGCTTTGTAGTCTGAGTGTGTTACTGCTGCCTATAAGGGCATCCGAGTTGCTTCTAAGCTTATGCATTGTTCGGCCATTGCATAGTCTCTTTTACCAGTCACGTAAATAGTTTGACTACCTGTAGCATTTGTGTTCACAGTGCAAGGATTGAATAACTTTCCGAACTAATGCTTCTTGTAAAAGGAGTTTCCTTGAGTTGAAATACTGAATTCGAGTCACTATCTTTTTCGATAGTCGAGTCACTGTTTTTTCAGTATAGGTCACTTATTTTTAGGTTCGAGTCAGCGAGACCATGCGTCTCTATTGCGAGGCACTGTTGTATACAGTAAATGGCTTGTTTCTTTTTGTAACCATGTTTTCTGGTGTTCTAATAAAGACATTTAACCATCTTAAGAAGGTGGGAGCAAATCCACCATTGCTTGTATGCGAAGGGGCTTTGAGTGGTGTTATTGTAAACAAACAGGAGTTACCACGGAAACGCATATATATCCCACAACCCAGAAAATGGCTTTCACATTCTCTTGTCATTTTTCTGGCATTCTGTGTGGCAGTTGCGACTTCCTCACTAATCCCTTTGTTCGTTTCCCAGTAGTAAGTGAAAGGGCGAGTTGTGTGGGCCCGCAGCGTGGCCACGAATCCTTCAAATCGACCAGTCAATCCATCCCTTACAGCCACGTGCTGATTTGGCCATTATTAATTTTTAATTTTAAGTGACAGTGCCTGGAGAGAGCGCGAACATGCCTCCCCGGGAGCCCTATTGGAGCACTGCAAACCCGAGACATACGGGTTTGTGTCACCAAAACACAAACAAAGACATTTCACATTCTTGGCGATGCTTTTCCTGTCACAATACTGTGGAATAGAAAGCAAGAAACTGCACATGGATTTGATCTAATTCTGGCTTTAAGGGTTAGAGGGGCAAGTTACTTCCTATATTTTTGTAATTTAGGAGCTTTAAGTATGCCCAGGAATATGTCCTGCGCTATCAGTACTAATAAAATGGAGGTGCACTTCACTGACATTGTGAGAGGATAGGTGATGGGGCTACGTGATATGAGGCAGTTTGACAGGTACAGTTAAGTTTAAGAAGCTATCATAGCACAGCCATCTTGCAGTCGGCTCGTTTCAAGAAGCCTGGTATACTTTTGATTAACAGTACTAACATTTCTTAACAAGAACGCAGTACTTTTAATGGTACAGTGCCATTTCTCATCATTTGGCAGATTTAGGCCATTATATTTTAAAGTGATTCCCTAGCAAATAAGTAACCATGACGATTAGTCATCAATTGAAATGATTTTAAAGATTGAGTGGTATTAAGTCCCTCCTCGTGTAAAACCAATAACGTGTCAGAGGGACAATGACACCAAAGGATGAAAGGCAGAGGCTGCCCAGCAGAGATGTGAACCTATAATCTGCAGAGAAAAACACACACACACACACACACACACAAATACATAAATAAATACACACACATACAAACACACCCACACACAAACACACACGCACACATACATACATACAAACACACACAAACAAACCCAAACACATAAACACGCACGCACACATACATACACACGCATGCACACAAAGTCACTGAAAAAAAGGACCACTTAACACTAGGTATCCATTACATTAAACAATGTTCCATGTGTAGCGCTAAACATAAAAGCCCTTTATAACTGACACCTATTACATTTTTTAGGAGCAGAAAACAATGTTCTTTATCCTCTAAAAGGCAACGAATGAATAGCCCCTGACAACTATCCAACACTGCCTGAACATTCTAGCCATCCTAGCTGCAGAATCGGCTCTTCCCTGTATACCCGACCATATTATATAATGCTATTAAAACAGACACTTTTAAGGTCGTTCCTGAGCAGCGCATGTGCTGCTCTTCGAAGCACGATGTATTCAGGTATGGACTTGTTAAGATAAGCTTGCAGTTTTGTCCTATAGCTGAAGGTTGGTAGGTTGGGGAAGTAGTGTCTGGGGCGTCCTTTAAACAAGCATTTGCAATGCAATAGGTCTCATTTTTGCGAGAGTTTAACCTTTTCCATGCTCATGACGAGCTGAGCTCATCATGAGGCACGGTGCTCCGGTGCTCATGACGAGCTCAGCTCGTCATGGGCCATGGAACGCTCAGGTGCGGGGAGAATTCCCCTGCTGTGCTGACCGTTCCACGGGAACCAATGCACCTGTGACGAGCTGAACTCGTCATGAGCACAGGAGCACTGTAGCTCATGACGAGCTCAGCTCGTCATGAGCATGGGAGCGCTGTGCGCGCCCCCCTCTCCCCCAGCACAGCGGGGGAATTACCCCTGCAGCGAAGGGGCTAAGCTATTAGCATTGTAAATGTTTAAAAACAAAAACATAAATAAAAGGCATTGCCATTTACAATGCCAATAGCTCTAACTTTAATAATGCGAGACCTATTGCATTGCAAATGCTTGTTTTCCTACTTTCAGCAATGCTGGACCTCAGCTGAGCTGCTGTACAACATGGCTAAAGAATAACATCTACAAAGCTTAAAGATCTATTGGGCTTTGCCAATGTTTTTTGTTTTTTTGTGGTGTGATGAGAGGGGCAAGCAATGCAGGACAGGGCGGGGAGTTTAGAAGGGGCAATCAACAACGCAGCAGGGCGCCGCAGGTTAGGTAAAATCAAGCTAGGATAAAATGCGCATTGAAGCGTCATAGTGTTATTTATTTATTTTTTTTACTTTGAGCCGTGTTGCACAGCAGTGAAACATGGCTAAAAAACCACACCGACAAAGCCAATCGATTTTGCATGGGTGAGATCTATTGGATTTGCCAGTGCTTCCATTTACAAGTCATTTCATGCATTTCCCTCGGATTGGTGGAGGTCTGGATGAAGAGGGGTGCGTGCATCAAGGTGCAATGCACAGGCTGCAATGCGTCGGCCATCTGGCAGCCCACGAGAGAGCTGGCAGTTCTGTGCCCTGCCATTCCCTTGGGATGCAGCAGCGGAGGCTGGCATGGCAGCAGGAGTGGCACAGGGGATCGTGCACAGAGCTACATGCGGCACCAGCGCTTCCCATTCAAGCCTGAACATGTTGAGAGCCAGGCTTAGTACGATGAATATTTCACATGTAAACAGAGCCCTTCAACATCTCAGAATGCGTGGGTCACTGAAATGGGACAAAAAGTGTGTGAGAGACTCATTTGCCCTTAAGTCACGAAAACAGGTCTCTACAGGTCTCTGCATGCTCTGTTTCAGGCAAGACCTAAACATGACTTTGACACAGGAACGTTTTCTCCTAGATTGTGGAATCACATCCCTTTATTTTTTTCAGGACCACCAGGCTTTTCTTGGTAATGCCAAAGAGAAATAATGCATAAGACCATTTGCTCTAAATAGAGCAGACAATCGGATGTATTTACACCGATGTCCCAAGTCCTTCGGGCTGTCGGTGTAAGGTTTCCACGGGCGATCCAACAGGGGCACCACTTGCAGAAGGAAGAAGGTATTCCTGAGCCTAAATAGAGTAGGTGGACGGTTAGTTTGGCAGACAGGGTACTCCGCAGCAACTGTGGGTTGGGGGGGGGGGGGGGGGGGGTGGGGGGGTACCCTGTCCCCAAACTCTAAATTAGTCGCTAGTGCACATCATTGCAACTCACTAAGCGAGTTCTTTCCAGCAGTGGTTGTGCTACTGTAAACAAAAGTGACATTTCTGTACAAAGAGGCATCCATGTTTTGGGGGTTTAGGAGTGTCTTGGGAGAACTGGGAAAGAGCAGAGTTGTACCTATAGCTGGCTTTCAGATTTACCTGGGCACAGAATGTACCATTCTCATAGTAAAATGGAGCAGTGTGAAGCTGCAGGATAAGTCCAATAAAAAGCTAAACAGATACACGGCTTAAGCAGCGCCACATTTGTATTTAAGTGCGAGGCTGTAGAAGCTCCTGGGAATGTGACCAACCACCTCCAAGATGGCAGCTGGACATGATGATCTGATTGATACTTCTTACTCCTCACCACACAGAAAAGGATGGGCATTACCTGGCATTAAAATGCCTGGAACGTGGGCTAGGCCCTAGCCTGATGAGCTGGTGATGGCTTTAGTGCTCAAGAGTCACTTGGTTGAAATGAGGCTGTGACCACTACCCCTGCTGGCAGCTTGTAACTGAGAAATGAATGGACAAGGGGCATATCAGTCTGACGAGACACAGCCATTTCCCTGAGCTGGAGATGCTTAGCATGCATTGCAGTGCTTAACTAAACAATAATAAGTACAGGGGCGCAAAGTGTTTGCTAGGAGCCCGGTACTGGCACTGGTGAAAGCCACAGCTTGCCACAGTCTAGACTTGATTCCACTTCATGCCTCTTTCTTCCACTACCCTACACTTTCCATTCCTTACTCCCGCGTGTTCTTTTTCGTCTCTGCTTTTTTTTATTTGCCTTTATATTCCAATCTTTCTATTTCCTCTTGTTTCTCCATTTTCTATTTCTAGCTCTAATTTAAGTCTCCTGGTGAAATCTAAGTCCCAAAATGAGTGCCATTGCCCACCACCAGCAATCTACACAAGTTAAGTACACTGTTGTAGAGGGGCAGACTCCCAAAACTTGCATTGAGCGACTGGCAGGAAGTGGTTTGAAGTCAGCCAGGCTATTTAGACAGATCTCCCAGGAATATAAGGATAGAAAGTAGATCAACTCCAACGGGCATGATGATGCTTGCCATCAATGCTACCGATGAACAGGTGGAGAAGGAGCCTGGCTTGGTTTATAGAAGTGAATAAAGGATCCAAGTGAGGAGACCCAGCCTTTAAAAATACCTTTAGGTGAATGACATCACAATAGATGTCAAAACCCAAGCAGACTGTGAAATGATGCAAAGACTGACCAGACACCGGTGATGGAATCCAAACGGAAGTTTAATTAGAACACAGGTAGGTAAATTACAGGAGCGACCCCAGCCACTGCAGTACCCGAGGCGGTTGACAATTTCCCTGCCACAGGCGCTCGACTTAGAACGTTGCCCGCGGTGACATTCGGAATGACGTCACCGCGAGCCGCTCCAATGTAAGCTGAGCCGCCGGCGGTGAGAAACAGTGGAAGATGCCACACATCTCCCTCCCCTGCGGAAAGAACCAAAAGACAAATACCACAACAATAAGTATTTCAAAAGAATTACATCATCACGTACTGCTCAAAATGTCTGGGTGGTCTAGTCATTCTCTGACTGACCCTTCCCCCAGGTTGGGGGTTCGGCCACTGTTTCTTGGGAAGTAGACCCTCGTTTTCCTCGGGGTCATCCTCCCTCTCACTGCCTCTATCTGAACCTAGGCCGGGTGGGCAAAATTTCACTACTCTCCCCAAGTTCCAAATCTTCCCCTCCTGGGTCTTTACAGCATTCCTGAACAATTTTGTGATCTTGGTAGGCCCACTGTATCCTGACCAGCTTGCCCTGCCGGTGGGTGTCCTGATCTTTATGTCATCACCTACTTTGAAACCAGCCTCCCGTGTAGAGTTAAACCTGTCAAATCTTTCTTTCCTCTTCCCCATAGCTTTTTCCTGTCTTACTAAACCTTTCTCTTCTTTGGAGTGGTCCGACCAACCCTTACGCCACCCCATCCACCCTGGTGACAGTTTGGTGTTGGGAATTCTTCCTAGGAGCATTTCGAACGGGGTGACCCCCGTCGTCTGGTGCGGGGTGAACCTATAAGCTTCTATGCGCCTCCATACTTCTTCCTTCCAATTCATGCCGCTGGCCTTGGCTAACTGGATGCTCTCTTTGAGGGTCTTATTAAAACGCTCTACCATGCCGTTTGTCTCTGGGTGGTACAGGGCACATCGCTTGTGTGTGATTCCTCTCTCTCCAAGGAAATCCTCCATCTCCATCGAGCACAGTTGTACCCCATTGTCTGTGAGTAGACTGCTGGGCAATCCTTCCTTTTCGAACAGCCCTTGAAGGAACTCGATGACGACCTTAGTCGTGATTTCACTCACCAACTTCACCTCTGGCCATCTGGAGTACAGATCCATGAGCACCAGAATATACGGAGTGCGCACCTCTCCTGCCAACGGACCAACGATATCCAATGCCAACTCCTCCCAGGGCCCTGATGGTGGTGGTCTGCACACCATTGGAGGTGTCAATTGCCTCAGCACTTTGTCGCTGATGCTGCATGGGATGCAGTCTCTAACTTTCCTTTCAATCGCCAGGTCCATGTTCGGCCACCAATAGTCTTCTCTCAGCCTTTATTTGGTCTTGGTGATGCCCAGATGGCCATCATGAGCCATGTCAATAAGACTCTCTCTCACCGTCACAGGAGGCACCAACCTCATTCCTCTGAACAGACAATCGTCCACCACGGACAACTCATCCTTTATGATCCAGAATGGTCGAAGAGCCTCCACGCGTTTGTCTTCATGTTTCCATCTGTCCATTACTCTCTTGCACACCTCATCTAAGACTCTGTCATCCTTTAGTGCGCACTTCCATGTCTCCTCACCTATTGCCCTCTGGATGGCACAAACATTTTCCATTTGGTGATCATCCAAATCTTCTTCCATCTTGTCTTGCGTCTCCTTCCCATCACTTTCTTTCACCAGCCTTGATAAGCAGTCTGCCGCCAGATTCCGGGTACCTGGGACGTACTCGACATTAAATGTGTACTCCTGGAGGCCGACCACCCAACGTCTGATCCTACTGGAGATGGCATCCAGCCCCTTTTTACTGAAAACCTCTACTAATGGCTTGTGGTCTGTACGAAGGATGAACGTTGTGCCCCAGAGGAAGTCTCTGAACTTGCTCAACGCCCAGAATACTGCTAAAGCTTCCTTTTCGATCACAGAGTAGTTCCCTTCTGACTTCTGCAGGGATTTTGAGGCGAAGGCTATCGTTTCTTCTCCATCTTTACTTTTTTGCGTGAGCACCACACCTAGCCCTTTGGCACTTGCGTCCGTGGTGACTATTGTTTCACGATCAGGTATGTAAGACTTCAGACTGGGTGCTTCTGCAAGAGCATTCTTCACGTCCTCGAACTCCCTCTGACACTCTTGACTCCAATCAAACACAGCCTCCTTTTTCAACAACAGCCTGATGGCATGCGTTCTCCCTGCGAGGTTCCGTATGAATTTTCCATAGAACTCTAACATTTCCATGAAAGACCTGATCTCTTCTTTGCTTTTTGGGGCCGCCAGATTTACAATGGTGTTCTGGAGCTCTGCCTTGGGACGGATTCCTTCTGCCATTACTTTGTGTCCCAAGAAGTCTAGTTCCGCACATCTGAACACGCATTTTTCCCTCTTCACTGTGAGTCCTTGTGACCTAAACCTTGATAGTACTTGTCTCAGTCTCCTATCATGCTCTTCATGGTCTCTGGCAAACACTAGGACGTCATCCTGGTAGCATACAACCCCTGGAATCTCCTTCAATATGTTTCCCATGAGCCTCTGGAACACGGCTGCTGCAGAGACCAAGCCGAATGGCATCCTTTTGAACTTGTATGCCCCCATGGGTGTCACGAACGCCGTGAGTTCCTGCGACTCTTCATGAAGTTTGATTTGAAAGTAGGCTGAGGTAAGGTCAAGCGTGGAGAATACCCTCGTGCCCTCTAGCATGCTCATCATCTGGGTGATGTTGGGTAGAGGGAAACGGTCGACTACAACCTCCTTGTTCAAGGCTCTAAGGTCGATGCACAACCGAACCGACACATCCCTTTTCTGTGCGGCCACGATGGGTGCCAACCACTCTGTCGCTTCCACCGGTTCTATAACCCCTGCCTTGCACAATTTCTCGAGTTCTGTCTTCACAGCTTCTTGGACGGCAATGGGTAGCTTCCTGACTTTGGCTACTACTGGCTTCGCATTCTCTTTCAATTTGATCTTGTGGCAGTAGTTTTTCAGACACCCCAGCTCTTCTTTGAACACTTCTTTGAACTCTGTCACTAGACCTTCTTCCTGTTCTTGTACCTCTTGTATCAAAATTTGGGGATTGCTGTTTGGATTCAGGTATACCCCCAACTCCTTCTGTGCTTGCCAGCCCAAGATGTTGTCGCCAACAGTTGACACATATATCTTGGACATTGTTGTTCTGTCTTTGTATTCGATTACGTCCCAAAAGTATCCTTTCATAGAGATCGGACGACCAGCATATCCACCGGGTCTCACGTCCATTTTCTTTAAGATTATCTTCCCCTTGGATACTCGTGAAAACTCCTTCGCACTGATAATCGTTATCCTTGAACAGGAATCGAACAGCGCTTCCAACTCGGTGCCTTTTACCTTCACAGTGTCTTTAGGGCTGCAGACCTGACCTTCCTTCACTTGCACAACTATTTCATCACAGACCGTGTTTGTTCTGTCCTTTCCCTGTCTACTGAATCCCTGTCCGCTTTTGCAATATTGCCTGAAATGGCCTCTCTTCCCACACTTGTTGCATGTGAACTTGAGGGCAGGACACTCTTTATCATTGGCCATGTGTCCTTGCTTTCCGCACCTGTAGCAGGCACCCTTGAATGACCATCCCGATTTGTCTTCATTCTGTCCTTTATTCACCATCTTCTGTCCCTTGATCACAGACACCACCTCCGACTCGGTCACCACCTCGCTTACTTTGGGTTTGTCTTCGCTTCTCTTCTCCCCACTGTACTGTTTTATCTCGCTGACACACTGCAACATGTGTTCTACCTGCTTGGCTATTATTAAGACCTCTCTTAGGGGTGGGTCGTCCTTAAGCCACAATTCTTCCCGTACCCGCTCCATCCTGCATGCTAATACGAACTGATCCCTGATCCTTTCCTCACTTGCTCCCCCAAATTTGCATGTCGCAGCCAGTTTCCTAAGGTCTGAGACAAAATCCTCTATAGATTCCCCTTCTTTCTGTACCCTTTTCCCAAAGTGGTATCGCTCCATAATGGTGCTAGTCTTCGGAAGATAGTGCAGATCTAGTTTTTTCAAGCTTATCTCTAGTTCATTTAACCCCCTCGCTTCTTGCACCCCTAGGTCTGGGAGGTGATCAAGAACCTCTTCTCCCTCTGCCCCCAGGTAATACGCCAATAGTGCCACCTTTCTCTCTAACCCCAGATTCGGGCCACACACGGTGGCATAATTTAAAAACACCTTTTTCCACTTTTTCCACTGAATAGCGGGTTCCCCTGGGTTGGTCAGGAAGAAAGGTGGGGGTGTCACACTCTGCATGTTTGTTGTTCTGAATAACAAACACTCCAGGTACTGTGGACAAAACTTTGTAAATACAGTGGCAGGCTACCATACACCAACACAGTAAGTAATTTAACAAACAGTTTCACTGGACAGGCTAAGGTTGCTGCCCTCTCACAGATAATCCCATAGATCCCAAAAACAACCACCGGGTGGCACTGTGGTAGAAAGACAGTTCTTCTTCTGGTGATTGAGATCTTAAAAAAAAAATTACTGTCCAGTCTTTGTTCCAGACCCGGATGTTCCTGAGCCCAGGAGGATGCCAAAACGATGACCTCCTAGCACTCTGTGAGCAGAAGGCGAGGGTTCAAAAAAACAGGGGACACAGGTGAATTCAGCGCTGGCTTGGGATCAGAGCTCTTCCGCTGGCGTTACGATACTCTATGTCATCCATACAGTCACTGGGGGTAGCCAAAGAAAAACGGAGAGCTGGCAGTGCAAGACACCTCCGATGTACTGTGAAGGCTATGAGTCAGTGCGCCAAGCAGGGCTTGCTCCGCTGCACGCTGTGGGGTCAGGCAAGGTCTCGGCAAGCAACCTAACACCCCGAAGGGTCCGAGCTACACTCAGTCAACACTTGAACCAGCCGCGATGCCGGCAAGTCTAGATGCCCCGACAGACCTTCAGGCACACACGTTCGACACCCTTATGTGACGCGTATGTCCGGCGCTCCTTCCAGATGAAACGGGACACCTCGCTTCTTCACACTTCCACCTCAGTCTTTCCCGCGAAGTCCGCCCTCTGGCCACACACCCCTTCAGGCACTAATGACAGCAAGGTCCTCTTCCACACAGCTGGTTACTCACGGTGTGATGCTTCACAGCAATGGTGGGTTCTTAAGAGGGGCTGCACCGGTAGTCGTCGTCATTTTTCCGCCTCGGCGATTCGCAGCCCTTCACTCCGCTTACTGTACCAGTGGTATCCGTCCAGTACCAAATTCTTTTCTTCTATGCGTGTTGGGGTCGCTAGGATAAGGTTTCCCTCGTCGCCAGTGTGAAATGATGCAAAGACTGACCAGACACCGGTGATGGAGTCCAAACGGAAGTTTAATTAGAACACAGGTAGGTAAATTACAGGAGCGACCCCAGCCACAGCAGTACCTGAGGCGGTTGACAATTTCCCTGCCACAGGCGCTCGACTTAGAACGCTGCCCGCGGTGACATTCGGAATGACGTCACCGCGAGCCGCTCCAATGTAAGCTGAGCCGCCGGGGGTGAGAAACAGTGGAAGATGCCACACAGACGTCATCAGCAGACAGACCTGTTGAAAATGTGCCTTTTTTGCAGGGTCACTCTGGATTTCTTTACCTTTTGCTGAACCCCATTTTTGCTGGCAATGGAGCTGTGTGCAAGTTAAATGTGCTAACGCCAAAGGTAAAGTGCTTGCCCGTGTCCTTTAAACATGATGAAATTGGTAAACACCTGATTGGCATATTTAACAGATCAGTACTTACTACATAGAATCCATTCTGCCAATCACTACAGCGACAATGTAAACATGACTGTAGGCCTGCAGCCAGTAACCTGGTTGTGCATGTTTTAAATGCAAATTCGACCAGTCAATTGAAAGTTTAGGTCTGAAAATTTACTATGAGCAGACCTAAACCTTCCTTTTAAATATTTATATGTTACTCCAAGGTAGGCCTCATTACTTATAAGGCAGGGTGCACAGCATTTAAAAGTAGGAGATGTAAATGTTTCATGTTAAACGTCCTAACAGTTAAATAGCCTAACAATCTGTTTTTACTGTAGCAGTGGGGGGCTGTTCCATAGGAAAACATTTAGATACAATATTAAGTTTAATAAATGTTATCTCTGCCTAGGAAAAAAATAACAATTGCATTTTTGGACTCTTCGAAATATTTATTACAAACACAATTCACTGGTGAAATCAGGTTTGAAATAAATATTTTGGAAAGATTATTTTGAAAAAGTAACCTTTTCCTGGTCTGATGTCCCTAGATCCTCAACTGTCATTTTGTTCTTCCACTTCTGCCAGGCAATAATTATCATTCCAATAGGGGCGAATGAGGTGTGAACTTCATCATAGGATAGGGACAAAAAACCCTGGGTGAGGGTGTGTGTTGTGCCCTTGACACAATTATTATTGTTATTATTATTATTTAGGATTTGTAGAGTGCATGGCTGCCCTGGGCTTCCCAGCGCTTGGAGACACGTTGTTGGTTGAGGCTGGGTAGACCTTAAAGGTATTGCATAAACAGCCATGTTTTGATTGCTTTGCGAAACTGCAATTCTTTGGCCAATGTCCAAAGTTCCTGTGGTAGCGAATTCCAGAGTTTGGGGGCTAGGTGGGAGAAAGATCTGACTCCCCACCTCTCCTTCCTAACAATTGTTGGTTTTAGGAGACCCTCAGAGCTTGTTCTCAGATACCTACTTGGGGTGTACAGGGAGACTAGATTCTTGATTTTCCTAGGGCCCCTGTTATGTAGAGCTCTGTGCGTAATGACCAGAGCCTTAAATTTGACTCTGGCCTCCACTGGGAGCCAATGTAGCCCCTTGAGGTGCTTTTCTGCCAATTCCCGAGCTGGACCTTTACACAGCAGCCTTGCTGCTCCGTTCTGGACCACCTGCAGTTGGTGGGTTACATATTTTGGTGCCCCTAGGAATAACAAGTTTCCATAGTCCAGATGTGAAGTGACTAATGAGTAGAGTACCGTCTTCCTGAGCTTAATAAGAATCCGATCTAGGATTTCTCGAAGACTTCGAAGCAGGGCCGGACTGGCCGTAGCGGGCACCGAGCATTTCCATGGTGCGCCGCCAGCGTGAGGGCCGGTTTTTGTTACCTAGGGCCAGCAATATTGGCAACCTGTAACAAAATTGGCCGAAACCGGCACTTGCAAACAGCTTGGACACACTCCTCAGCCCCCCAGGGGGGCCGGCAGAGCAGTTTGCCAGTGCCGGTTTCGGTTCCCAGTCCAGCCCTGCTTCTAAGTAGTCCAAAACAGGTGGCTGCTACTTTTTTGGCTTGAGTCGTCATGGAGACCTTCTTATCTAGAAAAAATCAAGGGGAGAGCTAGGGAATAAGACTAGGGGGCGTCCTGTTCATCAAAAGGATACTAAACTTAAACAATGTGGATTGACCCACTATGTGTACGCAGTTAGATCACTGTATGTAGTGTGAACATGGACCCATTAGGTGTTCTTAAAAGACCCCTCACACACTAACCTGGTTGGTGTCATGCTTCATCATTGGGGTCCCAACCAGGCGACCGAGTGCCTCCAGATTGTGCTACGACGCCTGATTACAGCGGAGCAGGTGTTGTGCATAAATGTGATGTAAAGTGATTTTTTTAGCAGTTAAAAATATCTCTGAGAATCCATGTCTCTAACTTTAATAATGGCGGCTCAGGATATGGATATCCTGAGCAGCCATTATTAAAGTTAGAGGCAAGGATTCTCTGAGATATTTTTAACTGCTAAAAAATCACTTCATAGGCTGCCCGGTTGGGACCCCGATGATGAAGCATGACAGCAACCAAGTTGGTGTGTGAGGGGTCTTTTAAGAACATTTAATGGGTCCATGTTCACACTACATACAGTGATCTAACTGCCTACACATAGTGTGTCCGTCCACATTATTTGAGCTTCTTATCTAGCCAGAAGCCCAGGCTCTTAATTATTTCTTTAGGTATGGGTGAGCTGCCCAAACATTTAGGCCAGCTTATGATAGGTGAGGATTGCCTTGTTCCCAAGGATCATTAGCTCCGTTTAACCCCATTCAGTTTTAAGCAGCTTTTTGTAATCCAATCCTTGATTTTTACCATACAGGGTGATAGTCTTTGGGGGTACCCATTGTTTGTCAGGTCCAAAGAGATCACCAACTGTGTATCGCCAGCGTAGGAAGTCATGAAGATGTCAAACTCTTTGGCGATCTTAACTAGGGGCTCCATATACACATTAAACAGCATGGGGTTTAATAAGGCACTCTATGGTACACCACACGTTAATGACATAGTTTTGGAGAGGGTGGTATTTTCTAATACTTGGAATGTTCTTCCCTCTAAAAAGAAAGCCAGCCACTATAGCATGGTGCCTTGTACTCCGATGGCCGAGAGTCTCCTTTGCAGTGTGTGGTGGTCCACAGTGTCGAAGGCAGCACTCTGGGCCAAAAGGAGTAGGGCCGCTGATCCTCCCTGATCCAACGATAATCTAATTTCCTCCACCAGTGCTAACTGGGCAGACTCCATGCTGTGCTGTGCCCGGAAACCCATCTGGGTGGGGTGGAGGCAGTGGTTTATTTCTAGGAATTCCAACAATGTTCGGTCGATGTGCTTTTCCAATAGCTTGCCCACAAAAGGCAGCAAAGAGTTAGGACGGGAATTACCTAATTGCATTGGATGTGCGTTGGCTTGGGCTGTGGGCCGGTCCAAATAATGTAATTATCGTCAGAGAGGCCTGCCCTGTCACAAGCAGATGTAGCTAACTCCCAGGCCTGCATCCTTCTTTTGTCCACCCCAGCCAGACGAGCTTCCATCACAGTATGCCTTTTGTTGGGATTACAGTGGCAGATCCTGCTGAAATGTCAAGACCTGTTTGACAGGCCTTCTGGGTTTACATATAATATTTGGAGCTCACTTCAGGGGAGGGAAACGGAATGCAAAAACATTTGGTATGTATCCCTGTCTGGTTGTTGAAGGCTCAGCTTTGTTCTACCAGACTACTGTCTCTTAGTTTGTTGGGAGTACAAGGACTCCCTAAAACTGGAGTTTAGTGTTTATGTGGGAGGACACAAGGATTACCATAGTACTCTCCACACATACACACCAGCCCTCAGAGCCCATGTTTAGTGTGGTGAAGACTTCAGCCTTATTAAAAATGCCAAAGTGGGTAGGGTTAGCCACAGTAACTTTTATCACATTGGTTAGGGCGTCCCCATGGGTCATTCCCTTCCACTAACCTGTGCCAGACATAAATAAGGCATCTCCAGACACCCACTCCAGAACACTTTTGCACCTGCGGAAAATCAGAAGAGGACTGAACCTGCTGTCTGAGACCTAAAAAGAGCCTAAAAAATGGATTTTCCCTGGATAAAGAAGGGAACTTCAAGGTTCATAAGATTGAACATCTGTTAAAAGTACCAGGTGGCTGAGCTCAGGTTAATTTATTGATTTTAAGTGTTCACCTAGACAAGGATTGTGGTTATAACCTAATGTGAGTACTTACCCCCTCAACTAATTACCTTATTTCTTACTATGGTGGGATCCAGGATTTGTTTTGCCTTACACCTCAGTGATTTAAGATAAAATCAAAAATTCCTTTCACAATCTGACTTCCAAAATCAACTTATTTTTCAGATTTACTTTTGAATTTTAGTTGCCCATTTTTAGTTTTTTTCCCAAATGTCACTGCTATTCTCTCATTTTGCTCCTGTGATTTTTGAAAGGATGAAAATGGATTTGAGCAGCACTGAGAGCCTCAGCCCTGCAGCTCTGATGAAGTTGTGTAAGGAGAGAGGGCTAAAGCACGCAAAGGGGTCCAAGAAGTTGAAGGACAAGATAGCCCTCAGAACGTAGGAGGAAGTCCGCCTGCTACACTCCATCATACAGGAGCAAAAGTATGATGTAGAAGAGGGTAATTCCTCATCAGTGGCCCCAGTCCCAGAGGACCGTGTGCCCTACAGACCTAGTTCACCTGACATGTATAGAGTAGAGAGCAGTGTGTCTGCCCACAGCTTAACCTCAACAAAGATAACGGACAGACAAGCAGTGAGAGCTCTGAAGTTGTAACGGACAACCCTTGCCCTGGAGGAGAAGAAACTGGCTGTGGAAAAGATGGCACGGAAGGCAAAAAGATTATTCTTCGCCTTGGAGGAGAAGAAGGCTGTGCTTGTCCATAAGAAGCCATCGAGAATAGGACCTGGGAGCCAAGAGGCTTTCTCAGTCCAGTGTGGAGGGTGGCAGCAACTCTGAAGTACCTAGGAGATGTAACATGGTATAAATTTCCTAAAACCTGGTGCCTAGCTTCATGTTGAGGTAAAGCATAGACAAGTGATTTGAGGCCTATGAGGTGACTTTGTGTATGCATAGAGTCCCAGATGGCACATGTCCACTACGGAAAGGGATACCCCATTGGCCCTTGACAAAACCGACAGGGTGGGATATGCCCCCATGAACAAAGCCCCTATTGTGAAATTTGAGTTAACCCCAGAAAAGTATTGCTTGAAGTTCTGTTATAGCCAGAAGCGGTCTCACCACTCACAGGTTGAATTTGTGAATTACTCCCGTAAGGCACTGTATGGTTGGGCGTTACAATTTATTCATGAAGGAGCATATGTACAGTAATTGTATTTCAGAGTTGCAAAAGCACCTTATTGATTCTAAGCTCACTGTCCCCAGGGAGCTTGGAAAGGAAGCAGACCTCTGGACCAGCACCAGTGTGTTAAAAAAGGTACCTGGGAGTGACCTCAACAACAGTGGTTCAGGTCCCCCTCAGCAGAAGGAGAGGAGGTCAAGGGTAAACAGAGAAGTTCCCTAACAGGCCCCTAAAAAGTTTGGAGGGAAAGGATTCCCATAACACACTTCTGAGCATGGGGAAGGAGGGGCAGGTTCTGATCAATGGAAGCTCAGGGCTCCCTTTTCCCCACCTAGGTGTTATGACTGTTACCAGTCAGGGCACAAGCAGTGGAGGGGCTTTGTCTGTACCAGGACACCACCCACAGGTGGGTACTCCAAAGGGGGGCAGATGTGGCCTTGGTGGAGATTTCCTCCAGTAGGGGAGGTTAGAGCATGCCCTACTATCCCTTGGTTGGGAGGTGGGCACAGAAGGTAAGCTAGTGGTCCTTGAGTGTGGGAGTCATTACTTTCATCAGATCACAGTGATTGTGGGACCTGTTACTGCTGCCAGAGATACCTGTGCCAGCCAGACCATGGTGGTGGAAAAGCTGGTTTCCCCGCAGCAGTATCTGCCTGGGCAGGTATGTGGGATAACCCAGCCGCATGGACAGGATGGTTTATGGCCCTATGACCCTGGTATCCCTGGTGTGGGAGGAGCTGGGGAGGTTGGGGGTGAAGTGTCACATAGAAGGTTCATTGCCAGTTCCCAGATGCCCGTTGAATGCATCCTTGGCAATTAACTTCTTCCGTTGAGAGAAGAGCTGGGTGGGTTGGATGTGTCGGTGGTATAACGCCTCCGATTCCTAGAAGTACTGTCTCCAGACAGAGAGTATGGAAATACAGATTGATAGTTAGGATAGGGTGTGGAGGCAATCCATAGTGGGGGGACCAATTGGTCAGGAGCTACTTGCTCTGACTGAAGAGAACCCCAAGACTGGCATTTATAAGTGCACCTTTGACCTAGAGGGGCTGCCTGTGCCGTAACAGAGACAAAAGAAAGACAGGAGACCTGCTACAGACAGACCACCTACATGACATAGACAGAGTGTGTCACCCCAGAGGGGGCTCTGATGCCCCTGAAAACCCTAAACTGTCAGTCATCTGTTCAGTGTCAGGGTATAGACCATGAATTGAGAGAACTATCTCAGGATACCACCCCAGAGATGGCAGAAGTAAGAGTGAAAGGAGGGTGTATATCACCTGAGGGTGTAACCCTCCACTATGAGGAATCTAAGAGGCCAGGGGGACCTCAGGAGCAAGTGGAGGACTCCTTACCAGCCCCTCTGGCTGGAAGTAAGGCCCACCCAAGGCCCCATACTGGAACCTCCACCTGGCAGTGGATGGCCAGATGCCTAGCTCTTGACACTGACAGTTATCAGTATTCACTGTTGGTTATGTGCCTTGTGGACAAGGAAGACCATCAAGGTATTGATTAGAATATCCAAACGTTTGGCTGGGGATGATTGAGTCTGAAATATGCCCTTTCTGCAGGGTCCCATTGGATTTTTTGACCAATTGCTAAACCCTATCTATGTTCGCTGTAGACCTTTGTACACTTTACCCCTGCCAACGAGTGGTAAAGTGCTTGTGCTTCACGTTTCAAAATGATGAAATTACTATACAACTGATTTACATATTTAACTTACCTATAAGTCCCTAGTATATGGTGCCAAGGCCTGTAAGTTAAATGCCACAAATGGAATACAGCATCCATTGTGATATCTACTACAGTGACAATGTAAACATGATTGCAGGTCTACCAGCAGCAGTCTGGCTTTGTAGGCTTTAAATATTAGACCTATCAAAATAACCCCTTTAGACAGACCTAAACTTCCTTTAAAAAACTTATAGGTCATCCCTAAGTAGTTCCTCATTGCCCATTAGGCACTTAAAAGTGGGACCTGTGAAAGTTTAATAATAACGTCCTTCTGGTGAAAAAGTCCTAAAAGCTATTTTCACTGTAGAAGAGTTAACTATTCCATGGGAAAGCAAGTTTAATAAATGTTATCTCTGCCTAGGAAACAGCTACACAGTACATTTTTGCACTTTTTGATAGATTCCTTCAAACACAATTCACTTGTGAGGTTTGAATTTGTAATACATATTGTAGAAAGAGGACTTTTAAAAAGTTACCTTTGCCCTGTCTAAAGTCCTTGGAAGTTAAATCTGCATTTTGTTTCGCCACTTCTGCCAGCCAGTAATTAGCATTTCAATAAGAGTTAATTAGGTAAGAACTGGTCAAATGCCTTGGGTGTGAGGAGGTGTTGTTGTGCCCTTGACAAGATGGGCACACGCACTTGATCGGCCTAAAAGAGGCCTACCCTGTAGCTAACACCCAGGCCTGCACTCTTTTTGTTCCTTTGCCAGATTGACCTCTGTCACAGTGGGCTTCTTGTTGACATCACAGTGTCAGTTCCTACAGGAACGTCAAGAAAACCTGTTTGACAGGCCTGCTGGGCTTACCTATAACATTAGGGACACACTTCAAGGGAGGTTAACAGAATGCCAAAACAATATGTGTATCCACTGTCTGGTTCCTGAAATATCAGCTTTGTCCTACCATACTTCTGTCTCAGAGTTTGTTGGGGGGGTACAGGACTGCCCAAAATTGGATGTTAGTGTTAGGTGTAGGAGGATGCGAAGATTACCATACTACACTCTCCACACCTACCCCAGCCCTCAGAGCCCAAGTTTAGTGTGGCTGAAGACTTTTCCATCTTGAAAATGCCCAACGTGGGTAGGGTAAGCCTGGGAATTCTCCATTAGTTAGGGCATCCCCAGGAGTTATTCCCGCCCACTAGCTTGTGTGAGGAATAAATCACCCACTTCAGAACTCTTCATGACTTGTGAAAGCTCAGAAGAGGACTGAACATGCTCTCTGAGACCTGGGAAGTGCTGAGAAAACTGGACCTGCTTTCCCTCATGTACGTAGGACAAAGGGGTGTACTTCAAGTGTCATTAGACTGACCTCCTGTTAAAGCTACCATGTGGTTGATGCCAGGTTAATTACGTGACTTAGAGGGTTCATCCTGACAAGCATTGTGGTTATTACCTGAGGTGGATACTTACCTACTTCAACTAATAAGGTAATTTCTTACAGGAACATTCTGTAATTCCTATGTTGATGATTGTGAGAGGAGAGAGTAACGGACCAGGATACGCTGAGTTGTGTTTTTTCCTCTATTCTGCATGGCCCCCTTAAGAGTGAGCTGTGCCAAGGGGAGAGGCGTCACGTAGCATTCAACAAGAGTTGGGAATGGTGATGCGTTGACACACTGGTACTGCGTTTAGAAAAAAAACGAAAAAAAACATTGCCTAGTGAATGGTGCGTGCCAAACTACTACTACACAAATATACTCACTTTTTGGCAAAACCGCCAATTGCTGCCAGTGCCAGCCCCATTTTCATCCAAAAATTTGACATAGAGCTCGAACAGCGTTAATCCATGATGATTCCTGAGCCAACAGGATTCATTGTGTCCTAGGTCAGTGCCTGAGCCCATTTCCGAAGAGCTAGGCTTCGGGGAAAAATGGGATGGTCACTGGGCCCTTTATAATACAAGTTAGAAGGCCAGGAAATGGATTGTGCGAGGGAATTGGGGATGCCAGTGCTCTGGACATATCCCCTTATACTGGTATGCTTTCTCCACCTACCGTGGCAATGGAGGAGGGAGCATCTTATTCCATGGTGGTGAAGAGGTCAGCAGAGGTCCTGGATCTCAAGTTGCCTTCAGTGGTAGTCAAGACTAACATCTTGACAGAAGTGCTACAACCGAGAGCTTCCTCTTCTGATCGTTGCTCCCTTTTAATGAAACACCGACTGATGTCCTACTGGGAACCTGGTCTAAGCCCAGCACAGGGCTCCTGTGAACAGGACAACAGCCCCCTGCAACTGCCACGCATCTGGGTTCCAGAGCTTCCTCACCCAACAACCAACCCCTGAGAGCTTGGTGATCCATGCCTCTACATCCCATGGTGCATTCCCTGACGCACCCCTGGACAGGGAATTCAAAAGGCTGGATAGCTTGGGGAAGAAGATGTTTTCTTCCAACAGCCTTGTGTTGCAGTCGGTGAACATCGCATGCTTATTGGGCCACTACTCCCACACTCTGCAGGACACTGTTGCGCAAGTGCTGCCACAGGTCTTGGAGGAGGCATGGGCCATCCTCCCTGAAGCCGTCAAGGACAGGAGAGATGCAGCGAAGTTCACCATTAGGTGTGGTTTGGATATAACCAACTCGCTGGGCAGAGTGGTTTCGACGATGGAGGCGCTTAGATCATCTGTCTCTTCAGGTGATGTCCAGGCTTCCCTCATAGACATGCCCTTTGATGGCAACCATCTCTTCAGGGACAAAGCAGACTCGGCGCTGGAGCACTTTAAGGACTTGTGGACTATGGTATTGTGTCAAACCCAGTCTGCTTATCACCTCTTACATGTTTACGAAAGGTGCTTTCAGCTGTTATCAGCCATACTCCAGCCTCTGCCTCATGCAAGCTTTCCAGACTGTGCGGGGCAAGAACGTAGCTCATACCAACCGTGTGGGTCACGTAGACAGAGGTCTGCCACAATCACCAATCCCTCAGCAGCTACAGCCTCTAAGCCCTCCTAATCCTGCCCTACAGGATCATGGGTGTCCAATTGATGGCAGAATCAGCCATCATCTGTAACACTGGCAGTCCATAAGATCAGAAAGGGAGGTTTTACAGGAACTACTCCCTTCTCTTCGAATCTTCCTCCCTCTTGCCGCCATCTCATGACCGACTGATGGAGGATCATTTGTCCTTGCTCTGTGAGTAAATCAACGGTCTCTTGGCCAAGGGAGCCATAGAGAAGGTTCCAGTGTCAGAAGTAGGCAGTGACTGCTATTGTCGATACTTTCTGATTCCCAAAAATACCAAAGGGCTTTGACCTATCTGACAACCATCAACCTGTTCCTCAAAAAGGAGAAGTTCAAGATGCTCACATCGGCTCAGGTTTTGTCTGGCCTGGACCCAGGAGATTGGATGGTAGCCTTGGACTTGAAGGACACCTATTTCCATATCCCCATCCTGCCTGCCCATTAGAGTTACCTGCAGTTTACAGTAGGCCACAAGCATTTTCAATTCACAGTGCTTCCTTTTGGCTTTACCAATGCCCCTCGGATTTGCACCAAGGTGATAGCGGTGGTGCTCACAGCTCATCTGCATGGATCAGGGGGGGGAAGTCTTCCCCTACCTCTATGACTGGCTGCTGATGGCGGGCTTCCCTCAGGCTGTGGTCTCCCATCTCCAGACTTCGGCAGACCTCCTACATTTGATGGGGTTCACTAGCAACGGGACACCTGACTCCCTCTCTGACGCTCCCTTTTATTGGAACTGTTCTGGATACAGTTTAGTTTCGGGCTAATCCTCCTGAGCATAAATTCCTGGATATTCAGGCTATGATACGATGTTTCAGCCTCTATCTTGGATTTTGGTAAGAATGACTCGGAGACTGCTGGGCCTCATAGCCTCCTGCATCCTGCTTGTGACATGTCAGATGGCATAAGCGGGTTCTGCAGTGAGACCTGAAGTTCCAGTGTGCGCAGCGCCAGGGGAATCTCTACAACATAGTCCAGATCTCAGAGAGAACTGCAAAAGACCTGAAGTGGTGGCTAATAAACCACAATTGGGTCAGAGGCAGAAATATCTCCCTTTCCAAACCAGCTCTCACAGTAGTGACAAATGTGTCACTCCTGGGATTAGGCGGCCATCTGGGAGTGGTGGAGATCAGAGGACTCTGGTCTCTGGCGGAATCCGGACTCCAAATAAACATGCTGCAGCTTCAAGCCATCCAACTGGCATTGAAAGTCTTTCTACCCTCCATCAAAGGAAGGCAGGTACAGGTGTTGATAGACAACACCAATGCCATGTGGTACTGCAACAAACAAGGCGTAATGAGGTCATGGACCCTTTGTCAAGAGGCCTTGCGCCTCTAGAAATGGCTGAAACAGCAGGGCATATCCCTGGTAGTTTAACACCTTGCAGGTTCCCTGAACACCAGGGCAAACAAACTCAGCTGTCAATGCCCAGTGGATTACGAATCGCATCTCTAACCTGAGGTGGTGCAAGGACTCTTTCAGTAGTGTGAAGAGCCTTGGTTCGGTCTGTTTGCCTCTGCCCAGAATGCGCAATGTCAGCAGTTAAGGATGCTGGATTTTCCAAGGTGACTTTTCTCTCTGAGACACTTTTCATCTCGAGTGGAGGTCAGGCTTCCTGTACGCCTTTCCCACATACCACTTCTGCCCATGGTTCTCAAGAAGATCAGGAACGACCGGGCCCAAGTCATCCTTGAGGCTCCGGACTGGGCACGGAGAGTCTGGTATCCCAAGCTTCTCAGCATGAGCATCGATCCTCCGATCAGTCTGCCCCTTTGGGAGGATCTTCTGTCATAGCTGTAGGAGAGGATCCTCCACCCGAACTGGTCAACTCTACACCTTCTTGCGTGGAGTTTGAGCGGCGACAGTTGACAGCTTTCGACCTTCATCCCGAAGTCTGTAATGTTGTTCTGGCAGCCAGGCATCTCTCCACTAAGACTGTGTAGAGCTATCAGTGGAACACATTTGTATTATATTGTACATAAAAGTATTTTGCCCCTCGTTCTGCTTCCCTTTCTGGTGTTCTTCTTTTTATTCTTACCCTTGCCCAGGAGGGCTCAGCTCTGGGCACTCTAATGTGTTACCTTTCTGCTCTGTCTGCCTTTTTGCGGCTGCCTGATCAAACCCTCTTTATTTAAGTTACTTATAGTAAAGAGGTTTCTTAAATGTCTTGTAGATATGTTTCCCTCTACTCATTTCATTATGCCGCAGTGGGACCTTAATGTATTTCTCACTTTTTTAATATGTGCTTCTTTAGAGCATCTTCACAATTGTCCCCTCCTGCCGCTCACCATCAAAACAGCCTTTCTCGTGGCAATAACATCTGCCTGGAGGGTAAGTAAGCTGTAGGCTTTATCACACAAGCCTCCATTCCTGTATGTTTTTCCAGACAAACTGGTGCTTCCCACTAGGACCTTGTTCTTTCAGAAAGTGGTAACACCATTCCATGTGGGCCAATCAGTCACCTTGCCCACTTTCCAAGCTCGTTCACACACTCCAAAAGAAGAGGAGCAACTATGCCGTCTGGACTCAAAAAGAACATTTTCATTCTATCATGACAGCACATGAGACGTCTGAGTGGATGACCAACTTTTCGTAGGGTATGTTGGAACGAAGAAGGGTTGGGTGTTACGGAAACAAACCAACTTTAACTGCTCATTGTACCAGGGCTAAGCTGATGCCACTGTGTTAGCAAGTGGAGTCCCAATCCTGGACATCTGCCAGGCAGCAGTTGCAGGCATCCCTGCACATGTTTACCAAACACTACTGCCTGGACAGACAGGGCCTCAGGGACAGGCACACCACTCATTCGGTTCTGCAGGACGTTTTAGTTTAGAATTTGTCCTCAGTCCACAACCGGGAATGGTATTGCTTTGGCATCAATACAAAGGTAAGGAATCTACGGCTAGATGTCTCTATCTGATGAACAAGTTACTTACCTTTGGTAATGCATTAACTAGTAGAGTCAGGATCTAGCCGGAGATCTTCTATCGACCCATCCATCCCCCCCCCGCTCTGTGCACAACTTTCTAGGGTCAGGTCTGATCCCTTTCAGGGCCCTTTTCCTAGTTTGAACACACCAATGTCCGTGCACTTCATGGCTCCGCACTCCTGTCGTGGAAAGTCTTGAAAAGTAACTGTTGTCAGCGTGCTGAGGTAGCACCTATATAGGTGACACGGATGTCACTTCCGTCACTGACGTTGCCACTCGGAGCCGATCGACACCACCTACCGGTGCACTGGGGTATTGGTCACGCAAAAATCTTCCGGAGCCAGTCTGACGCCTGGGGCAATTCAAAGGTAAGGAATCCACGGCTAGATCCTGTCTCTATCAGATAATGCATTACCGAAGGTAAGTAATTTGTTCTTCCGAGTCACTAATGTCAAATAAATGCTTTCCCGTCCCTGAATACAAAGAAAACCTGCGACACCAAAGCAAGCTGGTAATGCCAGTAAGTATGGCTTTAATGTGCTGTTATCACACAGGCCCACCAGTTGCAGTGCACACACCTTCTACTAACAACCGCACCCTTCTCACCTTACAGTCAGAGAGACACACCACCCACCCTTCTGAGCCTCAGTACCTTGGGACTGAGCTGCTTTTCCCATGGTTGTTTCAGGCTCATACCACTCTCTACTTGCAGCCATTTGCGTTCATCAACATACCGCACAGATGCTCTCTTCCACTGTGGGGTTCAGCTGACCCCCTCCCTCATCTAGTATCCCTCCTCACTTTTCTGTGTTATTGGGTGTAGTGAGTGCAGACAATAATCCAGGTGTTCCAGGGGAACCTCCATTGATAGGGCTACACAAGTAGCCTGAGAAAGAGAACTAATTCTTCTTTGGTTCGCAAGTGATCAGTACCATGTTCCCTCACTTCTTAAAGGCATATACTAGTGACACTGCTGATCCACATTTAGTTTTTATGAGCATTACCCCTTCAAAGTCACCTTATTGCATAACTACTGACCACTTGGGACTTCTTTGAGACCGCCGACATACCTCTGCATCGAGGACCCACCAGGAAATTAAACAAAGGCTTTGCATGAAGGCAGTCTTAAAATGCTCATAACTCTGAACCAGTGGTTGACGTGGGTGGGATCTATTAGGAATGGTGCTACATTCTTTTTTAATTTTACTGAAATAGTGCTACTTTTTTTTTAGACTGTTCTTTAATTTTTAATGTCGACCTTAAGGTGCCTCTTTCTTAAAAGGCAAGTGAGCGGTTGTCCTGTACTATGAAGCCAGGGGAAAGACAGACAGCAAAAGAAGATATAAGCCATCTTGCCAGGGTGCCCTGATACCTGGAAGAAATATATATATGTTCAGATGGTTAATCAGCAAATCTACAGCTGTTTAGTATCCAGGATATGGTTTTAAATGATGAAGTAATTTGAGGGTTCATGGTAACAAAGATTTATTCTTTTGGAGTAGTAATGTAAGGTGGTTACCTCATTGCGTTAATTGATGGAATCTTTTGAGGCTTCATGGTGGCAAAGATTTATTCTTTTGGAGCAGTAATGTAAGGTTATTTCCAGCTGAGTCCTGGAGTACTCCTTTCAATGGAAATTTATAAAACTGGTCTGATTGAGAATTAGTAAAAATATACATTTTGAAGGTTAACACATAAAGACCTGAAAATGGGCAGTGTACCTAAAATGCTCCCTAAGCACCCTCACCGTTAATCACCCATATTATGTTTTGTTTTTGAATAATATTTTATATATCCTTACGTGCACTTCTCTATATACACCTTCCACCCAAAGATGCCTCCCTCACCAGGAAGATATGATACACAAAAGCAAAAACAGAGCTGCACCACATAGGAAATAAAGAGGTGATATGTTACAATAAAGTATATCACAATTTGAGAATAACAAATTCTGGCACGATCCAGTTTTTTTAATTTTTTATTTTTTATTGTTCAGCTTGAAAATTGATCAAAAGCACAGTAGCATAAAACTTAATCATGGCAATCAATTCAAATAGCAGAATATGTACACAATTTACAATAAGTGAGAAAAGAATACAAAAGCACAGAAGAAAAAAAAATGGGTCAGGCAAAACGCAAATGTCCCAATGAAACGAATAACGGAGCACAAAGACAATGTGGCCCGGCCAGTTCCTGCCATTCAGTTATTCAACCATTGTGTAAATGGAGCCCATATTTTCAAACCCTTCTCCCACCTCCTCTTGCCCCCTCTTAGGAACACAGCTGATTCCAGATTATGGAGAGCTAGAATCCTTGCTCTCCAGTTTGCAATAGTGGGGGGAGCCGGGCTGATCCATTCTGACGTTATACACAGCCGTATTAACGACATAGCAATTCATAGTAAAGCAGAAACATGAGTTGATCTACCCAACAAACCATCAGTTTCACAACCAGTTATTACTAATTCAGAAGAAAGAACCACCGGAATCTTAACGCTAATGTTGATAAATGATTGAACATCTTGAAGAAATTAATCCAGTTTAAGACAAGAAAAAAACATGTGTACATCATTAGCTGCTGCTAAACCACATCTTGGGAAGCTATGACCACCACTACCTCCCCATTTAGATATTTTGGCCGGAGTATAGTAAAGATCGAATTGGGCCATATAACTTTGGGAGCGTAGGCTCCCAGAGATTAGCACCGAGTTGGATAGTTCTAATGAGAGAAATATCTATACCGACCTTGCCTAGCTAATTCTCCAATTTAGTGTTCTGGGAAGATAGATCACCAGGAAAACCCAATAATATATTTTGATAAAGCACCCCGATTCATGCCTTTCTCAAAATCAGTTCCATAAGTGTATTTTTAGCGAAAACGGTAGGGATGTTATGCAGAAGTTTATCTAAATAACTACGAACCTGTAGATATTTGAAAAATGGATGCATATCCAAGGCAAACTTATCTTTTAGAAATAAAAAAGAAGCCATATTCCCCTCATGAACTAGATCCCCCAAAACCATAATACCGTGCAACCTCCACCTGATTGTGACCTGATCTTGAAAGATGGAGGGTAATAATCTAGCAGCAGCCAAGGGTGTGCAATAGTTGATGTTAGGAATTACCCATTTCCGACACACCTTCCTCCAAATTGAATGCATTGCTAAAATAACCTTGAACTTGTTTTTTTTGTAATAACTGGGTTCGAGAACCGACAATAATATCCCCTTGGCATCCTCTCCTAAGCCAATCTCAAAAATAGAGGGACTACAAAATGATGGAAGTATTGCTCTCTCACCAAATAGTGGCAAAGCGAGATGTTGAAGTAAGGCTTACCAGTTATAGAGCAACAAATTAGGCACTGACCACCCTCCCCTGTCCAGTGGCAAATGCATCCATTTTGCAGCCCTTCGGGGCTGACGATAGCCCCACAAAAACCTGTTGCAGCATCTTTCTGCACGGGCAAGACTAGACTGAGGAAATTCTAACGGAATGGTCCTAAATATATATAAAAATTGTGGTAATATCAACATTTTTAATACATTCCTTCTACCAAATAAAGAAAGGTGCAGATTGTCCAACCTACGCAAAGTGGAGTTAGCCGTATCTATAATAGGTAGGATGTTCATATCTGATAGCTTTTCTACTGCAGCTGTAATTTTTGCCACTAAATACATTGCGCTTTGAACGACTGGCGCGTCAGAGGGGCCCATAGTAGTGCATTGCTTCGTTGGAGTCCTGGGATTTCTGGACATTGAGTTTATAGCCTGAGAGTTGGCCGTACAGTTCCGCTAAGTTCTTAATAGCTGGGAATGAGGATAACACATCGCTAGTTAAAACAATAATATCATCGGCGTACGCCAGAACTTTAAATTCGAACGCATTGATCTTAACCGAAGATATGTTTGGAGAGAGCTCGATTTTATTTATAAACAGATCTATATAAAGAGCGAATAGCAGGGGCGAACAGGGACACCCCTGCCTAGTGCCCCTACTAATATCAAACGGTCTTGAAAGCAACCCAGATATAGATAAGGTTGCTTGGGGGGCAATATAGAGTGACTGTAAAGCATATATAAAACTTGGACAAAACCCCTTCCAATGTAAGACTTTCCATAAAACCCCCCAGGCAACCCTGTCAAACGCCTTTTCGGCATCTAACAGGATCGCACCGAGGGGAGATCTTGTAACTTGGGCCCAGTCCAGAAGTGCTATAACACAGCGGACATGGTCAGGCGTGTCCCTACCAGGAATAAATCCGTGTTGACGGATAGAAACTAATGGAGATATCACCGATGCTAGTCTTGCGGCCAAAATTTGTGAAAATGTTTTGCTGTCCGTATTAATCAGTGATATGGGACGGAATGAAGCAGGATCCAGCTCCGGCTTATTTTTTTTTTTTTAAACAGAATGATAGTTGTATAGCGCCAGGAGTCTGGTATGATACCAAGCTGAGCATCTCCAAAGGAATAGAGTCCGGTCCGGCCGCCTTGCCCTTAGCCAATGAATTCAATGCTAATTCAACTTCATCCCATCCTATAGGTGCGGCAAGAGCGGCATTCTGATGATCCGGGATTTTTAAGGTATTAAGCTCATGAGCAAAGGCCCCAAATTCATGGTCTATATTAAGATCGTTAACTTTCTCTGTGTGTAAAGAGCGATAAAATTCAGAAAAGGGCATCAAGACCCCTTCGGGAGTATTATGAATATAGCCCTGAGAGTCCTGAATCTTGGTGATGCGATTAGCCAGACCGCGCTGCTGAAGTCGCTTGGCAAGGACCCTGCCAGATTTTTCACCAAACTCGAACATCATCGAGCGATACTGTAGGTATTTGGCGGCAAGATCCTGACCAAAAAACTCGAGCAGGGAGGCTTTGATACTTGCAACGAATAGTTGAGTAGGGGCTACATCGCGGCCATCCTTAATCGCGCTTATAAGCTGGACCTCTGCGAGGCGCAATTCATCGATGCACGCGTTAGTTTGCTTCTGAATTAACCTCTGACGAGAAAATGAAAAACTTTTTGTCTCACCAGGGATTGCAGCCTTAAGTGAGTCACAGACAATATTACTGGAAGCTGAGCCTCTATTGATGTTCAATAATTCGGATACCCAAGGTCTCATATGGTCTAAATATGCTTGTTCTGATAACAGTTTCCTCTCAAAAGTCCAAGGCCTGGGGACTTTTACAATGCGATTTAGGGTACAGTCAATAGTCAACGGATTGTGATCTGATATGATTCTAGGTAGGATCGAAATTGAGGTAGTGTCTGCAACTTGGTCTGACAAAAAAAAATAATCTAAAGGAACCATCTTTTTATGGGGGGCAGAAAAGTATGTGTAACCGCCTAAATTCTTACAGTGATGCAACCAAAGGTCAGCCATCCCGGATGGCTACAAGATCACCCGGAGAGACCGCGTCAACCAAACCGGAGGAGGCATCGCCATCGTCCACAAAAACACCATCCGCATAACGACCAACTCCGACGACACCCTCACCACCGCCGAGCACCTTCACTTCCAGATAATACACACCGACCCCAAGACCGCCCTCAAAGGAACTCTCATCTACAGATCCCCAGGACCAAGCACACAATTCAGCGAAGCCATCGCAGACTTCATCAGCCCGTACGCCCTCACCTCCCCAGACTACATCCTCCTAGGGGACCTCAACTTCCACCTGGAAAACAACAACAACACCACCACCCTGCTGGACAACCTCGCCAACCTAGGGCTCAAGCAACTGGTGAACACCCCCACCCACTACGCCGGACACTCGCTTGACCCAGTCTTCTCCTCCAGCAACCACATCTCCTTCAGCCACTCTACCAGACTACACCGGACAGATCACAGCTGGGTCCACTTCAACTTCAGGAGAACCACGACCAACCACCACCCGCAACAGGTTCCCCGAAGATGCTGGAGCAAGATCACCGCCAACCAGCTCACCACCTCCCTGAGCCAGAACCCTCCCACCAACACGACGGACTACAACGAAACAGCCCGCAACCTCACACAGTGGCTCACCAACTGCGCCAATGCCCTTGCACCACTGAAGAATCCTCCCAGCAGATCCGGCAGCAAGAAAGCCTCGTGGTTCACCGACGAACTAAAAAATTCCAAGAAAACCTGTCGTACCCTCGAGAAAGCCTGGCGCCACGACCAGTTCACAGAAAACATGACAGCCCTCAACAACGCCATCCGCAAACACCACCAGCTGATCCGCACCACCAAAAGGACAACATTCAGAGAACGACTGAACAATAACACTCACAACAGCAAGGAACTCTTCAGCATCGTTAAAGAGCTCTCCAACCCCAGTGCCAGCAACAACGACATCACACCCTCGCAAGACCTCTGCGACTCACTCGCCTCGTTCTTCCACCGCAAGATCGCCGACATACACAACAGCTTCGACGCCCAGACCACTCATGCAACCACCGAACCAGCACCCCCCACCTCCACCCATGGACCTCGGTCAGCACTGAAGACACCACCAGCGTGATGAACACCATCCACTCCGGCTCCCCAGCCGACCCCTGTCCACACCACATCTTTAACAAAGCCAATTCCATCATCGCACCCCAACTCCGGAACGTCATCAACAGCTCCTTCGCATCCGCCACCTTCCCGGAGAGTTGGAAACATGCGGAGCTCAGCGCCCTCCTGAAGAAACCCACCGCGGACCCCACGGACCTCAAGAACTTCCGCCCCATCTGGCTCCTCCCTTTTCCTGCCAAAGTCATCGAGAAGACCGTCAACAAGCAACTATCCGCCTTCCTCGAGACAAACGGCTCCCTCGACCCCTCGCAGTCCGGTTTCAGAGCAAACCACAGCACCGAGACCGCCCTCATCGCAGCTACTGACGACATCAGGTCCCTGCTCGACAACGGGGAAACTGCAGCCCTCATCCTCCTCGACCTTTTGGCCGCATTCGACACAGTCTGCCACCGCACCCTAACAACCCGCCTCCACCATGCCGAGATCCAAGGGAAAGTTCTAGAATGGATCATCTCCTTCCTCTCTGACAGAACTCAGAGAGTACGCCTCCCCTCCCTTCCGCTCAGCAGCCACCAAAATCATCTGCGGCGTTCAAGGCTCTTCACTCAGCCCGACCCTCTTCAACGTCTACATGAGCCCCCTCACAGCCATCGCACGCCAACACAATCTAAACATCATCTCCTACGCTGATGACACCCAGCTGATCCTCTCCCTCACCAACGAGCCCACCACCACCAGAGCCAACCTCCAGGAAGGAATGAAAGACGTCGCGGAATGGATGAAGCTCAGCTGTCTGAAACTGAACTCAGACAAGATGGAAGTCCTCATCCTCGGACCATCCCCCTCCGCCTGGGACAACTCCTGGTGGCCCACCGTGCTGGGCACCGCCCCCAAGCCCACGGACCACGCACGCAAACTGGGCTTCATCCTAGACTCCTCCCTCACGATGACCAAACAAGTCAACGCGGTCTCGTCATCTTGCTTCAACACCCTGCGCATGCTCCGAAAGATCTTCCGGTGGATTCCCACCGAAACCAGAAAGACGGTCACCCAGGCCCTTGTCACCAGCCGACTGGACTACGGGAATGCCCTCTACGCTGGAACCACAGCCAAACTACAGAGAAGACTCCAGCGCATACAGAACTCTTCGGCACGACTCATTCTGGCCACCCCCCGCCACAGCCACATCTCTGCCCATCTGAGAGACCTGCACTGGCTCCCCGTCAGCAGAGGATCACGTTCAGACTCCTCACCCACGCACACAAGGCTCTCCACGACATGGGCCCCAACTACCTCAACAACCTCCTCACATTCTACACACCCACCCGCCAGCTCCGATCCGCCAGCCTCGCCCTTGCCACCGTCCCACGGATCCACAGAACCACCACCAGAGGAAGATCTTTCTCCTACCTGGCGGCCAAGACATGGAACTACCTCACCACCCACCTCCGGCTGACCCAGGACCACCTCTCCTTCAGGAAGCAACTCAAGTCCTGGCTCTTCGAGCAGTAGCAGAACCCCCCCTCCTCCCAGCACCTTGAGACACTGGCGGGTGAGTAGCGCGCTCTATAAATGTGTTTGATTTGATTTGATTCGTAAAATGTTACTGAACCAAAGCTTGCAAAGCCCTAAAGTCTCTAGGTTTCTGACCTACATATTTTTGTCCTCCTATTAAATTGAAATTGGCTGATAGATTAATGTTGAAATCCCCACAAAAACAAATAGGATGAGACCATGAAGCCAATTCTACATTTAAATGATCTAGAACTGCAGGGTCATCCAAATTTGAACTATATACAGTGCAAACAGTCAGAGGTGTGCCGTTAATCAGAAGCTCAGCGATTGCCCATCTCCCCCCGGTATCGTGGCTAGTTCTCAAGCATGATCCTAGCCCCCGTTTTAATAATATTGCCACCCCTCTTATCATAGAGATCTGATGGGAGCAAACTATTAAATCAAACCCAGGAATTTTTAGGTAATCTTGGTTATTCCAGGGCACATGGGTTTCCTGCAAACACAATAGCTCTAACTGAAGTGCCTGGATAACTCGTGAAAATAGGGTTGCTTCTTCCCATTATTCAGGCCACAGACATTCCATGAGGCTATATGTATTCTACCCGACGCCATTAAGACTTTTATAGAAAAACATCACACTTGTAATAATACTCAACATAAATCCACGATAGCCATGATAAAAAATAAATATTTCAAGCTTTTTTGTAGAATGCGCCCATCCCACCCCCCACCCACACCCCCACCCCTTACTACCACCCACCAGCAATCCCCTCACCCCACCACCCCCAAACTAGGCAACAGGACCGAAGTCCAAGTGATGGAGGAGCTGGTATGAGCAGGGACCCCCCCCCCCTCCCCCGGAGTCGCTGCCAACTTAAAGAAACCACTGGGGGACATGCCCAAGGAGATGTAAAGAAGGACACAAAAATGAATGCACACAAAAGAACATCATCCCCTTTAGAGAGCACTGTCCCCACTAACAGCTAAAAAAGAAAGGAAAAAGACTATATCGTTATACAATTACACCTTTCTACAATGAGTCCAAAAATACCTTAGCCTGAATTTCAGACGCAAAAAATCTGGTCTGGCCTTGATGGATAATTTTAAGTTTGGAAGGAAAAATCAAAAAGACCTGTGCCCCTTTAGACTGAAAAGGGGCAATGAGCTGACGGAGCTGCCACCTCCGTTCAACCGTGGCTGGACAAAATCTGGCCTAACAAAAAACTAACAGCCCTTCCCTGTCCTTTGCCTATCAGGCCTGGCTAGGTCCTAAATCCTTTCTCTGGCTAAAAAGTTGTGTAAACAGATTAGAATAGCACGGGGTCTATTATCCGTTTGACCAGAGCGGTGTTTAGGCTTGAAGGGAAAACGGTGGGCGCGTTGAATTTCTAATTGCCAATCCCATTCCTTGACCTCTAGGAATGCCTCGGCGAATAGATCGGCCACGAACCGCCGAGTGTTCGATCCTTCAATGCCTTCGGGACCCCTAAAATTCTTAAGTTATTTCTCTGAGCCCGGTTTTCAATGTCCACGAATTTCCACTGGATATCGTCCCACTGGGATTGAATTGCATCTATAGTAGACTTTTGAGTGACCAAGTCTTCTTCAAGAGTCGAAATCCGGGTTTCTGCTTCAGCAACCCTGGATGCGGTATCTGCACAGGTCTTGATCAGTCTACGAAGAGAATTTTGAACCCTACGACACGCCCCCTGTGCGCGGGCACTTTCCTGTCGGGTCTCCTCACGATGTGCCATTATTGTTTGATATATTATTGCCAAAGTCATTTCACCTGTAGGTGGGCCCGAACTGGAGTCAAGACCATTGACGACTGGATCTTGGAAATTGCCTAGGGCTCCAGACTGAGCAGAGAATGAATAGTCCCAGGCTAGGGAGCCAGTGTTTGAACTAGAGTCTTGGGGTACTTTTCGAACTGTAGAAAGACCCTTCGAGATGCCAGCAGAGTTCAGAGCATCATTTGTGCGCCAGTCACGCATCTCACTGTCATCGTCGTCAGTCCAGTTCTTATCCAGCCCATTGTCATCCATAGACGAGCTTGTGTGTTCAGATAGGGAGAAAAAGTTATCTCCGTCTGTGTCGCCATCAGTACTTAAAGAAACAGAAGGTAAGGGAGCTTGCAATAATTTTGTGTGAGGAAGATGAACTGCCGCTAATTGTGTACTAAGCGCTAGATCTAAGGCGACTACATCTCCCAGCAGCCCACTGGGTTGTGCGCCAAAATCCAGAGAAGATTCCGTGCATGAGACCATCCCCGTGATATTCTCGGCAGGCACCCCACCCTCGAGTTGAGCAGTTGCGCTTCCAAAAGTGCCCCCATCATGTTTTTAGGCAAAACTGCAGGGGGGGATAACAAGGAAATAGTATCTGCCTTACCAGTTGGAGACACTGTACTGGACAAGAGAGGAGCAGCAGGAAGACGGGAAGATTTCTCAACAGCTTGGCTCTGCCGACTTTTGTTGGTAATGCTTGCCGGGGGCTTGAACATTGCAGGCACTGGGACCGGCTTTGTATTCTTTGATGTTTTACCAGCCGTGGTGTCTGACTGGCTCCTTTTAGAGGTCGTTTGGGCTGCCGAAGGCTGAGACGCTGAGGATCCGCTTTTTGCTGCAGCCCGGGGCAGGTTCTTTGGTTGGCCTGGAGTAATGCTGATAGCACTGGAAACAGCGGTGAACAAACAGCGAGCCATCACCCGGTGAACGCCGTAATGCGAGGATCCAATGTGACAGGCTACGACGATAAGTACAAGACCATCGGAGCATCTCCCTTCACAGGTCAAGAAGTAAGGAATATCCGATGAATATACCGTTCAGTCGACCCCGTGCTGTGGATCATAGAGTCAGCAGGTCATTCAGGGGGGAGAGAACGCCGAGACCAGATCACACGGCCAGAGTGCTGGCCGCCATCTTGCTCGCAAGCTCCGATCCAATTGTGTTTCTTCCTTTATTGTTGCATCATGTGATATTCATAAAAACATCAGCCAACGTGTTTCGTCCAGTAAAACCTTGGACACACACTTTAAACAGACTATACAAATAAAACAAACTGCACATTTATATACACTTATATACAACAAAAATGATATGACACATAGCTACAATAAGGAGAATACAGAGACAAACCCAAGGCAACCCATTTTTCGAGAGAAGATAGCAATTCACCCACAATAAGACATAGTCAGGTGTGTGAGATAACAACACTCGAACTGTACTACCCTGACATAGGATATAGTGACATAAGAACAAGGATTTTAAATCAGAAGTCTAGCCATACTAGATAGTGTTGGAGGTGGAGACCATGTTGAGCAAGCAAGAGCAAGACAGAGACCTGTTGTGTTTACCACAGGGGACGGGTAACGTAAGAACAATGCTTCAAAATATGGGAACAGGGACCATATATGATCGGTTCATCAGGAAGATGTTCCAATCCAGGTATCGGTGAAGAAAAAGTTCCATCAAAAAGAACATGCCACCCTAAGTAGTAGAGGCCCTTAGAGATGGATATTACTGTAAGTAAAATAAACAATACCCAAAGAATGTAACGGTTGTACCACAAGTGGAAAAACCTGTTTTGCAAATTAGAGAAAGAGTGCGAAAAGAAGAGCCCAGTGTTTGTGTTAAAAGGCATGGATGCAAGACACGTACCAGAGATAATTTGATGCATCAGTGTCAAAACATCCAATGGTCAAGAAACAATCCTCTAAGGTATTAGCCAAAGAGCGGCACCTATCAAAAAAGGGCACAAGCCACGTCTGGACAAAGTGTATTTAGAGTGGTGCAACAATAAAGGATGAAACACAACTGATTGTGCCAGAATTTGTTATTCTCAAATTGTGATATACTTCATTGTAACATATCACCTCTTTATTTCTTATGTGGTGCAGCTCTGTTTTTGCTTTTGTGTACATTTTGAAGGTGCTTGTTTTATTTTGAACACTAAGGGCCATATTTACTAACATTTTGCGTCATGGTTGCACAACTTTTGTAGCGCATCCATGATGCAAACTGCTAGTAGATATTTACAAAACTATGAAAGGGGCGATTTTTGCTGTCTTGTGTGGCTTCATAGAAAAAATGTAACGAGATACAGCTGCATGCACTACATTGCATTACATTTCTTTCTGGGAGGCGTTTCATGGGTGGAACATGGATGTTCTCATGCATCTGCCCATGGATTTCAAGCAATTCCAAATTTACAAAGGTTTGTAAGAACAATCTTTTTTTCTCTTTCTATTTGTGCTCTAATCTGTTGCGCACATAGAAAAAGGAAAATGCCCTGAGAGATTGTTTTTGTGCAGGAAACTATCCCTTCCTGCACAAAAACAATTCTCCTTACAACACAGGCATTATCCCTCCCTGCACAAAAACAATCCTCCATACAACGCATGCCCCCTTGCATTGACACTAGGCTGCCTGAAGTGCGCCAGCGCAAGGTGAGAGCAGAAATAGAGATTTTCTGCCCTCTCCCTTTCATGCATCGCAACACATTACCTTTGCTTGCTGTCTTGCATTGCGTTAAAGTTTAATAAATATGCTCTTGCAACTTTTTGGCTCATTTTGCGGTAACCTCTTTTATACTTATGTTTAATGGTATTCAGTTCAAACAGATAATATATTACCAACACAACTCTACCAATGGGAATATTTGTTTTTCAGTCGAAACTGGAAAACTCTTGATTTTGATGCACTTTTACTGGTTTGGAACCCTCTGTCTTCAAAAGGTATAGAAGCGGCCTTTACCTCTAAGCCACATTTGGGCCATGCAGGTTCACTTATTATGCCATTGCGGCCATCCACCAGGTCCCCCGACTACTAGGACCTACTTCCATTCCCATTTTGGCAGCATGACTGTCATCATATAACTTCAGCTCACTGTTCACTGCACATTGCAGCATAGTGGCCAGCAGGTTTGCATCTGAACTCTGATCAGTGTATTTGTCCAGGACAAGGAGGACCTCCATGATTCCATCCTCCTTCATTGAAAGTGGGGCAGAAATTTGCTTTCATAAAGCTGCGGTAAGGCATGAAACTTGGCAACATCACCTGTACAAAACCCTGTGGGGCAGAATCCTTTTTTTCAGGAAATCAGCCCAGCAACCAAAGTTGCTGTATGGTGTTACTCTAGAAGGAGGAAGCAGCTTAGAGTCAAATTAATTAAAAATGGTAAGGCTACTGCCTAGCTCATGTGATCCCAAAATTTGGACCAAATTTGCTAAGTATTGGCACAGCAGGGAGAAAAATAGTTGTATATCTACTACGGTATGGCAGTTTCTCTCTTCCCTAGCGCTGGCACATTTTAAGCTGACATGCACCAACCCACAAACTCTTGAAGGGTGTGACAATTATTCATAAGAATAGGATTAGTAGTGGAAGGGTGTCCTTTCAGTACAAACATTGTGGTTTGACATAGTTTAATACTTTTCTCACTTTGTATGTGTAGTGCAGCACACATGCAAAGTTGGAAGTGTGTAGACTTTCAAATGTTGCTCCACTGTTATGCCTGCCTCTTAAGGAGGCAACATTTTTGTGCAAATAGGGATTTGTGTCAAACCCCATGGGTGGTTGCATATACCACCCATCGGTCCACGTCTACCCCACCCGTTGCATCATTGTGCTGGGTAATGTTGGAAAGTAAATCCCAACACAGCACTTTGGCTGTGTGCATAACTTTTGTGAAGCAAACCCAGCATGAAGTGTTAGTAATTTCCCCCTGTTGTTTTTAAAGAAAAACCAGCAAAACCTATGCTAACGTTTCTCAGGTAACCACAAAATGAAACATTGCTGACAGTAGTTTTTGAATGGCCATAAGACTTGTTGACACGTTTTCTTCCCCATAAATGGATGAGTCAACGAGATGAAAAAATACATATACCTAACAGACCTGAATCACCTCAGACGTTCTCCACCCCCGTACAACCAGAGTAGCCTCTATGGCGGAAGTGTATTTGCAGTAACTGTGTTTAGGTCCTGGTTAGTCATTTGCCATAGTACTAAAAAGTGAGGGGCTTGCTTGAGAATTTCCTGTGCAGTTAGTAGGTCAGTGGTAAGGTCAGTGGTAGCCTGCATGACCATATGTGCATTTTCACTCTCTAGCTACTGCGACACAGAATTTACGAGGCACTCGGACAATCAATAGACACATTCAGTGTTTTGTGGTAGGGGTTTCTTAGCAATCATACATGAGTGTTTCTTTTTTCAATTAAAACAGTAATATATTGTCTGAAGAAAGAAATACAGTATGGGGCACATTAAATGTGCCATGTCTGTAGAAACGCCTACTAACCATGTGGAACAAAGCCAGCAGAGCACTAACACACAACACACACATATCCCTCACAGGAGGAAAGGAAGAGGAACCTGCCATGGGGACTGGACACATTTTTGTGTTGAGCCTGCGACAGCACATACACTGCATGAGTCTTGTTTACAATAATAGGCTTGGAGCCATCCCATTGCTTACCATTTTCTGGCTTTAGTGTCACTCTTCTTTGTTGCCTTTTGTTTGGCAAGCGCAGGCCAAGTATCACTTCCTTTCCTTTCTGTGGAGCATAAACCAAGCAGAGACTGTTTCAACCTAATTAGTGCCCATCCGCTGCTCATGCTGTGATTGAGTTACTATTTCTTACCACTTACCCTTGTGCATGGTGCTTCTTTTCCCTCCCACCCATCCTTTCTCTGTGTCGCTGCCCCCATCTGGGTTCCCACCCCCGCACCACCCTCATTTCGCATTTCCCCAATCCCATTATTGCTGCTCCTACCCTCCTCCGCCACAGTTCCCTTGTGTTGCTTCATCACCCTCCTACCTTTTTTTTTACATATTGAATATGCTTATAAAAAAAGGCGCAAAGATGCGATCACGGCTGTCCGCCTCTTGGTGTTTTTTCTTGACTTTAGCCCTCTTGCAGAGCAGCTCATGCTGCTGAGCCATGTTGCACAGCAGCACCAGTTGGTGTGCATCATGTCTCAGAAAAACATTGCCAACACCAATAGATCTTGCATAGGCAACACCTACTGACTTTCACAATGCTTGTTACATTTGGAGAACTGTTTCCCCACAATTTTGAACGTTAAAAGGCCTGTATCCCTGGACGAATTCCACGACCACCACCATAGTCTGGTGAGGGGTGAGCTTACTTGAACTGTCGGTACATCTTATGTGTATTCCCTTTTCAACAGAGCTGAAGTAAGTCTTGGTAAAAGTAGGAGCACCTTCCGTACATTTGCAGATTAAGGAGCCCATTGTGGGTCAAACATAGGGCATGTCAGAGAAAAACACAGAATGGTGGCGCTGCTTTACATGGCCATGAAGGGACTTCCTGTCTCAAGCGACGGCCCAGGGCTTGCTTCAGCGAGAGGGAGAGTATTACCCTGTAGGAAAGAAATGTTTGTTAACTAAGAGCGATGCAAAGGAATGAACAGTCCACAATAATGAACCTTGTGTTGGGGCATGGGTGGGCTCCAGCAGCTGGCTAGCTTTCCTGCATGAGTCCAATTCAAGCTGCCTCTAATCGTCTACGCTGACGGTCGCTATCCTCCATTACATGCATGGTCCCGCCATGGCCGGAGGATAGCGGGTCCGTGGTAGTACTTGCATGCAGGCCTTCCAATCACGTCATGCTATATAGAAATAAAAGTGTCAATTGAAGGGACCCTGAGAGGAAACCATTTCCATGTTATTACCCAAGTGTATGGAGATCCTAATGGGCCCAAGCTTTGGGCAGGACGGCTAAATATGGCCACATAATTAAGCCGGCATCACAGCAAATCACAATTTTTAAGTTTTGCTTGCGGAACAGTTTTTAGCTCTCGGTTTCCAAAAGGCCTCATGTATCTCAAAACAAAAACTCATAGTGGTGTTTGAGCTCGGCCATTGATTACCATTGGTTGGCTTCATTGTCACTGTAATTTGCTTTCTTCTCATTCCATGTGTTTCCTTCCTCTTCTTGTATTTATATTTTCCGCGGAGCATTACATGTTTACTATCTTTTGGATTGTATGACTTGAATTCTTTCACTTCTCACATTCAGGGAAACACTTTTTTTCTTTCAGCACTAAATAAATGCACGTTTTCTACCTCTCTACCTCAAGTGCTTCTCTC
Organism: Lissotriton helveticus; assembly: GCF_964261635.1. NCBI lineage: Eukaryota > Metazoa > Chordata > Amphibia > Caudata > Salamandridae > Lissotriton > Lissotriton helveticus. Next base: position 1,086,214,066 of record NC_136068.1, read on the forward strand.
CCCAAAAACATCTGCCACCTGTGTGCTCCATGTTGCTCCCCTATCCCTCCCCCAAGCTCTACCATTGGCTTCCTCAGCCCTACCTGGCTTTCCTTTTTAAAATGTTTTTATTATCTACCCTCTGTGGGCCCAACGTTAGGTGCTTGTTGTCCCCTTTGCCCCAACCACTCCCCGAAATTCGTAAATTTCTTTACATTTTTTTGTGCTAAAGCTAACAACAACAAGCATTTACAATGCAATGGTTTCGCCTTTTGAAAAGTTTGAGCTATTGGCATTGTAAATGACAACATTTTTATTTATGTGTTAGTTTTGAAAACAGATAAATAAATGGCATTGTCATTTACAGTGCCAATAGCGTAATCTCTCGCAAATGCACACACTTCGGTAGAGAGAATAACACGCAGAGCAGCACAGGCTAATTCAATCAATATCCGCACAGTTTTCACCCATTCCAAGAGGTGTAAACTCATAATAGGAGTGTAAAAGGGCAGAGGCGCTTTAACAGTAATCGCGGCTGGCCGGGGTCTCTGCCCATGCACTCTTGACTCATGATCTGAGCCTTCAGTTTATACCATGGTGGAGAAGGCACGCCTCAAACTCTCGCAGTCTAACCTCCTTCAAAACCCGAAAGCTCCAATGCGTAGAGCTTCAGTAACGTGCCATACACATACTGTTGCTTGTATTCGCACCCTTCTATGCCACCCTAAACAGTTACCCCACTAGCTGGTAACAGCGCTATATAAAGAAATAACTTGGCAGCAGTCCCCTTGTCAGCCGCTCCGTTGGCCCCCACCAATGTCGGCGCCACCTGTGCCCCAGAAGCAACTCTGTACGGTGCTGACGCATCACCAGCCCAACAAACTAAACACTACACCACAATAGAGCCGAAGCCATCTCCACAACACGCACAACAGCAGGGGTGGATGGGCAATGGATAATACGGATGGGTAACTGAGTAGCTGCATGGATTTTAAATAAATCTAGGGGTCGATCGATGAATGTAGAAATTATGGAAAAGGAAAACATAGACAAAAGGAAATCACAATGCAAACAAGCGCGCGTGCGGTCTTTTCACCTTAAGGGATTTTCCTACGCTTTCCTGTTACTTACTATACAGCATTAGACTATTACTCTTTTTTATCACCTTCTTATGCAGTGCCTTAAATTGGCCGGTACCAGTGCTTAAATGGAAAAATAGAAGTGCAGGTACTCTGTACCAGAGTACCTGCTTGTTTCTGAGAAGTGCCGGTACTCTCCAATTAAAAGAATTACGTCACTCTTGAGAAGTGCCGGTACTCTCCCTCTCAAAATAAAAAAGTGCTGATACTCAGTACCAGAAGTACTGGCCCATTTAAAGCACTGTCCGGCATGGAGTACGGGAACTTTTTTGAGAGGGAGAGTACCGGCACTTCTCAAGAGAAATGCAATACCTTTAATTGGAGAGTACCGGCACTTCTCAGAAAAAAACAGGTACTCTAGGGCAGAGTGCCTGCACTTCTATTTCTCCATTTCAAGCACTGTTCTTAATTATGTACGGTTCCGATTTTCTAGTACTGGTCTGCAGTTGTCTGTTGGCAGTGAGTGAGGCCGCCGATACAGAAATAGAATGATGATCAATAGTTGTTCAGTTCTAGACTGGTTGATGTGCAGGTGACCGAGAAACGGAGCATTAGACACGCTGAGAGCTCTGTCTGCCCAGGATATATATCTTCAGATCTCCGCCCATGAATCTCTTCTTAAACACGAGCCGGTCGCCGTTGTGATGAGCGCTCAGTTTTTGTTTGTAACAGGGTAGTTTGTAAATAACCGTTAAAAGCAGAAAATCTGTTGCCTCATCAGAACGAGAGGCCGTGTTTTTTGTGAATTATTTATTGCGCGGATCAAATAAGTGCTTGTTTTTTTGGTGCACCTTGGAGTTGGCTCTTAGTCGGGGCGCTGGGGCTATGGGGGCTGTTTCTCGGGGGCGAGTCCCGGGCACGCGCACGCGCAGTGCTGAGCCGTAGTATGGGCCCCAGCCTTCATTAATGCACTGATCCGGAGCGGGCCATTAAGAGGGAGCGGCGCACAGTCACCTTGGCCCCCAGAGCCCGCCGGGGCGACCAGGCGGCACGAATGGGAGTCGCTAATTACAAGAAACCGTTTATGGCGACGAGGCTGAGGGTGGGGGAGCCTTCCCCGGGAGGGGTTGCGAGGGGTGGGGTTTGAGAGTCACGTAGGCCTGGGGAAGACCCAACGAAGTGATGAGGATATATTGGGGGGAGGCGAGAAGTTAAGGCTGAGGAGAGGAGCCCCAAAAAGTGATGGGGCTGCTGGAGGTGGGGAATTGGGAGCCGGGTCGGAAACGGAAGATGAGCAAATACTTACCAAGATCGAGAAGCAGCCATGGGCATCCTACAGTGACTGCACGAAGCTACTGCCCGGGCGCCATCTTCGGCGAAATGACCAAAAGAAACCAAAAAAAACAACAACAAAAAAACACCACCCAGCGCCGCATGACGTATGAAAAGGGGTGGGATGAGTAAAAATCGCGGGAACGCCCACTGATCTGCTCCGGCAATGACGGACAGATCTGTCTTCCAATGGCTAGCCTCCATTTATGGAGCTAGCCAATGGAAGACAGAGGCGGGAGAAAGCTACATACTTGTAAACAAAAGTTTTCGCCTGCGCGATACTGCTTGCGCAGTAAACGCCAGGAGAAACCTAAAAAGGTGAGACCTACTGGCTTTGCCAATGCTCGGTAGAAAATCTTTCTTCTATATAGTGAAAGCCAAATGCACTGAGTTTAAAATAGCATTATTTCATTTAATGTGGCATAGTGGTTGTCCCTGCAGTAGACGATGGAATTGTATTTTACTGCCTGTGCTTTTTTCCCCATTTATCTCAACAGTAAATAGATCACCCTTTCTGGAATGAGAGCACTTGCAGCGCTATTGGATTCGTAATTTGTATCCTAGGCTATATTATTTGCAAACTTCTTTTTTTAGGTGTATCGACTTTGCATAATATCAATCTTGAGAGACAATGTGTCTTTTCAGTTTCCTGGAATTACTGGTGCAAGCCAGTACGTGATGTTTGGTAATTGGCTGCAGCATGTCTGCGGGTTTCTGTGCAGAAAGGATGTTTTCCAGGAAGGCTGTCAAAGCTGTGAGTTGAATATGATTTTTCTTTATCCTGGTCCGCTTAGTGCTGATACCGTGGAAGAGAATCACATTATTAAAAATAAATGGTATTATTGGTATGCTCAAGAAAGAGCTGCTACACTCCTTAAACAGTACCTGTAAGAATGACATCCCACATTTGTATTGTGCAGGAGCTTGTGCAAGGCAAAGCAGTGGGAACAATCACGATGATCAACTTGTGTGCACAGAAAGGGGCGGATTTACTAAGGACTTGCGCTGTCCTGGCATTTTGCGAGCCGTCGTAAGGCAGCACAAGTCCTTAACTGTGATTTACTAAGCCACGCAAAGACACTTTGTGTAGTGGTAAATACAAAGTAGAGTAGCGCATAGCACTGCCCTATGTTACTTTGCATTGAGTTGGCTTATGGGTGTTCCTATGTATTTTAATTCAAACTCAGATGTACGAAGACTTGTAAACCTGGGCTTGCGCCAACATGGTGCACCTGCCTATCTTTATTTCTCCTTGTTAATTCCTGCCTCCACGTTTGCTTTATTCGGCATCATGCATATAGGGAAGAACATGCCTCTTCGGCTTGTGTTTGTCTGCACAACAACACTCCTGCCTGTAACGCATGAACCCTGGCTCTATTGTGCAAGGGGGTCGGAATTGGCGCTAGGCAGCCTCGCGTGCGCCACCGCAGGGAGAGCACTGAAGGGAACCATCACTTAGCAGATATGGCACTTTTCAGCTTTCTTCCCTTCACATTACGCAGCAGCTTGCCTTGCTGCACTGTGTGGTGTGAATTCTTAATAAATCTGCCCTAAAGATTTTGTACTGAAAGACTCAGCCAGTGCAGCTCGAAATGGCTTTGTATTGAGTAGCGCAAATTCCCTGCCTGTATCCTCTTGGAAGTTAGCACAGGTGCACATTCCACTTCACCTTGACATCTCCTCGGTTTCCCCTCCCTTTTCATGACAAGGCGCTGTGCCTCCTATTATCTGTCCGCCTTTTATCATCCTTTTTTGTAGCTTTTGTGGGTGGTGGAGTGAGGATGAATATCACTGCCTTGTCACCCCTTCTCTTACATTTTACAATCTCCCTACTCATTTGTCATGGCTGTCGGTGCTCCTCGTGGGCTGCGCCCTCTGACTTCTTATGTGCAAAATTGGAAAGGGAAGAAATACTTTCCACATACTTTGGCACATTCCTGCGCTCTTTGTGGCATAATACTTTTTTTGTGGGGAACAACTGCTTTCAAATTGTGAGTGACGAGAGTAAAGTCACAGTTTGAGTCACATGCGCAGATGGTAGTCTCCTAGTCATAATGGCGAAGTAGTAGTGAAACCCATAAAAGGATTCACGGAATTGGGGTGCACTATGCATGCACAGACTTGTACAGGGCACTACTGCATCTCTAGTGGATGTCATGCAACAAGTGAGCCATTCTGTAAACCGATCATGGCCCTACTTATTGGGCTGTGGTAGGGGGACACTAAAGGTACCAGTTTACGTAGCAGTATTTTCACTGATACCATTGATCCAGTCCATGGTACCCATCCTTCCAGAAGCTCTTGTCTAATGGGTGTTTGGAGCCTATACATGTTCACAGTCAAGGCTAAGGGTACTATCACTCTTACCCAAGACCAGGGGACAGGATGGGCCTATCTCTTTCTGAATGATGCACTCAGAGTGCAAAACACCGCCTCTGGGAATAGGACAAGATGCAAGTACTGTAACTTTCGAGAGTCTTTTGGAAAAGTAGACTTCATTTGTTCATTGTTCCATGGTACAAGCGTTAACATGTTCGATCTAGGACCAACAGGGTATATAAGATGGGTTACAGAGATGGTGGCGGGGATATTTGTTTGCTTGTGTTGGATTTAAAGAGTTCATGTTTGTGTTTGGTGCAAGGGTATAAAAGAGCACTCCAGCTGGGATTTTGAAGGTGCTTTGATGGTGACTGGGGAACTATACCTCAGGTGTAGGGTAGAAGGAAGAAAAGGATCAGGTGAAGTTGAGAGGCAGCCATCAAAAGCTGAAGAGGTCATAACAGACTCGGGGGAATATGTACAAGAACTATCGCTAACTAACGCTAGTTAGCGGCAGTTTTCTTTACGCAGCCGATCGGGTGAGTTCGAGGTGGGAGCCCTTGTGTAGCCCGACCTTTTACGTTGTTGTTTCCTTTTAAAACAAACACTTTTTTTTTTAAAATCAAGTTTATTAAGATTTTTAAAGAACAAATCACAAAATACATTGGTAGCAAAAACCAGCACATTATGTGGATAGGATTCAGCTGTAAGAGGGACGATAGGGACCGATAGATATTACAGAAGACAAACACCGCCTTAGTGCACAAGATTAAACCATTTACCCCAAATCTTGCCAAAAAGCTCTGGGCAGCCCCGGGCCTCAAACAGGGGCTCCTCTTGAGTTCCACGCCAATCCACCCCCGTCTCCATTTCCGTATAGTAGGGGGCTTGGCCTGAGACCAAAGTGCCGCTATCCATTTCCGTATAGTAGGGGGCTTGTCCTGAGACCAAAGTGCCGCCCTATCAGGCTTCGCCACCGCCAATGCTGTTCCAAGTAAGTGCTTATCGGCCTGAGAGCCGTCGAGGCCATCAAACACACCAGGATTAGGCGCAGAGGGTCATGGGGAACTGTCCACCCCAGGGTCTGTGTAAATTCCAGTTCTACTCCCGCCCAGAATGACGCAAGGACAGGGCATTGCCAAATCATGTGATAGCAGTCCGCAGGGGCGTGGGTGCATCGCGTCCAGGTCGGGGAGGGCCGCAGACGGGCGCTGCATAGGCGCGCGGGAGTGAGGTATGCTATGTATGCTATGTGTAGGTAGTAGAGTTGCTTGGAAGAGGTCGTCAAGGTCTTGGGGGCCATTAGAGCGTCTCTCCAATCTGCTTCTTCTAGAGGGTCCAGCCATCCCTCCCAGCGGCCACATGACGACTCTAGAGTAGCGGGCCATTGTTCACAAGGGAGTAATAGATCCGCGACACCCCCCCTACCCAAGTTACCCATCATCACTTGGGCCTTGAGGGGACTGAATTCAGGGAAGGAGGTGGGAGATGGAATATGCACTCGAAGGGCATGCCTCAGCTGTAGATATTTATCAAATTTAGGAAGAATGGAGGCGAAAGCGCTGCTGTAAATCCGCAAAGGTTCTGATGTGGTCCCCAACCCAGACGTCCCCAAAAAGCGAGATCCCAATGTGGTCCCACTGACGGAAGTCCCGGAGAGACCAAGCCTCCCACAGCCAAACCCCACACCACAGGGGCGTCTCCCTGCCCATTCCATTGCGTGTAGCGCAGAGCTGAGCGCCTGGCAAAGAGGACCATTCGGGTGATGGGGGAGGACCCGCGGAATGGGAGACCCATACAAGTAGGCTTGGAGCTGCGGGAATTCCAGTGATCAGAGCTCCACCTGGTACGCCGGGTTAGACCAGCTGCCCGCGAACCAGTTATGAATTACGATGAGTCTCGTGACAATATAGTAAAGGTGAAGGTTGGTTACCCCTATGCCCCCGTCATAGGGAGGAATGTGGCAGTGCGCCAAGGAAGTTCACGGTCTTCCGCCCCCCCCCCCCTAAAAATCGAGTGAGGATACTTTCAAACTCACAAAACCAGCTCCCCGGGAGATGGAAGGTAATATTCTACAGAAAATATAAAAAACGAGGGAGAACCATCATTTTAAAAAGGGCACTTCTGCCAAGAGGGTTAAGAGGAAGGGATTGCCACCTCTTGTGGTCCGCCTTGGCCTTGGTAACCAGGGGTGTAATATTCAGGGCCCACTCGAGCTCCTGATGCAAGGCAAACCAAACCCCCAGATATTTGAAGGACTGTCTACGCAGGGCAATGGTCATTTTTCAGTCAAAGCAGGCACGGGATGGCAAAGATTTTCACCTCGGTGTTGATGAGAGAAATGGGGCGGTAATCCGCACATGCAATGGAGGGTGGCTGTGTCTTTGGGAGTACCACAATGGTGGCCACATCAGTCTCTGGGGGAAGGACCCTGTGTCCACCACATGTTTAAACAAGTCCATTAATTGTGGGACCAACAGGTCACGATAGGCCGCGTAGTATTCTTGGGGGTAGCTGTCCGGGCCCGGCGTCTTACCGGAGTGCAGGAGCGAAATGGCCCAGTTATCTCTTCTGTGGTGAGGGGGAGATCCAAAGTCTACGAGACCGTCTGAGGGAGGCAGGGCAATTGTGTCCCTGATTCCGACAGCAAAGCTGCCAGGGAGGTCTCTGGAGGTCGGGCCGCATAGAGGTTAGCGTGATAGCCCGCAAATGCTTGGGCGATAGCTTGCAAGGTGAAGTGATGAACGTCGGGCACATTTTGGACCTCGGGGATAATGCGGTTGGATTTAGGGTACGAGACCAGGTTATGAAGCAATTTGCCATTTTTGTCACCCCAGCCGTATACGCGCGCCACGGAGCGCCATAGCATTTTGGCAGATTCCAGCGAGATCTGACAGATCTCTTCAAGGAGCAGTGCAAGCTGTCGGACAGAATCAGCGTCTTCAGTGTAAGCCTGGGCCGCCTCCAACTGCCCAGCGTTGGCCTCCAGCTGTACAAGGTGGGCGGCTTGTGCCTTGCGCTTCACATGGACCAGGCCTGTAGCCGCCCCTCGTATAACACCTTCGGTGTTCATGACGAGCTCAGCTCGTCATGGCCCGTGGAACGCTCAGGTGCGGGGAGAATTCCCCTGCTGTGCTGAGCGTTCCACGGGAGCCAATGCACCTGTGACGAGCTCCCCCCCAGCACAGCGGGGGAATAACCCCCACAGCGAAGGGGATAGTGGCCTTGCTGGTCTCCCACAAGGTACCCGGCGAGGAGACGGATCCTGTGTTAATCAAGAAATATTGCCGCAGTTCCTGCTTGAAAGATTCAACGAATTCTGCATCTTGCAGAAACCAAACGTTCAGCCGCCAAGTTGTACGAACGCCATCAGGGGAATTCCTGAGGCGCCGAGAGACAAGAGAGTGGTCTGAGATGCCACAGGGTAGGGTAGTAGCCCCGGACATCAATTGAGAGTCGGGGGCTGGCAACAAGAGCAGGTCGATTTGAGAGTGAGTATGGTGGGCCGCCGAAGTGTGATTATATTGTTCCCGACGTGGATTCCATACCCTCCACGCATAGCAGAGACCCAGGGTGGGGGACAAATCAGAGAGGCGCTTAGTAGAGGCAAAGCGGGATGCCAAAGGGAGCACCTATCACGTCGCGAGAAGGTTGCATAATGGCATTGAAGTCCCCTCTGATGACTGACAGACCGTGAGGAAAGGTGGAGATTACAAGTGTGAGACGTCGAAGGGCTGAGGGCACTGTGGCGGGGGGATGTACGTACACAAGAGATTAAAAGGGTGCCCCTCGATCTTGCCAGTCAAGGCCACATATCGGCCTTGTGTGTCAGTCTCGGCCTGTGCCAGAGTAAAAGGGAGACCCTTACGAAGCAATATGGCCACTCCCCCGGGAACCCGTTGTGAAGCTAGAGTGCCAGACCCTGGGGAACCCATATCGGGCAAGGAAGGTGCAATGGGAGCCTAGAAGGTATGTTTCCTGAAGGAAAAGGGTATCAAGTGCATGGCGTTGGGGGTTGTGAAGAACAGCAGTTCGTTTTATGCGGTCTAGTAGGCCATTGACGTTCCAGGACATAACGTGGAGGGGTCTATGCAAGGTGGACACCATCTGGGCAGGCTGCGTGTGTAAGGAGCAGCGTAAGCGGACCCGGGTCCCAGGGGAGATGATGCCCACAGCCAGGGTCTGGGGGCAAAGTTTGTGCGGTCTGTGAGGTCTCAAGTCATCATCGGTGGCATGTGCATATAGATGGCTACCAAGGAAAACAAAAAACAGCGGCCCGTAGGTGGCCAAAGACAATAAACAATTGGGAGACAACGGTCTACCCACCCTCCCTCGGCCCCCAACACCCCCCACCCTACACTTCCAAAAATTAAGCATCTGTCGCCCTAAAAAGGAACCACCCTAAAACATCTACACAAATGAGTCTGAGTGCTAAGCTAAAATGGTTAGCAGGACATGAACGTGGCAGAGATGGACCTCTCCATGTAATCGGATATGATACTCGCTAACAGCTGCAAGCATAGTTGAAACATTTATGCAACAGGGATAAACAGTGAAGACTGGAGCTAAGGTAAGAAACAATGGGCAGAACATGGTCATGGTGAAGATGGACCGCTCCTACTGCATGAATATGTTAACGACCTCATCTGCAGGAGTAATTTGGGAAACAGAGTATGGACCCCATGCCTTTGGGCCCTGAGTTTAAACTCCCTTGTCGTCCCCAGTCCCACGAAGTACGGGGCTCCTTGACAAGTCAGAGTCAGTATGGTAGGGCGCAGCATCTCAGAGGGGTCCGGAAAGTGGCTCAAGTCAATCAGGGAGTCAGTCGAGCTAGAAGGTGCGGACCTCTGAGATACAGTCTGGGGAAGGGGCCGAAGGGACACTGCATCCGGTGATCGAGAAGCATCGTCACGATGGTCACCCTTCTTGCGGGACCTATTACGGCGACTCTGGGGTTTAGGCAAGGCTGGCCGGGGCTGCGCAGGGTCCCGCCGGGCCGGCGAGGAGGCCACTCGGTTCTGGAAGGGACGTTCCTCCATGAGCCAGGTCCAGGCCACCTGGGGGCTATCAAATAAGAGGGCCTTATCTTGAAAAACGACTCTTAGCCGGGCCGGAAAGAGGAGACCATAGTGAAGACCCAGGTTACAGAGCTTCTGCTTAACATCATCATATGTTCGACATTGGGCCTGAACCTCCCTGGTGTAGTCTGGGAAGACCATGATCCTGTTGTTCTGGAACGCCAGGGGACCCTGCGCCCTAGCTGCCATGAGGATGGCATCCCTGTCCCGGAAGTTAAAGACCCTCAGGATAATGGGCCAGGCGGGGGCCCCAGGCGGAGGTCAGGGAATGATGGGCACCCTCAACTGCGAACCAAGGGGAGAGGGACTCTTTGGCATCCAGGATCGCACCCAAGTCTCCACAAATGTGTCTGCATGGCCTTGTTCAATCCCTTCGGGAAAACCTAGGAGGCGTAAGGTTTTTCTCCTTGACCTGTTTTCGGCGTCCTCTGCCCGACGGTGGAGCTCTGAGGTCTGGGCCTGAAGACGAGCCACTTGGGTCTTAAGTTGGCTTATGTCATCTTCAAAACAACAATGGGAGAGGTAGGGAGAGTCAAGGAGGCTTCTCTCAGTCCCCGGTTCAATGTAGATAAACAAAAAGAGAGAAGCCAAATCAGTCTCAGAATTGCCACTTAATTGGAGCGAGATAGATAAGGATCACACACTCACTTTGGGTGAATAGAAAAGCCCTCACACACCGACCTAGTCAGTGTCATGCTTCATCATCGAGCCCCACCAAAGAGGCAGAGTGCCTCTTTGGTGTGCTACAACGCCAGAAAGACTGCGGAGCTGGTTGTGTGAAGAAGGGCGTGTTGTGAGGGTGAATTAAGTTAAAAGTGTCTAAACGAGTATCAAAAATAAAAAAAATTAATAAATGATCCCTAAGACACGAATTAACAAGTATTATGTGTCTGAATTTAGTTGCCAAGGTTTAGGAATGGTAAAATTCAGAGAAATACAATAAATCAGTCAGTCAACATGTTTCTGCCATTTTGGAGGCTTAAATTTACCAAGGCATTCCTCAGGACTATACCCCGGCGGTATGGACTCTAATAGTCCACCCTAACCAAGGGACGTGAAAGTGAAAAAAAGGGGTGAAAAAAGTGCATAAAAATGGGAGAGCGAAGGCTCGATCCCAAAAAAACTCCAAATTCAGGAGTATTTCTGCACCTGTGAAGTGAAAGTACACATACAAACACAAACACAAACAGACAACAATTAATAAATGCCATTGCGTTTGGTTGTCGTGCTCCTTATGGTGTGGCAAAATTCGTGTGCCCAAAGTAACACTAGGTTTAACACCATCCACATAACCCTAAAGGGATGATATCGGTAACTCTGGGAAGTGGGGTGATAAGGGTGTCTTAAAAACACAATTGTCTGGGAAGAAATGGTTAAAAAACACACTCTATGTACTCCTTCTGAAGGGATCAATGGACCAAAAGGTCTGTGACCCCCTAGGTTGGTAATATCACACATAAATCTCACTTTAAAATTTGGCGCTACTTGCACCATGGGTCTCGGGAGGGGGGTTGGAGCGTGCCTGGCACATCCTGAAAATGAAAAGAGGTATTAGCCATTAGGTCCCGATTTTCGGGCGGTACTTAGCTTCGTTTTTTAGCAGATCGGCATTGTATACGATCCAGGGACACTCACGCCCTTGACGCTCACAGCCCGCTAGACACCTAGGATCTCCCTCGGAACCGGTCCCCGACGATGGAGAGCGGGGCCGGTAACTGAGTATAAGAGCAGGCGAGCTGCGAGTCGCGTTCTTCCTGGTGGGCGTGTCCGGCCAGGACGAGGCTTGGAACGCGCCCGCCCTTCGCCGCAGAGGAGGCTTGACACGCACCGGCCCAGAATGGGAGGGACGTGGTTTACACGAAGCCGGAATAGAACAGTATTCAATAGAGTCAGAGGCTCTCAATAATGCATATATAAAAAACCGAGTTGTGCATGATTTTGCCAGCGTTATGAGAGCAAAAAAAACGGGCGTCTAATGAAATTAGTAGATAGCGCCCTAACTGTACACTCAGGTTATAATAATAGTGTACTAAAATATCAGAGATCTGAGATTGTGGGAAAACAAATGCTCTGTAAAGTGCAGGCACGTGGCACAGATTCTTATTACAGGTATGTGCTGAGGCAAAAAGTAAAGGGCACAACAAAGGCATTTACTCAAAGTGGACCTAATCAAAATACAGAGCGGTGAATCATATTGTCATATAGGTGCTCAGGCATCTATCTCAAGATAATACAGTGTTCCATGGAATATCATCATTAAGGCCGTTGGTATTAGTGCCCAGACGGTACACCCAGCGTTGCTCTTTTTCAAAGAGTCTGCTTGTGATATTGGTGGTCCCTTGGAGTGCTTCAATTACAGTCCACCTCATATCATTGGGTGTGTGATTTCTGTCCAGAAAATGGCGGCTCAGCTTAGGGGTTACTTTTTTACACCTTATGTTACTCCGGTGTTCGCATATGCGCTGTTTAACCCTGCGTGTGGTCATGCCAACATAGCGAAGCTGGCACGGGCAGGTAATCAGGTACACTACATTCGTTGTATTACAGTTAGTATGTTCTCTCTGTACCCAGATCTTCCCTGGTTCCAATGATAAAGTTTTGGTTGCTTCTGTCAAGTGGCAGACAGCGCAGTCAGAACATGGGTAGTGCCCAATAGTTTTTGGTAGACCCCACGCTGCGGTTATTGATGGCACATTGTTGGTAAGTTTCTCTTTCGGCCGAGTATGGACTAAAGCATCTTTCAAGCTTTGACCTTTTTTGAAAGAAAAAAGTGGTTTCTCCCAGTTTTCTTTACAGGATGTGATAATATTCCAATGTTTGTTAATTGTCTTTTTCATTACATTGGACAGACTATTGTATGTTGTCACACAAGTCAGTGGGATTGAATCCGGGTTATTTTCCTTCTCTTCCAAGAGTGCCTCTCTTGGTTGGTTTCTCGCTCTTTTCAGACCCTTGCTCAGGATTGGTGCTGGGTACCCCCTGTCTCTGTTTCTCTGTAAGACAGATGGACTGTTCCTTGAAATCAGATCTTCAGTCATGGAGATACGCGACTCCGGTTCTTTGATGCATGCCGTGGCATTGCACAGGTCCTGGCGAATGAGGGCCATATCCACCCTCTCCTCGCCAATCTTATTTTCAACAGCGGCCTGCAATGTGCCTATCGCCTGAAGGATAGTGGAGAGATCACTCCCATCGGGAGCAGGCGTGTTAGAGGCTCTGCCACCAGGGTCTTGATCCGTCATGGTGTATTGATCTATTTTGGTTTGGGTGTGAGGGTTAGGGAGCTGCGAGGCGCGAGGCTTGCTCATCGCCAACAGGTGTGGAATCCAAAACTAACTAATTTTACCTCCAACTTCTGGCTATATTTGATTGTATATTTTAACTGTATTAGACGTGCTTTAGGGTGTTTTTAAATATACTTTTAAGTGACAGGTTGAGCCAATATGCTCAAATATACCGTCTCAACTCGGTTTTTAGGTATATTTGAGGTCCCCACTATTAAAGGTGATATACCGGGGAACTTCAAAGTATTGGTAATGTATTTGGATCCTGCTTTTGTCCAGTAGTTTCTATCTAAGAACTCCTTCCTGTTAAGATCCGTCAGGAGGTCGCGTCCGCCCTGGTGGCACTGTTCTGCCGGGGTGGGGAGAGGTTGCTGATGATGAAGCATAATACACATATATATGTGTGAGGATCCTTTTCATAAGAATGATCTTCCCTTGGGCTTTGGCAGGAATTCTGGGAAGTCCAGATGTTTACTTTGACCTGTATTCCCTAATTGGGAGACAGTCTACTGTCCTTCTCTGGGAGCTAAAGTGCACTTTTTGTGTTGAGGTGTGGAACAGCCTTGGAAGCCTGTTGTCCATAAACGAAACATGACTTCACAGTAGGCCATGGTCTCAAATGGCTTATGCTTAAGGCATGACAAAAATCCAACCTTGGATTCCACCGTGCTGCACTCCTCAGGGGACAGGAGTTGAATGTGGCTAGTAACAAGATGGTATTTTATGGACACGTGGAGACTGAGAAAGATTCCCTCAGGTGGTTTCTTTCAACATCAATCTATGCCAGATAAGAATTACAGATTTCAGTTTCCACCCTGGCTCAGTCAAATACCTTGCAAAGTAGATGCCATTCACTGACAAGTGACAGAGTGGCTGCTGCTAGCTAAGGACCACTGGCAAAATAATATCCAATAGCTCCTTTACACGGTATCGATCGCGGGGAAACTTTTGCCCTCATCCTTTTGGATTTGAGTGCGGCGTTCGATACCGTGTCTCATTCCATCTTATTGAACTCTCTCCTGTCCCTGGAAGTAGATGGTCCTGCATTGGCCTGGATTGCCTCCTTTCTAAGTGATTTCAAAAAGGGGGTGGTGATGGACAGATACTCTGTCCATCACCACCCCCCTTTTTGAATCGTTTTAGCCACCACAAGTGTGGAAGGGTATGCTCAGATGTGAGTCCCTTGCTCACTGCACCATCAGGATTCAAGCAAGCCGGGCCGAAGACGGCTGCAATGCCAGAAACCGGTCCCCGGAAGCTTGTTTCCTTTCCAGTAAAGAATTGGCTTGGTAGTTTGGTCTGCCCTGTTCCCATGATGCACTGGGCCAGGGCCAGACTAATTTGCATGTAGCCAGGTTCTGAACTGGGATGGTGCAGTGAGCTAAAAAACGGTGATGGATCAAGCCCTGATCTTTTGACTGGGTAGGAGTGTTCTGCTTAATTCAGATACTCTGTCCATCACCACCCCCCTTTTTGAATCGTTTTAGCCACCACAAGTGTGGAAGGGTATGCTCAGATGTGAGTCCCTTGCTCACTGCACCATCAGGATTCAAGCAAGCCGGGCCGAAGACGGCTGCAATGCCAGAAACCGGTCCCCGGAAGCTTGTTTCCTTTCCAGTAAAGAATTGGCTTGGTAGTTTGGTCTGCCCTCTTCCCATGATGCACTGGGCCAGGGCCAGACTAATTTGCATGTAGCCAGGTTCTGAACTGGGATGGTGCAGTGAGCTAAAAAACGGTGATGGATCAAGCCCTGATCTTTTGACTGGGTAGGAGTGTTCTGCTTAATTCAGATACTCGGTCCATCACCACCCCCCTTTTTGAATCCTTTCTAAGTGAGCGCACTTTCCAGGTCTTCTCCACGAAAGCCGCATCTGATATTCGTCCTTCGGCGTATGGCGTCCCTCAGGGGTCCATTCTCAGCCCGTTATTATTTAATATTTACATCAAACCTCTAGCTTCCATCGTAGAGGATGCTGGGCTGACTATTTTTTCATACGCCGATGACACACAAGTTGTTTTCTCCCTCTCCAGCACTGAAGGCAACAGTGTATCTAATCTGAAAATTGGATTGTCACGCGTGGCTGAGTGGATGCAGAGGCATCTCCTCAAGCTAAACGGTGACAAGACGGAGATTGTCATCTTGGGGAAACACAAAGAGCTCTGGGGCCCGCAACACTGGCCTGGTGCCATGGGTCCCCTTCCTCAACCGGTCCCCGTGGTTCGCAACCTCGGATTCCTCATAGATGACAAGCTCTCTATGAGGCAACAGGCTACCAAGGTGGCTGCCATCTGTTTTTCCACCTTGAGATGGCTCCAGAAAATTATTTGGATGTTGCCATATGTCACTAGGAGAACCGTCGTCCAGGCGCTTGTAACATCTCGTCTGGACTATGGCAATGTCCTCTACCTTGGCGCCGATGCTGCGACCATAAATAAATTGCAGGTAGTGCAGAATTCATCGGCTCAACTTCTATGTAACATCCCTAGGAGATCTTCGGCCACCCAGGCTCTCCGCGCTTTACATTGGCTCAAGGTCCCGAGCCGCATTAAGTTCAAAGCCCTATGCTACCTTTTTAAAATCAAGCAGGGCTCAGCCCCTCTGTATCTTCAGAACCTTGTCCAACCTTACAGGCCTAGCCGTACATTAAGATCTTCGGCTAACTGTGACTTTGTCATTCCAAGATTCAAACTTGTGAAGATGGGGGGAAGATCTTTTTCCCACCTAGGTCCCAAATCTTGGAATGCGCTACCCACTGCCCTGAAATCTGAGACTAATTTGCTTTGTTTCCGGAAAAAATTAGAAACTTTACTTTTCCAATAGATTTCCGGCCGTTTTTAGCTGTCAATAATGCTGTTGTAAATGTCCATTTTCTTCTTTAGTCTATCCCTTGCGCCGGGAAACCACTACGGGTAGCTGTTGCGCATTACAAGTTTTAAATAAATAAATAAATAAATAAAATAAATAAATCCCCTAAAAGGATTACTAGCATCTGATAATACATCCAAATTCTCTGTGGATTGATTCTTGATTCCTGAAGGACACTCAGAACTACAGGAGGCATAGCAAAGGCATGGATGAACTTCCCTCACCAAATGATCTTCCCTTCCTCTGAATTCCTGCCAACCTTTCCTTTTTTCTATATATAAAACCACCATTTTATACTCCTATCTGCTCCCCGGGTCTCATTTCCAGCCTCCTATCTTGAGCCCCTCATCTTCTCAGACACAGTCTCCTTTTTGTCTCTGCCTGGCTTGATCGCCAGAATTTCATTTTCTCTCTTCCCTCTCCACTGATCTCACCCTCTTCCATCGTGATACACCTTCTGTTGATGTTTCCACTCGTGCCATCCGCTCAACCCTCCATTGTGTGATTCTATACCCTCTCACCACCCATATGTCGGCTCAGGATGCTTTGTCTATCCTTGATTCTTACCACTTGCCTCTTTCACACCTTTTGTAAACCTCCACAGCCTTGGTTTACACCTGGCTTCTCTGCCCGTAACATTCTCCGATCTGCAGAGCACAGCTTGAAAAAATCCCGTCTCCATGGTGATCTTGCATCCCTTTCCCTTTGCTACTCCTCCCATGACTCTGCTCTTCTGCATGATAAACAGCTCTACTTAACCCCCTCCCCCCTCGCTTTCCCCTACCCTCTCCTCCTCTTCTCACTTTTTAATCAACGTCTCTCCCATTGCTGTGGTGAACCAGCTTCTCCTTTTAACGAGCCTGCTTCCGAATTAGCTACATTCTTTATATTTAAAATTGTCAATCTTCGCTCCTCCTCTCTCCCCTGCGACTTTCCCTGTCTCAACTCCTGCTCTTCAGCCTCCCAAGCAGACATATTCTATACAAAGCTAATCTCAGGGTCGCATCTGGAACCCGCCTCTCTCACCTCTTACCTTTTCTATCTTTCCTCTTCTTCATTCTTTTGTTTAACCTTTCTTCTTCTACTGGTATCGTTCCTTGTACATTTAAACATGACACAATACTTTCAATTCATAAATAAATGATTTCGGCTCATCTTCCTCAAACTATCAACTTACCATTCGTCATCCATTTCTTTCCAATCTTCCTCCGCATTTGGTCTAGACCCAGCTCTTCGCCTATCTGGATTTATAACTCTTTTCTCTCATTACCTTTATTCTGAATTTGTGTTACTCATTCACCCAAAACGGTCCTGCGTTCAGTCTTTCATCTCTGCCGAGCAGAGCAATCGCCCCTTTCTACCCACCTGCTGTTATCCAGCACTCTATCTGGATCTCTCCTCACCTGGCATCTCCAGGTGTGATCTTCAGAGGTCCTCTTCTTAGTTTACTGATTACACTTATGTCGTCTTGTGCTGATCAGAGCTCAGTCCCTCCCTCTCCCGCGGTACTACTTTAGGCCTCCTACTTGTATCTGTCTACACCACTCTCCTGCCCTCCCTGGTCTCTCGCTTTTGTTCTTCCTGCCATTTTTACACAGAGGACTCTCAAATCTTTCTTTCCTTCCCCTCCTGTGGCCCCTCTATCAGCATCGCTTTCTTGAAATGCCTATCCTCCGGGCCATCATTGATGCATTTTCAATCCCTTCATCCTTCTAACTAGAGTTATTTTTCTTTCCTGCACCCTCTCCTTAGGCCTGTCATCCTACTCCCTTCAAAATGTGACCCTTCTTTAGCGGCAACTCCCTCCCTCTATCCTCAATGGCCTGCAATTTCAATGTTGTCGGTGATTCCTCGTTCCTTCTTTTGGTACACCTCCTCTACGGTCGGTCTCTTCCTTCCACGGTCAACCCAAAAACTTTTGAAAAGCCTGCCCTTTATTAACTTCAAAGTTACTAAAACACGTCTTTCTAGTCTGAGATTCTCTTGCCTTAGCAACTAATCTTCTCTCCTAGCGTATGCAGCCTTGGTATTAGACACACCAGTATTTGCAGGGACCGCAAGGTTTGGAGCAAAATTTATAGGCATCAGCACTTATTCTTTTATAAATTAAACACTACTGCAATGAGGTCCCTAACCAAAATTGGAGTTACAGTTACTGAGATTTAGGGCAAAGGTTGTGGAAGGTAAAGCTAAACTACTGGTTCAGTGTCAGTCCACCGTTGAATTGAGAACAAAAGGGATTCCCAGACCAGACCATGCTTGGTCTGAGGGTCCTATGACTGGTCCCTGTGTTCCATTGAAGGAGTCTTAGCCCGGCTCGAGAACTAGGACTGCGTTAGATGTCTTAAGAGGTATAGGCAAAGAATATTTGCGGTTCTGAAAGCTATAAACTCTGTATTGTGAATGACCGATATTCTCAAATAGCAACAGATCTTGCCCAGGCTGATGTTCATGATGATTTCTAAGAACTAAATACTCTTATGAGGAGTAATGGCTGATTTGGATGTTTTCAGCAAATCCCAAATAGAAAAAAAGACCAGAGACTAGAGTCGGGCTCCAAGACGCCAACATAAGGCTCTTAAACTGCAATAATCCACACAGCCCATCACCAGGGCCAACAGTGCACAATCATAAACAGAGGCCACCACTAAGATACAACAGTTTGGTGACCACACATAGAATGTAATTTGTACTAGAGAGCAGAATATAGTACAGGAAGCACTGCCCTTCTATGGCAAACCATCAGTGCTTCATATGATCTGTTCACACCGGCACATAGACATATATGGTTTCAGTTCCACTGTATACAGCCAGTTCTTATGCTGTATTGCTGCAAAACATCAGATTTTGTCAACACCTTGAACTTAAGCAGATGAAAGATTTGGTTGATAAAGAGCAGGTCCAGGATTAGGCAAACTCTCTGCCCGTCCCATGCCTCTATTTCTTGATCGCTGATTTCTGATCTGTTCTGACTTGTGAGCACGAGGAGAGCGTACCACAGTTTGGACACGAGGTATGTGAAATAGCTTCCATCACTTCTTGCTGTCTTGACCCATGAGACCAGAAGTCTTGCAGATCGCAGAGTTCATTTTGGCATGTAGGGAGTTACCAGATGTTGGATAAATTGAGGGGTCTTTCTTGTTCACGGCTCAGTGGACCAAGCAGAGGGGTTTGAACTGTATTCTCTTCTAGACTGGCAGCCAGTGCAATGCTGCCAATGCAGGGGCTGCTGACGTAGTGCTTGGGGATTTAAAAAGGGTGCGTGCTGCAGAGTTCTGGAGTACCTGCAGTTGGTCTGTCACATATTTTGGGCTACCCAGGTAGAGGGAATTACAGTAATCCAGGCGTGAATTCATTAGTCCCTGTACTACCACTGAGTTTTTTCATTCATTTTCATGTCAAGTTTTTTTGACATTCAGACATGTATACACATTAAAACCATATTCAGTACAACCTAACCAAGTTGTAGCCTACCTTTTGGAATTACGCAGTTATTTCGCAACAGTGCTGCAGTTTTTTTTACTGTCTGCAGGCTTTTCCTCTGTGAACGTTTGTGATGCTTTCTCGCTGCATCATTTTCTGTATTCCCCATGACCTATATTTTCACACTGGTGGTCGTTCCTCCCGGAGCCAACTGGTCCAAGGATGTACAGTGGTGAGGATCTGGGGCTGAAGCCCAAGCTGTAACTGCTGATAATGTAATAGCTCAAATTCTTGTTAGGTGTGCTTAGAGCCCCACTAGTGACCGTTCTACCAGTAATTCCTCACAGTATCATTGGAGCAAGTATGTGCAGAAATTTAAGGCTGGATTTTAAAGCATACATTCTTGTCATTTGTATGTACCATTCATCGGCACCCAATTTTTTTGTGACGGTGCGTGCAGAACCCAAGTGAAGGTGCACTCCAAGGACAGCGACAGAGAACTACTATTCCGTCGTATCGGAGGATGAGCCCCAGTTCTCTTACCATGAGAATGGGTTTTCAGCAACTAGCAAGCAGACCAGATGTGTACACACGAAATGTGCTCACTCGAGGGTTGTACCACACTTGCCCCACTCCCTCGAAAAAGTACATCGTTTTCCACTTAAGGGCGAGCATTTATTTCACCAACCAAATTACCTTGATCCGGAAGTTACATCAACTTAGTACACTGGCCACTCAGATATATCATCCTTTAAAGTCCTGATGAGATGCTCTTACTCAGACTAATGGGTTAAAACACCGTCAACAGTATTACCAAACAAACAACTCGACAACTATGGCCAATGGACTATCACAAACTTATATGTTGCCTGTTTAAAATATACAAACGCTCTTCTATTTCACTGCTGATTTATTGGGACACATTGCATAGCTGTCTGAATTTTGTGTCAAGTCTTGGTATATGTCAATTGTGGATGAACATTTTTATATAACAGAAAAAAAGTGATGCGTCGCTTATTTTAATTGTGCATTGCATTTATTGCATGAGGTGATTCGTGAAAGAGCTTGGTCCTGTCATTGTAATACATGAGGGCATTCTTGACATCAACGGTGTGAAGGGCACTCCCTGCCACTGAGTCTGGATGAGTAAAAAAGACCGGGAGCTTAATGGTCTGTTTGAGAAGGAAGGCGAATGCGGATACTACCTTGAGAAGGAACTGAGCGTTAGTTCTGAGGACAATCCAGTTGTTATGCTCTTGAAACAAAGCGGCGCTGGTATGTATCAATGCTAGATCATCCATTTGACCATTGTGCTGATAGACCTTATTGGAGCAGACACATGTGCAGCCTGGCATTGGGAATTATGGATATGCACGAGGCCATCATTCCGAAAAGGTACATAACTGTTCTGTTAGTTGACGATTTAGCTGAGAAAGAGTCTGGAATGCTTGCTTCCTTGCTTCTGCAGGGTAAGCCTTGCCAGTGACTGTAGAGTATGCCCCCAAAAAAGGGCTGGATCTGAAGGGGCTGGAGGTGGGGCTTGTCAGCATTTATGGTGAAGCCCAAACTATGGGGTGGGGTGTAGTGGCTTGGGTGTGAGCGAGACACTGTTGCTTGTTTGCATTCTTGATCAGCAAATCATTCAAGTAGGCGAAGACCGCCTCTTCCGAGATGGGCGGCTTCCACAGCAAGGCATTTTGTGAATACCTTGGGGGCAGTGGTGACACTGAATGGCAACCCTTTGAACTGATAATGTTGACTATTTATGACAAAGCGTAGGTACGAGGGGAGAGTGGGTATGTTGAAGTAGGCAGCCTTGAGATCGAGTGCCATCATGAAGTCACTTTGCTGTTGCAGAGGGATGAAATCCTGCAGAGTGAGCATGAGGAAATGTTCTGAAAGGATGTACTTATTGAGGTGACCAAGGTCGATTAAGGGACTTAAAGACCCATCCTTATTGGGGATTAGATAGTGTAGAGTGCACCCCCTTGCTGTGGTGGCACTGGTTCTATACCTCCTTGAAAATGAGCAGCCCTTTGGTTTGATGTGATCTCTTCCCAAAGAGGAAAACATCCTGTAGTCACCCCCCCAACCTGTGTTGTTTGATTGATGCTATTAGCTGAGACTCGTTTGCTCCTACCCCTCCTATTATTGCCTCTGTAGGGCCCTATAGAATACCCTGTGCTGCTGGAGGTATCCTTGTTGCCTCAGGGAAGGAGAGAAAGTCTGATAACGTGGTCTTAATTCTCCTCTGAACTGTGACTTTCAAAAAGATCCCCTAGGAGTGGATGCCTGAATGAAAACCATAGCCTTGGCTGAGACTGTGGTGGTTTTGAGCTTTACAAGAATCTGGTGCACCTGTGGCCCGAAATTATGTTCGCCATCGAACAGCAGGTTTAACGTAGGCTTGACATCTGATCAGGATGCTGTTATTAACTCCTCTGGCAGTGGTGTTAGCTCCTCAGGCCTCGTATATGGTGCAGTGGATGGTGGCATTCAATATGGCCTTTCCCTCAGTAAACAGCTCTTGCCCACACTGCCTGTTCTTCAGTCTCATCCCGATGTGTTCTGTCCTATCGGAATAGCAGGCCAACCGAGTTGGCAATCCTCCAATGTGTGAATGATTGTAATGCCACTCATTTGTCTGTTGGGTCCAGCTTTTTACTCTCCGTCAGGAGGTGGAGCGCCCCCAGCATTTGACCGTTTAAGCGCTGTATGGATTACGACCAAGTCCGGAGGTATGTGGCTATAGATGTAGAGAGGATCGCTGGGTGAGGGTTTATGTTTTTTTCGACTCTAGGTTAATGACCCTTGCCTTGACTGGATCTTTGAAAGTCGTGGGGGAATTCTAGAGCATCCTTTTAAGGATTGAGAGGAACTGAAGGGTAAGTTGGGTCTTCGACAATGTTTCGACCATGAAGTCATCTGCTTACTGGACAACAAGTATATCGACTTTATATGTGGCTGCCCTGTGTATAACCTGGTGGTATGTAGTAGTGTCATCAGAGGAGCGGGGGAATGTTTAGCAGGATACAGATCGGCGTCTGTGACACCTAGGGTATCGACAGTCGAGTTCTCCCATGGGCTACCCCTGGGCTTAGGGTCATAGGGTTCAGCAAATACACTGGGCTACCCTCTCCATAAGAATGGACTGGTGACCACTATGGTGAAGTTGGAAGAGGTGAGGCCTGAGGTATTGGTGAATGAGGAGAAGTAGGAGGAGGAGAAAGAGGAGGTCGAGCAGGGAGGGGGCGGGGCAGTGCCCCTGTTCTTATGTCTCTTGGGCTTTGGAGGTGGAGAAGGTTCCAGAAGTTAATTTTCTCTTCCTTGGAAGAGTCTCTTGTAGCTTTGCTAACAGCTCGGTGGAGATCTAGCGGTTGGATACAGAGATGCTTTTAGCAAGCATCTAACGAATCCTACAGGTGTTGAAAGAATGGGCTGCTCTGAAGCAAGCTCGTCCTCAACTGAATTTTTGGCGCCAAAATGTGACTTTGGCACCTTTAGCGTGGAGGCCTTGATATGCTGGAACATGTCTAGCAGAGATGGCCACAACCTAATACACTTCCTTTTGGTCCATTCTTTCAAATTTTCATTTAAAATATAAAAAAATGACACACCTTCTAAATATGGATGAAAGCGTGGGTGCCACTGTTAACAATTTGCAGGCATGTCCTCTGCCTATATATCTTTAACAGTCCTGGAGTCTTTAAAATTGAGAGGGAGCAAGAACATGCTGTAGCCCCTATTAATTAGTGCCATCATGCCTAACATAACATTGTGCTTTATAAGCTCACAATCAATCGATAAAGGGACTCCAAGGACCAGGACAAATCATTTATGGCAATAGTCCCTGGAATCTACTTCAGCTTCATTCTCTGTGCAGAACAAACTGGGCATTGTCTCTGGCTTGTCATTAACCATTCACATTAAGATGTTGACTCGAACCTGTTTTTTTCCAGAACCATATTTTATATTATTTACATTTCTTCAGAAAGTCTGATTAGTCATGGCTTTTTGAATAATTTCATTCAATTGAAAATACTTGAGGCTCTCAAAAACCTCAACACTACCTCCAAATGATTCAGAATGCTGCGGCACAAGTCTGACGAAAACAGGGTAGGAAGGACCATGTCAACCCCATCCTGTGATATCTGTCATAAAACACAAAGCCTTTTGTTCAGTGCACACGGCTTCTTACAAGCACATCTTCTCTTTACGAGAAACATTTCATTGTGTCCTCCAGGCCGCCATCTGACGTCATCAAACGCAATGATAGTAAAGACTACATCGGCGAACATGTCTCACCTAACCCAGGTTACTTGTAGCTTCGCTGTACGCCTTAGTAACACGCCAAGTTTTAAAGTTCTCCATACCTTTCCTATGGTCAGCAAGCACAGGTACCTCCTTCCTGAATCTTCTGGGGTTCACACCTCCTGTGGGATGTGGCGGCAGTTGCCTCAAGCAGCACCCGTCTTCCAATATCTCTTGCTGGTAGTAGCACATATGAAGAAACCAGCTGGATATTCCTAGATAATTGTATAGTCAGCTCTATCTAGCACATCATATATTGCCGAACCATTAAAAAGTCAAGCAAGCAGGAGAAAGAAAAAAAAGCAGACAAAAACACACAGGCAGGGCAGGTCAGCACTGCAGAAAACAAACTGCAGACCTCACTGATGGTAAGAAGTATAACAAGCATTGGCAAAGCCGATAGGTCTCACCTATGGATTAACTATTGACTTTGGCAATACGTTTAGCCATGTTGTTCATCAGTCTGGCTGCTTGTTCAGCATGGCTAAAAGTTAGTGTGGTAGATTAGGTTAGAGTGAAATGGGATGGATTGGGGTAGACTGGAGTGGGGGAGTTGGATAGTTAAGTGTGGTAGATTGAACTGGGTCTGGATTGGGGTAGATTGGAGTACAGAAGATTAGAGTGGTGTAAAAAGTGGGGTAGATACGGGTAGATTATTGGTAGAGTGCAGTAGGATATATTGGTGTAGACTGGGAAGAGTGGCGAGGGGTGGATTGGAGTAGATTGGGGTTGGGGATATTGGAGAAGAGTGGGTAGATTGGAGTGGACTGGTGTAGATTAGGCTGGGGTGGACTGGGGTAGAATTGGAATGTGGTGGAGTAGAGTTGGATAGAGTGGGGTAGATTGGAGTGTGGTATATTGGGATGGGGTACATTGGGGAGAGGTAGACTCGAATAGGGTGGGGTAGACTGAGGGGGATTGGGTTAGATTGAGGTAGTGTGGGGTACATTAGAGTGGGTTAGACTGGATTGTGGTAAAGTGGAGTATATTAGGGTGGAGTGGGCTAGATTGGAGTGAAGTGGTGTAAAGTGGAGAGGACTAGATTGGGGTAGTTTGGGGTAGACTGGAGTGGAGTAGACTGGATTGTAGTAGAGTGGATTGGGGTAGATTGGAGAGGAATGGGGTAGACTGGGTTAAAGTAGGGCAGATTTAAATGGGGTAGATTGGAGTGGTGTGGGGAAGCTTAGGGTGGGGTGGGTAAACTGGGATGGGGTAGACTGGAGTGGGGTACAGTAGACTTGGGTAGATTGGAGGGGAATGGGATAGAGTGGAGTGGGGTACATTGGATTTGATTGAAACAAAGTGGAGTGGGGTAGATTGGTAAGTGGTGTGGAGTAGACTCGAGTGGTATGTTGAAAAGTGTCTTAGAGGAGGGACATAGATTAGGGTGGCATGTAGAGTGGAAGGGCATAGAGTGGAGTATGCATGGTGTGGTAGCGCACTGTTATTACAGACAACACATTTTCATTTGAAATGACCATTACATTTGCACCGAAATACAGTTTCACTGCACACAAACGATGATGTGTGCCAAAGTCATTACTTAGTGTACTGATGTGTTTTGATCATATTCACATACTTGTTTCCTCAAACTTCAGAATATAAAAAAAAGTGCTTCATTTGTACCAATTCTGAAACATCAGCACAGTTATTTTTTTTGTTTTCTACCACAAAAAAATATCCTAGACCATCTCCTCTCCATGGATACTCAGCAGGATTGTCACATAAATTTACTCACTTTGAAGTCAGAGAAAGAAAAATAAACACCAAGCTCTATGGAAGAGAGAGCCTGACATTTGATGTCTTCGTTGAATGTACAGCAAATGTGGCAAGATAAGAACAAGATTGAAAGGCCTGTTTACAGAAAGTGAGTTCGTGGAAAAATACAGTAAACAAATTTTGGGCAACAGGAGGGACAAACTCAAGCTGGACAGCCTAAAGCAAGTAAAGCCAGCAAGTAGAAAGCCAGAAAATGAGTTACAAACCACAATGAATTACAAAAAAAGAAGTAGTGGCAAGCAGCACGTGGCATTTCTGAACAGCGTTGAGTAGTTTTTGTTAGGAGTAGATGAGATCGAGGTCTTGATGGTACATACTGATACAACAAAGGCATATACATTAACAAAATGGCACCTCAAGCTACTACATGGCACTGGGATATAACACATAGGGCTAACACGGGACCACCATAGTATTAGGGAGATATCAAGGAGGCAAAAGGTCAGAATGGGATGGCATGAGGGACAGGGAGATACTAAATAGGGAATAGGTAGATTCTGCAAGAGCAAAGCAAAACCACAAAGTAATGTGGAGATATAGCATAGATATCTGTAGATGCTTCATGTCAATCAAGGCAAACATTACGGTAATTGGGCAAAACCGTGCCAAAGTCACAGTGAAATACCACATGGATACATGGAAAACTGACATGAATGTATACTGAGACAGCACAAAGGCATCAGAAAAACACGTGAAGAAAAATTAAATACACTTGGGGCAAAAGGAGAAACGACAAAGCAAGTGCACGGTCATATAGAAATACTACAAACCATGTATAGATATTCCACAGGAAACTTGAAAAACCACGAAGGACTAATACAGTTGAAACTGGCATAGGAACAAAACCAAAGGTAGAGGGGCATACTAAGAGTGGCAGGAAAGTTACACTGGGTAAAGACATATGGTATTCTAAAACACACAAAGGGCATTGGAGAACAGAGGGAAATATAGAGAGAGATACCAGAAAAGCAGTGCAATGGCCTTTTGACATACAGAAACACTAGAAAGGCATTTGAAAACAGCACAAATGGAACCATGTTGAGTGCAGGGAGACAGAACACTGACGAAGAGAGAATACTAGAGGAGAGAGAGAGAGAGGGAGAGAGAACACCAGAGGGGAGAGAGAGGGAGAACACTAGAGGGGAGAGAGAGGGAGAGAGAGAGAGTACACTAGAGAGAGGCAGATGGAACACTATAGGGGAGAGGAAGGACTCTAGAGGAGAAAGAGATAACACTAGAAGAGAGAGAGAGAACACTAAAGGAGAGAAAGAGGGAGAACACAAGAGGAGAGAGAGAGGGAGAACACTAGAGGAGAGAGAGAGAGAACACTAGAGGAGAGGGGGAGAACAGTAGAGGAGAGAGAGGGAGGGAGAACACTAGAGAGAGACAAAGAGAGTACAACAGAGGAAAGAGAGAACACTAGAGAGAGACAAAGAGTACAACAGAGGAAAGAGAGAACACTAGAGAGAGAGAAAGAGAACACTAGAGAGAGCGAGAACACAAGAGGAGAGAGAACACTAGGAGAGAACACAAGAGCGAGATAGAGGGAGAGAGTACACTAGAGAGAGACAGAGAACACTAGAGGAGAGAGAGAGAGAACAATAGAGGAGAGAGAGGGAGAACACTAGAGGAGAGAGAGAGAGAACAATAGAGGAGAGAGAGAGACAGGGAGAACACTAGAGGAGAGAGAGGGAGAACACTAGAGGAGAGAGAGGGAGAACACTAGAGGAGAGAGGGAGAGAGAACACTAGAGGAGAGAGGGAGAACACTAGAGAGAGAGAGAGAACAATAGAGGAGAGAGAGAGAACACTAGAGGAGAGAGAGAGAGAGAACACTAGAGGAGAGAGGGAGAACACTAGAGGAGAGAGAGGGAGAACACTAGAGGAGGGAGAGAGAGAACACTAGAGGAGAGAGTGGGAGAACACTAGAGGAGAGAGAGAGAGAGGGAGAACACTAGAGGAGAGAGGGAGAGAACAATAGAGGAGAGAGAGGGAACACTAGAGGAGGGAGAGAGAGAACACTAGAGGAGAGAGAGAGGGAGAACACTAGAGGAGAGAGAGGGAGAACACTAGAGGAGAGAGGGAGAGAGAACACTAGAGGAGAGAGGGAGAACACTAGAGAGAGAGAGAGAGAACAATAGAGGAGAGAGAGAGAACACTAGAGGAGAGAGAGAGAGAGAACACTAGAGGAGAGAGGGAGAACACTAGAGGAGAGAGAGGGAGAACACTAGAGGAGGGAGAGAGAGAACACTAGAGGAGAGAGTGGGAGAACACTAGAGGAGAGAGAGAGAGAGGGAGAACACTAGAGGAGAGAGGGAGAGAACAATAGAGGAGAGAGAGGGAACACTAGAGGAGGGAGAGAGAGAACACTAGAGGAGAGAGAGAGGGAGAACACTAGAGGAGGGAGAGAGAGAACACTAGAGGAGAGAGAGAGGGAGAACACTAGAGGAGGGAGAGAGAGAACACTAGAGGAGAGAGAGAGGGAACACTAGAGGAAAGAGAGGGAGAACACTAGAGGAGAGAGGGAGAGAACAATAGAGGAGAGAGAGAGGGAGAACACTAGAGGAGAGAGAGTGGGAGAACACTAGAGGAGAGAGGGAGAGAACAATAGAGGAGAGAGAGAGACAGGGAGGACACTAGAGGAGAGAGAGGGAGAACAATAGAGGAGAGAGAGAGGGAGAACACTAGAGGAGAGAGAGGGAGAGAACAATAGAGGAGAGAGAGAGACAGGGAGGACACTAGAGGAGAGAGAGGGAGAACACTAGAGGAGAGAGTGGGAGAACACTAGAGGAGAGAGAGAGAGAGGGAGAACACTAGAGGAGAGAGGGAGAGAACAATAGAGGAGAGAGAGGGAACACTAGAGGAGGGAGAGAGAGAACACTAGAGGAGAGAGAGAGGGAGAACACTAGAGGAGGGAGAGAGAGAACACTAGAGGAGAGAGAGAGGGAGAACACTAGAGGAGGGAGAGAGAGAACACTAGAGGAGAGAGAGAGGGAACACTAGAGGAAAGAGAGGGAGAACACTAGAGGAGAGAGGGAGAGAACAATAGAGGAGAGAGAGGGAGAACACTAGAGGAGGGAGAGAGGGAGAACACTAGAGGAGAGAGGGAGAGAACAATAGAGGAGAGAGAGAGACAGGGAGGACACTAGAGGAGAGAGAGGGAGAACACTAGAGGAGAGAGACAGGGAGGACACTAGAGGAGAGAGAGGGAGAACACTAGAGGAGAGAGAGAGAGAACACTAGAGGAGGGAGAGAGAGAACACTAGAGGAGAGAGAGGGAGAACACTAGAGGAGAGAGAGGGAGAACACTAGAAGAGAGAGAGAGGGAACACTAGAGGAAAGAGAGGGAGAGAACACTAGAGGAGAGAGAGGGAGAACACTAGAGGAGAGAGAGGGAGAACACTAGAGGAGAGAGAGAGAGAGAACACTAGAGGAGGGAGAGAGAGAACACTAGAGGAGAGAGAGGGAGAACACTAGAGGAGAGAGAGAGAGGGAACACTAGAGGAAAGAGAGGGAGAGAACACTAGAGGAGAGAGAGGGAGAACACTAGAGGAGAGAGAGGGAGAACACTAGAGGAGAGAGAGGGAGAACACTAGAAGAGAGAGAGAGGGAACACTAGAGGAAAGAGAGGGAGAGAACACTAGAGGAGAGAGAGGGAGAGAACAATAGAGGAGAGAGAGGGAGAGAACAATAGAGGAGAGAGAGAGACAGGGAGAACACTAGAGGAGAGAGAACAATAGAGGAGAGAGAGGGAGAACACTAGAGGAGAGAGAGAGACAGGGAGAACACTAGAGGAGAGAGAGAGAACACTAGAGGAGAGAGAGGGAGAGAACAATAGAGGAGAGAGAGAGACAGGGAGAACACTAGAGGAGAGAGAGAGAGAACAATAGAGGAGAGAGAGGGAGAACACTAGAGGAGAGAGAGAAACAGGGAGAACACTAGAGGAGAGAGAGAGAACACTAGAGGAGAGAGAGAGAGAGGGAGAACACTAGAGGAGAGAGAGAGAACAATAGAGGAGAGAGAGAGAACAATAGAGGAGAGAGAGAGGGAACACTAGAGGAGAGAGGGAGAGAACAATAGAGGAGAGAGAGAGAGAACACTAGAGGAGAGAGAGGGAGAACACTAGAAGAGAGAGAGATGGAACACTAGAGGAAAGAGAGGGAGAGAACACTAGAGGAGAGAGAGGGAGAACACTAGAGGAGAGAGGGAGAGAACAATAGAGGAGAGAGAGAGACAGGGAGAACACTAGAGGAGAGAGAGAGAGAACAATAGAGGAGAGAGAGGGAGAACACTAGAGGAGAGAGAGAGAGGGAGAACACTAGAGGAGAGAGGGAGAGAACAATAGAGGAGAGAGGGAGAGAACACTAGAGGACAGGGACAGCAAGAGAGAGAACACTAAAGGAGAGACAGAGAACACTAGAGGAAAGAGAGAGGGAGAACACAAGAGGAGAGAGAGAGGGAGAGAGAGAGAGAGGGAACACTAGGGGAGAGAGAGGGAGAACACTAGAGGAAAGAGAAAGAGAGAACACAAGAGGAGAGAGAGATGGAGAGACCAACTAGAGGAGAGAGGGAGGACACTAGAGGAGAGAGAGAGAGAGAGGGAACACTAGGGGAGAGAGAGAGGGAGAACACTAGAGGAGAGAGAGGGAGAACACTAGAGAGAGAGGGAGCACACTAGAGGAGAGAGAGAGGGAGAACACAAGAGGAGGGAGAGAACACTAGAGGAGAGAGAAGGAGAGCACAAGAGGAGAGGGAGGGAGAGAACTCAAGAGGAGAGAGAGGGAGAAGACTTGAGGAGAGAGAGGGAGAGCACGAGAGGGAGGGAGAGAACTCAAGAGGAGAGAGAGGGAGAACACTTGAGGAGAGAGAGGGAGAGCACAAGAGGGGAGAGAACACAAGACGGGAGAGAACACTAGAGAGAGAGAGAGACAGAGAGGGAGGGAGATTGAACACTAGAGAGAGAGAGAGGGAGAACTCTAGAGGAGAGAGAGAGAAAACACTAGAGAGAGAAAACACTAGAGAGAGAGAACACTAGAGAGAGAGAGAGAGAACACTAGAGAGAGAGAGAACACTAGAGGAGAGAGAGAGAACACTAGAAGAGAGAGAGAGAGAGAACACTAGAGAGAGAGAGAGAGAACACTAGAGGAGAGAGAGAGAACACTAGAAGAGAGAGAGAGAGAACACTAGAGAGAGAGAGAGAGAACACTAGAGGAGAGAGAGAGAACACTAGAAGAGAGAGAGAGAACACTAAAGGAGAAAAAGAGGGAGAACACAAGAGGAGAGAGAGAGAGAGAACACTAGAAGAGAGAGAGAGAGAGAGAACACTAGAGAGAGAGAGAGAGAGAACACTAGAGGAGAGAGAGAGAACACTAGAAGAGAGAGAGAGAGAGAACACTAGAGAAAGAGAGAGAGAACACTAGAAGAGAGAGAGAGAACACTAAAGGAGAAAAAGAGGGAGAACACCAGAGGAGAGATAGAACACCCGAGGAAAGAGAGAGTGGGAGAACACAAGAGAAGAGAGAACACGAGAGAGAGTGTGAGAGAGAGAGAGTGTGAGAGAGAGAGTGAGTGAGAGAGAGAGAGAGAGAGAGAGAGAGAGAGAGAGAGAGAGAGAGAGAGAGAGAGAGAGAGAGAGAGAGAGAGAGAGAGAACGAACCGAATGCGCCCACGCCATGGAGCCGTATGGAAAATGCACAAGTCACTTCTTAGTAAAAGATTGCTTCAATCTCTCCTCTTTAATTGCAATTGTCCAGAGCTTGATATAATACCATCTCACATTTAAAAAATAACATTAATAGGAATTAAAAAGAAGAAAACCTCAATGCCTCAAAGTCCTTACATCTCTTTGGCAATAATAATTTATATTGTCTCTTTTTATTCATTTAGTTGATATAGTAGTACTTTTTAATTTTTACAAAAATAGTACAGATTGCAGTGAAACTGCTTTGCTACACTAGTAACACGAGTTTAACTTGCAAAAGGTAGAACATCTACTACTAATTATGAAAGATCTTCGTTTGTCTCTATGCACTACAATGCTTGGCAATTTCTTGGAGTTGGGGAGGCCATAGAGGAGAGCAGCGTGCCCTCGAGAAGAGGACTTTGAGGCTGCCCATCCATTGCTGGATCTGGAACTGACCTGGCATTCAGACCCTTCATCGAGAGCACCTCCTGACCCAGGTCCTGGTTTAAGGTTCCTCATTCTCCCTGGGCACAATCACCAGTTCTTCACAAGGAGTCTACATGAGTGATAAGACAATGTGCCATCCCGAATGTTAGTCTTATGAAACACCAATGATGTCCAGTTTTAGTTTGTGTTTCTGGTAGTTGTGAGCAGCTGGCCTGCACTGTTCTTGAAGTAATACTAAACCGACATGGCAGATCGAAATCTTACCCATCGCCCAATTACCCAATGGCCGGTGTGTGCAGGCCAGTGTTTCTTGGAGAAACTCCCCAGGGATGGTTGTTGCTGTCCTACCACCACAACACATTTCAAACCAGAGCACACATGAAGGAGTGCAGAGGGCGCTGATAAGGGTTGGCGACTCAAGATATTCCCATTCCACTGAGCGCAATCCAAGTGTACCTCTCCTGACCACTCTCACGAGGACCAGCTGGGACTTGAGTTGATGCCTTTAGTACTGCGAAGTTAAGCATCCATGCAGACGTAGCGTGAAAAGCACAAATATCCTTCTCAGTAGAAGCAATGGTTGCCAAGAAATGTTCCAGTGAAAGTACAGACATCATTGTTTAAAAAAATATGCACCAACAAACAATGTGATGGTAAGGCTCGAAAGGAGAGGATATGTACTGTACATAGTTGCCGGCTCCTTTTAGAAATAGTGATGCAGGTTTGACACATCCATCCTCTTTGGGACGAAAGCTGGCCTGTGCCAGATGCGCACTGTCCCTTTACATGATATATGTACACACACACACACACACACACAGAAACAGGTGGTACATGAGAGGTCTGTCAAAGTTCCTGCGTACTAGAACACCATTGACTTGAATTAGTCTGTAGCCGTGCCCTTTCTTTTTCCTTGTGCAATCTACTTCCTAAGTCAGTAGGCAATAGAGCATTTGTTAGATGGACTGTTCAGGGCATTTTTCTCTGGCAGAGTGCAAATAAAAAACTCTTGAGCAGAGTACAGGGTTAAGGGAAATGTTTTAAAAAAAAATAAATTATAAAAAATTAAAAACATCAGCAGGTGACAACCAAGAAGGGAAGCAAATGACACACGGTAAAAAAATAAAATCCCATCATATGAAGTGTGCAGACGACTGAGGAAAAAGTGCCGCGCTGCAATGAGGGACCATTCAACCATCCTACCAGTGCCTGCCACCCCGTCCAAAAAGTGCAGGCGTGCAAAGCTTGTGTACATACCCCAGGAATCAAGTAGTCGAGAAATAAACGGGTGGCAGAGCACATACTCTGCAAAGGCAGATGATGATCGGGCCAAAGGCCACAAGAAGCATGTGATGGTGCAGTGAGACGCCTCTATGTCCAGTGCTGTCTCTTGGCGTATTTGCATGCATACACACCCATTATAAGTGTGGGCAAGCGTTCTGGCACCCACACATACCAACCACCGCACATGGTGGGTGGACTGGGGAAATGCCTCTTTGATAGCAGCAAAACAAATACCCCTTTCATAAAATCTGCCTTAAAAATATAAATGTATTTCCTATGTTTTTGTGGCGCAATGCCAGGGGTGCAGTCATGGACTTGAGACACCGATGATACAGCTTTGTACAAATCTCAAATCCTCTTCTCGCCATCGCTGTATCCACCATTGCCATCTGCGTTCCTTGAACCAATCCATGGGGCCCAAGAATCCCCACGGTGCCATCCAGTGTTCACTCCCTCTCACCATCCTCACTGCTGCCTGGAATCAAAGGAAATAGAAAAGAAAAGGACAATGTTCATCTTTGCCATACATTAATTACATTCAGCAATATGAACCCTGACCTCTGCCAAATATAATGAGGGTACAGAAGAAGAATTGGAGTGTTCACGGCTACGTATAGCACAAGCTAAAGAGCGCTATGCCAGCTGGAGTTCATTGGGCAGGTCACAATCATGGGGAGTGGAGTTACCTCGTTGAATTCAGCTTAACCTGATTCCAAATGGGTCGATTTTGCCTCAACTGGTTTTACCAGGTGTGGGAGTACCTTACCTGATTTTTTCGGCGGATAACTCTGCAGCCAATCCTCATTAAATGGTTCTAACGGTGTAACAGATAATGTCCCCCTATGGCAGAAAAAAGCTTTTCCTTACCTTCACAACTCCCCCCTGTCCCCTCACTTGCCCCTCACACAGTTCAGCGCTTACATTTAGCACCAGCTCAGAGCAGGTGGTAAATATACGTGGTAAAACCATATAGAATTGCAAATATCATGTGGTTTAATGACTGCAAAAATTGCCCCCCCATGGTTATTGCCCATTCCATGGGCTATTACTCATAATTAGGGCTCCCGGTTTTATGGTATTTATTTTTTTGACACTTCTATCTGTATTTATCCAGATTTATTTTTTGTCAACTTTTTCTTTATCCATATTTATTATGGGTTTTGTGAGAAAAATAAAGCGGACACTTGAATATTTCCCCATTTATTTAACCAATAAATATGCTGTCATGCTTGAATACCTGCCAGGTTTTAGTGATACTGTAGTGTAGTTCCTATCATCCCAATAGGCTCTGCGCATTGGAATAATACCTACAGCAGTAAAGGCCTAGGCCAGACGTTAACTAGGTCTACTACTGTCGATACTAGACTTAAAGTTTTGGGTTTGCCAGCTTAGCTCAGAGTTCACTAGAAACTTTCTCGAATGTTCAAGGAGGACTTAACTTCCCTGATTAGACAAGAAGGGATTTAGTTTCTGACAACCATAGAACATGACAACTTTGCTCTCCCCTAATCAAGAGTAAATCTCGAGAGTCGTGTGAACAAAAGGCAATTTATTTTACTCAGTCAGTACGTGCATTCTTAGTCTCATCAGAATGTAGAGAAAAGGAAGAGACGGGCGTGTTCAATAAAAAGGTGTTATTTATTGATCAGTCTCTTTTCTCATACAAGAGAAATGGATCGATATTATTGCAATACTTATAGCTAAGTAAAGTGCATACATTAAAAGCAATAGTATAAAATAATACTGTAAAAACATTGATATGGTTTCTAAGCCATAAGATGTTTTAAAATGAATAAAATATATTACATACACATATACATTTGACTAAACGTGCTCAACTGGTGTTTCTAGATACGCCTACCCCGTGTACCTGACCTAAGCCTAATACGTGGGCGGGAATAGAAAGTTACAGTTTAAGTTAAGTTTGTTTTTGCCAAGTGAATAACTAAAGAATTCTCTGTGAGGGGTTATTCAGTTCTGTACCTGGAAGTTTAGGATGAATGAGGAATGGTATCTCTCTCTCTGGTCTCGATATTCCAGGCTGCCTGCGAGGGCTACCCAGAAACGCCGGTGCTGGATTCTCGGCAGGAGAAAGCAGCGCGTCTCTCAGCGCGTCAGGAAGGCGGGGCTGCTGCCAGCGGGGTCTGCTCTGCTCTTGGCTTCGGCAAGTATGGCTGCTCCGTCTCGTCACCACGCGTGTGTTTGCATAGGGCAAGATCGGTAATATTTATACCTTTAAGGTGCCGAGATTGACGTAAGGATGGACATAGATACGTCAATAAGGATGTCATACGACTTGCTCGTTAGCACATTCTTTTACTGAAGTTCTCGGTGAAATCAAAACAATGGCCGCAGGGTTTTGCCCAGGTTGTCATAGGTTTGATTTGTTATGAGAACTCCGTATGCCTTATCAGGGGCTGGAGGAATATCGCTTGTCTAATT
The DNA here is from genome assembly GCF_964261635.1 of Lissotriton helveticus. Lineage (NCBI taxonomy): Eukaryota > Metazoa > Chordata > Amphibia > Caudata > Salamandridae > Lissotriton > Lissotriton helveticus. Next base: position 1,086,249,371 of record NC_136068.1, read on the forward strand.
AGATCGCAAGCGTTATGACCTAATCAGATAACACGTTCCTGTGCCGTAGTGTGACTGCATCAGATAACGGTATCTGCATCATGGGGGTTTTCTGCCTCATGGGCTGACTGCTAGTTAACTTGTTGGTTTGTTTAACTAGAATAGGGTCAGGAATAGGGGGATCGATTCAGAACCTATAGGAATACATGACACCCACTCCACGCTAACTATGGACATATTTACTAATCTAGGCATAGTATAACATAGTACAACATACTATAGAGTAGTGTGTATACCTTACCACCCCAAAATACATAAATGCATTTTGAAATTCTTCAAATATACGGAAAATTTGCAGACATATATATTGTATGCACTCAAGCTATGGAATAATGCTAAAGTAATCACGCATTTGTATACATTATTGCTTATTTGGTATATGAGAATTACACATGAAATGGTTTCTTAAATACAGAAAAAAGTTTCGAGACCATTCCATCACAGAATAAAATATTTGTGAACATACCAGTGGGCAGCTAAAGTCTATAAAGTATCTAAAAATAGAAATCTTAGTTCTTTAGGAATAGTTTCTTACTTTAAGCAGAAGATAAGTGTCCCGAAAAACCGAAAAAATGAATTGGGGCTTCTGAAAGAGTTGCTGTCCGTGAACTGGAGTGAAAAATAGTTCATGTGACTTTATTATTTAAAGTTGAAGGCCGAATTCAGGGAACGCCGTGTGCGAGCTTGCTCAAAAGTCTCTATTTCTGTTCGGGTGAGAACATCATATCATTTAGGCTTTGGAAAAAACTGTCAACAGCTTCCTGGGAAAGTTCTACTAACTCGGAAATAGGTGTAATCATGCATTCTTGTGCATGATTGTCTTCATTGACATTCTGATTCGCATTGCTGACAGAAGGTCGTACCTGTTCGATGCTGCTTTCATCTTGAACTTCACTACCCATCAATCGTAGTGGTGAAGCTTCCACGAATGCCGTCATCAGGATTGGTAGCCTTTGAGGGCAGCACAAAGCATGAACCTTGATCGGGCTCAACAATGTTTCTGCATCCATCGGCGCATCCGATTGTAGCGTCAGACATGTGTCTAACACGCATTCTTCTCCGCATAGCAGACACCTCAATACAGGTAAAACACATCTTTGCCACATTGGTCGAAATGATAGAAACCAAGTCATGTTCAGGTCTCTAAGCCGGGAGAGTCCCAGGATTTTTGATATCCGGTCCCGGTATCCAAAGGCTAGGATTGTTTCTTCTCTTGTCGCCAGAGTTTTGTCTGTGACATGGGTTGCCATAACGAAAAATAAGGACTAAGAATAGGATTCCTGCAATTAGTCCCAAGATCAGGGGAAGTCCGCCAAAAATCGAATGGACGAAATCTGGAAAAATACCCAGTATGGCTTTGAATGGTGTTAATGCCATTGAAAATACTGTCTTAAATACCTTTGAGACCCCATTGGTATCAGAAATATTTAAGATTTCATTCAGGATTTCCGCGAAATGTACGGGGGAATTAGTTGATAATAATGTATGTATCTCTGCAGTCGTCCTTGCGACTTGTAGATCATACGTTTCTTTTGATGACGAGAGCCTGGTAGGCGTCTGAAGAAGCACTGTTTTCATTCTGCTTAAAGTATCTATTCGAATAGAAGTAATTTTCAAATCGGGCCATGCCCTTGCCTCCCTGTCTGGGAAGGAGCTGGGGAACAACGAGCGTCCACAGCACTTGACCTTCGCAGTGGTAGTTACTAGATAAGGAGTCCCGGGCATAAGACTACAACATCTGCGGTCTACAATTAGAATGTAACTCCCATTATAGTCTTTGAAAGAATGGTTCTATTTCTGTTGCAGGTGCGCCTTGCTGGTGACATGGAAGGTTGTATGAATTCCCTTCACAGGCTCCATGCAAACTAATTCCGTTACACAGAAGTGTGCCACTTAGTGACATCGCACAATTGTTGCCACTAAGAAACACTTTCTGTCCTTTATTACTGACACATGCATGTGAATAGGGCAGGTTCCATGTTGTTTTAAGGTACCCCTTTCCCAATTTCTCGTACATGCCAGCCTGTATATATTTTTGGCAGTATTGAAACCTGAAGGTTGAGATTGGAATATTTATTATCCCATGTATTATCCATTCACTGACAGGTCGTTCCGACATTGTCACTGGTAATCTTTCGAGTTTTTCAATGCTCAAGATTGTATAATCAGCACCCTTTTGTGCCATACTGATTTGTCTATCAGTAAGGTTAAAGATTTGGAATAATGACGTTGTGTTGATTAGACGCCAAGGCACATAGCCTGAACGCAGATTTTGTAACGTCCAGCCAAGCTGTACAATAGAACGCAATTGTGACTGACCGTGTTGTAATAACAGTAAGTCTTGCGATAATATATCGATTGCTGAAGACACAATGCTGTCCAAAGAAAAAATTCTGGAGGACAGAGTCATTAACCCATTGTCCACTACAGAAAGTGATTTTTCCAAATTAATACGGTCAATTTCCCGTATTCTCTCTGCTGTTTCAATTTGAGTAACCTTCCAGGCCTCATTGTATGCTGCATATACAGAGGCTGCTATGAAACGCTTTTGACGCTGTTTGCGTGGTCCCATAGTGAAATCACGCAAGTCAGCACCATCAGTAAGTAAAGTTAGGTGTTGCTTAATTTCTGCCAGTGTGGAAGTTTGTAGCCATTGAAGGCATAATTTGCCCACACTGTAGGTGGTTATTATCCCTGGGTGATGTCTTTGAGGATATCTAGGGTCTGGCCTGGTCATTTTGAACCCCTGCGTTTTGTTCAGGAATCTGTCTTGACAGTTATTAGTATCTGTGGGCCAGATCAACCACTGTTTCCAATCAGGATGTGTTCTGTTTTGGTTTAATATATGGTTTACGTCTATCTCTTCATCTGTATCAGAGTTATTGCTAAACATTGTTGGCTTTGGAATAGACGGTTTATTTAAATCTTTGATTTTGGCTAAGCCAAGACAGGTGGTCTGTTGAACAGTGTCATTTAAAAATATCATTTGTTCTGGGATCATGCAGGCTCTAAACAAAGCTTCTATACCCTGTACTTGCCATTCTTTTGTACCCCAAACACTTTTCAATTCAACATTTTTGTCCCAATAATCAAATCCAAAGGTATTCATTTTTTCAAAGAATGAGTCTGAATATAACAATTTTGTGTTGGTTATCATGGTCTTGGTCCCTGTCTTGTTTGACAATTTAAAATAAAATGCTTCAGCATTACTTGTGTTAAAACCTGAAAAATATGAATATTTGTCGTAAACGGTTCTTGAGCTCCCTTTTGGAGGTGTTGCACAATGTTCCCATTGATTATAGTTTAAAACATTTCTAGGTTGTGCAGATCTATGTAAAAAATGGTTACCATAGTGGTTATAACAGTACATACTATCATAATTGGTAGAACCCTGCAAATAATCATGTTTGGTAAATTTAGCAGACATTACTAAATCAGACATCATATTATTAATGCTTTCGAAGTCCCAATCATCAGCAAATGAGTTTGGTTTTACAAAGTCACTCAAGGAGATCTTAATTTGGTGTGGATATTTCAGGATCTCGACCGGACCATAAATTTCATAGTCAGTGTTGTCCCAGGCTACCCCACCAGGTATCGGATTGGCTGTGAAGTTGGCTGAAGAGAGTTCTCTTTTCTCCACATGTGAAGATGTGTGTGGTTTGAGGATCAAGTTGATTTTCTGACTTGCTGTGTCCATTTTTGCATATTTTCCCTCAATAAAGCGTCCCAATGTTAGTATCATGATGAGCCAAAGTATGAGGATAAATGCACCAAAACCCACCCAAAATTCAATCCATGGAGAAATCAGATATGTTTCTTTCAGTTGTTTCAAAAGTTCTTTGGCTTTATCTTTAAAGGTTTTTGATGATGGCTGTGTCTTGGATTCACTGAAGCCTTCAGAGGAATCATCGAAGTTTATGAAGTAGCCAGATGCTGTTCTGTCAATTGTTCCAATTGCTTCAGGATTACTGTTTCTTGCATTTTCACTTGGTACTTCATTATAGATTGGTGTGTCTCTGCTAAATGTTTTAATTTGGGTTTTCAGAGGTCTGAGTTCTATTGCATTGTTGCATAGTCCTTGTTGTTCTTCTGTAGGCGTTTCGAATGTGATGAGCCTCTTCGTTAGGACCTCTGTACTGGTAGCAAACCTTGGTGTTCTGCTACTTATTGGGAGTCCACTTGGCCTACTGTTTGTTATCGGCCACATGTTGTGGTTTTACCAGGTCGATGGATACAACTCGGTTCTCCTTTTTACCAGCAAGTGGCGGTAGTACAACTGATCTTGTCCCGTTGACAGACAAGACAGGAACTGCTTTTCTGTAAGAAGGCCCAAATTCCTTCTTTACCGCGATCTTCTCCCTGACTAGATCCCCGACTTTAGGAATCCAGACAGGTCTTGCTGGGACAGGTGGTGGTTCTTCAGTGGTTGTTGGCTGTTGTTTCAACTTTATGTTGCTCAGGTCTTTTCTTGTTTTGTTTAAGTCCTGCAAAATAGCCAAACGGTCTTTGATATCAAAGCTTTTTTCTTTCACCACTGAAGTCTGACTGTCAAGGTCAGAGATAATCATCCTAGTTCCGAATAATAATTCGTACGGACTGAATCCCTTCAGAGAATTTCTTGGCAAGTTATTGAGACTACGTTGGACACTTATTAGATGTTTGACCCACCCAGCTCCCGTACCTAATATCCTTTCCGTTATAGATTGCTTTATGCCTTGGTTTTTTCTTTACACCATCCCGTACCCTCAGGAAGGAAGTGAGAAGATTCCCGCTGGACTATGCTCATTTGGCCATGTTTCCCCCCTTGCTTGAGGGCTAGAGTGGAGACAATGGTCAAACATAGCATGCTCTTAGCGTATATGCCATTTAGACTCGCAAATCTTTGTATAACAGTCCGGACGTCAGCCGAGTGCTGGTGATCTACATTATAAGTGGAACTAGCCTGTATGAGTTAATCGCAACCCTTCCTTTTTACTCCTGCTTTTTCCTGGAGTAAACCGAAGAGGTATTAAACTGTTTCTCTCCCCACTGCGATCTCTGTTGCAGTTTGGGCAGTTTTTTACAAACATGGTGTGACGCAGGCTCATGCCTGGCCACCAGTACCGCGATTGTAATTCTTCCAGAGAATCTTTTAGTTTGAGGTGTCTGAGACCCTCACCCATATGTGCGTCTGCGATTAACAAGTTTCTCCTGTCCATGTTTGGAATCACTCTATCCCCCACTCCAGGGATTCGAGCAAAAGGGACGGAGTTTGCATCGATTATGTATGTATAATTGAGTGGATAGTTGATCGGTAACGCTGAGCAGTCGCCTTTTGATGACGTTTTCACTGCCAGCACTGTTTCACCGTCAATGTATTTTAATGTACGCTTTTTTCGATCTACGGGAGCCGTTTTAGTTGCTGCCGCTGTGGCTGTTTCAGCCAATGAATTCCCTGCAACGTGAACGCCATCACGCTGATGACTCAGTGAGTGTGTCACGTGAGTCTTTGGTAGTTCTTTTTGTAAAAGAGCTATTTGTTCCCAGAGCTGTTTCTGCTTTATTGGTGCATCTGTGTCATCTTTGTAACCGTTTTGAATCCATGTCTGCAAATCCTTGTTATATGATTTGACGCAGTAATATGAATCTGACACTATAAGTGTCGGGAATTCGCGATCCGCATTATCTAGCGCCATTTTCAATGCTATTATTTCTGTTTGTTGTTCAGAATTAGTTTCTACTGAGTGTGTTTTTGTTAATAGAGGTTTTAGTTTACCTCCGCGCCACACTTCTTTTGTAATCCCACATGTGGGGTTGTATGCTTGTTCTCCCCAAACGGGAGGTTGAGCATGTCCGTCTGTATAAATTACACAGGCGTAATGTCGTAAAGGCAGAATATCGATTGGCAGAGGATATGTTTCTTCATATTCTAGATTCTTCAACTCTTCTAGTTCTGGATCAAGGTAATAGTATACTTTGTCCGTTGTGATTGAATTCACCCATTGTATCCACTTTGGATTCAATGTTGTTGTTGGTAAATTACACGGTGTTGTTAGTGCCTCAAAGGCTGATTCTGCTGTTCTGACTGTGATATGTCTACCGTCAGCTTGATCTTTTTCTCTAGCTATTGCGGTTTGAACTGCATGAACAATTCTTTCTTTAATGCTGAATTTCTGTTCAGCTTCTGTGTACAAGTGTGATTTGAATGCAATTGGTACCTTTTCTCCCTCATTAGAGGTCAGGTATGTGAATCCGCATCTTCCTGGGATGACTCGAATCACAAGATTGCGTGTGTTATCACGTGTTTCTAATTTTGTTTTAATTAGCATGTCTGTTTGTAGGGATCTCAAAATTTCTGTGTGTATTTGAGTCCAATTGGATCTTTTAAAATCTGGTTTTATCAGATCATAAAGTGGTTTGACCCTTTCTGCGTAATTTGCAATGTATGTTCTTCCGAAATTTAGGAAGCCTAGAACCGACTGTAAGTTTTTTAGTGTTCTAGGTGCTTGGAGTACGGCACATTTCTCTAGGAAATTGTCAGCCAGGCTTTTGCCTTCACTTGATAAGTCATATCCTAAGATTAGGACTGTCAGATGGGCAATTCTGGATTTTTTAAAGTTGAATTTGTAACCCTCTGCTGCGAACCCAAGTATTATGGTGTTCACTCTATTCAAGTGAGTCTCCAAGTCGTCATCTGTTAAGTAGATGTCATCGACATAAGATAATGCTTCATCATCATATAGTTGTAGTAATTCTGTTACTCTAGCTGAGAATACCCCCGGGCTGTTCTTGTACCCCTGGGCTAACCGACAGAATTGTTTTTGAGTGCCATTTATTGAGAATGCAGTTAAATATCTGCTCTCTGGTGCTATGTTTTGACAAAAGAATCCATTAGAGATGTCCAAGGTTGTTTTGTATTTTTTGCGCACTATGTTATTCATTAGTGCAGCACTGTGTGAGTTTTGCACTGCAAAAGTTTTGCAACACGTGTTAAGGTGTCGGTAATCCAAAACTAGACGATATGAATTGTCTGGTTTGGAGACCGGAAACAAGGGGTTGTTCATTTGTGAGGTGCAAGTTTCAATCACCCCCTGGTATTCTAGCTGATCTAGTATTTCATTTACCTGTTTTTTAGCTTCTTGCTTAATTGGGTACTGCCTTTGTGCAGTTGGTTGGGATTTTAACTGGATTTTGTGAGGAGGAGAGTCCTCATCCCATCCTACATGATTTTTATATAAGGCAGGAGCTAGAGCCACTGCCCACTTTCTAGCAAGTGTGTATTTTTTATGAATTGGAATTTGATTTGAGAAGGCAGGCATAATTACTTCTTCGCCATGAGGGCACTCCCTGACAAACTCTGGTGGCCAGTCTTTTTCAGCTAGAAGGATATCATAGCCCTTGGAGAGATTATCCCAAAATAGTCCCCTTATTTTCCTAGTCTTATCCCCCTCTATACGCAATGTTATTTCGTATATTTTGTGAGGTTTGCTAACTCTGGTGTCCGCAGTTTCCACTTGAAGATATTCATTCGTGTCCACTGTCTCCAGATGATTCATAAGGACTTTGCGAGCTATGCTCACTTCTGCTGCGCTGTCTAGCATTGTCTGAGCCCACTCTCCGTTTTTCAGTTGTGTCCTCAGTATTCTCGGCATTGTTAACTACCTTGATACTGGCTACCTTCTTTTTTGGAAATTGTAATTTCTTTTTTAGTTGAGCAGGTTCCTTGTCTTTGGACTTGGTGTGCTCTTCTCTTTGTTCTGATCGTCCTCTTCTTTCCGATTTCTGCGAGGAAGTCTGAAAAGATTGAGAGGGACGTGTATCAATGTCTTGATATCTATCAGGCTTTTTTATATTAGCCCTATTTCTAAGGTTATATCTTTTCCCAGAGGGGTCACTCTGGGGTGACCTGTGTCTTTGGTTCGGAGATTTCTCTCTTCGCCTAGGAGACCTTCCTCTGGACTGGAATTTCTTTTCTTTAGGATTGGATTGTTTGTTTCCATCCCAGTTCTTTTTTGGTGAATTATTATTAAAAAATATTTTTGCTGGACTTTCAGTCAGTTGTGGTTTTACTGGTATTCCACCTAAACTATCTCTACCTAGTTCCTCATAGGATTTTTCTATGATTCTGGCAATTTCAGCTGGTTGGTCTGCTATATCTGTCTCTTTTAACCTCTGGCGGATCGCCACGTTTGCTGCTTCACCTTTTATGTTGGCTAATAATATAGCCGAGACCTGCTTGAAGTCTTTTAGTAATTTCATACCAAGAGTTAAAGCGGGTTCTGGACCATATTCATCTTGAATTTGTTTTAGCACATCTGGTATTACCGAAATGGATGGAACACCGTGCGTTTTTGTGTAGATGGAAGCAAAGACTGTACCCCAAGTGTCACAGTCCTCTATGTGTGGTGCGATTCCCATTGGGAGACAGATAGTCAGAATCCTGTGCTTTTCTAGCGGGGTGGTGTCAGGAAACACCGCCTCTATTTGGGTAATTTTCTGTGCCAACCAGAATGGTATTTGTTCCCGTTTAGCCGGTACTTTACCTAGGCAGGATTGGATGTTCTGTGGTGTAATTTTATTTGTGTTCCCCTGGTGAGGGGTCAGCTGTGGAAGTTTAATCGCTGGCTGAATTGTTGATGTCCGCATCTCATACTGAACTAATTGTCTATGAATTTTTATTAATTGTTTTAGCTGTGTTAACAGCTCTGCTGCAGACATCCCATTGATGTCTGGATGTGGTGTGTATCCGGCTAGGACCGGCCACGTTGCTCCTGGTCTACCTAAAGGACCGAGCCTGGTGATGTGATTGTTATGTTTTAGGGCGCCATCAAATAAGAGCAAATGCTCTTGAAATTTGAGTGGTACTTCCACCTCCTCGAAAGGAGTGTACTCATTAGGAGGTTCCTCTATTTTGTAATAGTGGAAGTACTTTGTTACAGCATTTGCTGCTGGAAAATGTATCCATGAATAGTATACCTCTGTCTGCCGATATTCGTGTGCCTCAATTACGAATATGACTGTGCCACCTCTAGGTGTCAGTCCATTTTCTATAAGTTTCAGGGTTATAGATCTCCTTTTGATGACCGGGATGAGTATTATATCCCCGTCCGCATCTAGTGCTGCAGCATCAGCCGCTGCGAGTTCAGCTGCTAATCTAACTGCCTCTCTTTCTTCTTCATTGTCTGACATTTTACTGTCCTGAAGGTTATTTCTTTTGTTTGCAGATCAGGTTTCTTATGGAAACAAAGATTAGATGCACAATATTTTGGAACAGTGTATCCTTCAACGTTGACTATACCAAGAACCATACCCTCCTGCGAGGTCTGGCGGATATAACCTTTCACCCACTCCAGACGTCTTTGGAGTATTTGGGAAAAGGGGTCTGAGTGAGAAAGCACGACTGAGTTACTCTAAATGTCTTACGTTAGTTTTATCGCCCTTTCCAAACACGTTGGGCGCCATGTAGTGTAGTTCCTATCATCCCAATAGGCTCTGCGCATTGGAATAATACCTACAGCAGTAAAGGCCTAGGCCAGACGTTAACTAGGTCTACTACTGTCGATACTAGACTTAAAGTTTTGGGTTTGCCAGCTTAGCTCAGAGTTCACTAGAAACTTTCTCGAATGTTCAAGGAGGACTTAACTTCCCTGATTAGACAAGAAGGGATTTAGTTTCTGACAACCATAGAACATGACAACTTTGCTCTCCCCTAATCAAGAGTAAATCTCGAGAGTCGTGTGAACAAAAGGCAATTTATTTTACTCAGTCAGTACGTGCATTCTTAGTCTCATCAGAATGTAGAGAAAAGGAAGAGACGGGCGTGTTCAATAAAAAGGTGTTATTTATTGATCAGTCTCTTTTCTCATACAAGAGAAATGGATCGATATTATTGCAATACTTATAGCCAAGTAAAGTGCATACATTAAAAGCAATAGTATAAAATAATACTGTAAAAACATTGATATGGTTTCTAAGCCATAAGATGTTTTAAAATGAATAAAATATATTACATACACATATACATTTGACTAAACGTGCTCAACTGGTGTTTCTAGATACGCCTACCCCGTGTACCTGACCTAAGCCTAATACGTGGGCGGGAATAGAAAGTTACAGTTTAAGTTAAGTTTGTTTTTGCCAAGTGAATAACTAAAGAATTCTCTGTGAGGGGTTATTCAGTTCTGTACCTGGAAGTTTAGGATGAATGAGGAATGGTATCTCTCTCTCTGGTCTCGATATTCCAGGCTGCCTGCGAGGGCTACCCAGAAACGCCGGTGCTGGATTCTCGGCAGGAGAAAGCAGCGCGTCTCTCAGCGCGTCAGGAAGGCGGGGCTGCTGCCAGCGGGGTCTGCTCTGCTCTTGGCTTCGGCAAGTATGGCTGCTCCGTCTCGTCACCACGCGTGTGTTTGCATAGGGCAAGATCGGTAATATTTATACCTTTAAGGTGCCGAGATTGACGTAAGGATGGACATAGATACGTCAATAAGGATGTCATACGACTTGCTCGTTAGCACATTCTTTTACTGAAGTTCTCGGTGAAATCAAAACAATGGCCGCAGGGTTTTGCCCAGGTTGTCATAGGTTTGATTTGTTATGAGAACTCCGTATGCCTTATCAGGGGCTGGAGGAATATCGCTTGTCTAATTAGATCGCAAGCGTTATGACCTAATCAGATAACACGTTCCTGTGCCGTAGTGTGACTGCGTCAGATAACGGTATCTGCATCATGGGGGTTTTCTGCCTCATAGGCTGACTGCTAGTTAACTTGTTGGTTTGTTTAACTAGAATAGGGTCAGGAATAGGGGGATCGATTCAGAACCTATAGGAATACATGACACCCACTCCACGCTAACTATGGACATATTTACTAATCTAGGCATAGTATAACATAGTACAACATACTATAGAGTAGTGTGTATACCTTACCACCCCAAAATACATAAATGCATTTTGAAATTCTTCAAATATACGGAAAATTTGCAGACATATATATTGTATGCACTCAAGCTATGGAATAATGCTAAAGTAATCACGCATTTGTATACATTATTGCTTATTTGGTATATGAGAATTACACATGAAATGGTTTCTTAAATACAGAAAAAAGTTTCGAGACCATTCCATCACAGAATAAAATATTTGTGAACATACCAGTGGGCAGCTAAAGTCTATAAAGTATCTAAAAATAGAAATCTTAGTTCTTTAGGAATAGTTTCTTACTTTAAGCAGAAGATAAGTGTCCCGAAAAACCGAAAAAATGAATTGGGGCTTCTGAAAGAGTTGCTGTCCGTGAACTGGAGTGAAAAATAGTTCATGTGACTTTATTATTTAAAGTTGAAGGCCGAATTCAGGGAACGCCGTGTGCGAGCTTGCTCAAAAGCAGAAAAAAGCTTTTCCTTACCTTCACAACTCCCCCCTGTCCCCTCACTTGCCCCTCACACAGTTCAGCGCTTACATTTAGCACCAGCTCAGAGCAGGTGGTAAATATACGTGGTAAAACCATATAGAATTGCAAATATCATGTGGTTTAATGACTGCAAAAATTGCCCCCCCATGGTTATTGCCCATTCCATGGGCTATTACTCATAATTAGGGCTCCCGGTTTTATGGTATTTATTTTTTTGACACTTCTATCTGTATTTATCCAGATTTATTTTTTGTCAACTTTTTCTTTATCCATATTTATTATGGGTTTTGTGAGAAAAATAAAGCGGACACTTGAATATTTCCCCATTTATTTAACCAATAAATATGCTGTCATGCTTGAATACCTGCCAGGTTTTAGTGATACTGTAGTGTAGTTCCTATCATCCCAATAGGCTCTGCGCATTGGAATAATACCTACAGCAGTAAAGGCCTAGGCCAGACGTTAACTAGGTCTACTACTGTCGATACTAGACTTAAAGTTTTGGGTTTGCCAGCTTAGCTCAGAGTTCACTAGAAACTTTCTCGAATGTTCAAGGAGGACTTAACTTCCCTGATTAGACAAGAAGGGATTTAGTTTCTGACAACCATAGAACATGACAACTTTGCTCTCCCCTAATCAAGAGTAAATCTCGAGAGTCGTGTGAACAAAAGGCAATTTATTTTACTCAGTCAGTACGTGCATTCTTAGTCTCATCAGAATGTAGAGAAAAGGAAGAGACGGGCGTGTTCAATAAAAAGGTGTTATTTATTGATCAGTCTCTTTTCTCATACAAGAGAAATGGATCGATATTATTGCAATACTTATAGCTAAGTAAAGTGCATACATTAAAAGCAATAGTATAAAATAATACTGTAAAAACATTGATATGGTTTCTAAGCCATAAGATGTTTTAAAATGAATAAAATATATTACATACACATATACATTTGACTAAACGTGCTCAACTGGTGTTTCTAGATACGCCTACCCCGTGTACCTGACCTAAGCCTAATACGTGGGCGGGAATAGAAAGTTACAGTTTAAGTTAAGTTTGTTTTTGCCAAGTGAATAACTAAAGAATTCTCTGTGAGGGGTTATTCAGTTCTGTACCTGGAAGTTTAGGATGAATGAGGAATGGTATCTCTCTCTCTGGTCTCGATATTCCAGGCTGCCTGCGAGGGCTACCCAGAAACGCCGGTGCTGGATTCTCGGCAGGAGAAAGCAGCGCGTCTCTCAGCGCGTCAGGAAGGCGGGGCTGCTGCCAGCGGGGTCTGCTCTGCTCTTGGCTTCGGCAAGTATGGCTGCTCCGTCTCGTCACCACGCGTGTGTTTGCATAGGGCAAGATCGGTAATATTTATACCTTTAAGGTGCCGAGATTGACGTAAGGATGGACATAGATACGTCAATAAGGATGTCATACGACTTGCTCGTTAGCACATTCTTTTACTGAAGTTCTCGGTGAAATCAAAACAATGGCCGCAGGGTTTTGCCCAGGTTGTCATAGGTTTGATTTGTTATGAGAACTCCGTATGCCTTATCAGGGGCTGGAGGAATATCGCTTGTCTAATTAGATCGCAAGCGTTATGACCTAATCAGATAACACGTTCCTGTGCCGTAGTGTGACTGCATCAGATAACGGTATCTGCATCATGGGGGTTTTCTGCCTCATGGGCTGACTGCTAGTTAACTTGTTGGTTTGTTTAACTAGAATAGGGTCAGGAATAGGGGGATCGATTCAGAACCTATAGGAATACATGACAATACGCAGAAGATAAATCAATGCCCTTATATGAAAATATGCACATTTCAGTACCAGCCTTTTGCATATCTATTGCTGTTTAAGTCTCTTGACTAAAATTCCTTTCTTTTTTAACCCCCTTACCTATCAATCCACACAGTTATTGGCCTGGCAGACATGGCAAAGTGTATTTAGAATCATTAAAAAAGCACCCAATTTCCGTTTTTATCCACATTTAAAAATAAATACAGACAAGAAAATAAATGGTATTCTTTCTGTATCTAACTGTAAAAATCTGTAAAAACAGAAAATAGGGAGCCATACTCATAATTGCAATGTATGAGGTTTGATTTTATCACACCGGTACCAGTATAATCCCATGTGCTTTTACTGTGGCCCTGTACCGGGAAGCTCGTAATCAGAGTCCATGTGACCCTTCTCTAAATGACAGCAGAATTGGTGCATTGCAGTTTAATCACGGGGTATTCCTAGAACACCAAAATCTTTTCAAATGAATGCCCAAGGCTGTGAATATATTGCCTTGTGGACATGTATTAATTTAGTCACTGTACCAAGGAACTGTGAGGTGAACGGACTCAGATTTATGAAAAAAATGGCCAACACACGCGCAATACATTTAGGTAGCTAGGCAAGCAACCACAACTGTGCCTTTTCCAAGTAAGGCAAAAATGGGATTCGCATTAAATGGTCCTGCACTGCCATTCCACTGAACAAAGTTGATTTTTCAGTCAACCATCCTCTCAATCCAACTGCAATGCTGGTCTCTCGATTTTCCAACCAAACTCAATGCCCTTGGCTGGGAAACAAAGGGCTGTCCCTCTTTCTATTCCCATCAAACTCATAGCATTTCAGTGGGAGGTACAAGGCCGGAAACCAAAATCAGCCCAGGCAAAAATGTTCAAACCAGCCCCACAAATAAAAAGACATGGCTAGAAGGGGGCCATGGCGGCTTTCATGGGTGTAAATACGACCCCCTGTGAGGGAAAGGTTTCTCTTCTTTTTTTATCCTTATCAAGTCCTGTACTTCTAGCTCCTTACAATTACAGCTCCAGTACCTACCAGTGACCACTGGTTTCTCTCTACTGCAGTTGGATATGACAACTGATCAGACATCATAGCTTTTACACAAACACTCCTTAAACCACAGCTGTGTGTACAATACCTAATCTGTCATCACAACTATGTACAACAGCATTACTCAGACAACAGCTGTGCTGTAAACGATTGCCTCAAATGGCGTTGTGAGCACCACGCTCCTGGAAGTCCTTTTATTTAATGAAATGGGGTGTTTACTTATAGAGCATGAGGTAAGCTGTCGTGAACAATAATGCTTATTTGCCTTCTGACGGTCAAGTAAATTAAACTAATGAATCCTGTACTTTCTAAATATATGTTTTAGGCTATACATCCACCTTCTATTAGGCAAGGTTAAAAGTACGGTTACTGGACTTAAAGATAAACAATGATATTGAACTTTGATGAAAACTGTTGACAATATTCTTAATAGGCCGTACACTCAGCCCTTCTAATGGTGTAAATAAGTAATATGAAGTAGGTAAAAGAATTTCTTTAGATGAACAATGATGCCTTAGACACAACTACTTTGTTTTTTTTCATTTCACTAATTGTAAACATTCTTTCAAAACAGTTTCGTTAAACAGCAATCCATGACCTGATGATGATCTTGAAAACCGTGAGAAAAGGGCTGAAACGTGGCGAAGGCATAGTGGGATATTTCGGTCTAAAATTACTTCTTAAACTTGTATACATAAAATATTAAGGAGGAAAACACAGTTAGAAATGTGTGCTTAATACTACGGTTTTACTCCTGTTGCAATGTCCAACATTAATTTCTTCTGAAAACTAACTTCACAACAACACTGGTTTCTGGTTATATTTTTTAAGGACACATTTCCTATCCAATGTTGTACATATTATGCTTTGTGGGTGTTGTTTGCTTTGGGTCCTTCTCCTACGTTGACAGAGGTATCATATAGATTGTCTTCACTCTGCATTTAGTTTAAATTAGATTATTCGCTTCCCATTTGGGCTTTCTTTTCTTAGTGAACATTCGCAACAGACGTCCCCTTTTTAAATGGTTATATAGTGCAGAGTTAATGGTCTGTTCCACAATGCATTACTATTAATGTTATTGAGGCTATTACATGATAAATGTGCATACTACAGTTCACCAATGGGGAGCTGTATGAAACAGTCAATCTGACATCATAACTGTGTGTAATAGACAATATGGCCCTGAATCTTAAATCGCGGCTGTGTACTACCCTTTGAAACATCAAAGCAGCATAAAACAGACATGATACTGCAGATGCCACTAAGACATCAGAACTGTAGCTAATATAATGTAACAGCAATGTACAAAATTGAATCCGACATCACAGTTGTGTACAACAATCTAATTTCCGAGCTGTGCGCACAGCAACAGACCCTACTTCATATGTAAGTGTAACAGAGGATGAATGCTCTCAACAATGTACAGAGTAGTTCATGCATCAAAGCTGTGTATGGAACAGCAACTGGGATAGTTCTGCCATCCATTGTTTGCATGCAGTAATGCGACCATTGAATGAGGGGTTTCCTTCTAAATCTCTCTGTATCATCAACTTTCCACTCCTGTGATCTACCAACAATCCCCGTCGTCCCCACCAATGCTCACCTGCGGCAGATTCCATGTCTGAGTCTGACACATGTGTGATGGAGAACCTGGAGACAGCAGCTGGAGACACCGTGAAGCGTGAGAAGTGGACTGGTACTACTTGCTTCTGCGCTGGTGCTGTGGCGGGGAGGACCGAGTTCACAGAAGTCAATGGGGAAGGGAAGGAGGGTGTCACTGCTATGAGAGGAAAATCGTCGTCCCATTCGAATCCGCCACCTGCAAGACAACCAAGACCAGGTCAGGGAATGACTACAAGGTTACTGATTATTTATAACCCATAATGCATTTATTTCCTGACACTCTGGGTTCTTTTTATTTGAGAATGCAGCGCCCTCAGAAATGGCAAAAAGTCTTCTTTTTGCCATTTCTGAGGATGAATTAAACAAAGCTAGGCTTTCTCAGGGTATGTTGCGAAGAAGGTGTGCCCGGAACCCCTCCCAGCATGGCAGGAGTGTGCTCCTAGCCTCAGCATCAGCTTAAGGAAGACCTCTCTATCTCGTATTTAATTTCATGTCCCCCTTTAGAAAGGACAAACGTATCCAAACTGTTAACCCTTGCAAATCATATGACTCTGGAAGGCATGGTGGCCTTATTGCCTAAAATGGCAGCAAGCAAGCAGTGAGCGGGATGCCAAGATATTTTGAAGATGAGAAATACCTTATACCGAATGAAAGTGTTGAGAAGAAGGGTTTAATCTGAAATTTCTGGTCTGTAAGCAAAAAAGTATACAAGCGAGGACAAAGAAACACCGCACACCCTTTCTGGACTTTTTACTTTGTGACAGACCTAGTTTTAGGGATGCCTAAGGAAAACACTTCAAAAGTTTAGCGTACTAGATTAACAACTTGTACTTTGAAGCCCAGCCACTAGGTTGCAAGATGATGCCCAGCATGTGAATAAACACCTCACGTGATGCAAAACCCAGGGTTTGAGTTGTGAGGCTTCTCTCTCATTTCTAGTTTGCATCAACAGGGGCTGCCAGTTATTACTTCCTCTCGGCACCTGCTGAACATCCAGCAGAAGATACTGTGAGACGTCTTCCGATACATCTGTATACCTGGACCCATGGTTTGAATGGAGATGAGTTGCCAACAGATCAGAAACCAAATGAGTTCTCCCTGTGATAGGCTTTGACTCGTCCACATTGCAACAAGAACCACTTTGTGCCCTGAGCTTATCAATTAGTATTTTAGATGGAGCTCTTACCACGGCCCCCGTCTGCAGATTGTCCAGTCCAGCTATCCTGGTTACATTTTCATTCCAGTTGTTCTAGATACCCTTTGACATTCAGCCTCGCAAAAAAAGAGAAGCTCAAACCTGGCCGTTCTTCTTCAGAGAGCCTCTCTCACCTCTACCTTTCTCTGGGATCCCCCTTTCCACCAAAACTTTCAGATAGCCATTGTAATTTTGCTGCAATAGACTGAACAGTATTGAAATGTTCTCGGCCTTGGATTTAAGATCTTCATTGAGCATATTAATTGACTTCAGCAGCGCTCTCTCTTCGATGTAAACGCCATGCCCTCTAACTCCAAAAGTAAGGTGGCTTCTTTATGCCTTGTTTCGAATGGTTCTCCACTTTAAGAACTACTCTTGCTCATCCTCCCCTTTGTTTATCTGACATGGTTCTGACATGGTTTCTATTTCACACACACGTTCAAGATGGCTGCCAGCATTGAAATGGGCTGCAGGTGTCTCGCCAAGACAGAGCAGGCCGACTCGTCGCAGGTTATTTAAATAAAAATAAGTCACTTATAGCACCACCGAGGGGAATACGGCAGGTTACCCTAGCAAGGCTTTATAATCTCATGTATGGAACCAGAGGATGGACAAAAATCGCCACTGATCCTGTGTCTCTTCAATTGGTACTGAATTAGGTTTCAGGCTGGTCCAGTTATCCTTCTGAAAGCTATCAGCACTGTTGAGTCCAACCGCCCTTTTGGTACCGGTCAGTAGACATCATTGGTCCACACGCACATACCCACCAACAGAGAGAAAGGCGGTAGGGCTGATCCATCACTGTCTTCTACACTCTCAAGCTCCAGTTAATTTGTGCGTAAACATGTGGGGGTTCACCATTTAATGGGCCCAAAATCCCTTTTCAGTTGCACCAGTCAGCTCGCTGTGAGCAGTTCTTTAATGTCCCTTAGAAGGGGCATCTTTGAATTTTCCATTCATAGACAGTATTCCAAGACACATTCAGAAAGAAAAAAGCCACTAAGGCGGCGTGGTCTCTTTAACATGGATCTAGGCCTATAAATATACGCCTGAATCTTGGTCAAAAGCCAATAAGGGATGGAAAATAGAGACGAGAGGCAAGCACGGGTTTAGACTGCCAGCAACTTCCGGCTTTTTAGGTTTCCCCTCGCCGAAAGCTGCGTAGCAGACTTTCGCGCAAGGCGAAAACTTTTGAGAAGAGTATGTGTCTTGGTCACCGCCTCTCACTTCCATTGGCTAGCTCCATAAATGGAGGCTAGCCATTGGAAGTGAGATCTGTCCGTCATGGTCCGAGGCGACTCGTGGGCGTTCCTGCAATGTTTTTCTCATCCTGCCCCTTTTATCACGTCATGCGGCTGTGGGCGTGTGTTTTTTTTTTTTTTTTGTAAAGCTTTGTTTTTGCCATTTCGGAAGTGTCCTTTGCAGGGGTGGGTTGCGCGATGTCCCGCTGTCCGTTCCGCGATGTCCCGCTGTCCGTTCCCGCCCCCCTCCCGCTGTCCGTGTGCCCGTTAACCCGCCCCCCTTCCACTCTCGTACCAGTGACCAAACATGCAGTGTGTGTTTACAGAGGGGTGCACACATGGTCTCCGCGCTAGCGTGAATGCTTTTAGAGAGGGGTGCACACTGCAGCCTCTGGGTATGTGCTCGCGTAAATGTGTTTTGGGAGGATCACGCACAGCCTGGGTCTCTGTGCAGCACACCACTTGTCTCGTTGCTTCTTTTGATGTATCTATGAAGATTTCTGCCCACAAACACTGGCTCTAGCTTCTGTGAACGCCCCGCAGAGACGCAGCGCAGCCATTCTCGTGACTTAAGGGCTGGAACGGCCGACTCTGAAGCTGGGGATCCGCGTTCGAGTCTTGGCAGCCTCGACATCCTGTGTTTCTGGACACATCACTTTATCTACCCCTGCCTAAAAATGAATGTGTACGTCCGTAATGCAACTGGTGCTCGCGTACAGCGCACTGATACTTTCGGGTCGAGTTTGCGCTATATAAAACGGCAAAATAATCACAATGTGTACTTGTGTGCATAGTACAACCCTGCTCACCGCTTTTGTGGATGTCCATGATGACATGTCCGGCAGGTTTTCTATGTCTGCATTTTGCTCACACATAGATATGCCTCTTTCGTCTGCACCAGCCTATCAATGATGTGTGGTCATTTCTACATCACCTCGAACACCACCCCTCCCGAGTGTCATCTACCACGACCCCCTAAGCCCCTTTCACCCATCCCTTCACTCTTGTCTCGGCTCTATACTTGCCAAACCTTCATTCCAAGACGCCTTCCAGTTACCCCAATCTCTCAGTCCACCTCCCCTTCATTTCCTCCTCCCTGCCTGTCTCTCCTGAGTCCGTCTTCTCCTCTGGTGCCCCTTCTTCCCACCATCAGTTCACGACCCTCCGCCTCACCTACCCCTCCATCACTCCACACAGACCCCCGCTGCATCCCGTCTGTTATTCAGCTCCAGCCCCTGCCGAGCCTCAGCCAGGCTCCCATCCAACCCTCTCATCCTATCCTTCTCACATCTCCTTCACTTCGTCCCTCCTTCTCTCCACTACCCTGTTTCACTCAGCCATTCTTCCCTCTGCAGCCAGCTTGTCCGGCCCCCTTCCTTCAGCTCTCCTGCCGTTTCTTCTCTTCATCTCCTCCCTCGTCTCCCCCCTTCCATTCCGGCCCCTTCCCTTCGTACCCACTTCCTACGACCCTCCCTATCCTTACACCCAATAACTCTATCCCTCCCTCGTCCTTGTATACCACGTCCACCATCCGTCCTTGGCGCCCCACCCCCTCCCTACGACCCCCTCGTCCCTCCTTCACCCCATCTCTTTTTGCCCGCCATCCCCCATTCACAGCATAATCTGAAAAAGTGTGGGCAGAAGGTGAGGTGGGGGAGCTAGAAGGGGGAAGGAAGGGAGAGAATTGGGTGCTAGAAAAGGTTACGCTATATGAAACTGCATTAAGTAAAATAAATACTTGCACCCATTCACAGCATAATCTGAAAAAGTGTGGGCAGAAGGTGAGGTGGGGAGCTAGAAGGGGGAAGGAAGGGAGAGAATCGGGTGCTAGAAAAACTCGAGGAAGATTACTTCATATAATTTTTTACACATCGTTTTATTTTATTTTAATTGTAACGGATCTTTGTGCAGAGTGCAGAGTGTGTAGAGTGCAGAGTAGTGAGTGCAGAGTGCAGAGTAGTGAGTGTGCAGAGTAGTGAGTGCACAGTAGTGAGTGTGCAGACTAGTGAGTGCAGAGTGTGAGTGCAGAGTGCAAAGTGGGTGTGCAGAGTGAGAGAGTAGAGAGTGCAGAGTAGAGAGTGCAGAGTAGAGAGTGCAGAGTAGTGAGTGCAGAGTAGTGAGTGCAGAGTGACTAGGGAGTGCAGAGTAGTGAGTGCAGAGTGACTAGGGAGTGCAGAGTGACTAGGGAGTGAAGAGTGACTAGGGAGTGCAGAGTGCTAGGAAGTGCAGAGTGCTAGGAAGTGCAGAGTGCTAGGGAATGCAGAGTGCTAGGGAGTGCAAAGTGCTAGGGAGTGCAAAGTGCTAGGGAGTGCAGAGTGTTAGGGAGTGCAGAGTGCTAGGGAGTGCAGAGTGCTAGGGAGTGTTAGGGAGTGCTAGGGAGCGCAGAGTGCTAGGGAATGCAGAGTGCTAGGGAATGCAGAGTGCTAGGGAGTGCAGAGTGCTTGGGAGTGCTAGGGAGTGCAGAGTGCTAGGGAGTGCTAGGGAGTGCAGAGTGCTAGGGAGTGCAGAGTGCTGGGGAGTGCAGAGTGCTAGGGAGTGCAGAGTGCTAGGGAGTGCTAGGGAATGCAGAGTGCTAGGGAGTGCAAAGTGCTAGGGAGTGCAAAGTGCTAGGGAGTGCAGAGTGCTAGGGAGTGCAGAGTGCTAGGGAGTGCAGAGTGCTAGGGAGTGCAGAGTGCTAGGGGGTGCTAGGGAGTGCTAGGGAGTGCAGAGTGCTAGGGAATGCAGAGTGCTAGGAAATGCAGAGTGCTAGGGAGTGCAGAGTGCTTGGGAGTGCTAGGGAGTGCAGAGTGCTAGGGAGTGCAGTGTGCTACGGAGTGCAGAGTTCTAGGGAGTGCTAGGGAGTGCAACGTGCTAGGGAGTGCAGAGTGCTAGGGAGTGCAGAGTGCTAGGGAGTGCTAGGGAGTGCAGAGTGCTAGGGAGTGCAGAGTGCTAGGGAGTGCAGAGTGCTAGGGAGTGCTAGGGAGTGCAGAGTGCTAGGGAGTGCAGAGTGCTAGGGAGTGCAGAGTGCTAGGGAGTTCTAGGGAGTGCAGAGTGACTGCAGAGTGCTAGGGAGTGCAGAGTGACTGCAGAGTGCTAGGGAGTGCAGAGTGACTGCAGAGTGACTGCAGAGTGCTAGGGAGTGCAGAGTGACTGCAGAGTGCTAGGGAGTGCAGAGTGACTGCAGAGTGCTAGGGAGTGCAGAGTGACTGCAGAGTGCTAGGGAGTGCAGAGTGCTAGGGAGTGCAGAGTGACTGCAGAGTGCTAGGGAGTGCAGAGTGACTGCAGAGTGACTAGGGAGTGCAGAGTGACTAGGGAGTACTAGGGAGTGCTAGGGAGTGCAGAGTGCTAGGGAGTGCAGAGTGACTAGGGAGGGCTAGGGAGTGCAGAGTGACTAGGGAGTGCTATGGAGTGCTAGGGACTGCAGAGTGACTGCAGAGATTAAGCTAATGGCAATGTAAATGACAATGCCATTTATTTATCTGTTTTCAAAACCAACACATAAATACAAATTTTGTCATTTACAATGCCAATAGGTCTAACTTTTCCAAGGGCAAAACCATTGTATTGTAAATGCTTGTTTCACACTTTTAATGGGAAGGTTAGCCTGGCTGCAGACTTTAAAATAAAAAATCGTTATAGCATCAGAGCCTACAGATAAGCATAAATGTTTGTTTTCAATTTTAGTCTAGCGGCAATTTTGCACCTCTAGGAGAAAACTACTGTATTTGTAGTACAGAAGTACAAGAAGGCTGAGTATGCTTCAGTTCGCCCTCCTGCATAAAAAAAGCTTGCATTGCTGTACATTATGCTAGAGCACACGCAAGACTAAGCCTGGAGCACTACTCTACTCCTTTTTTATGCAAAACAATGCCTAACATAAATGAAAGGCTTAGATCTGGCCAAATTCAATGTTTTGTTAAACCCAGCAGCCTTGCCCACTGACTGAGAGCAGCCTGCATGTATCACTGGGCCACATGTCTCAAACAATTTTGCGTTTACAAACAGGCCGATTTTCAGAATTGGCCCGTTCGCAATGGCTTTTCCCATGTATCAAATCAAATTCTACGATTCGGTAACGTGCTACCGAATCGCAAAATGTGTTTGTGATTCGGTATTTGGAGGGGGTGTGTTTAGGGTGTCCCTTCCAGATACCGAATAGTAATGGTTAATATGAATGTTTTGTGACAGTGAATGCAGTCGCAAAACATTAGCATTTTCCATTTGCAAATGTGAAAGGGACTCGAAAGGACCCTTTCCTCTTTGGAAATAGTAGAGCAAATGTTTTTTTGAGAGCAGGCAGTGTTTCCACGGACCACTGCCTGCTCTTAAAAATGAAAAGAAAACTTAATTTTTCCTTTTTAAATACAACCGGTTTTCCTTTTAGGAAAATGGGCTGCATTGAAATGTTTTAAATTTTTTTTATTTCTTTATTGAAAAGCAATCACGGACATGTTGGTCTGCTGACCCCATGACATCCTGTGATTTTAGCGATTCCTAGGGGGTCACCAATTGCGAACTAGTTCCTTATTATTAATGAGGTACGTCGATTTGCATCCCCCTAGGAATCGCTATATGAAACTCTTGGAGTATCACACATCAGGACTAGCGATTACCTAATTGCGTTTCGCTGAAAATCGCAATTAGGTAATCGTTATCCAAATTTTGATACATGTGGCTCATTGTGTTATTCGCTTGAGGCATTTTTGTAGCCATGCTCCAAGGTTCTGGGCAGCAAAGGTGCTTAGCATCAGCACATTGTACTGCTCTACTGCTGCTGAAGACATGCAGTGAATACACACTGCTTTGTCCCAACTTGTTCCTACAGGTGGCCCTATCCTCTGCCAGAGACAGTTCACTCTCAGAAAACAAACAGTAAATGAGGCAATAAACAGATGCGGCGCTTTAGCCTCAGTACGGCCTCGCTGGACCAACAAAAGCGTAAATCCACTTTCATCTGGAAGTGCATAGACAGGAGGTCACTGGGGTGAAAGGAACCTCAATGCCAAACTTTCTTTCTTCCACCACACCTAACACACATACAGCAACACAGCAACTCTCTTCCAACCGCCTTTCATCCATTGGACAATTTACAGCCTTACTACATGACCCATATGCTGTACCACCACCCCCTGACTCATACACCTTCCGCCCTAAACACATGCAAACAATATAAGCAAGGTGCCCCACCTACCAACTTCGCTCCTCCATGTTTAATGCACAAAAAGGTTACACCACAAAAACTTCACAGGGCACCAACTGCCTCTCAAACACCGTCTCCACCACCTACACATGCAGACCCATCAAAATGCCTTCTCAGCCTGCTGGACGAGGACCACGTTACAGAACAGCTACACGATTGCTATCCTACTACTGCTAATACCAGCACTAAAAACACCCCTGCTACAAACCCACACAATACTAATAATTCCTCTACAAAACAAAGTCTCACTGTCACTAAAGCACATTCTCCAAACTGTCTATGCTCGATCGCTCTCTAAAAACAAGCAGAACATCTATGACCTTCTCACTGACGCAAAACCAGACATACTATTCATAACTGAATCATGGTTGGGAGATGATATGGCTCCAGTCCTGCATGAAGCCGTTCCTCTAGGCTATCAAACGATCACCCAAAATCGTATAGGCAAAAAAAGGGAAGTGCCCTAGCTGTTGTGTTCAGGCAAACATTACCTATTACTAAAGTTGACAACGTCTCTATAAAGAATTGTGAGGCTTTTCTTACCAGAATTAATCCTACACCGTCTTCCTCCTTGAACTTCCTGCTCCTTTACAGACCTCCACCTAGCAAGGTGACCTTCCCAGACACACTTCTAGACACAGTTTCAAACCTGATAACAATACACTCCAACCTATGAATTCTGGTTGCCCTCAACAATTGGTTTGACAATATGTCCCATCCGAAACCAATCAGTGGCCTAGACGCACTGAACCTGCATCAGATTGTCCACAAACCCGCTCACATCGCTGGACACATCCTAGATGTAATTTTTGCTAATACCAAACTAGTTACCTTTCAAACTATAACTCCAGGCACATGGTCAGTCCACCATTTTGCTTGCTTTCCAACTTAAAACAACACTAAGCGACTCACCTAAAACTACCTTATGTGCATCCACCTATCGACCGTGGAACAAACTCAATTAGGAACACTTAGAAACACAACTATCATCCAGTACAGATCTGGAAACAATCATTTCTGTTCAAAAACTATATGAGTGGCTACAGGAAGCTTTTGATATCCTGATCCCACTCAAAACCACACAACCGAACAAAAGAAAACAAGCACCTTGGAGAAATACAGAGTTAAAAGACATAAAATAACAAATTAGAAAGCTGCAACGTGCCTGGCTCAAAACATATGGCAAACAAGACAAACTACAAAAAATTAACAGAGTATACAAGTCAGCTATCAAAAAAGCAAAGAAAAGGTACTCTTCAGACAGAATACAAATGCTAAAGGTGCAAATAAAGAGTTCTATAAAATACTCAATGAATTTCGTAAACCAAATTACCTAGAAAGAAATCATTACACGGATAAAGCAGACACATTGGGCTCATACTTAAAACAGAGACAAAGCACCAGCACTAACCCTTTTACAAAACAACAATCCAAGAATACTCTAACCCAGCCTCTCTGTTCCTTCCAACACATTTCACACAATGAATTTATGACCTTATCAAACCAAGCAGGCCTGCCGGCAGCCCTTCTGCCCCGTGTCCACCGCAAACTTTCAAGACAATTCTTTTAACAACCTCTGCTGCCACGCCAGTAAGAAGAATCATCAACGATTCCTTAACTACCGGAATATTTCCAGAAGAACTCAAAAAGTCATACATATGCGCTTTACTGAAGAAAACAACTTGGATCCGCTGAACCCTGACAACTAGACCCATTACAAATGGACCTTTCCTTGACAAACTGATAGAAAGAGCAGGTAAGCCCTAATGTCATAATTCATTGAGGAGAATGACATACTTTCAGACTTCCAAACAGGATTCCATCCTGGAAGAGGCACAGAATCTGCCCTCATTGCCATCTGGGAAAACAAGAAGAACACAGTTGACCGTAATGGGGTTGCTGCACTACTCCTCTTGGAACTCTCGGCTTCCTTTGATATGGTTGACCATGACACTCTGATACAAAGACTCTAACAATCCGGCATAGAGGGAGCTGCTCTAGACTAGATCGCACCATACCTTCTAAACAGAACTAATGTCATCCATACCCCACCTTTCTCATCCAAACCAAACTCCACAAAAGCAGGGATCCCTCAAGGGTCTATCATCTTGCCCATGCTTTTCAACATCTACATGAAGTCATTACCGGTATTGATCAATCAATTTCACCTCACGTGCTATAACTATGCAAATGACACACAAATACTCCTTTAACTGGAATGCCCCAAAGACACTGGAAACTCACCAATTTTCAGTCGTCTCAGAGCCGTGGATCAATAGATGACTTGGAGCCATCTCAAACTGAATGTTTCCAAAACAGAAATACTCACGTGTGGTGATTGGAAACATTATTTCCCACTTGCCACCTGGCATGATGAACTGGGATCACCACCTAAAGTATTGAAGGAAGTAAGAAACCTCAGAATGATCATGGACTCCAACCTATCAATGCCTAAGAGGACAAACTAGCAATTTCCAGCTTTGTTACTATAAAAACCATGTGACGAATCTTCCCCCATTTGGGATTTCCACACAAGGTCCAAGCTACCATCTCCCTTGTTCTGTCCAAACTCGATTAGGCCAATAGCCTCTATCACGGATCACCTTTAACAACCATGAACAGACTACAACGGATTCAGAACTCGACTGCCAGACTACTCTTGCATATCAAACCACAAGACCATATCTCACCTTCCTTGAAAGCCCTGCATTGGTTATCGGTTGTCAGAAGATCCACATTCAAGCTGCTTTGTATCACCCACAAAGCGAAACATGGAATGGGACCACTCTTCATCAGGAATAAAATCAGCAAAAACATTCAACAAAGAAACCTTCGCTCTAAAGTGGCACCTCGCCTCAAAATCACAAAATACAAGAAAAAAAATCACACGGACACATCCTTCTCTGTTCAAGCAGCCAAACTTTGGAACTCTTTACCCCAACATAAGATCCACGGACAACCACTGTATCTTCAGAAAACGACTCAAGAATTGTCTATTCCCCACATAAGCACCATACGCAAACAGAAATATACGCATATCCCTCTGTATACAAGCATTTATTTGTCCTATAGATATGTACCTATATATGTGTATTGCTTTGTATAAACATGTAGAATAATTATGTTTAAAAAAAAAAGATTTTTTTTTTAAGCACAACACTTGAAAACCAGAGTTTGTCTATTGCATCTTTAATCTCCATATACTTACTTCCTCAATTAATCAATCAGGGGAATTGTAAGCGCGCTACTCACCCGGGAGGGTCTCAAGGCGCTCGGGGTGGTCAGGGAGGGGGGAGAGGTCAAACAGCCAGGTCTTGAGCGTCTTCCTGAAGATGTTCAGGGAGGGGGCGTGTCTGATATTGAGCAGGAGCACATTCCAGGTCTTGGCTGCTATGTAGGAGATGGTTCTTCTACCTGTTCTGGCTCTGCGGATGCGCGGGGTTTCGGTGAGGGCGAGGTCGGCCGATCTAAGGTTTCTCTTGGGTATGTGGAAGAAGATTCTCTTGTTGAGGTATTGGGGTCCAATGTTGTGGAGGAATTGGTAGGCGTGGGTGAGTATCTTGAAAGTGATTCTCCTCTCAACGGGGAGCCAGTGTAGGTTCCGTAGGTGTTGGGAGGTGCTTTGTGTCGAGGAATGCAGAGGACGAGTCTGGCTGTGGTGTTCTGAATGGTCTGGAGCTTGCAGAGCAGAGATTTGTTGATCCCGACGTAGTGGGCGTTTCCGTAGTCCAGTCTGCTGGTTATGAGTGCGTAGGTGACGGCCTTCCTTGATTCGGGGGGGGGATCCACTTGAAGGTGTTTCGGAGGATTCGGAGGGTGTTGAAGCAGCTGGAGGCAACGCCGTTGACCTGTCATGTCATGGAGAGGGAGGAGTTGAGTAAGATGCCGAGGTTTCAGGCGTGGTTCGTGGGTGTGGGGGGACTGCTAGGGGCCGTAAGCCACCAGGTGTTGTCTCATGCCGAGGACGAGGGCCCAAGGACGAGGGCTTCTGTCTTCTCTGAGTTGAGCTTCAGGCAGTTTCTGCTCATCCAGGGTGCTACGTCCTTCATTTCTTCCTGGAAGTTGAGTCTGGTGGTGATTGGTGAGGGGGAGGATGATGGGTGTCATTGGCGTAGGATACTATGCCGAGTCCATGCTGTCTGGCGATGGTGGCGAGCAGTTGATTTTTGTGGGTTCAGAGAGGAAAGGTGGTAATCTGATTCTTTGCGTTTTGCCGGTGAGGAACGAGCAGATCCAGTTGAGGGAGGTTCCTTGTATGCCGGCGTCGTGATGTTTGGAGGTGAGTGTGCAGTGGGAGACGGTGGTGTACGCTGCGGAGAGGTCGGTTGTCTGCTGGGGTTGTGTAGTGGTGCAAGCTTGTCTGCCCAGCTGGAGCTCCATTTGTGTAGTTCTTTGGCTGCAAGGTTGGAGTCAGTCGGCAAGGTAGAGGCGTCGTGGTTGAGGGTGGAGTGGAGTTGCTCCTTAGTGACTTTGCTCCAGTTTCTTCGAGGGAGGCGTGGTGCAAGTTTGGGCGGCCTGTGTTTGTCGATGTGGAAGTGTACTCACCCGGGAGGGTCTCAAGGCGCTCGGGGTGGTCAGGGAGGGGGGAGAGGTCAAAAAGCCAGGTCTTGAGCGTCTTCCTGAAGATGTTCAGGGAGGGGGCGTGTCTGATATTGAGCAGGAGCACATTCCAGGTCTTGGCTGCTATGTAGGAGATGGTTCTTCTACCTGTTCTGGCTCTGCGGATGCGCGGGGTTTCGGCGAGGGCGAGGTCGGCCGATCTAAGGTTTCTCTTGGGTATGTGGAAGAAGATTCTCTTGTTGAGGTATTGGGGTCCAATGTTGTGGAGGAATTGGTAGGCGTGGGTGAGTATCTTGAAAGTGATTCTCCTCTCAACGGGGAGCCAGTGTAGGTTCCGTGGGTGTTGGGAGGTGCTTTGTGTCGAGGAATGCAGAGGACGAGTCTGGCTGTGGTGTTTTGTATGGTCTGGAGCTTGCAGAGCAGAGATTTTTTAATCCCGACGTAGTGGGCGTTTCCGTAGTCCAGTCTGCTGGTTATGAGTGCGTAGGTGACGGCCTTCCTTGATTCGGGGGGGATCCACTTGAAGGTGTTTCGGAGGATTCGGAGGGTGTTGAAGCAGCTGGAGGCAACGCCGTTGACCTGTCATGTCATGGAGAGGGAGGAGTTGAGTAAGATGCCGAGGTTTCAGGCGTGGTTCGTGGGTGTGGGGGGGACTGCTAGGGGCCGTAAGCCACCAGGTGTTGTCTCATGCCGAGGACGAGGGCCCAAGGACGAGGGCTTCTGTCTTCTCTGAGTTGAGCTTCAGGCAGTTTCTGCTCATCCAGGGTGCTACGTCCTTCATTTCTTCCTGGAAGTTGAGTCTGGTGGTGATTGGTGAGGGGGAGGATGATGTGTGTCATTGGCGTAGGATACTATGCCGAGTCCATGCTGTCTGGCGATGGTGGCGAGCAGTTGATTTTTGTGGGTTCAGAGAGGAAAGGTGGTAATCTGATTCTTTGCGTTTTGCCGGTGAGGAACGAGCAGATCCAGTTGAGGGAGGTTCCTTGTATGCCGGCGTCGTGATGTCTGGAGGTGAGTGTGCAGTGGGAGACGGTGTTGTACGCTGCGGAGAGGTCGGTTGTCTGCTGGGGTTGTGTAGTGGTGCAAGCTTGTCTGCCCAGCTGGAGCTCCATTTGTGTAGTTCTTTGGCTGCAAGGTTGGAGTCAGTCGGCAAGGTAGAGGCGTCGTGGTTGAGGGTGGAGTGGAGTTGCTCCTCAGTGACTTTGCTCCAGTTTCTTAGAGGGAGGCGTGGTGCAAGTTTGGGCGGCCTGTGTTTGTCGATGTGGAAGTGTACACAGTAGTGGTCTGTCCATGGGGGTTCCGTGGTGTGGCTGAAGTGGATGTTGTTAGATAGGGTCGAGGGTGTGTCCTGCCATGTGAGTGGGCCTGGTGACGAGCTGATTCAGTCCGATGTTGGCGAGGTTGTCTCGGAGGGTGGCGGAGTTTGGGTCACTGAGGTTGTCGAGGTGGAAGTTCAGGTCTCCAATGAGTATGTAGTCCATGGAGGTGATGGTGTGGGGTGCGATGAGGTCAGCGACGGTAGTGGGGAACAAAGGGCGAGTCCGGGGGGGTCTGTAGGAGAGGGTGACACGGAGGGTGGTTCTGGGGCTGGTCTGGATCTGTACGTGAAGGTGTTTGGTGGACCTTCCATGTACTTGGATCTATATATTTATTACTTTTCTCCTAAAAAGCATATTCAATGCACTACCCTATTTCTCATCCTATACCTCTATCAATATCTTTAATCTACATATACTTACCTCCTTTATGCATCAATATACTTTCCATGTACTTATGGATCTATATATTTATTACTTTCTTCTAACTGAGCATATCCAATGCACAGCCCTATTTCTCACCCTATACCTCTATCAATATATCCTCTACATCCACGCTCTCATTCATCCAGACCCCATACCACTACTATGGTCCTTTCTAGACTGTCCCCTACTCCACCCCTCCTTGCGTCATCTGACATCTCTTTTACTATACCCATCCCCAAAACAAGCTTTTCTAAACTCTTCCTTCTGGCTCTTCCCCTCCACATCCCTTTTTACCCATCCCAAGCTTCCTCCTACTGCTATGACCTCCAAAACAAATATGGGTAAATCATTCACTCTTCTATCCCTCCACTATCCTTTTCATCCAAAATAACAGGCTAACATGTCCACTTCTCAAATTTCATATTTTACGATACTAATTCACCACTAATCCTTTATGGGTTCCAGAGTAGCATGCTACTCACCAAAAAAGCGCTTTAACCACCTCATCAGGGGTACCAAACACTATATAAATGCAAACTTTTTTTTCTCTTCTAGCCTTCCACTATCCTTCTGAATCCAAATAACAGACTAACCTATCCACCTCTCAAATTACTTTCATATTTCACTATACTAATTGAACACTCATCCTTTATGGGTTCTAAAGTAGCATGTTACTCGCTGAAAAAGCGCTTCAACGCCTTTTCAGGGGTAGTAAGTGCTATATAAATACTATTACAATACAATACATATACCTGACCTGATTCATTGGTAAACCATAAAGCAGATTTGCTTTAAATAGACCTAATTACTATGATATAACCATGCCTGGGAGGTGAAACACAGCTTAAATACGTTTTGGGAAGTACTGAAGACTGATGAACATCTAGTTAAATATATTGGAGACCACTCTGAAGTCACATTTAGGAGTAAAACAGGTCCCTGCAGGGTACACTTTGCCAAAGTCTTGTGAAACCACCAGGAAATAAGACAAACATACAAGGCTTTTTCACCTCTGATAGCTGTAAAGACTGTAAGTACAGTATAAATCGTAAGATCATACAGCTCTCATGAGTGCACTCAGACCTTTTTTATGGTCTAGGCACAGTGAAAGCACAGGACCTGTGGGAATGGCACTTGCTATGGAGCCCTTTTGCTCCAAAACGCCCTGGGCTGTTTTCAGCCATTACTTGAAGTTAATATATTCAGGCTGGATAAATGCACAGGAGTGGTGGCCCGTTGCCTTACCCCGCATATGTGGGGGGAACGTTATAGTTAGGCTCAGATTATACATGCACAAAACCAAAATAATTCAGCAGTTATAGTTACCTGAGCTAACTATAACTCCTGACCGCACAATACATTGCGTATGACCTCACATATTACATCAATAATGGCATGGTCAGTGACATCACTGATGACAATTGATGACATCATCCACAGACCCACTCACACACCCACGCAACCGCTCATAAACACTTAGACATTCACACAACCTAGTCACTCACCCATACATTACCTAAGACATGCATAATCACTCACTTATACAGTCAGTCATGCACCCACTAAATCATCCATACAGGCACTCATATACCCACTGATTCATCAATACACCTTGGTGTATATAAATTTAACACTCTAACTTTTTAGAAACACAGTCACTGGATGATGTCATCAATGGTGTTATCTGAGATGTCATCAGTGATGTCACTGACCATCTCATCAGTGATGTAATATGTGAAGTCATAAGCAGCACATTGGGGGGAGCAAGTGATAGTTAGCTCAGCTAATAATAACTGCTGAATTTCTCTTTTTTTTATGAGTGAAACCTAAGCCTAACTAGAACGTCTCTGTAACCTTTGTTTTTTTCAGTGAATTTCTAAAGATTTATTTATTCCATTTCCTTACTACAACGTCCTGTATCCTCTGTTTCTCTCAGTGAATTTCTAAGGTATTTTTTAATGCTAATTCCTAACTATAACTTCCCTGTAACCTTTGTTTTTTTCAGTGATTTTCTTTGGTTTATAATTAAGACTCCCGGTATTTTTTGGCCATTTAAGTCTGTATTTATCCATATTTCTTTTTGGGCCACTTTATCTGTATTTATCCATATTTATTTTGTGTTTTGCATATAAATGAAGCTGTAAAACAGTACATTTCCATATCTTTTTAACTGACAGACACACACTCATACTTTGATGTCTGTCATCTTTTAGCTATTTAAGCTGCCAAATATTACACAACAATACATCCACTGGTAAATACTAGCACTATACCATAAATGTATATTGATATGTGCCATTATTTAAAGAAATTTCATCCTGTTTTTCAATTTCCCATGCTGCCCATCTGCTCAGCTGCTGGCCTATAATTCATGTAGGTCAGCATGGAGAGTAACTTAAAAGAAGCACAATTTTCTGTACTTATCCACTTGTAAAAATAAATGCACATTGTTTTCTGTCTGTATTTATCTGTAAAAATCCGTAAAAAAGGAAAACAGGGAGCCTTATTTATAATTAGGACTCCCGGTTTTATGGTATTTATTTTTATGACATTTCCGTCTGTATTTACCCATATTTCTTTTTAGTTAAGTTTATATGTAATTATCCATATTTATTTTGGGTTTGGTAGAAAAATTAAACTGAAATTAGTATATTTCTACATTTATTTAAGAAATAAATATGCACTTGTGCTTGAATCCCTGCCAGGTTTCAATACTGTGAACACCCACAGAATATAAATCAAAGCACTTATATGAAAATATGTGCATTTCAGTATCAACCCTGTGCATATCTACTTGTGTTAAAGCCTCTTTACTAAAATTCATTTCTTTGTTTTTATCTCCTTACCTGTCAATTCCCACAGCTATTGGCCTGGCAGTCATGTCAGACAGTATTAGGAATTACTCAAAAAGCAACCCAATTTCCGTTTCTATCCACATTTAAAAATAAATACAGACAAGAAAATAAATGTTTTCTGTCTGTAATCATCTGTGAAAATCAGTAAAAACGGAATACAGGGAGCCTTATTTATAATGTAGCTGTCACGTTATACTGAACCGGATGTCAGACTAATATTTCCTGGAGAAATTGTACTCCATATTTTCCTTATACTCTTGTCTTTACTAACAAGATACAACATGAAGAACATGCGAGTACACAGCTCGCATGTTATGCCCTGAAGAAGTCCCAGGTGGACTAAATGAGTTGGCTACCAACCGCATGCTTGCTGTGATTTTAAGAGACAATGACGAATAAAGAAAGAAAAATACATTTTTGAAAGAAGATACAACCGTTCTATTTGTTGTCTGAAAGGACATTGCTTGATTATTCACACTCATGAACTATGGACTATAAACTCTCTCACAAATAGTACTGACCTGGAAGTTGAGTGCTGAACCACTCTGTGTGCGTTTGCAGAGTAGTGGAGTAAGAGGGCAGGGCCTCCAACCAACTACAAGGAATTCCGCTGTGTAGGACTTACAGGAGGTAACAGGAGGGTATCTTGTCCCCCAAGGGCCCTCTGGAGATAAAAGGACCTCATCCCCCAACTAATAGTGAACCAGGAGTCACGTTTGCAGAGTGGTGGAGAAAGTGGACATGCCTCTGACAACTTCTCAGCAATCCTGTTGTGTGGTAGTTACTGGAGGGATAATTTTTTTTTTAATGATTTTATGCTGTGGCGGGATCCCGCGGGGACTCCAAGACCATGGCTTGGGAGTCAGGATATTCCTACCCTGTCCCCTTTTGTTTATTATCACTTATTGTTTGGGCAAGATTGCTGCTAATACTTTCTGGTTGAAGTGTTGGCAGCCAATCAGAGCAGTGCTTTTCCCTGCACGAGCTCGTCTTTTGTTGCAAAGACTTGGGGCTAGATGTAGGTAATTCTTATTTACCACTTCTTAAATACCGAATTTTACCGATTCAGTATTTAAGAAGTGGTAAAATAGAGGGGGGGGCATGTAGGTATTTCAGAATCGGTAAATACCGAATCGTTAAGATTCGGTATTTACCGATTCTGTAAATACCGATTCGGTAATGCCCATTGATTCCTATGGGCCCTGAAGCCCATAGGAATCAATGGGCAATACCGAATCGGTATTTACCTATTCGGTAAATACCGATTTTTGCAAGGGTGCAGGGGGTGTCACTTTGACACCCTCTAGCACCCCAAAGACGGACATGTGTGCCATGTGGCACACAGTCTGTCACATGGCTAGGTGTGCATGCACACATGTACATGCACACCTGGATTCGGTATTTTACCACCCAATTGGATTGGGTGGTAAAATACCGATTCTGTAAGGCCTTAGGGACTCTGTAAAAATACCGATTCGGTATTTTACAGAATCGGTAAATTTACTGATTCGGTAAATTTACCGATTCTGTAAAAATGGCCCCCTACATGCCAAATACCCATTTACCGGTCGGTACGGCCGTTAACGACCGGTAAAGGGCTTCCTACATCTGGCCCTTGGTGACCAGATTTATCACTATGATTTTAAACTTACATTTCTCAAAAACTACTGAACGGATTTACACCAAATAAGCAAAAGGCACTTCCTTGAACCAACATCTACCTCCCTGCCAAATTTGGTGCAAGTCTGTTCACCGTTTTGGGCTGTAGATGTGGCTAAAGGTTCCTATGGGCATTAACGTTACAAACGCACCCTTATTTCACGCCCCACATTGTTGGTCCCCACTGCACGGATCACCCGTAAACATTCCATGACAACCTGAACCTACCTTGACACTTTTTGGGGAAATTTCCATGAAGATTGGTCAAAGGATTTCAAAGTTAGAGGCAAGTCAAAAAATGCTTTTCCTATCGAAACTAGGTCCTAATGATAATATATATATATATATATATATATATATATATATATATATATATATATATATATATATATATATATATATATATATATATATATATATATATATATATATATATATATATATATCTATAAAATATATGTATATATCAAGAAAATATTGTGTTTTGTTTATTTTATAGCCATCAATAATAAAGGTTAGAAGTAACCCTCAGAACCTTTTCCTTACCTCTCAGTGCGGGAGCTGAATAGGCCTGGATTCTATTAAATTGCCCTGTAGGCCACGTAGCCTTTGCCTGTTTTGAGCACAACCAGTGTGTCAGAGGTGGGCTGGTTTCCTAAAATGGTCGCCAGTAGCTCGGAGAGGTCAGGGACACTGGGCAGTCAGAAAAACCATGGCTCTTCTGTCTTTTCACAGCCTCTGGTCTGCTGCAAATGTATTGATTTCCTATTGGCCCTCCACATCAGATCAGATGACAGAAAATAGGAAGCGTATACACAAGGGAATCCATTTGTGAACAGTTTTCCCAAAGAATCGTCACTAACTGACACCACCGGAATCGCTCTAAGCGCTGGTTTCAAACTTTCAGAACCATCCCATTTTAGATGCAACAGGCATCACCCAGGAAAGGCAAGGGTCACACTAAAGGGTAGTGGCAGGCCCTTTGCAGCTTAACAGGGTGGTAAGAGCTGCAGGAAAGAGAGAATGGATAGGCAGTTCCATTTCTAGAACAGGCAGGGAAATTGGGAGACTCGCAGAGAAATTGGAAGGCTTGCAGATAATGGAAGTATTTTCTACTGTCACCATGGATGTGTGAATGTAGTACGGTATACATGCAC
Source organism: Lissotriton helveticus (assembly GCF_964261635.1). NCBI lineage: Eukaryota > Metazoa > Chordata > Amphibia > Caudata > Salamandridae > Lissotriton > Lissotriton helveticus. The sequence continues at coordinate 1,086,284,843 of NC_136068.1, forward strand.
ATGTGTCAGTATATATGTATTTTAATTTATCATCATATTGGCAGAACCCCAAAATGTTATCAGAAAATTATGACAAACAAAATCCTGTAGGGGCTGTATATATGCTTGTATTATTTCATGTCTTTCTGTTTGTATGAATGTCTTTATGTATGTTTGTACCAATATATGTTCATGTATCACAGAGCATGCCACTGCCAGTAAAAATGGGAGTGCATAATGCCAGTGCAAACCCCCAGAACGACTGCTGATGTTTTCGCATTGAAATGTTCTCAGGATTCTATGTCTGCTTTGTTGTATGCATACCCGCATACTGCCATATGGTGGTGCATTTATGTACTAGGACTTTAGGAAGGTCTGCTTAGCTAATTTGTTTAGACTGAGCCCACAAATGTTACCCTTGATACGAGCCATGTTGAACCAGAAGAGATACTTAGGAAGACATAGACCCTCCAACTTGTACCTAGACTTCGCCCGGATGGGCTAGTCGTGATGGTAGACAATCTTCGGAGAACACTGCTAATATCAAATATAGGGGCTCTGCATGGCTTTCCTTGGCCTCCAGGATCCTTGCACCCCACCTTCCTTCAATACTCACTTTCTTCGGAGACGTTCCCATCAGAGGAGTCATCGGAAGTGTTAAGCCTCTCCAAGGGACTGACAGTAGCGATGGGGCATGAGTCGGTTACTGCTGGGAAGTCCTGTTCTCCAAGGTCTTTCGTTGGGCTCTCCTGAAAAAGATGACCCATACTCTGGGTTTATGGAGTATTAAGATACTATATTTTATGAAAGCCCACCACCCTGTGCTTGTGAGTAACTTGGCCCTTTGCTTACCCAGTACCCACATTACAGAACAAATCACTTTAAAGACAAACGGCAATAATTTGGACGTGAAAAAATGTAACCTAATTGTGAGAATTCATCCTTACACTCTGTTCAGTCCTCAACATTCCCTTACAACAAATATACCTACAAGTTGGCAGGCTTATATAAAAATGACCTGCCTTTAAGGCTCGCTGACAGTTGCTGGAAGAAACTGGGGAAAGAAACGAATTAACTGTGTGGAGAATATTCACGTTAAAAAATTGTTTCCCTTGACCTTAACTACTATCTATGCAGTCTCTTGGTCTACCCTTCTGCATCCATGTCACTCAGAGTGTAGTTACTGTGTGCACAGTCAACGAGCTCTGCAGAGAAAGTAATTTGCTGTGATGAGCCTGGCCATCTGCTTCTACTATGATGACTAGATCTCTGTGATTCTTGAATTCACTGCCCTTATCTGAGCAACAGAGGAGTTTCTCTAGAAGGAAGACTCTAAATTCAACAATTGTGTTTGGCTCAAGACTAGAGCAGAGAAAGTAAAAAGCATTAAAGCTACATGTTGGCTTTGATGGGGCATCTAAATGGATGGCTTCCCCAATATGGGAAGGGTCTATTCTTGATAAATCTTACTTTGTCCTGATTGGAAAAGTGCCCATCTCCTAGGGCAGATTAAGTGAAGGCCTTTCTCTGATATCCCTATTTAAAGTTGTATTGCAGGTGAGAAGAGCGGGTACTGATTTGAAATGAGAAGAGCGTAACTTCTGTAACACTCTGTAACAGACAAGTGCAAGAGACCCAAACCTTCCACACAGACCAATTGGAATGCTACCATTAAGCCCACTACTCCATCTGTATGAATGCCCCTAAACGAGGTAGGAAATTACACCAGGGAAAACAACTTCATCCATCCTCCAGAGGTGTCTACTGAGTTGCCTGGTGCCTTGTCGTTATACCCGGTCCTTCCTCAATGCCTCTGCTTTAACTTTATCTCAATGTTTAACTTTTAAAGGTCTTAGGGTTTTACTTGCCCACTCTCCTTTAATAAACATTATTGATGCTGTGTCAGGTTGTAGTTGGAGGTTTTCTTCCGATTTGGATTTAATTTGACTCTGGGATTCCCAGTTTGTGATTATTATAAATAAAAAATGTATTACACTCACTGAACATTACTGTACATACTCGCCAATTCCAAATTCAATTTAATGGTTTAATTCTGTTTTTTTTACTTGTCCTTTTATTTTTTATTTTGAAAATCTGGACATCTTTTTTGTTCTAATGAGGTCAGTTGACCTACTCATCCAATACAGCCTCCCTCATGCTCCCAGAACAAAGGAGAGCACGTTTCTGTTGGAGCTAATCCTTCTGAGCAGGAATATATCAGCAAAATTCAAGCCATCTTGCCTGTTCAATGTGCACACCACTGCAAGAATATCTGTGCGAGATGAGTCTTGATTCAAAAAGGTAACATTTACTTCAGATCTCAAAGTAACATTTCCGTTACTCAGGAAATGTAACATCACCCCTTACCACAAAAAGGGAACTATATTTCCCTCCATATTTAGTGTTGGATTGTGAATGGCAGAGAACGGTTTTGTAAGTAATTATAATTCTAGAATATTTAAATTTGTGGATTAAATGACTCCATGTTATGAATCAAATTGGAAATATGAAATAATCAGTGGTGTACATATTTCTCGTCAACCTTTGCCAAGGTCTATGGAGTACTTTTGAACTTTGCTAAAGGTTCTTTGAAACTTCCACATGAAAATAGTGACCTTATCAACAATTTATAGCATTGTTTAATACCAAGAAAATGGTTACTTTGCCGAAAATTGTTATGCTCACATTCTGAGTGGATCGGTAATTCTGCATAGAGAAAACTGGTGGAAAAAAGGAAAAACTTTGGTAATCAAATAGTAAACTCCTCTACCACAGGTTCTTCCTCTTTTGAAGCTGGAAAATTTAGAATGAGGAGGTACAATCACACTGTGAAAAATCAATTTTCCCAATGTATTTTTACTGCACCCAAATATCAGAATATTAGAATTGGGCCCCTTGTGTTCTTCAGCTGTGAATTGCCTTTCTATCTCGAAAAGCTAAACCAGTAGATAAAAAAATCTGCAAACATTTGGTTTGTGCATAGAAAATCTGAGAACAAGAACAACTTGTTGAGAAAAAAGCTGCATGCATGATCTGCCTTAAATGGGATTGACTAATGCAAAACTTATTTCGTCATTTCATGAAAAGAGACTCAACATGCAAAAAGAAGAATCACTCTACTGAAGGTAAACCGGGAAACATTGCAAATGCTAAAAAAAAAAAAGCAACTGGAAATGTGCAATTATTTACTGGTAAAAAAATTGTTGCAAACCTCTCGTCATGTTGTACATACATAATAATGCAATAAGTTTGCAGCCCCCTTATGCCATGTTTATGTTTTGCTTTAATCAAATCTCAGTTGCTCTATGTGGTGGGGGTCATTATTCTCCTGTGGTCCACAACTGTTTGTCTGACCCTAGATATGGTGAAGCCCAATCTTGGAGGAACTCTAGAGTAGACGAAGGGCACCATTTTGGCTCTTGTTACCATTGCATAAATCTAGACCTTTGAATGAGTAGTACTGCTAATTCTGGAGTAATTCATACTATTAATCTATGTTCATGTGGATCTGGTTGTTGAGACTTGCTTTATTCAGATCACTACCGTGTGAAATTAGAGACCTTTTTTAATTTAAATGCCAAATTTTGGCACATAAGCCTTGCTCACCAGAGCAACTGTTTTGGTCAATTGTTGCACACCTAGTAAACTAGAGCGCCAATGATCAGGACACGCAGTGATGCAGAACCCTAATGGTCCCGAACACTGGGTTGAGTGTCCTGGACACAGCAGACATCAATGATGACTAACAAACATTTTCTGGTAGGGGACGCTTGGTGGTGGCTCTCATTGACAACAAACAAGTATGCTAGAATAGTTTCAGTAACAGAGCATAGACTTACATTTCACATCTATTAAAGAGAGCGAGGCTTACCTGATCAAAAAGATACACTGTGACATCATCAAAAAAGGACACAGCCTTCTTCTTGCGCTCAAAGTCTTCACAAAAGGTGTGAGGCACCAGGCTGGGAATCTTCAGGAGGCTACGCAGGTTCCTAGCACTGTGACTCTCAGCAATGATGACTGGTGCTGCAGACAGCTCCTCCTCACTGTCCTCACTTGGCTCCTGGATGTTATAGCAGCAGAGCTCTTCATCAGACTCATCGCTGTCCTCTGTGTCCTCCTCATCCTCATCAGCCTCTTCATGTCGGTCCACAGGGCCTAGCCGTGTTTCCTTTTTGCCATGCAGCAACGAGACATCAAGCGACATCTGGGAGAGCTGGCCTGCAGCAGGGTCCCCTGGCCACACCACCCGCCCTTCTGCTTCAGGCGAACGTCGGCTCTCCAACGACCCCACATCCTGGCCATCTAAAGTATTTATCTTCACTTTAAACCTTTGACTGGGAACCAACTTTGTCTTATCCTTGCACACTCCTGCAAGGCTCCCTCCATCGAGCACCATTCCATCTAGGCCCTGGACACTCAACTCCTTCAGCCCATTGAGGAATTTATCTTCTTGATTTACCTCAACAGATGTCAGAAGAAATGTTCTTGAAGGCAGACCATGTGTGGTAGCCACAGGTAACATGTCATGGGCAGTTGACACACCTTTGTTGCATTCCATTCCCAGACCTTCATCTAGTGATTCCCCTTTAGCCACAGTGCTTTGTGTTAGAAAGGTTCCTTTTCCCAAATCTCCATCAGTCAATGTGGATGAAAGTGGAATTTTAGTGTCAATTTTGTCTAAAGCGTCTAGGTCTACCACAGAAGAAGTGTCTGATAGGCCAGTGGAAGACATTCCAGTGGTGGCATCCTCTGGAATATGAGATGTAAGCTCCATTATTTCCAACACACTTTCTGGTGAGCGTGGCTTATCCAATCCTTGTTTCAAAGTTGTAAGACTAGGAGGTTCTTCCTTTATTTCATTGAACTCTAGTTCTACAGCCTCGTCCTCCTCTTCCTTTAAGTATTTATCAGTTTCTGCATCAAAATCAGAAAAGTAAGCAGAGTCCCGGTAAGGGTTCTTCTCGTCCAGGACATGCAGTTCACTGCTGAAGGAAGAAGACATGTGCATGTCACTTGCAGGACCGTCTACGTCAGCTAAAGTAGAGTTGCTGGATGACTTTGTGACCCCGCAGCCTGCATCTGGCTCTCGTGTTTCATGGGGTTCCTTCAGGACAAACTCTGGAGACTCATAGTTCTCAGTGTCATAGCCACTATCCAGTGCCCGGGGCTGGTTACATAGGTTGTAGACTGTGGGGCTGTAAGCGTCGCAGGAACTGGCCACAGAGGGTATGTCCAGGGACTCTAACGAATCGGGCGTCCCCACCTGTTTCTGTAAAGATTTGAATAAAGGGGTAGTATCGGCACGCTCAGGGTAGTCGCAAGAAAAATCCATAAAAATGCCTGATGTCAGTTCAGTGGTGTCATCATCATCACTGACATTGTCAGTCTCATTAAAGCTCATGCTAGATAAGGTTGGATCTGGCTCGTAAGTGAGAGTTTGGCACATTTCTGAGGGCAGATCTTGGTGGCTACTGGCCGCTGCTTCATCGGACTGATCCAATTCAACCTTTATTTGCACATGGCTATGAGTAGTGGGAAGGGAGGTGGGGATTCCGGTTTCACTGTTGCTGCCAACCGAATGTTCCATCAGGTCAGATAGGATTGCCGCATTTCTAGAAAGCTGTGGCTCTGTGTCCCAAGGAGTACAGGTGACTTCATTTGTGTCAGGAGATCTAACCAGGCCAGCGTTTTGGGTCTCTGTGTACGGTATTTGAATCAGTGCATCACACACTCCATCATCCTCTTTAGCATCAGACTTCCTCGAGATCGAACAATCACTATTTGCAGTTTCTTGGGAAAAGGTGCCAAGTAGAGGACCAAGAGTATCTGACTCCAAGTCCGGTGAAACAGATGGATTCCAATGCTGCTCTCTGCCATTGGATCCCAGACCGGGCAAGTCATCCTCTTTGCATGGGATGCTGTCTATGTCAGACTTCCAATGCCCTTCCAAACCATATTCTTCTTGGACAAACCCCTCCTCCTCAGCAGTCCGATGAACCTTTGTAGAAGAGACATTGCTTTCCCAAAGTGCATCCCCTAAATCGGTGTTCTGCCAAGATTCAGGGCCGAAGGGCTCCGTAACTGCTCCTCTGCAGTGGGTGGTGCGCTGGTTGCACCAAGCATCCGCACCAATGCTGTCATCAGGTGGCTGGGGTGGGCAGCAGTTGCTAATGTTATTATTGGAGGAGCAGTTGGAGCTCCAGCAAGGGCTCTGAGCTTCCTCTGTGAACTGGTCCCTCTGACATCTTTCATCACTAGGCACCAGGTTTTCGCAGATCCCTTCATCCTCTAACTCCACAATGACAGATTCAACCATGGGGCTTTTGACATGATGTCTACTGACTGACAGTTTCTGCCTGGTGAGCTCCATCAACCTTTCGGCAAAGGCTGCATCACGTTGATCTTCATAGTTATTTGAACAGCTGTTGATCCTGTATGAGCAATTCATGGTCGGGGACACTCCGAGTGGGTCATCAAAAGCAGTCTTCTTGCAGCCGGATGATTTCCATTCATCCTGCACCTCGCAGTCATCTTCCAATAAACATTGATCTGCCCCATCAGATGGGGTCTGCTCATAATATGTTAGGGCTTTGCTTTTGTGTTTGGAGGCTGGGTAGAAGTCTGAGTTTTCCCAAGTATCGCCGGGTGGTGGGTCCTGACCCAGCAAGGGCTCCATAGTCAAAAAAACACTGGGACTGTTACTAGAATCATAGAGGTCCCCTCGCATTTCCTTTCTTGCCCAGCCCAGCTCCTTGTTGGGGGAGAGGCGATTGTACTCGGGGCTGTAGGAGCACATGGTGTAGTCCAAGTCAGCGTGGCAGTCGGATGGCTCCTCAATACGGATGTAATACTCACTACTCACTGATGGGCTGTGGGCACTGAGGACGGGCACCACCCCGGGAGTCTTCTGGCAGTCAGGTTTACGTTCATAGCAAGAGGGGGAGACCCCCAGGCTGAGCCTTCCAGAAGAGGTGGCTGAGCAGTAAATGTCCTGGTAGTGTGCATTGCCAGGGCTCAAGTTGCCACCTACTGCCTCGAAATGGTCTGGCTTGGAGGGCTCCCACTTGTATTCAAAGTTGAGGCCTTGACTTGTCTCTGTCACCGTTAGGATGTCGTCACCATCAGTGTGAAAGGCGTCGCCCGAGAAGTGAGCCAGCAGTGGGAAGGAGGAGGCCCGCGTGCTGCGATGGCTAGCACTGGAGTGTGGCTTAAGGGAATCCCAACGCTTTTCAAACTCCTCCTCTGCCTCCGTAGTGCCCTTCACGCACAGGTACGATAGAAGCAGGTGCACCTCCTCTGCAGTGGGGCGCTGGTCAGCTTGCAGCCAACAGAACTGCATCACCTCATACCTGCAGTGATAGAGGGGGGCAGGGTTAGCTGAAGGAATACACAATGAGGTACTGAATAATTAACACACTGCGCATTTGCACTGTGTTCACTGTGTACAAATAGGACTCATACCCTTCCTCTTGGACTCTCACATAAGGTCCCCCTGTGATCCATCCCTGGAGGCAATTCCTTTTTCACCCTTGTACTGTCTGTTCTTAAAAACTATGTCCCTCTATTCCTATATTTCTTCCCACAAATCCACCAAGTGGCACAAGACTTTTCCAAGCTGGGCAGCAAGGTCGAGGCTTGAAGGGGACTGGAGTCTGAACGGTAGGTGGGTAGCTCCCGTCTGTATTGCTAGGCAGATGGGGAATGCTCCAAGGAAGGTATGAGAAGCGTGTATTAGTGTGAGAAAACAGCATTGATCGGAAGCTTGCACCTTTGAGCATAAAGAGTGGTTTGCGCAGCTTCGGAGGATGCCATGCATCAGTGCTCTCAACCTTGCACATTCCATATGCATTAAAGTCACATCTTAAATGCAGCAATGCCATTACAGGCAAATCTCGTGTGTTCTTTTTACCTGAACTATAGCATAACTCTTTATATGCTACTTCACCAACTTTGGAGAAGGGAAGGTCACTGACATAAGAGTCTATGGAAAGCATACTCTATTCTACATTAGGTATATCTCAGAAAATATCGACTCTCCCAGCACTTTCAATATGTCCTCATGTACACCTTCAAAGGACCCTGCCTGATACATTCTTCTGGAGTTGCACTCCGCATGGTGGACAATCTGTGATGTTGCCTAAGCTAGCATCTTGCTGCCTAAAGAAGCTTTCCACATGAAGGTCTGCAGACTGCAGCAGTAGCAGCTGTAGAAGACCCCAGAGGTGGGGCAAGGTGACATCAAAGCTTAAAGACAAAGCACAAGGAAGCTTTCCAAGATGGTGCTCATTAAAGATTCTACCCATCTTCTTGCCCTGAGAATAATACATATAAAACCATTGACTCACTAGGGCCGCTTTTAAAAATAAACAAAACAGCCCCAGTGAGCGAATGTGAGAATCCTACTTTCAACCAAACCCCCTTGTGATACTTTGACGTGTTATGAATGGCCGACATTGCTCACCAGCGGTCAGAGAGCGAAAGCGTCATCTGGGGCTTAGGCAGTTTGAGCTGCTCCTCCTTGATGGCGTAGGTGAGCACCTGTTTGTCAGAGTAATGGTGGTAGGGCTGGCTTCCTAACTCAAACAGCTCCCAGACAGTCACTCCCAAAGACCTGTGCAGGAGGAGGAAAGCATGCAGATCAGCAGCACACACAGGCAGGGAAGCTTTGGGCAACGCAAACGCGGTGGGGAGAACAACTGGATGGTTCAGGTAGCATAGTCGCCAAACTGGTGCAGCGGAGGGGGCACAGGTCAGGTTAGGAAGGAAGCTGCAGGTATGGCTTGGTCAGCAGAGGGTGTACTGGGTAAGGTCTGGAGCCTGGAATAGCAGTGGGGCTGCAGGGCAGGACTAAAGTGCAGGAACAGAGCTGTGTTTTAGGCTCCGAAACTGAAATAGTGGCGAGTTAAGCAGGTCAGGGATAAGCTGCATTGGTAGAGCTGTGTCTCCTGTGGATGGGGCTGTAAGTTAGGACTAAGGTGCAATGGCAGAACTTTGTGCGAGCCACAGATCGGTGACTGCAGGGCTTGGGGAACTGCGGCTCAGGATTAAGGTTCAATGAATTAGCTGTAAAGGGGTCTCAGTAATGAAGCAGTATGGTGCTGGGGCTCAATATTGGGGTGCAATGCCACAGCTGTGTGCGGATCCCAGATGGACCTCTGAGCACTGGGAAAGTAGAAGGGGGTGTCAGGGTTACGGTGCAGTTGAGGTGAAGAAGAGCTGCATCCGAGACCCAGTTCTGGAATAGCGAGGATATTGCAGGTAAAAGTTAATCTGGATTGGCTGAGTTGAGCCTTCCCGCAGGGGATACTGAGGATGACTGTGGTACAATAGGAATGCATTGTGCTGCAGGTGATGTTTAGGCCGCACTGCATGTTGATCTAAACTTCAAATGGCAAGGAAGGCAGCATGTCAGGACTCAAGTGTAATGGCAGAGCTGCGGAAGGGTCGGGTACTGGAACTGCAGAGGGGGAGCTGCAGACCAGGGTTGCGGTGTACTGACAGAGCTGTGCGAGGGAAGTCTTCCAGCACAAAGCCTGACTCGTCACCCCCAATCAGTCTCTAGAATTCCAACCAATTAAACCATCACTAATTTCTATCAGTGCATGCACTAGCCCAAGGGGGACACGGGGCTTACTTACCAGATGTTGCTGGTCTTGGTCTGATCCACCACCAGCAGGTTACCGTGGACCTCATCGATCAGTTCAGGTGCCGTCCAGCGCAGGGGCACCCACAGCTGGTCCGCCGTCACAAAATAATCCTCCTGCCAGGTTCACATAGTCAGTGTCAGGATAAGCCATGCCATCCTGTCATCACCGCTAGGTACGACAGGCCAATGTGAAAGACATACATGGCTCAGCAATCCCCTATTCCACCCTCAAAAATTAAACATACTAACAGAATATGAAGCACACAAAACTGGTTTTATTTCTTCGTCCTGCCCCGTCCTCAACTCCCTAGAAAGGTCTACTTAATTCTCTTTAATTGTTCTTAAGAACAAGCATCTTTGGTCTTCGACACTGCGTGTGTGGGGCATGCATTTTTGCAGAAGGCTTTTCAATCTGTGATGCAGCTGACAAAGTGGCAATCTATTTGGTATTTTAAGAGAGTGTCTTCTGTGTCCCAGATGGATCAGCCTTCTGAGAACTTAGCAGTTCAAGCAGAAACATAGCAGTCACCTTGACCATCTGAACAACTTATTTTCAAGGGTGCCAATCTACCAGGGACGATACTGTGGCTAAGGATGACTCCTCCAGCTTTAATTGCCTGCAAGGTAAGAACATGACTTCAGAGTAAGATTCTCTGAGAATCTTAATCTGACTTCGTAGCTCAACATGCCTTAAAGATGCAAGCAGAGCCTTGAGAAAGGCTCAGTGGATGAAACGCGTGCCAGCTGTTTTGGAAGATAGAATAAACTGAATGAGAAATAAAAAAACGAGAAATTGCAACTGTCAATAACCTTCCACTACAACTGTTTGTATTGCATACAAAGACGTGTGCAGCTGGCTTTTTCGACATTTCTTGCATTTAGACCAATTAATTGGCCCTATGGAACACCTGGTGACAACTGATCATAGCTAGCGTTGCACCCACACATTGTCTCTCACAAAAGTTTATTTTACAATTTATAATGCCCAAAAGGTGTGCAAGAAATAAACCACGAGCACTGTTACCTAGCAATCTTTTTGTTCATTTAGAGGTATCAGCCTATCAGACGTCTGGGTGAATTTAAAGATTTGATTGTTTAGGAGGTTTGTTTAATGGTGGTATTCATGCTGAGTAGGACACCGGAGAAGCCCCCCTCGCCCAGCACATGGCCACATGTGAGTGACTGACACTTACCTTGAACTTGCACTGGGACAGCCCGTAGTCACCTATTTTGACGGTCAGGTCAGCAGTGAGGAGGCAGTTCCGCAAGGCAAGATCGCTGCACAAAGGAAAAATCGGATAAGAGTAGTTAGAAACCACGCTCAACCCCAGACCTTGGCTGCTGCTGAGGTCGCTCCACTGGCACAGATCTGTGTATAACTTCAGATTCAAGATCCCAGTAGGCCAGCACAGCCTTTCTTCCCATGAACGTTTAAAGAACGAAACCTTTTTAATAAAACACTTTGAAAATATAATGCTGTTGCAGAAGAATATAATTTACAGCTGAGGCCAATCTCTTCAATTAGAGACATTGAAGAAGAGGAAAAGACGAAGGAGAGAGGAACATGAAAGCAAATCAAGTGGTAGTGAGTAAAACAGAGAGGCAAAGTAAGAGACAACCCACACACAACAGCAGACAAAGAAAAATGGAAATGAAGAACATGACAGCATACATGCCATACTCACACACCGACGATCTAAGGGTACTGAAAGACCCTCTCAGTTTGGGAACATGTAAACAACTTTGGATCCATCTGGCCACGCCCTTGCACGGAAAATGGACATTAAGTAATGTATCAATATTCATCCTGGTCAGGCCTAAAGTGAGAATCACGATTTCATATGAAAAGCCTTGACTAGAGCAGGGGAAGGGGGCGTTGGGGTTCACGGTTCTCATGATTGCTCAAGGACTTTTGTATAGGACTTACCCAGGGCTCTGCCCGGTCTATAGGGGTGGCTAGCACATGGGGTGTGCATTCTTTATTCGATTCAGTATTGATGCCCAGGATTATTTAGGATTGCTAATAAGCCTGTTCAAAAGTTGATATGACCAGTCTTCTAACGCTATAAATATGCCTTAACTAATCAGCTTGATATTAGGAGACCGGCGATTATCTGGGGCATGTAACCGAAACCCCTTGTTTCTTTTCACACTTCATGCTCTCTTAGAATGTACAGTAAACCAATAAAAATGTGTTATGCCACCTAGTGGTATGGCCACTTAAACTGTCTCTTAATGAAGGTAGGCTTGCTAATTCACAGCATATATTTCGACCTCTACGTCTTGGTTTTTGTTCTGTGCGTTCACTAGCGTTTCTATTGAAAAGAAAATCCAAACAAAAATATTTCCAGATGCATTTGAGCTAACCCATCCACCAAAATCCTATCCCAAGTTTTGCATCTTTGATTATCGTCTGTACTGTGATTATTTTAATGATGTCTTACACACTATATATATGCCCTATCTTTGTTTTACTCCACTGTACTCAAGATTTCAGTGTATAACTTTTCTCATACTACTTGCAATTAAAACGGAGCCCCATTAGGTTAATCGCAGGTGGAGTGTCTTTATCCTCCTGGGGATAAATAACCTTGGAGGACAAAAACACAAAACAGGAACACCTCCAAGACAGAAAGCAATTTTCATACCATGTTCGAAAACTAGAGTTGATTTCAATAAATACAAAAGAAGACCAAAATGACAAAAATCCAATTTGTCAAACTAGAGTTATGAACTTTTAAAGATTAAAGTGTAAAATAGAGGCAAAGAGCATAAAGCGCCAACTAGGGAAATCTGGTCGTGCTGGACCGGGTCAAAGTCAGGCCGACCACGATGGAGCGCAGGTCGGATGCAGTCATCAAGTTAGCAAACCATCTCAACGGCAGAACAAGAGTCTTGTTGCGTGAGAGAGGGCCTTGAGGTGCAGGGAGAGCGTCACAAGAGACTGTTGGCGAATCGGCAGCCGGCATCGCGGTGGGAATTGCATTGGCGGTCCCTGCGAGTCGTTGATGCTGCAGTGAGAAGAGTCAGGCTGACAGAGCTTTGTGGTGCAAACAACGAGGTCCCAGTGCATGTTTGCGGTTGTGAAGATCTCAAAAGCTTGATTTCAGGGGCCTTCAGCCACACTAAGGGTCCAGGATCTGAGAGGCATCACTTCAGGGTCAGGAATTTGCTACAGCTGAGTCCAGGTGTTTGTGCGGGATATAGGGGAGCCTTTTATGTCCCTAAGTCTCAGATCAGGTCAGCAGACTAGTCCTTGGAGCCACTCTGGTGTCCTAGGGTCAAGATGAAATTGCAGGTCTAGTTCTCCTTCCCCAGGCAAGAGCGCAGCAGGCATTAGGTCAGCACAGTAGGGCAGCAGTTCCTTCAGAGCAGCAGTTCAGCAGAGTGGTAGTCCTTCCAGGAGAACAGCAGTCCTTCTTCCTGACAGAGTATCCACGGGTCCAGAGGTTTAGAGTTGGTGTCTGAAGTCCTGTATTTATATAGAGTTGTGCCTTTGAGTGTGGAGGAGCATCTTAAGGTATGCCTTTGCAGGGCACAGAAACCCTGCCTTTCTGGCCCTGGCTCCAGACTAACTACAGAGGGTATGCTACTTTTTGTGTAAAGACCGGACACAACCTATCCAAGTGTAAGTGTGGCTGGACCCAGCTTCTTCCTACCATCCTGCCAGTGATGGTCCATCCAGTCACACCTAGGCTCCCCGTTCTGTGGCTGTCTAGGAGGAATACACAAAGCCAAACTGTCCACTACACCCAGTCAGGTGACCCAGAGAAAGGCTGCAGGCATCAAAAGATTAAGGCAAGAAAATGCCAATTTTCTGAAAAAACTGAAGACATCTGCTGAACTCTAGCAGGATTGATCAGTCATTTCCAATGTGCACAAAGCATCCAAAGATAGAATTGGCCTATAGTTTAGTTTAGTTATTCAATTTGTAATGCGCTACAGATACCCAAAAAGGGTTTCCCGGCGCAGGGGACGGAAAGGACAGAGAAGCACAGACTGTTATGGTGGTAATTTGTCGAAAAGCCAAGTTTTTAAAGCCTTTCGGAATTGTGAATAGTTGAGTTCATTTCGAAGAGTTGTGGGTATAGAGTTCCATGTTGCAGGACCAAGATGGGAAAAGGCTTTGCCACCCATCCTAGCTCGTTTGACTTTTGGTACGATAAATCTCCCTTGGGTGGCAGAGCGGAGATTGCTGGAGGGGAGGTATGGGCTGACCAAGGATTGAAGATAACGGGGGGCGCGGTTGTTTTTAATTTTGTGCATAAAACTCAATGCCTTGAATTTGATTCTGTTCTCAATTCTAAGCCAATGTAGTTTACGTCTGTGAACCTGGACAGAGGTGGCTATTGGAACCTTGAAGATACAAGATACACAAGAACAATCACCAGCCCTAGTCCTGATGAGCACCCCCAGCCACCAGTGGTTCAAAATGCGGCGGCGAGAACCATCTGGGATTTCATTTACTTTGCATCAATATGGTCAGTAAAAAAGAGATTAGCATTGATATAACCCTCTGCCCAAAAAGTATTGGACTGATTAAAACAATTGACTTCTAATGTGCGTCTATAAATACACCAGCACCTTTCAACACTTTTTTGTTTAGCTCAAAGCACGTTCAGTTATAGATGTTGCACTGCGTTGTTTGCGCCATTGCTACCATCAAAGTGTAGGAATGTACTGTCATCGGTTTTTATCTTTTTTGTGTTATAATTGATTGATGTTAATGAAGACAGTTTTCCCTTTTTATGACATGTTAAAAACACAATATTTATGTTTAATGAACTAGGAAATGAATACACAGGCCTAGTTTATTGAGTAATGTGTCCTTGTCCTTGAGTAAAGTGACCATAATCAACACAGGCACCTTCCTTTTTGTTGTTTGTACTTTGACAGAGGCCCAAGGTGGCTATTAAGGGCCCAGCCCCCATTGATTCAAACTTTCTGAAAGGTGGCATTTTTAGAATTACAATTTAAAATCCTGCTTCACCTTAAATTAGGATTTTAAATTGTGATTTGAGAGGCACCAGACATGAGCTGGTTATCTCCTTCCATTTGGAAATTACACGTATAAAAATGTAATAAGGTAACTCCAATGTTATCCTATAGGAAAGGTATGCATTACAGTAGTGAAAAACGAATTTAAGGGTTTTTCACTACTGGGACATGTAGAACTTAAAAGTACATGTCCCACTTCTTAAATACATTGCACACTGCCCTCTGGGCCTACCCTAGGGGTGACTTATATGTATTAAAAAGGAAGGTTTGGGCTTGGCAAAATGTTTACTTTGGCAGGCCGAAATAGCAGTTTACAATTGCACACACACAGGCTGCAATGGCAGGATTGAGACATGTTTAAAGTGTTACTTAAGTGGGTGGCACAGTCAGTGCTGAACGTCCACTGGAGGCATTTAATTTACAGACCCTGGACACAGGTAAGTGACACTTTACTAGGGACGTAGAAGAGAATTAAATATACCAATTGGGTATAAGCCAATCTTACATGTTTTAACGAGATACCCCAAGCACTTTAGCACTGGTTAGCAGTGGCAAAGTGTGTGGAGTCCTAAGGTCATCAAAAACAAAGTCAGCAAAAACAGGAGGTCTGAAGGCAAAAAAGTTAGTGGAAAAAGTACACCAATGATACCAGGTCTAACAATTGTTATATACCAAAAGTAGGAAGTGCTATTTACCAACAACCTCATGAGGTCAGAAGAATAAGTTCCCCTCTGCACAGTTAGATTTGGCCGTTTGCTTGTGCTACAAATGGAAAGTTAACTACAAAAGATGGGGCAGGAAAGCACAAACCCCAGTGACCCTCCCAGCCCCGGAAGAACAAGGGAAGGGACTTTTCTGATGCACACAGTCAAGCACCTGAATGTATCTAAAACATATCTGAAGTGGCTCACACCTCTGGCGACTGTTGGTGCTGCTGTGACACAGGTCACAGATCTGTCAGACGTCACAACAGGAAGTGACATTGTGTGTCCATAGAGGAAACTCCCAACGGGGTGATTTCAGCTCTGCCAAAAAAAGTCAGAAGCAAGATCAGAGGAAACAATGAAATAGATATTACTTTCGGAAGCCGAAGATATTATATCCATCCGAAAAAGTACTATTAGAGGTTAATAATGTGTTCTTCTAATAGACACCTCTTAGATTGCTCATCTTGAAAGGCTCGCGTAGCAGAATTCAGAAGATGAGAAGGGTTTGAGAAATGCAGGTGTGTTTTTATTGTTTTTAAGATCAAAAAGTGTTTCAAAAGCTCTTAGCCAAATTGAGACTCATTTGTCACATCACAATCAAGGCTATATATTTTTGGGGAAACACATAGCCTTATGACCAGGCTGGAAGTTTAGGTAGGGGCACCTCTCTTACATGGGTAAAATGAATGGCCTTAACACATGTAGAGTGGGCCCCCGGTCCCTCCTGGCGTGTCACTAAGTGTCAGGTCACAACACATTTTAATGTAAAACATGATCCATCCAGAAATTACATCTTTTATCGCTGATTTGCCTTTTTATAGCACAAGTATATCCCATAATGAGCTGTCAACATCATATTCTATGTTCTCTCTACATCGGAACTAATCGCCCTCCTATAAGTGAGATGATGGGGGTGCTCCTTCACTTTAGAAGAATATGGGGGCGGGCAGAACGCAGATAGAGCAATTATCTACGCGAGATGAAACTCAAACACCTTTCAGACGAAAGGAGGAGTGAACCCATAGAACTACTTTGTCAGAATAAAAGCTTAAAGATAGAAATTTAACCAAGAACTTGTAACACCCTACTTTTTTCACTGAAGTTAACGGCCTCACCTGCTTATTATGAAAAATTAAGACAAAGGCAGTAGGTCTGCCTTATTTATCGTGAAAAGCATATGTTCAAGTCAATACGTGTTTAAGGGTGGATTGTCATCACATTTTGTTTCAGCATGTAGACAGGCATTTTGTTTCAGAGAATCTCTTACAATACAGTAGTCGGCAAGGAGTTTGATGCGGGTTAGACCCTGTAACAAACTGGTAGAAGATGTGTACGTTGAGATCTCTTGTTACATCATTTTTAGGAAGGAATGTATAATGTTTTGCCAACTGTAATTTTGTACACTAGTAAGTTTATGACAACTAAGAGAGGAACTTTGGCTCCGCCAAATGTTGATTTCCTTGAGTACAGACTTTGGGAAGAAATTGTGTGCTTCCACTTAAGAGTGCTTGTATTGTACTTTTTGCCTTGTGTGAATGCTTATGCTCAATACAGCAGAACTGCATTAGTCATGGTGATAAGTCACTGGATGTAGACGTGGTTTGTTTTGTACGAAAAGTGAAGATAAATGCAGTTGGCCTCACTTATTTATTGTGAAAAGCGTATGGTAAAGCCAATAGGACTATCATGATGGATTGCCACTAGACTGACTTAAAACTTGTGGACCAGTATTTTGTTACAAGGAATCTCACAGGTTTCTATATTAGGGAAGAGTTTTGGAGTTCGTTGTTCCTTGTGACAAACCCTCAGGATAGAAGATTTGCACATTGAGAAGCCTTATTCTGCTGTTTTGGAAAGTGTTGTATACTGTTTTCCCAACTGGATTTTAGTAAATATTTGCAATTCTATGATTGTGTATGGATAACTGCCTTATAGGAAAACATATGTGGAATGTAGCAGGCCTGACCTGGTTATGGTGACAAGCCAGTAATCTATACTACTATAATAAAGGTGAAACTTTCAGGCTTTGAGGCGGGTAAACTCCGGAACCACTGCGCCAATCTACACACCCGATACACCGTAGAAATCGTCAGGGTGTGTAGATGGTTATAGGCTTTATAAACTTTCAAAATAAACCTTATTTAAAAAAATTTATATAAAAAAAAGCAGTCCCCCCCAAAGTAGCGCCGGCCGCGACATGCGTGCTCACGTCGAGGAGCGGCGTCAGAGTAGCTCCGGTCATGGCGCGGGGGAAAAGCGGTCACGTGAACAGCAGCGGACAGGCCAGCAGCGGTGCGACCAGCGGAGAGGCGAACATGGCACGGGGGAGGAGCGGCGGCGGACAAGCGGTGAGGAGCAGAGCGGCGAGGAGCTGTCAACTCAGGAGCGGCGGCAGAGGTAAGCAGGCGAGTGTCAGGCCAGGCGGGGAACGGGGAGTTACAAAAGGCAATGTCGGGGCAGGCGGGGGTCGGGGAAGGAGGGGGACGGGTATTGACTCAGGCAACGCGAGGATCGGGCCAGGCGGCAGGCGGGGGACGGCCGGGCGGGGGCACGGGCTGCTGGGCAATGTCGGGGCAGGCGGGGGTAGGGGGTAGGGGGAAGCCTGAAAGCTACCGGACAAGGTCGGGACGGGCTGCTAGTAAAGACTATATGCTTAACTGGTTCATTGGAAAGAGTTGTGTCAGAGGCACATCTTTTCTCATTTCTGAAAATGTAAAACAAAGTAGGGTTGATTTATTTATTATAAAAATCATATGTAAAATTCAATAGCTCCATAATGGTGGATTATTGCAGTGAGTTAAACCCTACAGATTGGCACTGCATTATATGGATTCTCAAAGATTTCTGTGGTAGGAAAGATTTTTGGTGTTGGTTCCCCCTCTGGTAAACCCTGCAGCTACAAGACTATTACTTATGTAATCTTTGAGTATTTTTTTGCCGACTGCTATTGTTTGTATATTTATAATTTTCTGACTGCACACCAAAAGGTTGCCTTGTGAGAAAGTGTATGCAGAATTTAGTAGGCTTGAGTTGTTTATGGTGACAAGCCAATTATAACACCAACAGGCCTGATAGGCTCTTTGGTAAAATGTCTGTCGGATTCCGTAGGTCTGAAATGTTTATTATGAAAAGTTACCACAAAGACAGTAAGCCTCTTGTGAAAAGCATTTACTAAAGCAAATAGACAGTAGGTAAAGTCTGTGTACACATTTTATTACATGCATTCTCACAGATTACTGTTGTAGGCAAGGGTTTTAGTGTTGATCATACCTTCTGACAAACAGTAGGAGTTGAAGATTAGCACTGTGACAATCCTTGATAGACCCTTTTCCAGAGAGGCTGTATATTTTGTATGTAGTAGCAATTTATTCACTGCGTACCTGACGGTTGCCATATGTGCAATACGGGATGTCTCAGTTGGTTATGGTGACAAGCCATGGATGAACGTTTTAAGCTTGATGGGTTCCTTAGGAGCAGTTATGTCAGATGCAATAGGACTGGCGTGTATTACGAAAATTACAAAAAAGGTTGTAGGGCTGGCTTACTTATTGTGAAAGGCAATTATGAAAGCCAATACGCATTACAGGGTGGATTGATGTTAACAGTGTGTTGAAGACTGTAGACTGTATTTTGTTACATGGAATTGCACAGATTAACTAAATAAACATGGGTTTTTACTGCTCATAGATGGCCAACATATTGCTTCCAAAAAAAGCAGCTAAGACGAAAATTTTAAACAATAGTATACTATGTACTATACCATCACAAGACAGCAGCATGCAGCTATGTTTATTTTACTTTCGTATTGAAAGCATATTCCTTCTAAGTTAAATGTATCATTTATATGCAAGCTTATGTTTTTGTTTTCTTGTGGATGGAAAAGTGAATAAATGGAAGAATGAATACGTGGGTGTATGAATTTATGTATGAGTGCAAGGAGGCACTTTAAGTTACAGGCCCGACTTACTGACATTGCCTATGCTTATTCCTCTAAGGTATCCCTCTACATCCTGGATTAATTGTTTGGCTTGTTTGTTTTCTGCATGGCTACTTTTTTATTATGCTCTTGTGAATCAAATCCAATTTGATGAACTTCAAAAAGGATTAAAAAAGTAGGTCTTTTGTTTCTTCTTAGGTCCTAATTATGCATGGCCACTTAAATGTGTTGTGGCCAGTATCAGCAGCTACCGGTCCCACAGGAATAATGAGCACTGCGGCAACATTTCTGATTTGTTTACTTTCACTCTGAAATTTTAGATGCTGGAAGGAGCCAAAATCTCTTTCGCAAAAAGATTTTCCCTTCTCAGGAGAAAGTGAATTATATTCAAGAGAGGATACCACTGATATGCCTAGATTTATTTTATATTAAAATGTATAGCATATGGGTCAAACCCGGAACTTTATAAGCACTGGCTTGTATTTCTAGATTTGTTTTATAAAGCTCAAATTTGCATTAGGAGGCAACATGGCGCCACAGACAAGACAGCAGGGATCAGACAATTTATTTTAATTCGAGCATGTCGAGGCGTCTCCACAAGTCTCAGCACATGTCCTCACAAGAATTGCAAATGTCAACTTGTCCCATACATCATTCCGTCCAAAACATAGCCACACACTGACAACCCCATACAAAACTTTCCCAAATCCCACCCTCCCAATTAGGTCGAAGTATATCCCCACCCGAACAACAAAACAAAAAAGATACATCTAGGAAACTTCCCATGGGGCCGTGTGAGTACCGAACGTCACCCCCTACCGAAGTGGGGTGGCCAAGAAACTGCAGGGATAAGAACTTACATGTTCCATGAAAAGGACAGACCCGTGGGCCAAGCAGCATATAGTCCTCCCGCCTCCCCTTGCTGGTACAATCATGTACCTCCCATCCTTAGATAAAGCGGCAATGCACCACTAACATTCTCAAAAACGTAACATCAGAAGCTTGCAAATAAACAAGTGTTACATTCGGCTATCCACAGCCGACGATGGCAATACAATGCTATATGTTTATCAGAGTTAATATCCGTTCAGATTCTCTTCCTCACCATCAAACAACATAGCAATAAAATGTCCAAGATCATACAAAGGCAGGTAGAGCATAGTAATTGAATTATCATAGCTTATACATCAGTCATTATCACTTAGCTGAGTGTCAGTAGCATCACCGGAGCGAAGCCCTGATTTCTTCTGCTTGCCTCCTACATGTTTGGCAAATTTCAAAGCGAACTTGGCATCTGTAAAAAAATGAGGGGACCCATCATAGGACACTTTAAGTTTGGCCAGGTAGAGCAAAGAATAAGGAATTTGAGCCTGCAATAGGATCCGTTTCGCTGCCAAAAATTCCATCCTGGCCACCTGAACTGCCGGAGTGAAGTCCGGATAGAAGGCAATTTGATTTCCTTGGCACGTCGTGGTCCCCTTGATGCGGGCTTGACGCAGAACCACATCACGATCCTGATAGTTTCATATCCTAGCCAGAATAGGACATGGGGGAGCCCCAACCGGTGGTCGAGCTCCCAAGGTACGATGGGCTCTTTCTACAGTGAACATACGTGATAGGTGCTCCGCAAATAGGTCTCTCAGAAGGTCAGCAACATAACTTTCCATCTTAGTAATCGCCGTGGTCTCTGGTATTCCCGTGATGCGTAGGTTGTTCCGGCGTGACCTCGCCTCCAAATCTTCGTTCTTCGCTCGAATCACCCCTAGGAGCCTATCCATTTGCGACAGCTGGTCCTTGGTCTCGACTTAGAAGTCATGAAAGTTGGATTGCTTATTTTCGAGAACATCCAATCTGTGTTCATGAACACCAACCTGGGTCTTCACAGACTCCATCTGATTTGTCAGCGTGTCCACATTTCTAGCACTAGGGTGCACATATCCTCACCATGATCGTCTTGTTGCCCCACTGCCGCGCCTCCAGAAGCAGAGTCTGCATCTGACTCCAGTTGCCTAGTCGACCACCTTTGCTCGAAACTAATTTTGGGCTGCTTGGCATCCTGTTTCCCCATGATGGTGCAGCAACTTAGGTATCCCCAGGCCTCGGCGTATGGCCAGCACTTTTCCCCTGTAGTTGTCGTGATTAAAGTGTGCCCCAGGGTGGTGCCTTCTGACGTTCACCGGAATCAGCTCACTCAGCCCCTTACAATGCGGGCATGTCACCTCTTGCACTCCCCGCCAGTCCTTCTACAGGGCCCCGCAAATAGACTGTACACACCAGTTTAGTGATCCACCATCTGCCCAAGGGTTAGATAAAAAGCCACCAATATTCTAACAACCGCCCTGTCAGCTTGGTGCGCAATGCCACGCAGTCTCAGCCTAATGAAGCAGGAATATTCAAGCCTGATGTCAGCTTTTATTGTTGGGAAACCTCGATGTAGTCTCTGGGCCTCTCAGAATCACCCTCTGATAAAATGGTAGCCGGGCTGCTACCGGCGTCCTTTTCCTTTATGCCCACCTCAGCTGTCTATGCACAATTCGTATTCTGCCCCTGGGCCCCCTCACACGCGCCGCATCTGTTCTTCACGGGCAGCCCCCGCAGCCTAACCTCTCTCTGCTTCGGGATATCGCTGCAGTATTCTAAAATGGCGGCCGCCACCGCGAGGCTCCCGTGCAGTCTCGCCCTCCGCAACACAGGGGCCTTCCCTCACCTTGTATGCGGCGGCGGCAGCTCTCATCAGCCACAGCAGACCTCCAGGCTGAGTATTCTGCAAGTCCGCTTAAGTACAGCGCAGGTCACCGCAGGCCCATCAAACCATTACAGCTTGGTTCCACAACAGTCCTGATGAGTAGCAGGCGTCGGGAACCGAAATCCCTTCCTGTTATACGTGTGGATTCATGGAGGATGTTTCCTCGGCCGGCGGAGCACACTCAGGGAGCAGTCATTCCGCTGGCCGGTAAGCCACGCCCCCGACAAGACAGCAGGGATAATGATATTGATACGAGGGGTACTGGTAATAATTTGGGTAGGGTAAATTCAGCCTATTACGATCTGGACCCTTAAGGTCCATCAGGGCCGGACTGGCTACCGGGCGTTTTGGTGCTGGAGGCTGATTTCGTTGATGGGGACCTGCGTGTGCTTAAAACCATTCGTTTTGCTTTGTTTATTTAGAAGCATACGCAGGTCCCCATTAACAAAATTAGCCCTCACCGCAGGGAAATCAGCTCCCAGCTTGGCAGCACACCGAAATGCCCGGTAGCCAGTCCAGCCATGAGGTCCATTAAAAAATAAAGAGTTATCGGGAGAATTGATCAATCTGGGTCTGATTGCGCAATGTAACTCCTCATTCTCTGCTACTGCGCCCAAATGTACTTCTATGAATTGAGTGCTTTGAAACAGCACAAACCAGGAAAGACGTTTATATATAAAAGGAGAACTATAAGAGGTGATCTGCTGCTTTCTCAGACCTTTCTGCTTTGATTAACCTAGTGATGAGGTAATGGCAGTTATGAACGTATTGTCCTTCAAGGTGGGAAACTACAACCAACATCCAATTCACAAACTGTGGTCATTGATGAGAGGCTGAACGGAACTGGTGTAAATTGAATATGCTTTTCCCTTTACTAAAATTATAAGGCATTTTCGGGGGCACTTTCAAATAAGAATGTGAAATATGTATCTTGGAGTTTTAATGGAATCATCCTGCTTCAAATTTGCAAGGCTTGAAAAATATGAGCCAAAGTAAGCATCTTGAATTTCTGTTTCTTGATGCAAATGTTCCTATTTATTTAATGCATTTATTCATGAAGTGCAATCACTAGGGGGCTTCATGGCAGTGGGACAAGAACAATGAATTTAAAGAGAGTGTAGCAACTGAAAGAAGACAGGGTGAGAAACAGTTAAAAGAACAAAAATGTTTTCAATGTCCAACAAGCATTGCCAGGTTAGAAGTATGTCACCAATTGAACTTGAGTCAGACCTCAAAATGTGCCCCTTCTTGTGAAGCAGGAAATACCCGGAATAGCTGCCTTTACACCTTTTCTGAAGGAAGCCTTATATTCACATCCTTTCTTGAGATATCTAGAGCCAATTTTGAGAAAATCCAATTGAAGGGGAACAGCGTAAATTCCCAGGTATGGGACACTCTATTTTGAATAATTTACAATCAGAGGGAACCCCTTTTTCAGAAATATTTCATAAGGAAAGCAAAAAAAGGAAAAGGAAAACAATACGAAGAGAAAGAAGCAGATATTGTGGGGCGCAAAGTCAAAGTACTAGGGTATAGAAGAGATAAAATACTTGAGTTTAGGTAGGGAACGAGGTACTTGAGTATGGAAACCTGTAATTGAGTATGTAGTACAATGGTATTGGCAGTTTTAGAGATACTATGATATAGTTAGGAGAGAGGTATGAGGGCATAGGGTAAAGGTTCTAGGTTGAAGTAGAATTAGGGGCTGAGATATGAGGGTATGAGAAGCAGTAAAATGGTAAAGATGGGGCAATAGTATTAGGGTAAAGACGGGTTGATGTACTATGGCATAGGTAGACATAGTGGTATTAAGGTAGAGTACTAGGTATATGCAGGATTGGAGATGCTACAGTAGAGGTCAAGAGTATAAGTAGGGGCAGAGTAGAACAGAGGATAGACTAGAGGTACAAACACAAGGATATAGGTAGGGACAGACTGAGGTACTAGGATGTAGGTAGTGATAGATGCACTAGGGTATAGGATGGGGCAGAGGATATATGTTGAAGTGGAAAAACAAAGATATTCGTTGTTGTAGAGGTACTATAGTATAGCTGGTGGTAGAGGTACTATGATATGGGGAATAGGTTTTAGACAAGGGTAGAGGTATACTAGGTATAGACAGGACTAGGTGGGGGAAGAGGGGTTGTCGGGGTATTGGAAGAGCAATACAGAACGTAAAAAAACAACAGTAAATAGTGAGGAGAAGAAAAGTGGGCAAAATGGTAGAGTTCTTCTTGTCAAAGAGAAACAAGAGATCTATATGATCCTGGAAAGTTTACATTACGGAGAATTGCTTTCATTTGAAAATATGGAAATGGATTCCTAGAGAAAGCTTCTTCTGAGCAGGCTCCCTTACATGCGTTCTTCTCAAGAATCACAAACAACTTTCTGTTTCTTGAGACTAGATAGGACCACCATCATGATGTTTGTGGTGGGGGGGGAAGAAATTCCAATGATGTGGGCTTCATATAGAATGGCTGGTTGTATCAGAGTATGAAAATCTGAAGTTATTTCCCTCCAACCAACTCTAGAGCAGGCGTCTCCAACCAGTAGATCACAAGCTACCAGTAGCTCACAGCCTTGAGTTCATTTCTAAATAAGTACAAAGTCACATTTTCATTTCAAGATCAAGGGAATGCTGTATTTATTTTACATTATTATATTCTGGCTGCAGATGCAGGGCCTGATAACGAAAAGTGGTGGAGCCAGATTTATGACCCTGGGCACAAAGGTGAAGAACTGAAGCACCGAGGTATTTAAATCTAAAATAAAAGTCATTGTCAACTCAATATTGGAACATGAGAGCAAAATAATGTTTCAGAATGCTTGTAAATGAGAGAAATGTAAAATGAAGAGCTAACTTAATAAATAAGTTAATTTTTCATTTTAATGTTATCCCATTTCAAAGTATTGCATTTACAAACAGCAGGCCTCTTTCTCCCAGAGGCCAGTAGACACTGTGCCATATTTATAAATGAAAAACATAGTCATTTTTTCGAGTGGAAGAAATTTAAAGTGGATAAAAATATTTCTATGAAACACTGAGTCAATGTTATTCCCCACTTTCAATTCAGCCAATTACGTCTTAATAGTTTGTAAGCATGTTTCTTAATTTTCAATTCCTCCTATTTAAACAAATGACTGTATTTTTTATTATAAATATGAGAACAGTGTCTAAAGGCGACTGGATGCAAGATGCTTGCTGCTTGTAAATGTGATACTTTGAAATGGGAAAAAATTTAAATGATGGGTTTTATGGAATCCATATAAAGATTAAGTTTACCAGTAGCGGCTGGCAACATTTTAAAGTGGTGAGGGCATACAAACAGGCTGTACAGTTGACTAAGACTTACCTGCGGACCACTGGTATATCACCAAGTCGGCTCAAGGAAGTCATGCCTCGGTCTTCACTCGGGTGAGCTCTGGTGGCAGCCCTGGCCTGCTTTAATTTAAAATGCACATTGGACTCACACCCATAGTGCAAGACGTCCCTCTCAGCTCTTGCTTTCCCGATAGCAAAGATTCTGCGAGTTGCGCCAGCATGCATGGCCCAGGCGACGTCACCAGAGTCAACTCCCCTAGCCAGTCCCGATGCTGCTCTTATGCTGTTAACCAGCATGAGAGCAACACTGGGATTGGTAGGAGTGGGCTGGCTTAGCACACAAACTGGTTCTAGGGTCCGGGGCACTCTATATATCTAGCTGCCTATCACAGCTCGGGTTGGGGTAGTTTAAACTACGCATATCAGGCTGGCTGTCGCAAAGCAGCCAGCCAAAGTGACATGTGGAGTTTAAACTGCTGTAGCCAGGCACCCCTGCTCCCAGTGTGTACAGCAGCAATGGTCATTGCCCGCAATGCCCTTAATCTCAACTCTGGTACAAAAGGGGGTGGTGATGGACAGAGCATCTGACCCAATCAAACACTCACACCCAGTCAACAGATCTGGGTTTAATCCATCACCAGTCTTTAGCCCACTCTGCCACCCCAGTTCAGACATGGCCATATGCAAATCAGTCTGTTCCCATGAGGCACAGGGTCAGACTGATTTGCATATGGCCATGTCTGAACTGGGGTGGCAGAGTGGGCTAAAGAACGGTGATGGATTAAACCCAGATCTGTTGACTGGGTGTGAGTGTTTGATTGGTTCAGAGGCTCCGTCCATCACCACCCCCTTTTGTACCACTTAATCTCAACTCTGGCACTGGCAGAGCAAAAAATAAAATGGTAATAAACTCACTTTATAACCATTTCATTTGTCACTTCTGCTGTGCCCCCGGAAAGGCGGGGTGGGGGCTTCTCTGCCCAAATGGAGCAGTCATGCTGAAGTTTACTTTGGTTTACAAGGTGTCATATTAACTAAAAAAAATCTATTTTTTAACTGGGAGAAATTTAAACATGTTCCTATATTGACCATTTTTGCTGAACATTTTTCTGCACTCTAAATTTCTCCCATTTAAAAAAACATGGTTTATGTTTGTGTTATACATATAACAGTGCCACTTATGGGGAAAGGTATGTCCTGTCCCACAAAATCATACAACACAGACTCTCATTCACCTGTGCACATATATCCCATTCATACAAACACCTTCCCAAAAACCATACTCTCACTGACACACAAGTCATAGTGCCCCTAGTCAAAGTATTTTGCTCAAACATTAGTCTTTAGCTCTATGGACATTAGGCTTGGATTCAATTAAACTGGGCATGAGGATGTCTTGCAACATTGTGCGAGTGGCTTGGCCTTCAGTAGCTGAGAATGATTTTTACTGATCAGAAGTAGCTTTCACTACAGAAAAGGTTGGAGACCCCTGCTTCTCGAATAAAGAGGTTTGATTCCTTCAACAAAATGACAATGTGCTGTTCGGGTGCTCCCACTTCCCTAGGAACATGGACATTTTAAGACATTTCTTGCACCATCCTTTTGCCTCTTGCTGTGCCACAGAAGGCAGTGGCCTGCAGTAGCCTCAGTGTAGCACCAACTCTGCCTTAGACTTTTAAGGAATTCCAACACACGCCACCCAACTGTAGTGGTACAAGTCATGAAGATTAAGCCTAAATGTGACCTTGTTGAAGTCACTCCGGAAGACGAGTGATTTTTTTTCCTAGCACTTACAGGTGAAAACAGTGCTTCGTTAGCTTGTACTGACTGGAGAGACATTATTAACAAAGAACATCAGTTGTAGAACATACAGTTTTGTTGGTGAAATTGGCAAGCCAAGTGAACCTGACGCAGCTCTTTTAGAATCTCTTCAGTGAACTGTATGCTGTTTTGCCAAACAGCTTCTCACTATCAAATTAGTATATTTTTCAGCCAGAACTCAATATCTCCTGAGAAGTCTAACAAGGCCTAAAAAAGAGGAAGAGTGTCTCAGTAACTCGATCCTGTGAAGGCAGGATCTCAGTAAACAGATGCAATTAGGTTTTAACAATAGACAAATCACTTTCCCACGGTTATGGTGGCTTTTTAACCACTGACGTAAATTATGTTTGTTCCTCAGAACAAAAGGAACCAATGTCAGTACATTGACCTTCATGTGATGTATGAACTCTGCTGGCTTCTTGAGGGGTACAAATAGGCATAAACATGTACAACAGGTAGTAAGTTACCTCCCATGATCTTTTTATTGACGTCACTTCCTAGGTCTGTTTCTGTAAAACTCCGGAACATTGGAATCAAACCGAAACAGCACACCAAAGTGAGTGAAACTAAAAGTTGACATGCAGTGCTATATAAAACTGCAGAAAACAAAATTATATAAATAGCCTTGTGACCTACTTTACAGGGGTGTCATCATCAAAACAGAACCACAACTTGCATTTCCTAGCATGTTTTAAAATTGGATCTGTCACAGGTGTGGAATGGGAAGGATAAAGTCGAATCAACCAGTGGAATGTCGTCTCCAAAGGCAGTGTCATTAATGCATTGCCTTCAACAAATCATAATATGGGCACTGTAGTATCCTGTGTGTCCCCATTTCCTGTATACCTGAGCTGGAGTCTGGAATGCTGAGAGTTCATGATGTAATAGAATGTTGGCATGGAGTGGAAACTAGGAGATAGGTACAGCTGGAAGAAGGATGAAGCCTGGACAATACCCACCTGCTGTTGCTGTAACAAAAAGGCCTTACATGAACTAAAGAACGTACTCCCTGCCTGAGTGGCTCCAGACTCTTGTATGCCCTCCAACGTCATCATTTTGGCAACAAGCTATTAAAGACCTGCGTGAAATTGCAGCAAGACTCTGGTGCAAGTTGGAGGATATTTCTGGCAGAGAAGGAAGCCTGTTGTGAGAAGGAAGATAGCCCAGTAACCATGGAGGACTAGTTTGAGGCACCTTCGAATCCACTGGAAAGCAGTGTCAGCTTACGCTGCTGAGCAGGAGGAGCACAGTGAGGAGAGTGAGCACGGTCTAGCAAGGAGTCAGCTGAGGGGCGTTATAAACTGAGGTGATGTGTCCTGTTGTATATTTCTAAGCTTAAGGACAGAGATATGGCGATGGTGTTACTAGAACAGCGCTGAGGAGACGGTGCTGTGGAGACAGTGAAAAGATCTAGGAAATCTCCTTTGCAGTAAGTATAACTCTGAAATGGTCTGTGGAGCTTCAGGCAGTAATGCATTCAACTGTGATTGTGATTTAAGGAGTGTGCACTTAGTGAGTGTGCAGTAAGATTTCGAAAATTAAGTTGACTGTGGCACAGGCTAGTTCATGCATTTGGATGGTCTTGGGTGCATTCTGCATATTTTATGACACAGAGCACGGAGTAACATGGCTCGGCTAGTGCTGTGGTCATGGTGCTGGAAAAAGGTCTTGTGTCAATGCGCAGTACAAGAAAAAATTACAGCTTTCCTCTCTGGTGAGAACTGGTCCGCTCTGAATCATGAGGGCATGGTGTGTGGGGCGTAGCAGTGCAACTTGCTTGTAAGACAGCCTCACCGATGTCTTGTATTCTAGACCAGAGTGTCGGAGTGTAGGCGCTGGCTATGTAGACTTTGACATGATAAGGAGGAATGTAAGCTGATGTTTGACTGGGACAAGTCTGGAGATATTGAAGAAAGACTACTCAACCCCTTCTGGTGAACTTGGAAAGAGAAGTAACACTATCTCCAAGGACACTGGGCATATAAATGGCAGTGTGTTGAAGTCAGGGAAGTCGAAACATCGCCTGCCTCGCATTTGTCCAATTGCATAGTTAAAATATGATATTGAGTTAATTAATCTGTGGGGTTATTTGGCATTCACTAATTTTGTATTATTATATGTGCTTCTGTTATTAAATGTGCCTGGTTTCCCACTTGCTGTGAGGTTTATTTGATTTGGGAAAAGTCTGGTTGGTGAGTCTTAGGTATTGACTTGTGCTATATATATGTTACTGGAAAAGCATGGGTCTGGTTATCAAGTTTCTGAGTAAGTTGATGTTAATTATATTGGTGTGTTGAATGTTTAGAGAAGCACGTTGAGAAGTTCCATCTGAAAATCAAGTCCCTCTACGACAACTTCAACAAACAGATACCAGACACCGAAACCACTCCTTCCTCCAGCAATGACAGCCAGCCTACCATCTCCGCCTGGACCCCAGTCACACCGAAGATACCACCATGACCATGAAAAGCTTTAACTCAGGATCCCCCACGGACCACTGCCCACTGCACATCTTCCACAGAGCCACTGCCGCCATAGCACCCGAGCTACAACGGACCATCAACGTCACTTTCGAATCCAGCACTTTCCCTGATGACTGAAAACATGCAGGAGTCAAGCCCCTCCTCATGAAACCCTCTGCAGACCCGACAGACCTCATAAACTACCGACCCATCCCTCTCCTCCCCTTCATGACTAAAGTCACAGAGAAGATCGTCAACATCCAGCTAACAAACTTAATTGAAGAGAACTCCATCCTTGACCCTTCCCAATCTGGATTCCGCAGGAACCACAGCACTGAGACCACCCTCCTCGCCGCCACAGACGACATCCGCACTCTCCTTGACCAAGGCCACACAGTGGCCCTTATCTTACTAGATCGCTCTACAGCATTTGACACAGTCTCCCACCGCACTCTCACAGCCAGACTCCATGACGCCGGCTTACAGGGAACCGCACCAGAATGGCTCTGCTCCTTCCTCACCGGCAGAACTCAAAGAATCAGACTTGCGCCTTTCCTCTCCGAACCCACAGAGATCAACTGCAGAGTACCCCAAGGATCATCAATCAGCCCCATTCTCTTCAACATCTACATTGCCCCACTGGCCGCCAACGTCAGACAGCATGGACTCAGCATCGTATCCTTTGCCGACGACACCCTGCTCATCCTCTTCCTCACACCATCAGACTCAGCTTACAGGAAGGAATGAAAGACATCTTATCCTGCATGAGCAGCAGTTGCCTGAAGCTCAACTCGGAGAAGACAGAAGTCCTCGTCTTCGGACCCACCCACTTTGCATGGGAAACCACCTGGTGACCCACTGCCCTTAGAACCCCCCTCACTACCGCGGCATCCTACTCGACTCCTCCCTCACCATGACCCGACCGATCAAAGATGTTGCCTTCTCCTGCTTCAACACACCCCGCATCCTTTGCGAGATCTTCAAATGGATACACCCCAAACCCAGAAAGAACGTCACCCATGCACTCATAACAAGCAGACTGGACTACGGAAACGCTCTTTACGCCAGAATCAACAAATCCCTACCATGCAAACTCAAGACCATCCAGAACACTGTTGCCAGACTCGTCCTCGGCATCCCACGACATGAACACACCACCCAACACCTGTGAGACCTCTACTGGCTCCCCGTCGAGAAGAGAGTAACCTTCAATCTACTCACCCACGACTACAAATTCCTCCACAACACCGGACCCCAATATCTCAACAAAAAATGTCTCCTTCAACTTACCCAAGAGAAACCTCCACTCCGCTGACCTTGCCCTTGCCAAAATCCCATGCATCTGCAGAAACATAGTGGGTGGAAGAGCTTTCTCTTACATAGCAGCAAAGACCTGGAACGGGCTCCCGACCAACATCAGACGCCCCCCACTCTGCACACCTTCAGGAAGAGCTTCAAGACCTGGCTCTTCGAGTGACTCGGAGCTGCATCCGTGCCCTCACCCTTGCCTCCCACCGCTGTGCCTTGAGGCCCTCATGGGTGAGTAGTGCACTTTACAATTCCCTGATTGATTGATTGAAATTATCCAACAGTAGGTTGTTTTGAGGGTACTGTGTGGGCATTTTCTTTTAACTCCAGATAGAATCTAATTAGTAGTTTGAGGAAGAGGATGCAGCACCCCGTCTGTATGTTGATGCATGCCAGCTGTGCGTATCCAAGTGCCACAGAAGTGGTGGAAAGTAGTATACCATCACAAGACAGATACGAGTGTAGTGCAACTGTGCGTGTTGGTGTAAAGTGAGGAAAGAGCTATATCCTGACACTAAAGATGGTATGGGGGAGTACACCAAGATTTACAAACTTGGGGAAGAGTAGAACCCTGTTGTGAGAAGATTCATGGGATTGTACTCCATGGGTGCCATGTGGAAGAGAAGTACATGTTGCAAATGATTGCAAGGGGAACTACACTGTAGAGTTACAATATGGGTAAGAACCTTGTGGTTTTGTGGGTGGCAGCCAAAATATTTGCATGAGTGTTATGTAGGTGATAGTTACAAGTTTCTCCTGAGTCATCTTTCTCTACAAATCTGAAGATTTGACAGGTGTGCTGTGCAGGAGGCATAATATGTTTGAAATGAAGTTTTTTGTAGTGGGTTGTATTCAGTTTGCATATAATGGAGTCAGTCAGTTTTGTATATGATTGGTAGCGTTTATTGTGGCTTTATGTTGTCGTAGGTGAGCAAATTGTTAC
This sequence comes from Lissotriton helveticus, assembly GCF_964261635.1. NCBI lineage: Eukaryota > Metazoa > Chordata > Amphibia > Caudata > Salamandridae > Lissotriton > Lissotriton helveticus. The sequence continues at coordinate 1,086,316,715 of NC_136068.1, forward strand.
CTGCTGACGTGGTTTTATTTTCAATGGTAGTACTGCTCTAGTGATTGACTGTTGTGTTGTGGCAATAATGTTTTCAGTATGCCTCTACTGGAGGTTTTCATCATTGTCTTTGGAAAAAGTCCCAACTTTTTCTGGTGAATTTTCCAGTGGGTGATGTACTGGGTGCGGGTTAAGTGCCTTCTCCGGCCTAGCACTTGGTCATATAGGTTTGGTCAGTGAGCGTGACTGTGTGTTCTGCATATTGGTGTGCTGGGCTGCACTTATGTGTAAATGTATGGTGCAGTTTGTTGTCCTTCTGGGTTTGTGTGTTTTGCTTGTGGAAGATGGAGAAAGTGTAATAACGTTTTGTGCCTGTATCACCTGCTTATTTCAGTAGTGTGATTTATTTTGTGTTTGAGTCTGGTCGAGAGAGTTTTGAGTTAAAGTCATGTGTGAGTAAAGCTTTCAGTTTTTGTTTTGTGCCTTGGAAATGTCAACTTTGGGATGATGGGGACATCATTCGTCAAATAAAGCCTGCATGTTCAGTGTCCTTGCTGTTGCACTACTTGGCATCCATGACTACATGTCCTGTGTGCATATATTTTATATGGTGTCATTGTGAGTGTGCAGACATGTGGAAGTAGGGCCTCATGTACAAGGAGTTTGCAAAACGTTCACGTCTTGGACCATGGTGTAATGACAGTCACAACCTAGTTGTCTTGTTTCTTTGTTGGATATGAGGTGTGAGGGCCTCATGTCTTGATCCATTGCAGAGTTTCTGTGACTGCTATTTGCTGTTTGTGTGTCTGCAGGCGTATTGGAAAGAATAATAGGTTGGTGGGTGAATGTGTAAGTTAGACATGTTCGAGACTGAATGATTGTGAAATGGGTAAGACTGGCCTATAGGTAATCAGGTAATGCCTGAAGGGCTAGTCTGACAAGTCAGTGTGTGGGCCTGTGTTATGGTCTGGTTGAACTTTTTGTTTATTGTTGATTACTCTATTAACACAAGCACTGCCGGTAGCATACACAAATTCATGCAGACTCCTATACTTGCAAAATACCCAAAGCAGTATGTGTTTACAAGGTCAAAACTGGCCTGATTTGTAAATATGGCCCACTTTTTTAGCTACCTTGATCCCTAATGGGGGCCTCTTCTGTTATGGTGCCCAAGCCTATTGATGTAATAGAATCTTGATGTGTGGTCTGCAGTGGTAGCTAGTAGATAGGCACCGTTGAAGGAGGATTGAGGACTCAGAAGACACATCTGCTGTTGATGTAACCAAAGGGTCTAAATCTAAATATAAAATGTATCTCCAAACTGAGTGGCTCCTGATTCTTATATGAAGCCCCTGCCCTCTAACTTCAACGGCACACACTGGTGGCTTAAAAGCAGCTCAATCCTGCACTGTAACTTGCTAAAAAAGGTCTCTGGCCAGGAGCTAAGGCAACTGGCCTGGATGCAGCATGGGAAGGCAAGTCGATGACGAATGAAAGGTAGCAGCTGTAAGGAGCACAGCAGAGGCACCAGTTATGCTTGAAGATCAAAAATATTGATTTTGACCTGACTGAAAACCTTAATCCTCTAAGGCTTAGAACCAGCAGGTGGAAAACTCTCCTGCTGAGGTTGTAAGTGCTTAGAACTGGAAGGAGCTTTGATGAAGAATAAAAGGGGGCTATCTCTATAGCAGCGTTTTCCTGCCTGGAAGTTCAGGGTTTTTAATATATTTTGTGTATATGGCGGCAAGAATGCCGCTGAGGCTTTTCTCTGAAAAGAATAGCATTTAAGAGTCGGTCGGGATCAGGATGGAGTTTGAAATGTCGATTTTGACTTATAAAAACCCAAAACAGCTTAATTTCTCTCTTTCTGATAGTGTTCAGGAGCATGACGGCACAAGGAACTTGCACATGCTCGGGTCCCTGACACCTCCTACTGGAGGGATGTGGGTAGGAAATATGCATTTTACGTTGAATCTATAAAAAGCTTAACACTTAATGATTCAGAAGGCTGCAAAGTTTCGGTCCTAGGCCCACATAACAATGTAAGAACGACACTGACACAGTAGATGTGGTTATTACAACTGGCCTCGAACACGTGTGCCCGGGCCCTTTTATTAGCAGGGGCACCTGACTGGTGATACCTGTGTTGGATGGGTGTGAGATGGGTACTCTGCCACCAACAGAGTTGCACTTGGACAAAAAATGGGCCCGGGCACCAAAACAAAAGTGGCCCCCATTAGCGATATTGATAGCTAACAAAGCCGTGAGAGCAGGGAAAATAATAGTAATAAACAGCCGACCTGGCCATAAAACCTGTTCACAACCACAGAAAAATGAGCCCACACACTGGTCAGTCAGACCAGCTCTATCGGGCACTGCCCGATTCTCCACTAGGCCAGTCCGACACTGGCAACCAGGAAGGGGGGGCTGCTGCATGACGGGTTCAGCTGGACACAAGAGGCGACATTTTACATTCTAGAAAAAAAGTGACTATTGTATTGAGAAAAATACAGTGCACAGACTCGGCAAGCTCCACATTCAGGAATCATTGGTGGGTGGGAGATTAGGTTTAAAAGAGAACATCATTGATCAATGGAGCCATCTAATGGCAACTGAGGAAAATGCTACTGAGCTGATGTCCGTGACAGAAGGATTGCAATAAAAAAAAAATGAGGAAATTACATTTCTTAGTTAACAGGTCTGGCTTCAAGCCTCTTGAAGATTGCAGTGAGAAAAAAGTGGAATCTATTTCATAAATAACATTGAGAACCTGTTAAGTCATTAGAGCAAAGGGGTCATTCCGATCGGCCAGTTTCTTCGAACACAGACAAAAGCCATGGAGGAGAGCTCTGAGGGGATTTTTGCCTGAGAAAATGTACACTTAGTGATGAAGACAAGATGGGACTTTGGACCTAGAACTCTGAATTATTCTCGTTTTAGATCTGGAACAACCTTAAGGAAACACGTCTTTCAAATACACAATTACAATCATACTACCTAGGATTTTCGTATGAATGTGGATTTCCGATTTTTCACAGGCAAGCAATATTGGTACAGTTTATGGAAAATTCTTCGTTTTAGTCATTTTTATGCACTATAGTGCCGAAGACACGTACACACATGTTCACCTTTTTTTGCTTTACCAGGGCAATTAGCTATTATGACAGAAACGGTTGCAGATGTCCCACTTGTCTCTTCTGAAATACCTATTGCAAAGGTCCGGAGCTGTTAAGCATGCAGTGGAGAATGTGCGCTCCCTGTTTTGCCTGAGAGCACAGCCCCATACAAACAAGGCAATGCTTTGCCAATGTGCCTGCACCATTTAATATATGCAAGGACGCAAACAAACAGGCTTGGAGAGAGGTGCTAAAATTGCGCCACCCAGAAAGTGGTGCACACTTAGATCCCCTCCCTGGGTACCCTTTGAAAGGAGCATGAATTTTCGAAGGGCCCTCTGACCTCATTAAGCTGATATAGGTACCCTTTTCAAGCGGAGTCTAGGGCATCCCAGTGCAGACAGTGACACTCCATCATTGGCTGGGCAGCATGCATAGCCACAGGGCCCTTAAGGCAGCCGATCAGGGAGCAGAAGAGGGTGTCAATAGCACAGAAACGCATAGAGCTGGGTGAACCCTCAATCAGTGTTTCCAGCCCCTGCCTGCCAGTAGCCCGCTCAGGCTGGCAAGACTTTAATTTTCTCTTCCTACTTTTGCAGAGATGCCCTGCACCTGCCCTCCATTGCTCTCTGCTAAGCTCATGTACTCTCCGTTGATACTACCCATCTGGCCCGACCACCCAGTCCATCTAGGGCGTTTCAGTTCCAGTAGACCTGCTGAATAAAAGGGTTACCAATTTCGGTTGAGTACACTGGGCAAGTGTTGGCTCAATTCGTTTTTTCCAGAATGTCTACATCTTTTCCCACTTGTTTCCCTAAGTCAAGCACCACAAACAGGAAAGAGAAAACAGGACAGAGAGGTGTTACAGCAGAGCAAGATAAAATAATGACACCAGCAAACATGGGGAAGAGACAGATGACTGAGTGAGAAGAAAAGCAGCTAAGGATTTGGGAGACAAAGAGAGACAGGTTTGGAAAAGGGTAATTTAGTGGCGACAGAATGAAGAATCAAGTGGTGGAAAGAACAGACTATGTGAGGAACGTTATTTGGAGAGAGACACAAGGAAGAGAAAATGTCAAAGAGAAATAAAAACAATAGGAGACGAGAGGGATATATAAAGACAGAAACAGAAACATCATTCTCCTACAATACCGTAAAATCATTTGACTGCGAAAGCATCAAGACTGATGTCCAGCTGGCACAATACCACACCTTCAGGCTGACACGCACCATCCTTGGACATGAAGCCAGCAGCCGCCCTCTTCAACAAAATCACTGATGCTGGAGTCTGCATGTCCCACTCGCTCAGCATCAGGATATTGTTGGACAGGATCGACCAGTCCAAAGCTGTGGAGTGACATCAAAGCAGCCAGGCCGCAGGGATCCATCTCATCCGGGAGCGGGGATGGACTGAACGCCACAAACACCTCTACATAATCATGGAAGCACCTGGAAATCAAATGGACCCAAAATGCAGATCCATGAGCACAGAGGACCACTCAGGATGGCATGAAGTGATGAAACAACTTCTCAGGACGAACAAGATGTGAGTTCACAGGACCACTTAGGACAGGCCACCCTAGACTGTGGGGTTACAGGGCAACTCGGAACAGAGAGAAGGTGAGAGGGAGGCGAGCACAGAAAGCTCAGGATAGACAGGTAGTAACTGCAAGGGGGAGCCTAGGATACACAGAAAATTAGCTCAGGAGATAGACAGGATGCAAGCTCACAGGGCTTCTCACAACTGATAGCACCCACTCGGACTGAAGGCAGAGTGCAATTCAGAACGCACAGGGGATGAGCACAGAGACCCGCTCAGAGCAGACAGGAAGTGCGCACAGAAGGAAAAACACACTGGACGGATCAGGATGTAGAGGAATCGAGCATGCAGGTTATTCAGAACAGAAACTGAGCACACGGGATGGCTCAAGATTAGAAATGAAACCTACAGGGTCACTGAGGTGGGAAGCGAGCTCAAACCAAAGCCCAAGAAGCAAAAGAAAAGATTCTGGCGACCACTCATGAGAAGCAACACGTGATCTTTGGACCGGCCAGAAAGTTAGTCTGAAGGATAGCTTGGGAGGAACAGGAAGTGAGCACAAAAGACTGCTCAGAATACGCGGCAGCTAGTATAAGCAGCATTGCCATAATATGAGCATGATGTATTACTCAGTAACACACAGCATTGTTGAGCACAGGAGGGAATTAAGCACACAGGATTGATGGGAAACAGCACATAGGGTTGCACAGGGTGGAGAGGAAGGAACCACAGAGGCTCATAAAGGACAGCAGTGACAGGGCTGACTATGATGCACAGGAAGTGAATTTCTGGAGCCTTCCGGGTGATCAGGGATCGATTTACAGGACTCCTCCACACAGACAGAAAGAACCTGGTGCAAAGCTCAGTGACTATGGTGTACTGTGAAGGACAGACGTGAAGTGGGTATACTGGAGAACCTCAGACGGACAGGAATTGAGTGACAATCTGGATAGTAGTCAGGCTTCTGGTGATGCAAGTCACTCCCCAGGACATACTTTACATCCTTCTTTCCTCAGAATAGAGGGGTTTCCTTAATAGGTCCAAACATTCGCTGTAGAGGTAAAATGTTAACACATTAAAAACAATAAAACCCGTAACAGTGACATAACGAACCCTGGCAAGAATATACAAGGATAATTAATACTTTCTGCTCATAAGCACTTGTGTAGAATGAATCCAACTGCACTACTAATGTTTAAGTTTTTTTTGTAAAAGCCTCATCGACGTAGTCACTACAGGTATCTGAAAAGGACTGACATCTTAGAGAAGGCTGGAGATTTCATGATAGGCTCTCTATCTTAAAAGGCGTGAAGGAGAATTGGTCATCACACAATGCCACAAAATGGTTTCCACCTCTACCTATGCTTACGTTTCGAGATCTGTTGAAAGAATCTGTTTTGGCTGGTGGTTTATTCCGTTCATTCGCTGCTCTCTCAGAGAAAATCAGTTTCTAATATTATTGATCACCTTCAGACAGCCCCAAGACTGATTTGTGAACTTTAATTACAAAAGTAGATGAAGCCTCTTTATCTATTTTCTACTCAATAATTTCTGTCCCACGGTGTTCACTAGCGTGCACACGTGGATCCTGCGCCACCCCGGCTAGGAATTGTGCAAACAACCGTGCAACATTCCAGGCCTTGGATGAAGACAATATTGCACAAATAGAAGTCCTATTCAGCAGGAGGTTCAAACATTCATGTGGCCCATCGCACCACAAATCTAAGCAGATGCACACAGAAAACCCCCGCTCAACAACATCTCAGCTTTAACATTTCCATTCCCATATTTCCTGTCAGCCTAGGTGACATTTCCACTTATTCTTTGCTTATTCTAGCTGAAGTCGCTTATTAATGCTAAAATGGTGGTTTGTTTGTTACCCTTTAAAAAATAGAACATTTAATAGAAACCACATGCGTAAGGAGGGCACGTATGGCATACTATGCAGAGTTTGAATGCCATCTGCAGTAGTATCGACTTGTGGTAGTTTTATCTGAAGCCCTGTGTAGTTATGACCAGGCCATTTTCGGAGTTCTGTGGCCAGTTTGAGGAAACAACTGGAGTGTGGTGTCCAATTCTGAAGGCCAAATCTAGAGTACTTGGCCTAATTGTAGGGGTAGCAATGGAGTATTGTATAGAGCTCTGTAGATCACATCTGATGCGTCAATGGGGTATTTGGACTATTCTATTTTGCAGGCCTGAAGGACATAGATGAAATAGTGCCCAGATGTTACTGAAGGCCACACCTGGAGTACTGTGTTCTTTTTTTGACACTGCAGATAGACGTGGCCACGAACACTTGAGACATTTTGTCCAGGTCTGAGGGCCCATCTGGAGTGCTATCACCGGTCACCAGTGGAAGCTTCATCCCACTTAGGACACATCCAGGCTGATGACAGTCCAGAGATGAGCATCCTGCGTGGTGTATGGTTAAACCACGAGTTTGCTTCGCTCATTTCTGTGCAGATATTCCACGACATCAGACACACACCCTATAGAGATCCTACCTGTGTACATAGTTGTTCTTATGTAGGTGCTGTAGACCACAGGATATCTCACAGGCCATCCTTTGCAGGGTTAGAGGATCCAGCGCCATGGGGTCTGCCGCCCGGCAGCTCCGGAGGTAGCTCTTCAAGTCACCCTGTCCAGGACAAGAAGTAGAAGTAATCGGATACAAATACCACACGTTGTCAGTCTGACACCAAACAAATTACACACTGCAAACATTTTGAAGGTTTTGCCCTGAACAAAGTGCCAGAGTAACAGCGTAAGATACATTTATGGCGGTTCTATGATTTTCTAGGTTTTAATCACAGGGCTCTCTCCAATTACCAGCTGATGGGAACTGATACCAGCCACACAGGAGACTGCTGCTTAATCTATTCACCAAAAGCTAAGAACAGCTGGTATCGCACACGCATACCTTTACAAGTACCTGGTTAATCACTTCTGCACAGCTATTTCACACATCTTCGAATGCAAACCAGTCAAATGCACATGTATATGGACGATGAACATAGAAGTTGGAGAATGTGTGTTGGCCATATGAAAGAGTCTCTAGCATACGAGTACCCGAGTCAACATACAGTAAATTTCCCTTGGCTCCTGTGCCTGGCTCGCTCATTAAAAGCTTAAAGGAAAACAGCATCAGACATCAAGGTTTCAGACAACCGTTTCGGTTTGCAAACGCAAAAAATGGTTTTCAGATTCAGCAAACCCTATTTTGCGATTCAGTAACCTGTTACTGAATCGCAAAACGATTCGCTATTAGGAACGGGCGTGTTTAGGGTGTCTCTTCCTAATACCGAATCGCATCGGTATGTAGGAATGTTTTGTGACCTAAATGCGGGCGCAAAACATTTGCATTTTACCACCTATTTTAGGTAGGTGGTAACTCATTTGCAAATTGGAAGGGGTCCCCCAAGGGACCCTTTCCCCTTTGTGAATGTTTGTTATAGCGTTTTTTAAGAGAAGGCAGTGGTTCCACGGACCACAGCCTACTTTTAAAAAACGAAAAGAAAACTTTTCATTTTTGTTTTGGAAACACATCCCGTTTTCCTTTAAGGAAAAAAGGGCTGCATTTAAAAAAAAATGCTTTATTCAAAAGCAATCATGGACATGGTGATCTGCAGACCCCAGCAGGCCACAATCCCTGTGATTTTTGCGATTCCTAGGGGGTCACACATTGCGACCTACCTCATTAATATTCATGAGGTAGGTCATTTGCGATCCCCTAGGAATCCCAAAAAGTGTTCAACACACTTTCCTGCATGCCGTTTTGCGATTTCCTAATTGCGAATCGCAAGGATCCGCAATTAGGAAATCGCAAAACGGATTTTCCATGCATCTGGCCCTTACTTTTTTAAATGATGTCTTTGAAATGTAATGTTTTCAAAATGCTTACATAGTAACCGGCCCACGTGTCCTATAAGTGTCTTAAATTGGCTAATGTCGGAAAACAAAGACAATGCCACCTTAACTCTGGCGGAGTACGCAATGATCCCAAGTGGAAGTGGAGAAATGTGAATAGTAAAAATGCACAAAACGGATTAAGATCCATTTTGCACTACTAGACGTTAGAGTAGTGTTATCTACATTCAGCCAACCTTTAACCAATTCAGAAGACTGAAAATATCTAATTGAACTTCAAAACTAGCTTGACATCTACCTCCTTTTTAGAATATGCTTATTTGGGGAAAAGGGCCACTCAAACAACACTACAAGACAAATCTCATTGACACGAAAGTCCAGGTGTGTGTGAGGAACAAATGAAAGTTGTATCTTGAGAGCCACGTTCTCACACTTGAAACACAATATAAGCTTCAGAAGAACAACGACCTTAGAAAAGCTATCCACGTCTGAACATGGGTAACAAAACCTTCTACCTTTGAAGAACTTAAGTGTGAGAAGAGAAATAGATTTGGCTGTAGGGGCAATCTTTTCTCAACTGTGGGGACATGCAAAGAAGGTCCCTAAAAAAGGTGCCGGTTGGACTTGTCAAATAATGAAAACGACTTGATGAGCTATAGAACCAAATGTGTAGAAGTTATATTTATGTGGTAAGTGAATAGCAGATTCAACTAAGTATCTAATGGACAAAAAGGCGTTGATGGAGCTTGCAAGAGGAGTAATTGTATTTTCAAGAGCCTAGCGGGAAAATCTTATGACAAGCCTAGATGAGTATCACGCTGCCATGGAGTCCTTTCTGGCTACTGACATGATTTGCAAAGATACATGTGGGTAGACCAGACTCAAGTTCCAAGATGGAAAAGTCGGATGAACCATTGTGGCCCCTTTCCAAGGCAGCTGTACAAACAGTGCATGCTATATTTTCTCATACACCTCATTCCTGCCGCTAACAAACTGTTACTTGACCTATCACCACCTCCCTTCCATATGGATCACTCTGCACCCCTAAACGATATTATCATCACCCTTCTCATCTTCCCCAAACTCCACTGTCTAGTCCTCGATAGACTTCCATTCCTTGGTGACAGTTTTTGAAGATCTGTACACAATTTGTGATACCGCTACTTCCATTGACTGCCAGGGCTTCAACATGGACATTAACACAAACAATAACATTTCCTTTTCTACCAATTTCTCTCTGATCATTAACTAACAAATACCCATCCCCAACGGTAAACAACCTTAACAACGCGGTCAAAACACCGCAGTGCCATTACGACACATCTTTTACAACACAAGTCGTTACAACGACTTGCGCTGGAGAGCACTCTAGACAAAGGAATAGTAGATTTACTATTCCAACAATTCCCCTACTGTACGTAGGCTGGAGTTGGAATAGTAAATCTTACTATTCCTAAGTCCAGCACCCTACAGCGTAAGTCGTGGTAACGACTTGCGTTGTAAAAGATGCGTTGTGATGTACCGCGATCATTTTGATCACGTCGTAACATCATACATCCATTCCTAACCAACTCGCTCAAGTAGCAAGCACTCTATCACATTGACCATGCCCATCCACCCGGTTTATAGTGAGCAAACTAAATGTCTCATATGACCCACTTCCCTATGCTAGGGACATGAATGCCAGAGTCAAGATCACCTCCAACCCTGGCTCACCCTCGTCATTCACATTCTAGAACATTTCAGATGGTGTAAATCATACACCTTATATAGTCATCAATGTTCAAGCAAGAAATCACAGGCCTCACCCTAAATAACGTCAGTCATTTAATACCAAACGCCCTTGACAACTATTCATGCTGCCCCCTCAAATACATTTGCTAAGTCATACTCGATATCACTCCCCTACCTGCCCTATGGGACTATTTGTCATTCACCTTGTCTTCTTCTAGTTCAAATTCATGCTTATTGGTGATACTCGGTGCTCTCTTACCTCCCTTTCATCATGCACAGCACACATGACTTCCCCTAAATACCAGTCTACTGAGTTTCATCACCCATTCACAAATTAGTTTATTGTAATTCTCCAGTCAGGAAACTCTTTCTGTACCTCCCTCTGATCCATTTTCCCAGCAATTGATTAAACCCCTTACTTATCTACTAATCGATAACACACACCGAACCTAACTCTAGAACCAAATGAATTCCTGTGGCAAATGCCTTCACTTTATAGCATAGTGGTTATCCTCACTCCTGCTGATCCATTGACTTCCTCTACCTGTTGTCCATCACACTCCCTCTTGTACACTACCTTATAAGTATGACCTTTATCTCCCAATTCACAATCTAGTAGACCGACTGTGGTTGGGTTTTTCTGTCTCCACACAACGCTCTCCCTTGGGTGTCACCATACATAGCTTGTCACATCCACATGCCCTATTTTTCCACAGTGTATCAAGCATGCACCTTTGCTCACTCAAGTTGAACTCTGTGTAAACCAAAATCGTCTTATCACCTTGCCCACTTCACTACCTTTTTCCATCTCTTGACTCCTGACATCCGCACTCTCTGCTAAAAACGGTGGTGAATGCATGTTTATTAAAATTAGACAAACAGCCGTTCTCACCTTTACTGTGCTAGAGGCCTGCTTCAAACTCCTTGCGTTCAAAGAATCTGGCAACAACTCTCCTTCTTGTGCTCAGAACACAGACCAGCAACTTAGTCATAAATGAACTAGACTATTGCAATAGAGGTGTGCTATGTTTAACTTCACAGGTAGTATGCCAGGAGCCTGAACATCACAGTCTGGGAATCTTTATATATCAGGTAGGTTTTCTTAGATTTATATCAGGAGTCATTACGTTGGATGGGTTTATACAGATAAGAACAAGTATTTTCTGAAAAGGTTATTATTCTAAATCTTTCCCCATGTGTGTGTACAAACACACACATATATATATCTCCCACAGCTATGCATGCTTGCATGTTGGCTGGTGGGAGGAACAGGTCCTCCAAAAAACACACTAAGCAACATTTGAGTCACATGTCATAGCATACCTTAGATACATAGACGATGTCTTTATGCTCTGGAGAGGTAATGAGACAGAGGCCCATCAATTCATTGAGGACATGAATAATAACTCAATGAATCTAGTATTTACATCCCACATTCATAAGACACAAATTGAGTTTCTTGATGTGAGGCTTCACATCAATGATGGTAGACTCGAAAGCACCCTATATGGAAAACCTACGTCTGGAAACATCACGTTGCACGCAAACAGTTCACATTACAGACATCCGATTGCGAGTATACCATATGGAGAAATCCTTAGACTCAAGCATATCTGCAGTAATGAGGCAGATTTTAACAAGTGCTAGAATGAGATGTTATAAAGGTTAAAAGCTAGAGGGTACACCGATAAAATTATCAGTGAAGCTATTAAAAAAGCTAGTACGCGACCCAGACACAGTCTCTTCAAAAATGACAATAATGAGATAGAACTAGAACCAACTTCTGGGTTTAAAAACATTGATACCCCTAGACTAATTACAACCTTTTGTAACGAAGAACGCAAAATCAGAGCCATTATTAACAAACATCGGCCAATAGTGCTGACTGACAGTGTGTACCGCAACAGGTTAGCAGAGACCCCGATAATCATGTTTAGAAAAGGTAAATCGAGCTATAACATAACATAACATATTCTTGATAAAAATTCCCCAGAGATTCGAAAAGCTGCTACCTGGTTGCAACCAATGAAAGGTTTCAGAAAATGTGCAACGTGCAGAGCATGCAAATTTGGCTGCAATATGACACACTACTCCACCCCATTTAGTGAGTCGCTAATTCCAATTCATGGCAACTATAATTGCAAAACGAAATATGCAGTATATGTTCTGACATGCACCTGCAGGCTTAACTATATTGGTAGTACGAAGCTGCAGATGCATGTCAGAATTTTGCAGCATGTAATGGCTTTTCTCCACAGTGACCCCGCGACCCAGTGGCACGACACTTTAAACAAACCCATGGGAATATCAATTGTCTCACCTATTATATGATTAATTTATCCCAAAATCGCGAAGAGGTGGTAATAGGGAACACCAACTCAGACAATTAGAAACCAAAATCATCCTAGACTTTGATAGTAAGTGGCCTAATGGGTTAAACAACACGGAAGACATGCACAATTTTTTGTGAGGTCTTATAAATTTGGACATTGTTGTTTATCTGTAGTCTAGACTTATCATACACTGAGGGTCATTAGCATAAATGAAGTTTTTCATGATTCAGTTAGGCAATACTAGACCAGCACACAAAAAAATGATATTTAAATGATTTTTTAATAACTGTATATGTGCATTGGCTTATGAACATTTGTCGCCACTAAAAATAATTTTTTTCCCAAATCAGACCTGTTTTTATGTATAATGAAGTTTTAAAGCAAACAATTTAAAACAAATACATGTTTTTTTAATAGTATTTCCCTTCAGTGGAATTTTACTGTTATTAATATTTTTACACGTTTGCATTTTAATTATACTAAAATTGGTCTTTATGAAAATATTCTACCGCACTTTATATTTGCTTTTTTTGCACATTAGGTACTAGGTTGCACATTGAAATATTTATTCAATTTTTTGCTGCTTATCACATATGCACTTTAGTCCGATGTTATATACTGGATTCATCCAGATATGAGCTTTTTTCTCAATGGTAAGGGAGACTTGCTACCAATGAGATATACATTTTGTGTGGATTTATCCCGAAATATTGATTGAGATAAATAATATATTTATTTAAATATTCGTAATAAGTACCCGTGAATATGGATTTTACAAATGTGTATGTTAAATTTGTGGGTTTTACTGGCAAGATGTATAAACACCCGATAAGGTACATTTGAACTGGGCTTTCACATAAGCTGTCGAACACAGTGAGTCTGTTTACTATGATAATCATCACGTGACATGGAGAGGTGAAGGTGGGTGGTTACCAAACAAACGTATATAAAAAATGCATTGGCCTAATACAATACCGCATGTGAACAAGGGCTCCTGTGGCCCGAAACGCATCGTACGTGGGTTGTTGCAAGAAATAAAAACATCTTGCCAGAAGTTCTGCGGGGTCTGAGTCTCCTTCTTCGCCGCCGTCGTGTGGACGTTGGAAGTAGCGGGAGTTGGAGGTTGGAAGTAGCGGGAGTTAGAATATATATATATATATATATATATATATATATATATATATATATATATATATATATATATATATATATATATATATATATATATATATATATATATATATATACACACACAAATATATATTACCTACTGGCGGTTGCCAGTAGGTAGTTATAGTTAGGACCTAGTTTCCATAGGAAAAGCATTTTTGGACTCACTTATAACTTTGGTGTTTGACCAATCTTCATGAAATTCTCCCCCCAAAACAGTGTCAAAGTAGGTTCTGTGTGTCATGAAAAGTTTGGGGGTGATCTGTGCAGTGAGGACCGAGAAATAGGGTTGTGAAATAAGGGTGCTTTTGTAATGTTAATTCCCAAAGGAAGGCATTGTCAAACCTACAGCCCGAACTGCTGGACGGAATTGCACCAAATTTGGCCGAAAAGTATATGTTGTTACGTAGCTTGTGCTTTTAGTTATTTGGTGTAAATCCGTTCAATGGTTTTTCAAAAATTTAAGTTGAAAATTATAGTGATATCTCTGGTCACTAAGCCTTCGAGAAAAAAGACGAGATGGTGCAGGGAAATGCACAGCTCTGATTAGCTGCCAACACTTCAACCTGGAAGTGTTGGCAGCCATCTTGGGACTCGGCTTCACAGAGTCCCCCCAAAAAAAGTGAAAATAAAGTAAATGAGACAGGGTAGGAATAACCTGACCCCCAAGCCATGGTGTTGGGGTCCCCATGGGACTCCGCCACTGCATATTAGCATTAAAAAAAAGCAGTCTGCCTAACTATAACGTCTCTGTAACCTTTGGTTTTTTCTGTGAATTTCTAAGTTTTTTTAAAATTCCATTTCCTAACTATAACGTCCTTGTAACCTTCTTTTTTCCAGTGTATTATATATATATATATATATATATATATGGACATTTGCATATGTTGGGTAACAGAATTCCATGTCTCACATTGATTCAACTTTGTATATGGTCCCGCAGCACGAAAGCAATTACCTCAGTAGAATGCTTCGTGTGGCTTGAGTTCGTGTTCGCTGTAATTTTCATTTGGCTTTGAGAGACACTATGGCTGCAGTGTGAGTCAACATTAAATTATCGGCAGACCTTCTATTACTTTAGAAATGCATTCCAGGTCTGAGGGGGACAGAGGTGCTTTTTATCTTTATTACAATATAACAGCAGTGTGTTTTAATGTCAAATATTTTGTTATAGACTTTATATTTTATATAATGTTTGATACACAGGCAACACATTTAGAGCATTTGGCGTCTCATGTGCAATATATGAGGTTTCCCACTTAGATTGGCAACAAAGATTTTTGGTTTTGATGCTTAAGATTCTTCACCCACATAATATATAACCATGTGACTATGTATATTTTGTATGTGCATTGCGCAGCATTTTATTTGTTATCATAGCACTTGTGAAATGTAGAAGGTTTGAAGTGAGGCACGTAGTATGTTGTTTATGTTTACTAATGCCTTAAGTGGGAGTGACTATTTATTTTGAAAGTGAACTGGCACCAAATAGATTAACAAAGGCATCATTCATAAAAGCGGAAACACGTCTCTTTGGTCTTGGGGTCGAGGGTGACATGATACAATAAAAGAAGCCGTATACCGTCAACCTGAAGTCTGTGCCTTCTTCATTTGGAGTTTCCTGTTGAAGTTGGGTGTTCTGTTGATATATATATATATATATATATATATATATATATATACATATGTACACACACACACACACACACACACACATACACACGCACACACCCGTATATATATGAATTCTGTTACCCTTTAAGCATCTGTTTGTTGCATGAAGTGCTGTAGATTCACATTCTCTGCATACTCCTAGCATCTAGTGTTGGGTTCGGACGTTTGCAACTTGTTTTTCTTCGAAGAAGTCTTTTGAGTCACAAGGTCTCAATGACTCCTCCTCTGCTCGTGAATGCGCATGGGCACCAAATCCAATGTTAGACAGTTTTTTGCCCAGCAGGTGAGAATAGGTATGAAATAGTGATTATGTGTGGAGAGGTATGGAGAGTGAGTGCAGAAAGAGGAATGTGCAGATATCTGTAGCAAACACTGGCTTCTAGGGAGGAGGGTGGGCACATGGGAATCTATGGCACTACATGCAGCAAATCGATACTTATAGGGTAAATAACATAATCCATTTATCGTATGTTTGGCTGCAGATACATATGCTCTGCATCAACTGTAAAGTAGTACACCCTTAAGCGGTGGCTAGCCAGAGGATGGTGCAGAGGTCTAACTAAAACAGTCCCGAGGACAGTTTGACCAACTCTAGTTCTTGCTACTTCTTTTTAAGAATGTCCTCACAATAATGCTTTTTGAGTGAGTCGTCTCTATGCTTTACAAATGTCCTGTAGGGGTATGCTCCCATAAAAAGCTATAGTGGCACCCTGCTTGTGGGTGAAGCATGGCGTGGGGTAGAAAGGTAGTTTTTTTCTGCTTTCATATAGTTTGGATGCATTTAACAATCCACCTGGCAATCCCTGCCTTAGAAATGACATGATCTTTATTAGGCTGTAAGAAGGCTACAAAGAGATGTGTTTTTGGAAAATGATTTGGTTCTATCTATATAATACATGAAAGCACACTTGACAAAGTGTGTGGAGTGCTCTTTTATCTAGTGTGTCAGGTTATGGAAAAAAGATTGGGAGCTCAATTGTCTGGCTAAGGTGGAATGGGGAGACCACCTCAGGTAAGAATTCAGAATTGGTTCTGAGAACCACTCTGTCTTGTGGACCAGGAAGGAGGTTCCTGCAATGTGAGGGTCTGTATGGCTACCAGGAAAGTAACATTCCAAGAAAAACTGCAGAAGCATGAACACTATGGCTCGAAAGGGATCCCTATAAGTCTGGTGAGAAGACCATTGGGATTACAAACTAGGGTTGGTTTGAAATGTTTAAGGCCTTCCATGAAACTCTTAACTATAGAGATTTGGAAAAATAGGAGTGTTCACTGTTTTGCTGACATGCAGCACCAGCAGCTAGGTGTAGGTGAATGGATGTGTAGGCTACCCCCAACTGTTTTAAGTGTAGGAGTGAAGAACTAATGTCTTGTACCTTAGGCATAATAGAGATTATGTGGATGACCTAACGCTTCCATGAGTATGTCCATGTACTCTTGAGGTAGGTTAAGATAACCAAACTCTAAGTACTTAGGAGTCAAATTACCATGTTGAGTTGCTTGGTGTCTGACTTTTGTTTTGTGTGTGAGGAGGTGCAGCATCTTGGGAAGCTCCTCAGTGAGGGATGATGGACATCTCCAGAAGGGGTGAGAACCATGGTTTTTTGGCCCTTGGTAGAGCCACCTGAGTTAGGGTGAGAGATGTTTTCCTGAGTTGCCTGACCACATAGGGAAACAGTGGGAGAGGAGGAAAATTGAACGTAAAGATCCCTGACCAGTTCCTCCTGCTGGACGGTTCCCACGAGGCACAGGGATTGACTGATTTGCATATGGCCATGTCTGAACTGGGGTGGCAGAGTGAGCTAAAGAATGATGATGGATTAAACCCAGATCATTTGACTGGGGGTGAGTGCTTGCATTGTTCAACACTCCGTCCATCATCCCCTTTGGTTTTGCTTTGTTCGCCCTAAGTTGGCAGGGTATGCCCAGACGTGGGTCCCTTGCTCACTTTGCCACTGGATTCAAGCTAGCCTGGCTGATGACGGCTGATTAGCCAGAAACCAGTCCCAGGATACTTGTTTCCGGTCCAGAGAAGAAATGGCTTGGCATTTCGAGCTGGACTGTTCCCATGACTAGTTAAACAACTTTTATTACATTGCCTAGGAACGTAAAAAAGCTGCCAAACTAGAATTCCTCGGATATTTCTCTTACTCGCTTCACCTTTTCTGTTCCACACTCCAATCCCGATCGCCAGTCATTGTAATCACTACGGTCCCTTGACTGTTAAACCGGACCTCACTCAATACGCAATTGCCCTGGTTACTATGTTTTCTCACCAGTCGCCTCTGAATAATTTGGCTCAGTCGTGGTAATTTCACAGGTGCTGATATGGACCGAATGTCGTTAGCTACCAAAAACCTGACAAATCGCTGTTTTGTTTTCCCCTCTTTCTCCCCCTCAACAGGCATTGTGTTCTATACCAGGCAAATTTAATTCTCAGTCCTGATGATGATCCCGTAAGATACTAGAGCTTGGGATCGAAACGTCGTTGACAATTGAAAATAGTACCACTATGGTCCATTGAGTATTTATAATGTGGTCACTATTTTGTGCCAGCTTGCTTTATTATTTTACCAGTACAAGCTGCATTAGCTCCAATTTTGCCTGAAAACCGTTTTATGTAGTGTTTGTTTGACTTTTGTTCTATGTGTCGGGTGCAGGAATCCGTCCCGTTGTATATGATTCTTCCTTTTTGTATTACTTGCTATTCTAAATATACTGTATATTAAAATTCTTTGTCCAGCTGGACACTGAAGGCATATATAGTACCTATTTAGGCCTATATTTCATTTTTTGTTCTCTTTATTCTCTTTCTAAGGACCATTGTTTGCTTTAATAAGGACTGTTCCCATGAGGCACAGGGACAGACTGATTTGCATATGGCCATGTCTGAACTGGGGTGGCAGAGTGAGCTAAAGAATGATGATGGATTAAACCCAGATCATTTGACTGGGGGTGAGTGCGTGCATTGTTCAGCACTCCGTCCATCATCCCCTTTGGTTTTGCTCAGTTTCTCCACCGAGCATTCACCATGGACTAGGGGTGTTGAAACCTGGTGGTGAAGTTTGGGCATTGTACATTTTTGAATGTGGCGAAAAGGTCTATGTGTGGGGTGCCCCACCTCTGAAAGTAAGGGAGTAGGACTTGATAGTGGAGTTCACATTCGAGGACTTGTTGCTGCCTCCTGCTTAGCAGGTATGTAAAGTTACTGTCCACTTTCGGAAGACAGTCTGCTAGGACATGAACTTGATGATGATAACACAATGCCAGTTTTACTGTGCTAGGGCAAACAGCTGAGGGGAGTATGCGCTTCTTTCCTTTTGTAGGTAGAACATGGTGGTCATATTTTATGTGCACACAAGAACTACCATGCCTGGAATCTGTTGAAGAAAGACTTTGAGGGCTAGATGAATAGCTAGCAGCTCCAACTGGTTGATGTGGAGACGTCACTGATGAAGAAGCAACAGACTATGGACGGTCAAGTCATTGAGATGTACTCTTCAGCCACCTAAAGGTGCATTTGTAGTGATTGTCATCTGTGGAACTGGGTCTGCAAAAGATGTGCCCCGTAAAAGATTGTTGTTGTTCCATCACTGCAGCTGCAGAGTGTGTGATAGGTGTTGGCCTTTATTAACAATAGATCGTCCCACTGACTCTCCGTTTGAGACCAGTGGCCTGACAGGCACTCATGAAGCAGGTGCATATGGAGTTGGGCATGGGACACTATTGCAGTGGAGGAGACCATCATTCCTAGGAGGCACATTACAGTGCAAACTGGAAGTGGACAACATGGCTGAAGAGGTAGAAGCTGTTGGAGAGGACTGTACCCTTGGGGCGCTGGTGTAGGCTTGGACTACAACTGTGTTTAGGAGTGACCTTAGGAAAGGCTGGATTTGCAGCAGCTCCAAGTGTGACTTGGTAGCATTTTCTGTGAGTCCCAGGATGTGCAGATGGGAAATTAACCACACGCATCAGGTGCATTTTCCCGCTGTGCGCTGGGATTTTTAAAAAACAGCGGTTCATGACGAGCTCAGCTCGTTATGAGCGTACGAGAGGCATAACTCATGACGAGCTGAGCTCGTCATGAGCGTCGAAGGGGTTAAAGCATGTGTGTGGTCTAGGCATCCTTGTCTGCTTGCACTCGTGATCAGCTAGTCGTCTAGGTATGGGAATACATGAGTTCCTCTTCCTGAGATGAGTGGCTACCACTGTTAAGCACTTGGTGATGACGCATGGAGCAGTGTTGATGCTAAAGGCTAAAGCACTGAATTGGTTGTGTTAACCACTTACCATGAAGCTCAGGTAAGGGCAGATGAGCTGGATGAATTGGGATATAAAGTAGGTTGCCCTCAGGTCTAGTGTGGCCATGAAGTTGCCTTGCAGTAGCAGGGGGATAACATCCTGTAGAACAATGCCCCTCTTGGTAATAAGGGAGTAAGGAGAAGACGTCTTTGCCCTGGTGTGGAAGGTTAACCACCACAGGGGCAGTCCAACTGACCCAGTGCCAGGGGCAGTTAAAACATATGTAAACAACAGAGGTTCCAGGGTATTAACCGTTTCACATTTGGGAAAACAATCAAATAAATACATGCAAAAAAATACAAAAAAGAACAGGTGCCCACATACAAAATTCTAAATTATTATAAGACACGCATTTCTCTCACTGGGATCTGCAAGACTGAAGAGTTTCTTAAATGTTCATATATTATAAAAACCACTCTTTTGATTTATTATCACTTTTTCCTCTGAGTACTGCGAAAGAAAAGGGTCATTGGACCTAGTGCTCTCTTGCTCCTCCGGAGACATATATGATTATAATGAACTAGCCATAAATAGCGTGTTTTGGTCTGTTTTTTGCAGAAGACTTACTTGAGATACTTCCATCTGGTCTCGTGGTGTGTTCATTGGTTCAGACTTTTTTTTTCTTTTCCTGCTTAAAAACTATCTTTACTTGATAATGACCATTTCATTATTAAGGTGGAACGCCGTTGAAGCCCTACTGGCAAAATGGGAATGGTTTGCCATATATAACTGTTACCATCTTGTGTGGACTATTTCACAATGGTAGACCCGTTATTCCATTTAAGTTAACCCTATGTAATGTTCGAATGTATTTTGTTTGTGTAATGTGTTAATCCTGAATTGGTTTTTGTATTGTATTATTTTGTGTTGTGAATCTTAAACTTAATTTCTAATAATAATTCAAAAAATGTGAATGTGAGTGGTCACCTGTTCTTTTTTGTAATGTTTTTGTAGTAACATGAGATGTACTGGGCTGATGGTATAGGCATGGGTTGGGATTTTGGTGAGGTTGAAACTAGTTCCTGGCAGTGACCTTGCTTGATCATGGATAGGACCCATAAAATCTGTGGTGCTCTTCTCCCAATGTGGAACAAACCCTGACGTCTCCATCCCACAGGTGTAGTGTGATCAGGGGGGATACGAGGTAAGTTAGTTTTTGGACATAGAGATTCCCTTACTGGGAGTGCCTCTGCTCCGGCCCTTGGAGCTGTTCCCTCTGAATGAGCCCGGTGTGTAACCTCTGCCACCCTGTTGGCGATAGGCCTGCCGCTGCTGAAGATAGGACTGGGCTGTCTTTGAGGAAGTGGCGTTGGGCCCACCTCTTGCCTGCTGCTTCCAAAAGGAGCTTCAGATGGAAGGAACCCGGGAGGCAACTACACCTCTTGCCTGCTGCTTCCAAAAGGAGCTTCAGATGGAAGGAACCCGGGAGGCAACTATCGCCTTGCCAGTTTTGGTGTCTTTTTTTATTTTCTCTAGCATATTGTCAACCTGCGGTCCGAACAGGTGCTCCCCATCAAAAGACAGATTGACAAGATGATGGCATACCTTGGGCTTAAAGCCAGAAACATGAAGTCAGGAGGGCCACCAGAGGATCCCCAAGGTGTTAATCCCTCTGAGTGTCGTGTTTGCTGAATCCAAGGCACACTTGACAGTAGTGCTGGAGATTGCATTCCCCATTTCAATTAATTCTTCCCCTCTTTTGTGGGGTATTGGTCAGGGAGATGTTGAAGAAGGCTCTCCATCTCCTCCCAGTGAGCTCTATCATACAGGAAGGGGTGGCTTTCCAAATTGGTGATGCCCCGGTGTATGGTAGCACCCACCGCTGCTCTCTAACCTGCAGCATTGATCCGCTTGTTCTCCTTGTCAGGAGGTGGAGTGCTGCCCGGGCCCTGTGCTGATGCCCTTTTCCTGGCAGTGGTGACAACCAGGGAATCCAGGGTGATGTGACCCTGGATGTAAAGTGAGTCGGAGGATGGCGGTTTGTATTTTGATTTTAATCTGGGGTGTTATCACTCATGATTTGATGGGACCTTTGGTGATCTCAGAGGCAGATTTTATCATCCACTTCAGCGCAGGAAAGTATAGGAGAGAACGCTCTGTTTTGGAAAGCGTATCAACCAGAAAACTGACATCATCTGGCCGCACATTGGATAACACTTTTGTAGGCTGTAGTGTCATCTGGGGGAAGGTGGGGAGAGGGGCCCGACAGGAATGTGGTCAATATCTGGACCCTCCTGAGGATCTGTGGCATGCAAGTAAACTGGGGCATAATCCTCAGCTGGAGAGTAGGGACTAGAGCTGCCTGTATCAGATTATGACTCTGGTGACCCCTGGGGTGAGGTCATTAGTGGTGGAAGGAGGTGGTGGAGGAGGGAGGAGTGGAGGTGGAAGAGAAGTAGGGGCAACAGTCTAGTCTGCAAGCCTGTTGGAGGGCAGGGGCGGTGCAGATAAGTCCGCAGGTAGAACATCTTCAAAGGCAAGTCTGCATTTCTTAAGCAGTGTCTATTCTGATGCAGAGATCTTGCATGTGCATGGATACGGATACCCCACTGCCTCTCATCCAGCTCCTGATACAGTCTTTCGGGGATAGGCCTTTCCTAGGTCAGTTGTCAGCGATTTCGGAGTTGACGGTGGTTTTGGCCTCGAAGAGTCAGTGCGACAAGTTTTTTCAGACTCAAGGGTGGATGACCCTGGATGGAAGTCTCCTCAGCTTTGCTTTAGTGTTGACTAGGGCTCAAGAGTTTTGGTGCTACTGAAGGCGCCGGCAGCTTAGGCACATGGCTCGACACCCTGCCACTTGAGGGGGGATGCTCGTCTTCGATGTGTAGCCATTTCTCGGGTTTAAAAAAGGCATATGTGTCAACAGTACTTATGCGTGTGGTGGTTATGAGGCGTAGTCCAGGGTTGATAGACATTGATGGAACATCCTTGTGTGCTTCTACCTCTTTTAGAAGTTCTTTCTCCTCGGGCTCAGAGACATCAAACCAATGATCTCGGGACTTTTTTGGCAGGCCGGAAGGTCAGGGGACTCACCCGTTTCTGCAGGCAGGAAGGTCAGGGGACTCACCAGTTTCTTCTCTGGCGCAGAGTGGGTCTGCCTCGCTAATGATGTCCAGTCTTTCCGAAGATGACTTGTACATTTTGCTGTGGGCCCACTGTCTTGTCACGTCGCTGAGGCAGAGCTTTCTTGCACCTGAAGGCCAAGCAATAATCGCACTGGCTCTCGTCGTGCTCCGACAAGAGGCACAGGCTACAGACGGCGTGGGGAGTGAACCAAAGATATTTGGAACGGCACTGTTGACATCTGAAGGGCATTGGTTCCATTACTTTACTTGCGTCGTCATTCTTTGAAGTCCATTTAGTAGGCACGCAGCTCCATAGGGCCTTAACGGCCTAGTGGCCTGGTCGCTCGATGACAAGGAACTTGAGGAGTGGAGCACATTTGCCTGATCATGGGTGGGGTTTATACCACTCCACAACAGATCAAAGAGTTCCACACAGCCTTGCCGACTCACTCTGGGTCACCCTCAAAGCACCAGGAGTTTAGAGGCCTTCCATCTGGAGCACCGCATGCAGGTTCACCCTTGGCGCCAGTTGGATCATCGAGCCCATCTCGATGCCTTTGGTTTTGGTCCAGAACTGTCCTACAGCACCCCGGCCCATGCTGGTCCCAGTGACCTTATGCTGGAGGAGGAGATACTCATTGTACTCTCCGCCTCTGAGTCATGGCCGATATGACTTCAACCAAACCGTGCCCGACAACAGTTAATGCGCCGCTTCCGCCACTTGATCTGTAGTCAACCCACCTTATACTCATTTTTCGGAATGGACTTGGACAATGCTTACGATGCGGGTGATGAGTTCACTCAACTCTATCAAGATGACAATTGGTAAGATGATTTACCTAAGGCTAGCTCTTCAATACCTCCTCTGAAATGGGCCTTCTCTCACCAAGTGGTCCAGCCAACGAAGAATCTGCTCCCTATGCCATAGTAATACATAGGGTTTGCCAGAGTCCTTGACATCCAGTTACCCGCCTTGAAAGTGAAAACAAATGTGCTGACTCAGACGTGAGTCCCGTGCTCTCCATGCCACTGGAATCAAGCTATCCTGGCTGATGAGGGCTGAAAGCCCGAAACTGGTCCTAGGATGCTTGTTTCCAGTCCAGGGAGGACCTGGCTTGGCAGTTCGGGCTGGACTGTTCCCATGGGGCACAGGGTCAAAGACTGACTTGCATATGGCTGGGTTCAAACTGGAATGGCATGGTGAGCAAAAAAACTATGGAATTAGGCCCAGATCTCTATAGTGGGGTGAATGTATGACATTGTTCTGCATTCTGTCCATCAACTGTTGTTTTTGCGACTGAAATCCTCCAGCATGGGAAAACATCTTCTGAGCCCCTTCTGCCATTCAAAGAGGTATTGATAGATACCTTGTTAAGAGGGTTGTCGAAGCCTTGCTCTGGCTGCCAGTCAACAGACAAATAGCAAGATACCATCACCCTGCCCCGGGGGACCCTGTGTTCCTCTCTAGCATCCTTACCCCAAAAGTTTAGTGTAGCAGGCATCCATAAGCAGATTGAACCTCAACACTTTTCGGACTACTCCCCTGACAGGGAGTCCAAACTGATGGAGACATTCGCTGTGCTCCCTTTTGCCCTCACCAGCACCCCTTGCGTGATCACTAAAGTGATGGCGGTGGTGGCAGAACACTTTCAGAGGTCTAGGTTGCCAGTCTTCTCCTACTTTGACAAATGGCTCTTGATTGAGGGCTTGCTTCAGGCAGTCGTCAACCACCTACAGATTACGACAAATGTCCTGTCATCATTGGGGTTCACTATCAGCGTTCTAAGGTCACACCTGACTCTTTCACAGATGCCCCCTTCATTGGAGCCTTTCTGGACAAGGTTTGGTTTCAGGCCTTTCCCCCTGGAAAGATAGTCCAGCACATTTAGGGTTATGATCCCGATCTTTCAGCCTCAGTGCCGGATTTCAGTGAGGTTGACTCTGAGGTTGCAGGGACTGATGGCTTCCTGCATCCTGCTGGTCAAGCACGCCAGGTGGCATATGCGGGCTTTGCAGTGGGGTCTGAAGTATCAGTGGGCCCAATATCACAGGGACCACTCAGACCACGCTATAATTTTGGAGGAGACTGCAAAAGATCTGAAGTGGTGGTTGCTGGACCACGACAGGGGTTATCATCAAACCCCTCTCCCTACTCTACCCAGAGCTGACAGTGGTCGCCAATGTGCCTCTTCCGGGCTGTGGTGGCTACCTGGGAGAGGTGGAGATGTTATGTTATGTCGATTTTTATGGTGCAACTTATCAGAGTATCCAGGCACTGAAGCATGAAAATAGGCTGGGCGGTGCCAGGTCTTCAGATGGTGAAGCAGCGGCAGGTTCTTTGAATGCGAGGGCAGACAAACTCAGCTGTTGATGCCCAGCGGATCGATCACGAGTGCCAATTGCATCCAGAGGTAGTGCAAGGTCTCTTCTGTGAATGAGGAGAAACTTGGCTTGATCTCCGCACCATGGCTCAGAAAGCGCAATCTCATCAGTTCTGCGCATTGGAGTTTCCAAGATGTCTCTTGCTTGGAGACGCCTTCTGTGTCTAGTAGGACTTAAGACTCCTGCATGTCTATCTGCCGATACCACTCGTGCCCCGACTTCTCAACAAGATCAGGACTGACCAGGCCCAGGTCATCCTAGTGGCTCCCACGTCTGTCAAACCATCACCCTGCCAGCGTTTTATGAGCCGCCTCCCCCTTTAAGTAGGAGGACAGACTCCATTGCTTGGACACCAGGAGAGCACGGAGCCTTTACATAGGCTTGAACAAATGTCCGTTGATCAGGCAACCCCTCTGGGAGGGCTATCTTCATGCTTGGTGATTCTTCAACCTTACTTGGAAGGTGATTAATGTCATCTTGTAAGCCCAGTATTCTTTGACAAAAATGATATGCCTGTCGTTCAGACAGATTTGTGGCTTGGTGCAGCCCTCGTCACATAGACCCCCTTCAGGCAAAGTTATTGGATGTTTTGTTTTGGCCCTTACCTAGCAAGCCTTTACTCTAGGGATAGTTAAACAGTAACTTTAAGCTCTTTCGGCTTTTCTTATTGGATTAAGTGGGACCTTAATTTTGTCCTTACATTTTAGATATGTATTCCCTTTGAGGCGCTTCACAGTTGCCACTTGCAGCTTCTCACCATCAAGACTGTATTCCCTGTTACCCTTAGATTGGCACTGCGGGTGAGTGAGCTTCAA
The DNA here is from genome assembly GCF_964261635.1 of Lissotriton helveticus. Classification (NCBI taxonomy): domain Eukaryota; kingdom Metazoa; phylum Chordata; class Amphibia; order Caudata; family Salamandridae; genus Lissotriton; species Lissotriton helveticus. The sequence continues at coordinate 1,086,342,695 of NC_136068.1, forward strand.
GCACTCTATGATAACCTGCCATACTCCACCTACTTCCAAGCCAAACTGGTGCTGCAGACGCAAGCATCCTTTTTATAAAAAGTTGTGGCGCCTTTACACATCTGTTAAACTATCACCCAGCCAGCGTTTTATGCTCCGCCTCTCCCCTTTAAGGAGGAGGAGGGAGTCCAATGCTTGGACCCCAAGAGAGCATCGAGCTTTTACACGGATCATACCAGGGGACACTGGGTAGACGATTAGCCCTTTGTAGGGCCCGCTGGAAGAAAAAAAGCAAGTCTGTGCACAAGAGAACCATCTCCCTCTGGATTGTGCTCTGCATTAACATCTGCTACACAGTGGCTAAAATGAAGTCTCTGAAGGACAACGTGCTCATTCTACCAGGGCAAAGCCGCTACCACAATATTAGCGCACTCAGTCCCTATTCTAGGCATTTGTAAGGCGGCTACATGGGCGTTCCTCCATTAGTTCATGGGGAACTATTGCCTGGACAGTCAGATCCACCCACAAGGGCAGTGTGTCCGCATCAAACAAGTGAACTGCAATACCTGGGCAGAACTGTATAAAATGTATCAGAAGTGCAACATTTTCAGTAAAAAAAAAAAAGATACAGTGGTTAGTGCAGAGATAGAGTTCTTTAGGTAGTTTAATCCAAAGAGCTTGAAGCACATTGAAACAACACGAGCTTTGCAACATCTTGGAACTTGCAGGAATAAACAATTAGATGAACAATATGAAGAAATATTTTTATCCGTGGAGCAATTTAATCTGGAGATGCCGTATAAAGCAGAGTGAATTATGCAAAAGACTTTAAAAATGATGCACTATTAAACTGGAATCCAGTGAGACGCCTTATGAACTGAGGAGGTGAAAATAAACTTGGGAACTCCGGCCACTAGTATTGCTGCTTAGTTTTGGCTGGGTTGTAAACAGTTTAAAAGTCACTTCTTGTATTGAGATGAAGGATACTACAGTAATCCAATCTTGAATTATTGTGTTGACCTGTCTTCTGTTCTGACCTGGTGTGTCTTCTGCTCTAGTCTTGAGAAGAATGTTGTGAGTCATGAGGAAAATATAATGTCATTAGTGTGACTGTTCATTTCTGTCAGTTAAAGTATCTGTGTGTGGCTGGGCACAGAGCTAATTCCCCTCTAGCTCCTGGTTGGGTTCCTTTATTTGAAACTTGTTCTTTAATAAAGTACCTGTACCTACCTGCTTCCGGGGTCTTCCTACCAGTGCGCATCTTCAAAATGCAACACTGTGTTAGACATGAAAGAACAGGTGGAAGTTAGCGAAGGTGGAAAAGTACACATTGATACAATGGCAGACACTCGGCAGTCCATCTGTAAAGCCGGATCAATTTTAACTTAAACTCTTAACCGTTTTAGAAGGCACAGGACAAAGGACACATGAACTAAGCTAGAGATAGGGATGCCATACATGTTTGTCAGTGCATGAGACAAGATTCTCAGTTTTATCTATGTTGAACTTGAGCCACTGTTGACTCGTCCAAGTGTGGACAGCTGTAAGACAGTTTTGAAGGCGAGGAGATTCACTTATGTTGGAACTCAACTTGATCAATAACTGAGTAATGTCCGTGTAAGTCTTTAAATCTAATCCAAAAGAAAGTTCAGCTAGTGGTTTCATGTAAACACTGGACAGGTAGGGGTAAAAGAGATAAACCATTGGGGATACCACGTGTTATCTGTTTGATGGATAGCACATTCAGGCCTACAATAACTTGTTGACTTCTGCCTTCAAGGAAGGAAATAAACCCGTTTTTTACAGAACCGCCAATGCTTCTATTGTGAAGTTGTTTTACAGGAATGGTATGAAATGCAGAGATGATATCAACTAAAATTAAAGCTGATGGAGTCATCCCACCCAATGCTAGGTGTCGACCAACCACCTCTGCGAAAAGGGTAAATTCCTAACTCCAACATGGGTAAAAGCAGACTTGAGTATACTCTAAGATTTTGTAGGTTTCAAGAAAGTACTCTAGTTGTTTTACCACATTAGACTCCAAAGTTTTGCTTTTGCTGGTAGAGCGACACAGTAATAACTGCTAAACATTGAGATTAGCCTTTTTCATCAGCAGAACTACTATGCCTTTTTAGCAAAATTCCAGGACCGAGCCCACCTTAAGTGAGGCATTAATAGTATATCTTATTAATCAAAAGCAAAAATCTCCTAATTTTGATATACTTGTAATAGGTATGGGATACAATGTTCATTCTGATTTGCATTGTGTCATCAATGACAGAAAAGAAGAGGTGTCTGCGGTTCAATTTTAGCCTCTTTTCTGTACAATTATAGTTTTTTAAGGGAGCAGGGCTAACAATAGAAGTTCTACATTTTACAATTTTGGTTATTAAAGGAATCATTTAATTATTCGCAAACCGTACCAGACTGGTAAGAATGAGGAATCTCAGAGTAAAATTATTTTATGCTTGTAAATACTTACTTTTCAGTAGTGGGTGCTGTTAAGATTCTGTTGGAAATATGTTTTTTCGGGACTGCTTTTTTTGCTCTTCATGATAGTGCATTATATTAGAAGGATCGTTAGATTGCCTCCATACTCGTCTCTGTCTTTTTCAGTGCTTTCGTTAAAGATCTAAGTTTATCATTGAACCATGGTGCATATTTACCTACAGAACACTGTCATGTAGATTACAGAGGCGCTAGATTATTAAGATAATTAGTTACGGTATATCAGTTGAGATCGTATTTCTTAGATGGGTTTGACACCTCAACTTATGTGATGCAAGCCTGGCACATAAGTGGAAACAAATCTGTTCCCACAACCGTAAACTTCCAAGAATTTAGGAAAGCTTTAAGCTGGAATCTCCCCCTAAATGCTAAAATGTCGATTGTACAGGCGTTGGTGACATCTCGCCTTGACTATTGCAATGTCCTGTGTATGGGGGTAACGGCTAAAAATTTGAACATCTTGCAGAAAGTCCAAAATGCCGCTGCCCGGCTCATCCTGAATATACCTAGGAGGGCATCGGTGGGAGAAGCCCTAAAGGTACTGCATTGGCTTCCTATTTGGGCTAAAGTTACCTTTAAGGCTCTCTGCCTTAGTCACAGGATTCTTGGGGAGAGAGGACCTCGCTTTTTATGGCCTCTCCTGAAAGCTCACCAGCCTGCTCGTTATCTAAGATCATTGGGGAGTGCAAGAGTGAGGGTGCCCAGGATGCGCAAGGCGCTACTGGGCGGAAGATCATTTGGCTTTCTGGCAGCCAAGGCCTGGAAGGAGCTTCCCGTGGATCTTAGGACAACTGAGCCAGAGTCCTTGTTTTGCAAAAAATTGAAGACTTTGCTCTTCTGCTCCTCCTATGGAGGAATGTAGTGGTCGGGTTCCATCTAGTTGGATGCCCGCGTGTGGGGCAGCTGGGGTGGCTGTTAGGGCTCTGTTTGTCCTAGCGCGGGGACATTCCGGTTGGAGTAACCATTGCGCTTTACAAGCTCACTAATAATAATAATTTCTTACACATGCCCCACACTTAAATTCTCCCTCTGGTGCCTGCTAACTTGCCATCAACCGCCACTGACTGCCACCCATCAATGGCCATATACATTTCATTACTGACCAAACGCCCCCAGTGTCCTCCATCACTCTCTCAACACCCTAACAATTTCCCTTGCACACACTAACAAATACATTCCAAAATCTGTTCTTAAATGCACCTTTAACTTACTTTTCGATGCAGAAACACAATGTTTTCATAACAAAATTAAAATATTAAGATTTGATGTTTTCCATTCATGGTTACAGGCTTACAGTAGGAAGATGCTTGTCCCCCCCATATTTTATTGAAATATCTCATGTACAAAGTAGCCTGAGAAACCCCTATTTCAGAACAAATGTCTTTTGAAATGCTTTCAGTACCTGGAGAAGTGTCAGATAGCATGATAGACCAGAATTCTACATTTTGTTAACCCCCAGTTACATTTTATCTTAAGAAAATAACTGGTAGTTCGTTCACTATCTCCCCTTTAAAAAGTCTACATTAAGTCGGTGTAAAAACAGGGATGCACCAGGATTGCTGCCAACCAGACCCATATCACATGCAGTTCTGACGTTTTAGCCAACAACATGTATTTTGGGATTTCCAGTTCCGCTCTTAAAAATGCAAGGGCTCAAGCAAGCAAATGCTGTTTGCAGAATAGGAAAGACTGATGATGTTGCACATTATATCTACCCACTTGTCAAGTGGGCATCAACAGGATGGAGTTAATATTCCTGAAGCAGTCTATGCTGGTGCAGGGTGGCAACATTCACAATAATTCGAACATTGGAATGTTGGGAGCTCCTTTGAAAACAATAGAGCAGCAGCGGCCTATATAAGCTGGTATAGGCCTGCATTTTAATATCATAATGTCCTCTGCCTTTCTCTTTACCCTGCCTCTCCAAAATATGTGGAATGGGCATGGGAAAGAGAAAGGCAGAGGACGTGCAGCAGGACGCAGAGCCGTCATCCTTCTCTCCTCCTGTAGCTCAGTCTCACTGGGGCTTAGAAGGAGGGCGGGGGGGAATGCTGCTTAGCTCCTGCAACTCCTGGAATAACTACGAAAATCAGTTTAGCCGGGGAGAATCAGAGGCTAACTTTAACCTGCTATCACAGCAACAGACAGCAGCTGTGGCCCTGCGTGCAGCTGTTAACAAATGAACATTCATAGCAGCAGCTGTGAAACAAAGGCTTTGGAGCTGAGGGGATATCAAATCCCTCGATTTCTCTTGTCTTTGTTTTCTCTATTAGGACATTCTACCCTCATGGGGTGGAATGTTCCAATAGCTTTATAGGCCACTGTAGCTCGGCTATACCGGCCATTAATGGTCCGCTCTCTGGTTACAGGCCCGAGCCGAAGGCTGCAGCAGGCCTTTAATGGCCAGTACAGTCCGCACCATCGGGCTGTAAAACTATATTAAAACATAAAGCACACACTCTGACCTCACATGCAATTACACACAAAGTCTAACTGTTTCTGACAAGAAAGTCTGAGAGACAACACACCTGTTGCAATAAATAATAAAGACTGAGATGAGGAAGCAGTGGTGACGACATGATAGGTTACTTGCTTCTGCCATACGATATCAGTCAATCCCAGTAACGCGCTCAATTGCAGTACTCACCAGCGGACAGAACTCCATCACCAGCAGGTAGGGCGTCACTTCAGCACACTGTGCTAGGCACTGCAACAGGTTGGGGTGCTGGAGAGCCCTGCAGAGAGAAATGCACTGTCAGAATTTGAAGCTTTCAATTAAAGATCTGTACATACAGAACTACCTTCTGGTGTAACACAATAGGTGCTATTAACCTTTAAATTATTGGAAATGATTTTAGAAACCTTGGAAGGAAGAAAGGTTGAGATGGCCCCAGTAGGATCTGTAAGTTATATAGGAGTATCTGCAGTGTATTGCACCAGACCAGGTACAAAACAAACACAGGCACACACACACACACACACACACTGTTAGGTTATGTGACAGTGATCATTGGACCGTTTTTATGAGAGACCGTATTCACAAACACAAAGGAGTTGAGAGATGAGGCACTGTTTATTGTGCCATGATGAACTACCACAGGTGATGAGGAACGGTGTTGTTTGTTTTAAGAGGCTTAGAAAATAACAACTTTGAGGTGCCAAGGCATGTTTTATTGCATCTACCTTAAGCACCACATAGCAGTGAGGGGGTCCAGCAATGTTATTATGCAAGACCGTACTCACAAACCCCTGTGAAGGGGTTATAGTATTAAGACACTCCAGGGGGTCTGGGGGGGGGGGGCATTGCAAATTATTGTTAAATCTTCCTATTCTTGCAACTTTGAGAGGGAGCTTTTTGCCGGGTGCGAAGCTGCTAATTTTAGGATCTTATTTAATGCCAATTACACCCTGTTGGGCTTATTGATCTATCTTCCGCCTGTGCCTTCTAAAAAGTTTAGAACTGCCCTCATTGATGTTGTAGGACCTTTAGCCATGAGAGCGGCTAATTTCAGTATCTTTGGGGATCTGAATCTGCATCTGGACAATCATCGGGATGCTGACATGGGCAACTTTCTGGACGACCTTCCGGCATGTCAGCTAGTCCAACTAGTGCAAGGCCCTACACATTCTGCTGGTCATCTATTGGACCCAGTTTTTACTAATCTTGCCTTCCTGACTGTTCACCCTCCTTCCCCTATGTGCTGGTCAGATCATTATCTTATAACGATGACACTCTCTGGGGTAGTGCCCTTGTGCAGAGCGTCTCAGAAGTGTACACTTAGGCGTCCTTGGCATAAATTTAACATTGCTTCTTTTCTCATCTTTGCCCAGTTTTCCAGCCGACCCAGATTCTGCCGATAAATTGCTGTCAGACTGGATTTTTGGTGCTCTCGACTCCCTTATCCCAGCAAAATGGTTTAAAAGCCGCAGCTCCAAATCTAGTCCCTGGTACAACTCTAAGCTCACTTCCATGCGTAAAGAGTGCAAGAGGCTGGAGACAGCATGGAGAAGGAACTATGACCCCAGTTTGAAGACGCCCTACCAAATAGCGATCAAGCAATACTATTGGTCTATTCTGTTGGACCGGACTACCTATTATGCGGCGGAGATTAAGTTACAGCGCCACAGTGTAGAGGCTTACCGGGAGTTGCAGAGGAGCCCCCGACCCACCACAGAGCAGAACGAAGCCGTGAGGGCAACGGCAGCATAGCGCACTTCATTCCCCAGCAGTACCAGGGGCAGCACCAGGAGCGCCGCGCCCGTGACGCGGCCAGAGCGACAGCAATCGCGCTCAAAGGGAGACGCCGCCGGGAGCCTCGTGGTTACAGCGCCACAGTGTAGAGGCTTACCGGGAGTTGCAGAGGAGCCCCCGACCCACCACAGAGCAGAACGAAGCCGTGAGGGCAACGGCAGCATAGCGCACTTCATTCCCCAGCAGTACCAGGGGCAGCACCAGGAGCGCCGCGCCCGTGACGCGGCCAGAGCGACAGCAATCGCGCTCAAAGGGAGACGCCGCCGGGAGCCTCGTGGTTACAGCGCCACAGTGTAGAGGCTTACCGGGAGTTGCAGAGGAGCCCCCGACCCACCACAGAGCAGAACGAAGCCGTGAGGGCAACGGCAGCATAGCGCACTTCATTCCCCAGCAGTACCAGGGGCAGCACCAGGAGCGCCGCGCCCGTGACGCGGCCAGAGCGACAGCAATCGCGCTCAAAGGGAGACGCCGCCGGGAGCCTCGTGGTTACAGCGCCACAGTGTAGAGGCTTACCGGGAGTTGCAGAGGAGCCCCCGACCCACCACAGAGCAGAACGAAGCCGTGAGGGCAACGGCAGCATAGCGCACTTCATTCCCCAGCAGTACCAGGGGCAGCACCAGGAGCGCCGCGCCCGTGACGCGGCCAGAGCGACAGCAATCGCGCTCAAAGGGAGACGCCCCCACTCGCCTCGCGAGTCGCGCGCGGGAAGCGCCCGGGAAGCGCCCGGGAGAAGCCCGGGACAAGGGCGGGACAGTCGTAGACAGTCCGAGACTGGCCGGGACTGGACTGGGCAACCCCCCTAACATCTGCAATCCAAGCAAGTAAGAGAATTCCCTTTTCTATTAACTTTACTGTGCAGCGTCATCTCGAAAGGCTCTCTGTGAGCTTCAAATTAAACTCACTGATACACGCGCTTTATCAAAGTATCTGGTGTCTACTGGCAAAGCCTATATAATATCAGGGCAAATCAATAACACAAACTTAAGATGTCTAAAAAAAATACTAAAAAACAGCCCTCTGTTAACTCTAAGCCCATAGTTAACTCTAAGCCCATAGAAAACTATATGCTCCAAGTTATAACCAAAATAAATAAAGATAGAAGAGAATCATTAGGACTAAGTCAGTCGCCTGAGCTACAGCTACTAAGCCCAATCCAAAGTCCTCAACATTCAGGGTCTTTAGTATTTGATGACTCCACTAACCTAATAGACATTACGGTCCATCCTACTCCAAACTTGGATGATCAGAATAGCCTTATCCTGGATGATGTCGCAAATATAGTGCCACCAGACCAAGGAATAAACATTGACCTTGAACACGAGACTCTGGCGCATAATGTTGATGAATTGCCATCCCCTGAGCAGGAAACTCGACCTTCGAGAAAAAACAGGAAAACACATCAAAAGCGGATGGGGTTACGCTCAGGTAATAGGAGGAAAAATGCTACTCCGACAGGGAAAAATAAGGCAAAAATCTTAGATGATGGTGACACTAATGTTCTTGATAAAAGCAATCACGATAAAAGCTATAATGAGGACGATTTGCTTCAGAAAATAGCAGACATTATTGAATCTAAAATCACAACCATCATTAAGCCTTTAATCGCCAAGATTGATAAATTGAACGCGGAGGTAAAAAAGATGAGTGGTCTTCAAGTCAAAGCTGTGGAAGGGGTTGAGACGGTTAATACCTTAGTGACACAAATGGCGAAACCAATCGAACCTAAGGCAAGGAGCACTATAGAAAAAGAGAGCAGTCCTACGCTCCCTGAAAGTTCAGCCAGGAATGAAACTCATTCTACTAATCGACCCTTGCACACCGCTGGGGTACCAGGACCAAAAGGTAATGTGCCAATAAACTGTCAGGAAACAGATCCCCTTCAATTTATTGAAGAAGCCTCCCCAGTGGTCCTGGTCCTGGCCAATGTTCCCCCGCCAACAGATGCACAATCCGAAACACCAGCATCCTTGTCTAGTAAGGCCCTCTATTGGCTAACAAATAATACGCAAATGGCACCAGGAGGAAAAAATCAACTTGCATCCGAGATTAAATCCACTAAGAGGGTGGCGTGGATTGGAAATCGACCGAAAGGATTCAAGGGAGATTGTGTTATAGTGACTTTTTCCCATCCAGGTGTTTTGCCAAATCTCCTAAACCATATCAATCCCCCCCAAAGAAGAGCAGGATCTGTTGTTCCTCTTACGTTAAAATTTTTTTATGGAGAGCAAGAGAATGTGACTTTTCCAAGGACTCCTGGACCTATGTGGAACACTGTGAGAAACAACAGAGGCCAAGGGGTTCCCTTTAATGATTGGGGTATGGTTTTAGGTAATAGATATGAAGCCTTATCAGGGCTAAATGATTGTGATTGACTGGGCAATAGATTTGAAAACCTTCTAATTCCTGTTGGCATTCATGCTGTCAGGGAAACGGTCACCCGGCCAAATACTGGATTAACTGATGCTTTGATTAATGTAAGCAACATACAGGACGAGTCTGGTAATATGATTAATGCTCACCAGTGTATTGAATGTTCCCAACATACTGTTAATAATGATATACTTGAGTCAAATGAGAATTTGTCTCCTGAATTGGCTGTTATAGATGATAACACATGTGAATATGATCCTACCCAGCAACAGTGTGAAGGTCAAATCGATAGTACAAAATCTACCAGTGACAATATCAATATACAACGTACCTTAATGTCCTGGAATGTTGCAGGGTTAAAAAATAAGATTCTATCACAGGATCTGCTAACTTTCCTGGATTCAAAGGATATAATCCTCTTTCAGGAGACTTGGCAGCTAGAACCCGATCCAATTCAGGGATATTTACATTATTTCATTCCAGCTACCCCGAGCTCAAGGGGAAGGGCAAAAGGTGGCTTGGTAACATGGATTAAGCAGAATAATGACTACTCAGTGTTACAAATAGATACCAATAGTTCTGATATATTATTGGTCAAATTACAGCGACCGCCCAGTAGGGACATCTTTATCTTTAACATCTACTCAAGGGGCCTACCGGGTGGTAAACCCACTAAGGCGGTTGAACTGTTGGATATTCTATTAAAACAACACTGTCTGAATGCCGATATTATTATTGGTGGTGATTTTAATTGTTGTTTTGAACCACTTGATAATCAGGACGTTGACCTCACTATTGAAGAGGACTTCATTTGGGAAATCCCACAGCTTTCCTTGTTACCCATCAAAAGATGGTCTGAGGCTGCATTACAGTTAAAAGTACTATGTGCTGAGTCTGGGTTGAGGGCCACTAACGGAAGAACATTATCAGATAAGCAGGGTGCCCCTACTTTCTCTAATGGAATTACACATAGTCGTATTGATTATATATTGACTAACAAAGAGAATTGGGGAAATGTTCTTGATATGAGGATTGAGACAAGGGTGGAAAGTGACCACGACCCATTGATTTTAACTTTTAAATTGTTCGATCTGATGACAAATGAGGAAGAGAGGGAAAATGTTCAGATAAACCTTTCCAATGATCAAAGACACATCAGATGGGCAATCTGTGCAGCCAATGAGGAAAGCATGATAGCTATAAGGGATTTAACAACCCTGGCCATCCAAGAAGTCCAGGATATAAATGATAAAAATACCCCGATAGCTGAAATTAGCAGGATCCATGATAAATTTTTTAACAAGTTAAAATTGTTTTTTGTAAAGAAAGCTAAGAAGAAGCCACGTAGACCGATAAGGAAGGAGGATCAGTGGTATGACAAGACCTGCAGGACTGCCTATAGGTTCCTGTCAGATGCGGTAAAAACTAGAGACAAAACTAAAATAAGGGAGGCCCGAGTTATGTACAAAAAAGTGCAATTCAGTGCAAAAAGGGACTGGGAGGAAGGCTACTGGAGGGATCTCCTCGAAGCCAGTAGGGAAAGATCCATGACACCCTTCTGGAACATTGTTAAATGGGGAAGGGGGGCCAATAGAGGAGAACCCACAAACCATGTGTTACCAGAAGCCTGGGTATCCCATTTTTCTACACACTTTGCTGCTGAGGATGAAGGTCAAGAGGAGTGTCTAGCATTAGCAGATACTCTTACGAGCCCCTTACTCTTCTCCAAAGATGACATCCTAAAAACTCTGAGCTGTATACCTAAAGCCAGAGCCCCGGGCCTAGATTTTATCCCTGCAGATTTGTTTATGCACGACAAGGACCTATGGGCCACCTATATTCAGCTGTTAGCCAACGCTATTGCAAAGGGCTCGCCTATTCCTGAGACCTGGAAAGGAGCTGAGATTATCCCCATCTTTAAAAAGGGGGCATGCTCGGATCCAGGCAATTACAGGCCTATTAGCCTGATTGCATGTATACAAAAAGTTGTGGCAAGGTTATTATTACAGCGAATACATGGGTGGATAGATGATCACGATATATTATCTCCCCTGCAGGCTGGTTTCCGCAGCCATACCAGCACTATCGACCAAGTTTTTAGATTTGTTTTATTGTATTGGCGCACAGTTTTATTAGGGGGCGGGATGCTTTTTGCGGCTTTTGTTGATTTAAAATCAGCTTTTGATTTAGTTCCCCGCTATAAGTTGTGGAATATCCTACATGACCAGGGTATTCCAAAAGAAATCCTGTCTCTACTGATCAGGATGCATGAAAACAGCTTTGCACAAGTACGGTGGAATCAGCAGGGTAGTACCACTGAGAAGTTCCCCATTGGGAGGGGTGTACGCCAAGGATGCGTGCTCGCACCAACACTCTTCTCGTTATACATCAACAGGGTGATCAGTTATTTCGAACATCAGCCCACGGATGCCCCAAGGTTGGCAGGAAGGCTGATCCCCCTGTTGATGTTTGCGGACGATACCTTACTGATATCAAAGACCCAGCAGGGACTTCAAAAGGCCATTAGGGTTTTTGAAGCATTTTGCATTGATCATGGTCTTGTAATTAATACCAGCAAAACTAAATTTATGGTTATGCACAAGCGGAAACACATTAGAGGTAGAGTTATTATGGATGGGGTCCAGCTCGAGCAGACCCAGGTCTTTAAGTACCTTGGTATCAATTTGTCCTACAATCTAGATTGGAAACAGCATATAAATGAACTAGATACAAAACATGCACAACTTGCAGGAGTTCTCACAAAGGAGCTTTTTTCATCTTATACCAAACCAATTAGACCTGTCCTAAAAATCTACAACGCTAAGGTCGGAGCAGCTGTTCTTTACGGAGCTGAACTCTGGGGGTCCAGTAATCTTACTAAGTTGACGGTAGCACAGAACAAATTTCTCCGCAACATTACTGGGTTACCAATGTCAACCCCATTGATACCTCTAAAGTATGATTTGGGATTTTATAGTTTTAGGGACATAGCCAGGTATAGAATTGTGGCCTACTGGAGAAGGCTATGGGTAACCCCTGAACTCTCCCAGTATGCCCAAGGCTTCCTGGAGGTGAGAACCCTGGATACTGCTAGTAAGATAGTCTGGATGAATGAGGCTAAACTTCTATATAGGGCACTGGGTCTATCCCAATTGTGGGATGATCCCCTAAATAGTGTATTTCCACCGAAAAAGATTCTTCGTGAACTCTATTGGAGCATGGTGGAGATTAAGTGCTTTAGGAATCATATTGACCGTACCTTTACATATGATTATTTGGAGCTCAAGCACTCACCGGCCCTCGAATCCTACTGGGATTGGATCACGGTCCCAGGGGACCGGAAGAGGTACCATCAGCTGAGGGTGGGGACACTTCCACTAAATGCCCTAATAGTGAAATGGAATAAGGTACAAACTCCAAGGTGCCCCTTCTGTCCGGACCATAATGAAAACATCGGACATGTGTTAATTGCCTGCCCTGAATATAGAATACCCAGACGCTCATGGCTTAAACCAATTTGCATCCAGTTAGGTTTAAAAACGTCAAACGAGGCTGTCAGGATCTTAAGAACAGACACCTCTCAGCCTGTTGTTATAGCTATGGCAAAATTCCTCCACTGGATGTGGATAATTCGGGCACGCAAAATCTGTTTGGAATAAGTTTAGGATTGTTATTTCCTGTCGTACTGTTTGCGTTTATTTGAATTTCTGACCAGTATATTTTTCTTTGTGATAAACTATGCAAACCATATAAGTAGTTGTTACTTTTTTATTTTTTTGGTTGGCACTAATGAACTTAGCTGGATATTTTAAGATTATGTAAAGATGTAAATAGGATATTTTAAGATTGTGTAATAATGTAAATAGGATGAGATAGGAAGATGTTTATTACTTTTGCTTATTTATTGTATTAATTCATTGTGGATCCTGTATATTTGTGGGGTGGGGGGGAGGGGTGGGATAAAAACAACAAATTCTTTTTGTAAAATGTCTTTAATGATTGAAATATATCGAATAAAGACTAATTAAAGTGAAAGTGATTAAGAGCAGTGTGAATCCATCTAAAAGTATCTTTTCGATACTGAAAGAGCTGAAATCATCTACAGCCCTGACTGCTACACTGATATCGTCGCACAAGCAATGCGACACTCGAGCCTCCTTTTCTGTTGAGAAGGTAGAGAAGATCTATCAATCCTTCCCTCAGGTCGCGTCAGGTTCTGACCCCGTGTCTCGTCTTCCTACTTTATGCACTCTGAACACCCTCCCTGCTATCTGTCAGGAGAAGCTGTCGGTGCTATGCAGCAAAGTCAAATCTGGTTCTCCAACTGATCCTCTTAAGCCAGCCTACTCGATGAAAATTCTACCAGTACTCATCCCTCCGCTGAGTCATGTGATCAACCTATCCCTCTCCACGGCTGCCGTTCCAAGCACCTGGAAACATGCGAGGGTGGTCTCCCTGTTAAAAAAACCCAACCTGGAAGCCGCTAAACCCAAACATTTCCGTCCCATCTCCCTCCTGCCCTGGGACTCTAAGATCTCCAAGGCCCACATCAATACGGGATATCTGGAGGAAAACAACATAGTGGACCCTCTCAGAATGGTTTTCGTCCTGGGCACAGTACGGAACCTGCTCTTCTTGCTGCCACCGAGCATCTGAGATGGGCCCTAGAAAGGGTTCAGAATGCGGCGGCCTAAGCTCTCCTTGGTCTGCCTAAGAGGTGTACTACTTCTAATGCCATCCGTCGCCTCCATTGGCTGCCTTTGGCCAAGCGCGTAGAATTCAAGGCCCTCTGCATTACGTTCAAAATCCTGAATTTTTCATCTCCCGCCTACTTCGTTCTATGGGACAGAATCTTGTGGCTGTCCCTAGGGTGAGGAGGGTCCGTGCTGGAGGGCGCTCCTTCCATGTGTTGGCCTCGAAACTCTGGAACGCGCTCCCCTCTTCCATACGCAGTATAAAGACCTATCTGTCTTTTCGTAAAGCTGTCAAAACATTCCTCTTCCCTCCGCTTTACATTGCCTTCTGGCCACTAGCTGTGTAGTTTTCTGCTTTCAGCGCCGGGACACCCCTTTGCTGGGGCAGCTGTGCGCTCTATAAGCTGATATAACATCAAATAACATAACATAACAGTGCTTACAGTGCCAGCACACAATGGGCACATCCACACATACAAACGCACCCTCTGCCTCACCCAGACTACCTCTCTTAGGAGGTACAACATTGTTGTTTAATTTACAAAGATGAGATGAGATATACTTTTGAGGGAGAAGGTCTTGTGATTGCCCCAGACTGGCCTCATTTGTGTTTGTGTGGGTCCCTTTATACTGTATTGTGCCATTTAGAAAAGTTTCAGCTGATCTATGTCTCTTAACATTTATATAAGACATTAATTGTATTTTATACTTTGTTTTTTTTTAAAGAAAAGTACGTCTATGGTGGATCTCTGTGATCTTTTAAAATTATATTTTCTCTTTTTTGACTCTGCTGCTATTGTAATAGACCGTTAAATTGGCATTTTAAAGTCTTTGGTTGTATATCTGTGTTTGTAAGTGTTTTGTTTTGTGTAGTACTTTTTTGATCTATAGCGATCGAAATAAAGTTTTTACTGACTGACTTGTGAGGGGTAAGATATATTGTGCCAGTACAGCCACACGGCTACACTGTTAGGTGATCCAACGGAGAATTGTTTATTGTGCCAAGGAAGACTGAAAAGGTACATAAATACTAAACATAGAGTAGGACACGGTTTATTGTGCCAGACTGGATTCACATATTAATTTCAGATCTAGGACACTGCTTGTCGTGGAGGATTGTGCGCATGCCTGGGCGATGCTTACCTGTACGGCTGCATCTCCTCCAGGAACTGCATTTGGTCCTGGACACTGGCGCTGACCTTCAGCTCCTTCACCACCACCTGTGTGCTGCTGAGCCCAGAGTTCACCTCGCCGAGGAGCACCTAGAAAACAGCAGGCACATGTGGGCGCACTTCCACAATGCAGGGCTCCCTAGCACCCTCTGCAGCTGTAAGCAGCCCTCCCTTAAAGCATCCTTCAAATCAGCTCTTAAGAGATTTAATACAAACATAAACCCAAATAATAGCGTGTGGGCTACTTAGCACAACTTGGAGCTGTCAATCATTCAATTACAAGCATTTGACTGGGCAAGGACACTACTTACCCTTACAGGGAAAGGAATGTTTCCTTTAGAACTTCTGGACACATTAAGATCAACTGTGCACACTCACTTTGAGGCAAGCTTGAGGCAACGACCCCAGTGGATTAGGGCACTTGGCACATTACCATGGGTTAACCTGCCTCGCTAGCACCTGCGCTGGGCACTATACACAATGGTATGAAAGAATTACACTACAGCAGGGTAAATTAACATGAAACCAAAAAGGTTACATATAGATTCTGAGCATCGGTTGTTTATAAATCCTCTTTTTTCTCCACTCAAAGGAATAAGAGGCTGTCCTCGCCCATCGTTATTGTTCCTGCTCCCATCAACCCAACTCCCCAACTAAGTCTCAAGATGATATAAATAGCATCCCGTCAGACTCACGGTGCCTACCTCTTTTTTCCAGAATTCCAGAAGGCATTTATACTAGACTTTACCACTTATAAATGCAGTAAAGTAATATAAATATTCCTCGCTACTTCAGAATGTGTACAAGGTCCATGTCTGTGTGTTGAGGCTTTCCTGACAACTGTGCCTGGAATGAGGTGGCACAAAGAGATGGGCAAACATGGCGAGGGGGAGACAGAAAAAGAGAATTGTAACTGGGTAGAGATCGGTACTCATCCAAGATGAGAGGATATATACTATTCGGAATGAAACACTTGAAACCCTTGAAGCTGCACCAGCTATCAATGCCATCCTCTGAGTTATTAAACAGGGGGAATTGTCTGCATCTGCCATTTACATATTGTGAAAATATGTATTTTGAGGAAATCTCTCAATATCTCTAAAGGCTGTCTGGCATTTGGACCTTGGGGAATAGAAGCTTTTTGGTATAAAATTATGGGCTTAAATGTCAGCACTTCTGTTGACTTGGGAGTAAATTTCACACAGAACAAAATTCTTCCGAGAACATTTTGGACTGGGTGAAATGTTCAACTGGGGTCTGTCTTATAGCAGCAGGAGCTGGGCTTGAAATCACCCCGACAGTGGTCCGATACATTGGTTTTATGAGTGCAAGGGGGTAGTTCACATTTGTAGAGTCTTCGAGAGAATCCTATTTCCAAACAAATAAGCACATCAGTCTATTAAGATATATAGGACAGTCAAGAACCCACAGAACCAAAGCATTAACGACTGCAAGGATGGTCATAATATGGAAGCGCAACACGCTTCCAAGCGTGGATGAATGAATTACTGGCGTGTTTTCAAGCTCCTACTGGGAAACTAATGTAGAAAAAAGAGGTTTTGATCATATATTTTACAGCTCATGGCGAGATTTTCTTAAAATTATAATGTGGGTATTTACTTTGTGAACATTCTCAGAACTTGAACGTCCTCGTGCCCCTTCCTTTCCTGTCCACTAGACTGTAACTATCCGGGAGCTTTGTTCTCGTCACTCCACCGTTCTCTTCTTGTTCTTCCTTCCTGATTGGCCGCTCTATTCCGGGCTCTTCTCTGTTCTCTTTAGATATGCGCGCTCTGCACTTTTTGACAGACTTCTACCAACTCTCTGATGTTACCTCTTCGGCTGTTGAATGGTCACCATTCCTCAATCCAAAGCCCCGCCTCTCCTCCTCACATCTTTTGTATCTACGCAAACTCCCAGTTTTCCAGCCTCTTCTTTTAACTCTTTTGTCATTTTAACACAAATGATTTTGAGACCTTCTTCTCTTTTTCTTGAATTACTTCCCGACCAAAATACTATTTACTGCTCTCTTGTGCCATTTATTTTGTGGATTGCCTCACAACCTTTGCAGTAATTCTCGTAAAACTGAGATTCTGTGCTCTCCTGCTCCTTTGCCCTACCTTGTACTCTCACTTCCTCCTCGTCTGTTCAGTTTTGAGTTTGTGTTGCTTCTCTTCTTGCGTCTAAACTCAGAATTCCTGTTCGCTGCTGCCAAAACCAGTGTTCGGGATGTCATACATTAGAATCTAGGTAAGGTCCATTAAGCATCTCATCCTTCCAAAGGGGGTCACTTGATAACCATAAACTGAGTAATAGTAGCATATATTATTTAAAACGCATAGAAATAGCAGAACCGTGATATTATTAACGTTGTACAAAAAACAGGCTATGATGTCACGCTCCCAAAATCCGTTTGAAGGAGAATTTATTTGCTTAAAATTCATGCCATTTTTTTCTCACATGGGCCCAGTGCTTCGATGTATTTTTTTCCACACATTTTTGGGGGGGGGGATTGACAATGATCTATGGGCTTCTATGGGCTCGTAGGCCCACGAATATACACTAGATGACAGTTTCAACATACCAATGAAAATTAACATCCCCTTGCCTGATACGATGGGACCTCCAGTTCCATCCCTTTTTTCCACACCGTCGGGACCTCGACCTTCCATGTCTTGGCTGTATCCCTCTTTGCCAAGGTCAGACCCAGAAGTAAGAGTAGTCTTTTCTATTTGTCCCCCCCCCCCCGACCAAGAGCATCCGTGACGTGTAGGAGGATCGATTTTGGGTTCGATAGGATTAACCAAAAGTGGACCTCTCCCAGGCAAGATGTCACGCTAGGCCAAAGCGGGTCCAGTAATATTGAGCAACTCCACACTGTATGTAGTAATGTGCCCCTTGTGCAGCAGCGAAGACACGCCTGAGAGGCTATCACCCCAATACCACAAAGGTGTTGCCTTGGGTAGGAGGTCCTGTGGATATACTGGAGTTGTATTAGTCATAGGCAGGCAGATATAGCGGCCTCTCGGGCGCCCGAGAGCCTCCGTCAGTCATCGTGTTCTAGTGCTCCTATATCTACTTCCCACACCTCTCTGAGAATGTGCAGTGTATCTAGGCTGTTACAAATGAGGAACAGATATATGTGTGCTATTTTGTGGTCCCCTAGGTCACCCTAAAGCAGGGCACAAGTCCTAAAAAAAGAAGTGGGGGGACTGACCTAGTTTGGAAGTATGCCTGCGGTGGGTTGAATTCTGGAAGGTCCGTAATATAGGGAATAAGCGCATGGCAGATTTGCAGATACCAATGAAACTGGCTGCGATGTAATTAATATTCTGTTTGCATCACCTGGAATGATTTCAGGACCGTACCATGCATCACGTCCCCCAGAGTGGAAATCCCAATAGTGTCCCCTTTTCGTACGCCCCGCTACTGGGCCACCTGCCACGGCATGCGTCCCTGCCAGAGGGGTGTCCACTCGGTCGATTTCCCACACCATCCCACCTGACTAAGGGAATGCTTCCCTAGATTTAGGACCATCTGGGTTGCTGGGGACACCTTAGTGAGCAGGGGAGTGTCCCCACCACCCACTTCTCGACAGCATATGCCCGATCACCCCGGAGGTCGTACCACCAGCCACTGATAATCAGTAGCTGCAATGCAGAGTAATTGTGCATTTGTTCCCGCACTTAACCCAAGACTGCCCTTGTCAATGAAGGACCAATACCAGATTTTTCGATATAGCCACAGGCCAGGTAAATGGTTTTGTTCTGACTCGCTGTTTGGAAATGTTTTCCATTTGGGTGGGCATCCTAAGATCTGGGATTCATCCGACTCTTCCGATGCTGGACACTGCACGTTTAGTACGTGCCGAGCCACTCCCTCTTGACGGATAAAGGATATGACGCACCCACTGAATGAGGGATTTGTTCAGGGTCACTAACGTGCTCTCGAGGGGAAACCGAGATTAGTATGTAGTTCTCCGACTGCACAGCTAACAGGCCACCCATTCCCATAACTCAGAGTGCAGTGTACTTCAGTCACATGCAACAGTAAAGTGAAGTCCTGCACCAATAATGCCAGGATGCAAAGTAAGCATTGTGTATACACCAGAGGTATAACGATGGACCCTTCTTGGTTCCAGCACCTGACTACCTTTCACCCCAAGTAATAAATAACCCTAAAAAAACTAAAGGGAATTGTGTGCACACTGACTGGCACCCATCGTTACTGTGCCTATTCCTGACGGAATCAAATACAAGTCAAACAAACGCAAAGGTGCACCACAGACAGCAATAAACAGATTCAAATGTTATTAATGAGCAAAAAAGGAATATTTTTCATTAGCAAGATGTTGTAATTCTTCAAGTAGTCTTTATTTTCAATTATTCGAAACAATGTACAGCCGACGCGTTTCGTCCCAAACTGGGACTTCTTCAGGGCTTTAGTAAATATGGTCTGTCCCCTTTAGAGTGGAAATATGCCGACAACAGAGAGTCTGGACACCGTCTTCCCAGATTAAATTTTCCATTGTGCACTTTGTTGTATATTTCTTCTTTTCCTTCAGTATGGAACAGACAGGGTTGTACTATGAACTCATATACTTGTTTCAGGAATAGGATAAGTAGAATTCCTAAGTGTGGGTGAAGATCGCTCTCAAAACTTAATTTATTTGTAGTTCTTTTACATGTTCTGTAGTATTGACAGAATAACAGGGGACAAAAGAGGTCCTATAGGTCCCCAGGAGGAGGATGTGGGCACTGTATTCCAGTAGGCCGTTTCTATTCAAAACAGCCGGCGCCCATCCACAAATCCTACGTCCCGCCGAAACACACGCAAGATCGCTGTGTTTGAAAAAAGTATATGAGGAGAGGTAGAGCTATGACGCAGATACCCGTGAAACTCTACCAATATGTTATACACCTTTTTTTTACAGCGCTTGGTGACAGAGTGCCTAATTTAGAGCTTGGAATTGGCAGACGGGTTTATCCTGATACACGTGCATTCTTCTTTACTTGTAATACGGTGTACGGGATATCCGTTAGATTCCGTGCATCATGCTCTAAATCAGGCCCAGAGGCTTGCAGCTTCTTGGCGCTGTAAATAACAGGTGTAACTATCATCCACCTCGCGGCTAAGCTGGTTTAACCTTTCAAACTCTGCATGGGTGAGGCTGTTGTGCTTTTCATGGCGTTTTTACCAGGAGAAGGGTGCTACATTCGAAAATAATTGTGGTAGAGTGCCTTCGGTGCCCTTCTTTCCACTCCCCAGCCCTACCATCAGCATCGGAGGAAAAACATCCCTAAAATGACTACTCACCTTCTACCCCAACCCTCTGCCCACATTTACAGGCTATTAGATAAGAAGAGCACTGGACTGTTTTGCTTCTTTTCGACGAAAAAATAAAAAGTTAATGGATACATAGAACTCTGACCAGGTTTGCACCGGCTCTGCCCCACTGATATATCCAGAGAAGGAGCATAGAACCACCTCCCACACGAATGCATCAATGGCAATAGGCCAGTCCCCCTGAATTGGCAGTAAAAAAAAAGCTATAAGTGGGAAGCAAAGGCCCCTCAGACCCCTGGGCCCGGTGCCAATGCACGTGAGGCAACACTGACAGCTGCGCCCCTGCTACCTCAAGAAAACCATCTACGTCTGTTGCTGCCTGAAAAGGGACTGCGGTGAAAAATACACCTCTTCCTGCAGGTGAACTGGAAAATCTGAGGTAATCAAGATTTACATTAATATATGCACACGGCTTAAAATTAAACACATCAATCGACTCATTTACCCACATTAAGTGTACTCCAATCATAAGAGTGAATTATTGTAATACCTCCAAAAGTAGAGCGTGAAATACTACAATTTTAATATTGTATCTGGAGCCCCGCCCCTAGTACTCTTGCCCCCAGTGGACATTAACAATAGGTTCAATAAAAGGGGTGCTTACTTTTCCAAACCATCCTTGTCCAATCTCCTTCAGGTAGAGCAGGCTGTGCCGTCCCAGGTCCGCCGACTTGAGGAGTTGCACTGTAACGGAAAAAACGCAAAAAGCGCAAGAGCG
Organism: Lissotriton helveticus; assembly: GCF_964261635.1. Classification (NCBI taxonomy): domain Eukaryota; kingdom Metazoa; phylum Chordata; class Amphibia; order Caudata; family Salamandridae; genus Lissotriton; species Lissotriton helveticus. The sequence continues at coordinate 1,086,363,734 of NC_136068.1, forward strand.
ATTAATGTGCTGCGTCAGCGGAGACGCCCTGACGCAATACCGCGCGCCCCCATCTCCCCCCCCCCCCCTGTACTCTCACTGCCAAGGAAATGGGGTCATTGTCATTCTTACCCACCGCCTTTTCTTGCCGCGTATGTGCAGTGATTGAGATGGCAATATATACTGGCACAGTGGCACTCACCCTCCCGGGGCCCTTGTTTGCTACTGAGCCGGATGGTTACTGCCCCGTCAAAAATACTGCACCTCTTCCTAGGAGTGTAGGCAGTGATGCTGGAACACTTTGTAGAGTAGGGGGTGCGCCCTGTTGGGTCCGGACGCTCTGAGCATCGACACCTAATTAATGCTTAGGGCACAACCCGGCTGTGTTTGATGTATGTCAGAATATTGGCTAATTACGGGCTACTGAAATTCACACAATGCCCTTGTACTCTTTAAATGTTTTGTTTTTGCCCAGGGTCCTCCCATATCTTAGAAGATATAGCGCTGTTCTGCTCTCTCTTTTACAGCGTGCAAATTTATAGAATCTGCCACCAGGCACGCAATGTCCTGCAAAACTGGGGGGTTGAGCTCAACTGAGGCCAGGGTGGCATGGCCCTCTCCACAGACATCTCAACAAAATCAGTCCGTATCCTGTCTTTGCAAAAAGGCCCTCATTTTAATAATACCCTCGACGAATCGGGCACCACCCGTCTATAACCAAGTTCAAGGGGCCTAAACAGCACCCGCCTCCCCCCCAACCGCCACCTCTCAAGGGCGAAGGACAAAGGGGGCTCGCCGTTACCTGAGAAAGAGGCAAAAAGAGAAGGAAGGGATTGCAAAGCATGGCAGTGGGGCAGTTCATATCCCACTCCCCCCCACCCCCACACACACCACACTGCATGGTTCCAAAGCAGCCCATTTCCACGTTATACTGTGCCAGACTATCGCCAGTGACCTCTGACCCCCAAGGACTGACTTGACTAAACTCTTTTCTGGAGTTATTTATTTCAAAACCCGAATCAAATGATGGGTGGATGCATCTTACCAGTTTTGTGCCAATGCCCATAAAAAAGGCAGAAGTTCAAACTCGCCAGTCTGCCCTCTCTCCACCATCTTCCATCTTGTTCCACGACACATGCCACATACCCCCAAAAGTTTGGGCGTGGCTGGCAACCAGACGGGATGGGGCCAAAACCTCGCCACCAGGTGGAGCTGCATTCCGCTAGGGAAAATGACCACAAACCACTGTAGCTAAAAACAAAAAAATCTAAAGCGTTCAAGCTACAGGTGTGCCATCTATCCTGCAGCTGCACCAAAAAAGGGCCTGCGGTGCAAAAACGTGCCGTACAAATGCGAGCCAGAAAGCGACCAACCTCGCGCCGTGCAATAAGAAGCAACAAAACCCGCTGCCAAACACAAACCAAAAATACAGAAAATAATGCAGAGACTCCAGGGCGCCTGCCTCCGTGCTGGTCACCCGGGAGGAAAAAGGCTACTAGAGCAGCACGGCAGCCAGTACCCCTGTTCACGGGTTCTCTCTCTGCTCGCTTACTGCCCCTCCCCGTCCCAAAATGCCCCGTCTCTCTGAAGGCCCCCACTCTTCGTCTCTATTACTCCACCCACAGTCTGTAAAATCCCAGAACGCACTACACATGCCGACAAATGTTACCATTGTGTGCCACCCACAGCCGGCGCGGCCTTGCACCGGGGCACGGAGGCGGCCATCGCAAGGCCCAATGACATCAGGGCCGAAAACAAGGGACAAAGGGGTTCCGATGCCCCCTCCGGCCGCCTCTGAGGCCCGGAATCGATCTCATTATCTGTCATAGTATTCCAGCCCGAGGCAGCATTCTTCGCCCACTTCTGGGACGCGCTGGCCCTTTCTTCGCACTAGGGCGGGGGCAGAAAAATGCGGCAAAAATCCGACCAGAATTGTTTCCACCGTGGGCGCTTGTGAGGAGCCCACGAGGCCCCGTTGGTTGGGAGCAGTGGAACCGGCAGATAGCTCGGTGTGTTAGGTGCATGCTACGGATCTGTGCCTAACACATAGGTCTCAAATTCCAAAGCGCGCCTGCAAAATGCATTAATTTCACTCATTTGAATTTTATTTTGGATGTCTGTAAAGAGATGAATTCTGCCGATGTTGCCGCCTTAGAAAACTTTAGAAGACGGGATATCACAGGGTTCATGAAAGAACAGGGGGGCAAAAAAAGGTCCAAGTTCACCTTACAGGGCTGACGTTGGTATGCGCTGAATCCTTGGATCGACTGGAAAGTCGTGTCGGGATAGGTGCCAGTACAGTAGCGCTTGGGTGGGTGGTACCACTTCACAAAACCCAAAATAAGCAACACATAACTGTAACAAAACGCCAGAGCAGCAAAAATGATATACGAAAACTCCATAATTATTTCCACAGGCAAACATAGAAACTAGCTGGTCATTCGGCTTTTCACTTTGTGAGGCTCCCCCTGCCAAAGGGAGGTTCTCGCTGGACCTCGTTGTGGGTGTGCTCGGATCCCCTTTCTCGTCCGAGGTAGATAAAGCGAATGTCCGCGGAATTCTTTTCTGCATACCACGAAATAAAACATGAAAACATTTGCCTCGCGCTGCTAATGATCTTGGCATATGATAACATGGTGAAGGCCTGTGCTAGAATACTAAGCAGCGAGAGCACACAGCCTTTAGTCTTTCTGGGCTGAATACAATGAGCATCACTGAGTTGCGTAATCACAAAACACCATTGTTTAACTACGACAAAATTCAATGTTGCATATAACTATTATATTAATATTATTATATCGAGCGGTAACTGTCATCCGTTTCTGGCACTTCCGCGACGCAGGGCTTACCCACCCCAACAATGAAAAGCTCATAGAAGCTAGGCGCCTGGCCATGCGCTTTGGAAGCCCTGGTGATGGGTGCTGGGGACCAGGCTCAGGAGTGCAGGTGAAGCGAGCACCCTCGGCGGTCTTCACATAGGTCTGGGAAATGGCAGAGGGCAGGAGGTCGAGCTCTCCCAATACCTTAACTTTGGAGGCCAAATTTACAGTTTGGCAGATGACATCGGCCAACAAGCACTGGCAAATCCATTTGGCCTGGCATTGGCGGACATCCCTTTGGCTTTGTCAATGCATGGTGGCTTTGTTTTGGTTTTTCTAAACAAAATATTTTTGAAGCACTGCTAAGTTCTCACCAATATAAAAAGTAAACATTGGCTAAAAGCTAAAATATATATTTTTTGTCTCACAAAACCCACTTTTACATAGTAGTCGCTGGTACCGAGGGGAAGCACTTTGGATGTGCACTTTGTGAAAAAACAGAATGCAGTCACTCACAGTTAAGTTAGCCAATGGCTGCACTGGGCTGACCCCCGCTTCATGCTGTACACTGTAGTGGGTGGAAGAAAAATGTGAATAACATAACTACAGATCAATGAATGAACAGGGCTGGCTGAAAGCCCCTAAAAGTAGGTATATTTAGATATAATTTTAGTACAATTAAAAAATCGAGGATAATGCCAGAACTAAAAGTGGCAAAAAACACAGTTGATGGACAGAATGTAGAACAATGTCATACATTCACCCCAGTACAAGAATCTGGGCCTAAATCCATCGTTTTTTTCACTCCACACCACCCTGGGTTAGACACTGGCTATATGCAAATCAGCTCTGACCCTTTGCCTCATGGGAAAAGTCCAGTCCGAACTGCCAAGCCCTGTCTTTCCCAGACCAGAATCAAGCATTCAAGGACCGGTTTCTGGCTATCAGCCTTCATTCAGCCTGGATAGCTTGACTCCAGTGGTGTGGAGAGCCTGGGACTCACGTCTGAGCATCCCCAGCCCACTCGGGGTGAAAATTACAAAAAACACAGTTGATGGACAGAATGTAGAACAATGTCATACATTCACCCCAGTACAAGGATCTGGGCCTAAATCCATCGTTTTTTTCACTCCACACCACCCTGGGTTAGACACTGGCTATATGCAAATCAGCTCTGACCCTTTGCCTCATGGGAAAAGTCCAGTCCGAACTGCCAAGCCCTGTCTTTCCCAGACCAGAATCAAGCATCCAAGGACCGGTTTCTGGCTATCAGCCTTCTTTCAGCCTGGATAGCTTGACTCCAGTGGTGTGGAGAGCCTGGGACTCACGTCTGAGCATCCCCAGCCCACTCGGGGTGAAAATTACAAAAAACACAGTTAAGGATCTGGGCCTAAATCCATCGTTTTTTTCACTCCACACCACCCTGGGTTAGACACTGGCTATATGCAAATCAGCTCTGACCCTTTGCCTCATGGGAAAAGTCCAGTCCGAACTGCCAAGCCCTGTCTTTCCCAGACCAGAATCAAGCATCCAAGGACCGGTTTCTGGCTATCAGCCTTCATTCAGCCTGGATAGCTTGACTCCAGTGGTGTGGAGAGCCTGGGACTCACGTCTGAGCATCCCCAGCCCACTCGGGGTGAAAATTACAAAAAACACAGTTGATGGACAGAATGTAGAACAATGTCATACATTGACCCCAGTATAAGGATCTGGGCCTAAATCCATCGTTTTTTTCACTCCACACCACCCTGGGTTAGACCCTGGCTATATGCAAATCAGCTCTGACCCTTTGCCTCATGGGAAAAGTCCAGTCCGAACTGCCAAGCCCTGTCTTTCCCAGACCAGAATCAAGCATCCAAGGACCGGTTTCTGGCTATCAGCCTTCATTCAGCCTGGATAGCTTGACTCCAGTGGTGTGGAAAGCCTGGGACTCACGTCTGAGCATCCCCAGCCCACTCGGGGTGAAAATTACAAAAAACACAGTTGATGGACAGAATGTAGAACAATGTCATACATTCACCCCAGTACAAGGATCTGGGCCTAAATCCATCGTTTTTTTCACTCCACACCACCCTGGGTTAGACACTGGCTATATGCAAATCAGCTCTGACCCTTTGCCTCATGGGAAAAGTCCAGTCCGAACTGCCAAGCCCTGTCTTTCCCAGACCAGAATCAAGCATCCAAGGACCAGTTTCTGGCTATCAGCCTTCATTCAGCCTGGATAGCTTGACTCCAGTGGCGTGGAGAGCCTGGGACTCACGTCTGAGCATCCCCAGCCCACTCGGGGTGAAAATTACAAAAAACACAGTTGATGGACAGAATGTAGAACAATGTCATACATTCACCCCAGTACAAGGATCTGGGCCTAAATCCATCGTTTTTTTCACTCCACACCACCCTGGGTTAGACACTGGCTATATGCAAATCAGCTCTGACCCTTTGCCTCATGGGAAAAGTCCAGTCCGAACTGCCAAGCCCTGTCTTTCCCAGACCAGAATCAAGCATCCAAGGACCGGTTTCTGGCTATCAGCCTTCATTCAGCCTGGATAGCTTGACTCCAGTGGTGTGGAGAGCCTGGGACTCACGTCTGAGCATCCCCAGCCCACTCGGGGTGAAAATTACAAAAAACACAGTTGATGGAAAGAATGTAGAACAATGTCATACATTCACCCCAGTACAAGGATCTAGGCCTAAATCCATCGTTTTTTTCACTCCACACCACCCTGGGTTAGACACTGGCTATATGCAAATCAGCTCTGACCCTTTGCCTCATGGGAAAAGTCCAGTCCGAACTGCCAAGCCCTGTCTTTCCCAGACCAGAATCAAGCATCCAAGGACCGGTTTCTGGCTATCAGCCTTCATTCAGCCTGGATAGCTTGACTCCAGTGGTGTGGAGAGCCTGGGACTCACGTCTGAGCATCCCCAGCCCACTCGGGGTGAAAATTACAAAAAACACAGTTGATGGACAGAATGTAGAACAATGTCATACATTCACCCCAGTACAAGGATCTGGGCCTAAATCCATCGTTTTTTTCACTCCACACCACCCTAGGTTAGACACTGGCTATATGCAAATCAGCTCTGCCCCTGTGCCTCATGGGAAAAGTCCAGTCCGAACTGCCAAGCCCTGTCTTTCCCAGACCAGAATCAAGCATCCAAGGACCGGTTTCTGGCTATCAGCCTTCATTCAGCCTGGATAGCTTGACTCCAGTGGTGTGGAGAGCCTGGGACTCACGTCTGAGCATCCCCAGCCCACTCGGGGTGAAAATTACAAAAAACACAGTTGATGGACAGAATGTAGAACAATGTCATACATTCACCTAAGTACAAGGATCTGGGCCTAAATCCATCGTTTTTTTCACTCCACACCACCCTGGGTTAGACACTGGCTATATGCAAATCAGCTCTGACCCTTTGCCTCATGGGAAAAGTCCAGTCCGAACTGCCAAGCCCTGTCTTTCCCAGACCAGAATCAAGCATCCAAGGACCGGTTTCTGGCTATCAGCCTTCATTCAGCCTGGATAGCTTGACTCCAGTGGTGTGGAGAGCCTGGGACTCACGTCTGAGCATCCCCAGCCCACTCGGGGTGAAAATTACAAAAAACACAGTTGATGGAAAGAATGTAGAACAATGTCATACATTCACCCCAGTACAAGGATCTAGGCCTAAATCCATCGTTTTTTTCACTCCACACCACCCTGGGTTAGACACTGGCTATATGCAAATCAGCTCTGACCCTTTGCCTCATGGGAAAAGTCCAGTCCGAACTGCCAAGCCCTGTCTTTCCCAGACCAGAATCAAGCATCCAAGGACCGGTTTCTGGCTATCAGCCTTCATTCAGCCTGGATAGCTTGACTCCAGTGGTGTGGAGAGCCTGGGACTCACGTCTGAGCATCCCCAGCCCACTCGGGGTGAAAATTACAAAAAACACAGTTGATGGACAGAATGTAGAACAATGTCATACATTCACCCCAGTACAAGGATCTGGGCCTAAATCCATCGTTTTTTTCACTCCACACCACCCTGGGTTAGACACTGGCTATATGCAAATCAGCTCTGACCCTTTGCCTCATGGGAAAAGTCCAGTCCGAACTGCCAAGCCCTGTCTTTCCCAGACCAGAATCAAGCATCCAAGGACCGGTTTCTGGCTATCAGCCTTCATTCAGCCTGGATAGCTTGACTCCAGTGGTGTGGAGAGCCTGGGACTCACGTCTGAGCATCCCCAGCCCACTCGGGGTGAAAATTACAAAAAACACAGTTGATGGACAGAATGTAGAACAATGTCATACATTCACCCCAGTACAAGGATCTGGGCCTAAATCCATCGTTTTTTTCACTCCACACCACCCTGGGTTAGACACTGGCTATATGCAAATCAGCTCTGACCCTTTGCCTCATAGGAAAAGTCCAGTCCAAACTGCCAAGCCCTGTCTTTCCCAGACCAGAATCAAGCATCCAAGGACCGGTTTCTGGCTATCAGCCTTCATTCAGCCTGGATAGCTTGACTCCAGTGGTGTGGAGAGCCTGGGACTCACGTCTGAGCATCCCCAGCCCACTCGGGGTGAAAATTACAAAAAACACAGTTGATGGACAGAATGTAGAACAATGTCATACATTCACCCCAGTACAAGGATCTGGGCCTAACTCCATCGTTTTTTTCACTCCACACCACCCTGGGTTAGACACTGGCTATATGCAAATCAGCTCTGACCCTTTGCCTCATGGGAAAAGTCCAGTCCGAACTGCCAAGTCCTGTCTTTCCCAGACCAGAATCAAGCATCCAAGGACCGGTTTCTGGCTATCAGCCTTCATTCAGCCTGGATAGCTTGACTCCAGTGGTGTGGAGAGCCTGGGACTCACGTCTGAGCATCCCCAGCCCACTCGGGGTGAAAATTACAAAAAACACAGTTGATGGACAGAATGTAGAACAATGTCATACATTCACCCCAGTACAAGGATCTGGGCCTAAATCCATCGTTTTTTTCACTCCACACCACCCTGGGTTAGACACTGGCTATATGCAAATCAGCTCTGACCCTTTGCCTCATGGGAAAAGTCCAGTCCGAACTGCCAAGCCCTGTCTTTCCCAGACCAGAATCAAGCATCCAAGGACCGGTTTCTGGCTATCAGCCTTCATTCAGCCTGGAGAGCTTGACTCCAGTGGTGTGGAGAGCCTGGGACTCACGTCTGAGCATCCCCAGCCCACTCGGGGTGAAAATTACAAAAAACACAGTTGATGGACAGAATGTAGAACAATGTCATACATTCACCCCAGTACAAGGATCTGGGCCTAAATCCATCGTTTTTTTCACTCCACACCACCCTGGGTTAGACACTGGCTATATGCAAATCAGCTCTGACCCTTTGCCTCATGGGAAAAGTCCAGTCCGAACTGCCAAGCCCTGTCTTTCCCAGACCAGAATCAAGCATCCAAGGACCGGTTTCTGGCTATCAGCCTTCATTCAGCCTGGATATCTTGACTCCAGTGGTGTGGAGAGCCTGGTACTCACGTCTGAGCATCCCCAGCCCACTCGGGGTGAAAATTACAAAAAACACAGTTGATGGACAGAATGTAGAACAATGTCATACATTCACCCCAGTACAAGGATCTGGGCCTAATTCCATCGTTTTTTTCACTCCACACCACCCTGGGTTAGACACTGGCTATATGACAAATCAGCTCTGACCCTTTGCCTCATGGGAAAAGTCCAGTCCGAACTGCCAAGCCCCGTCTTTCCCAGACCAGAATCAAGCATCCAAGGACCGGTTTCTGGCTATCAGCCTTCATTCAGCCTGGATAGCTTGACTCCAGTGGTGTGGAGAGCCTGGGACTCACGTCTGAGCATCCCCAGCCCACTCGGGGTGAAAATTACAAAAAACACAGTTGATGGACAGAATGTAGAACAATGTCATACATTCACCCCAGTACAAGGATCTGGGCCTAAATCCATCGTTTTTTTCACTCCACACCACCCTGGGTTAGACACTGGCTATATGCAAATCAGCTCTGACCCTTTGCCTCATGGGAAAAGTCCAGTCCGAACTGCCAAGCCCTGTCTTTCCCAGACCAGAATCAAGCATCCAAGGACCGGTTTCTGGCTATCAGCCTTCATTCAGCCTGGATAGCTTGACTCCAGTGGTGTGGAGAGCCTGGGACTCACGTCTGAGCATCCCCAGCCCACTCGGGGTGAAAATTACAAAAAACACAGTTGATGGACAGAATGTAGAACAATGTCATACATTCACCCCAGTACAAGGATCTGGGCCTAAATCCATCGTTTTTTCACTCCACACCACCCTGGGTTAGACACTGGCTATATGCAAATCAGCTCTGACCCTTTGCCTCATGGGAAAAGTCCAGTCCGAACTGCCAAGCCCTGTCTTTCCCAGACCAGAATCAAGCATCCAAGGACCGGTTTCTGGCTATCAGCCTTCATTCAGCCTGGATAGCTTGACTCCAGTGGTGTGGAGAGCCTGGGACTCACGTCTGAGCATCCCCAGCCCACTCGGGGTGAAAATTACAAAAAACACAGTTGATGGACAGAATGTAGAACAATGTCATACATTCACCCCAGTACAAGGATCTGGGCCTAAATCCATCGTTTTTTTCACTCCACACCACCCTGGGTTAGACACTGGCTATATGCAAATCAGCTCTGACCCTTTGCCTCATGGGAAAAGTCCAGTCCGAACTGCCAAGCCCTGTCTTTCCCAGACCAGAATCAAGCATCCAAGGACCGGTTTCTGGCTATCAGCCTTCATTCAGCCTGGATAGCTTGACTCCAGTGGTGTGGAGAGCCTGGGACTCACGTCTGAGCATCCCCAGCCCACTCGGGGTGAAAATTACAAAAAACACAGTTGATGGACAGAATGTAGAACAATGTCATACATTCACCCCAGTACAAGGATCTGGGCCTAAATCCATCGTTTTTTTCACTCCACACCACCCTGGGTTAGACACTGGCTATATGCAAATCAGCTCTGACCCTTTGCCTCATGGGAAAAGTCCAGTCCGAACTGCCAAGCCCTGTCTTTCCCAGACCAGAATCAAGCATCCAATGACCGATTTCTGGCTATCAGCCTTCATTCAGCCTGGATAGCTTGACTCCAGTGGTGTGGAGAGCCTGGGACTCACGTCTGAGCATCCCCAGCCCACTCGGGGTGAAAATTACAAAAAACACAGTTGATGGACAGAATGTAGAACAATGTCATACATTCACCCCAGTACAAGGATCTGGGCCTAAATCCATCGTTTTTTTCACTCCACACCACCCTGGGTTAGACACTGGCTATATGCAAATCAGCTCTGACCCTTTGCCTCATGGGAAAAGTCCAGTCCGAACTGCCAAGCCCTGTCTTTCCCAGACCAGAATCAAGCATCCAAGGACCGGTTTCTGGCTATCAGCCTTCATTCAGCCTGGATAGCTTGACTCCAGTGGTGTGGAGAGCCTGGGACTCACGTCTGAGCATCCCCAGCCCACTCGGGGTGAAAATTACAAAAAACACAGTTGATGGACAGAATGTAGAACAATGTCATACATTCACCCCAGTACAAGGATCTGGGCCTAAATCCATCGTTTTTTTCACTCCACACCACCCTAGGTTAGACACTGGCTATATGCAAATCAGCTCTGCCCCTGTGCCTCATGGGAAAAGTCCAGTCCGAACTGCCAAGCCCTGTCTTTCCCAGACCAGAATCAAGCATCCAAGGACCGGTTTCTGGCTATCAGCCTTCATTCAGCCTGGATAGCTTGACTCCAGTGGTGTGGAGAGCCTGGGACTCACGTCTGAGCATCCCCAGCCCACTCGGGGTGAAAATTACAAAAAACACAGTTGATGGACAGAATGTAGAACAATGTCATACATTCACCTAAGTACAAGGATCTGGGCCTAAATCCATCGTTTTTTTCACTCCACACCACCCTGGGTTAGACACTGGCTATATGCAAATCAGCTCTGACCCTTTGCCTCATGGGAAAAGTCCAGTCCGAACTGCCAAGCCCTGTCTTTCCCAGACCAGAATCAAGCATCCAAGGACCGGTTTCTGGCTATCAGCCTTCATTCAGCCTGGATAGCTTGACTCCAGTGGTGTGGAGAGCCTGGGACTCACGTCTGAGCATCCCCAGCCCACTCGGGGTGAAAATTACAAAAAACACAGTTGATGGAAAGAATGTAGAACAATGTCATACATTCACCCCAGTACAAGGATCTAGGCCTAAATCCATCGTTTTTTTCACTCCACACCACCCTGGGTTAGACACTGGCTATATGCAAATCAGCTCTGACCCTTTGCCTCATGGGAAAAGTCCAGTCCGAACTGCCAAGCCCTGTCTTTCCCAGACCAGAATCAAGCATCCAAGGACCGGTTTCTGGCTATCAGCCTTCATTCAGCCTGGATAGCTTGACTCCAGTGGTGTGGAGAGCCTGGGACTCACGTCTGAGCATCCCCAGCCCACTCGGGGTGAAAATTACAAAAAACACAGTTGATGGACAGAATGTAGAACAATGTCATACATTCACCCCAGTACAAGGATCTGGGCCTAAATCCATCGTTTTTTTCACTCCACACCACCCTGGGTTAGACACTGGCTATATGCAAATCAGCTCTGACCCTTTGCCTCATGGGAAAAGTCCAGTCCGAACTGCCAAGCCCTGTCTTTCCCAGACCAGAATCAAGCATCCAAGGACCGGTTTCTGGCTATCAGCCTTCATTCAGCCTGGATAGCTTGACTCCAGTGGTGTGGAGAGCCTGGGACTCACGTCTGAGCATCCCCAGCCCACTCGGGGTGAAAATTACAAAAAACACAGTTGATGGACAGAATGTAGAACAATGTCATACATTCACCCCAGTACAAGGATCTGGGCCTAAATCCATCGTTTTTTTCACTCCACACCACCCTGGGTTAGACACTGGCTATATGCAAATCAGCTCTGACCCTTTGCCTCATAGGAAAAGTCCAGTCCAAACTGCCAAGCCCTGTCTTTCCCAGACCAGAATCAAGCATCCAAGGACCGGTTTCTGGCTATCAGCCTTCATTCAGCCTGGATAGCTTGACTCCAGTGGTGTGGAGAGCCTGGGACTCACGTCTGAGCATCCCCAGCCCACTCGGGGTGAAAATTACAAAAAACACAGTTGATGGACAGAATGTAGAACAATGTCATACATTCACCCCAGTACAAGGATCTGGGCCTAACTCCATCGTTTTTTTCACTCCACACCACCCTGGGTTAGACACTGGCTATATGCAAATCAGCTCTGACCCTTTGCCTCATGGGAAAAGTCCAGTCCGAACTGCCAAGTCCTGTCTTTCCCAGACCAGAATCAAGCATCCAAGGACCGGTTTCTGGCTATCAGCCTTCATTCAGCCTGGATAGCTTGACTCCAGTGGTGTGGAGAGCCTGGGACTCACGTCTGAGCATCCCCAGCCCACTCGGGGTGAAAATTACAAAAAACACAGTTGATGGACAGAATGTAGAACAATGTCATACATTCACCCCAGTACAAGGATCTGGGCCTAAATCCATCGTTTTTTTCACTCCACACCACCCTGGGTTAGACACTGGCTATATGCAAATCAGCTCTGACCCTTTGCCTCATGGGAAAAGTCCAGTCCGAACTGCCAAGCCCTGTCTTTCCCAGACCAGAATCAAGCATCCAAGGACCGGTTTCTGGCTATCAGCCTTCATTCAGCCTGGAGAGCTTGACTCCAGTGGTGTGGAGAGCCTGGGACTCACGTCTGAGCATCCCCAGCCCACTCGGGGTGAAAATTACAAAAAACACAGTTGATGGACAGAATGTAGAACAATGTCATACATTCACCCCAGTACAAGGATCTGGGCCTAAATCCATCGTTTTTTTCACTCCACACCACCCTGGGTTAGACACTGGCTATATGCAAATCAGCTCTGACCCTTTGCCTCATGGGAAAAGTCCAGTCCGAACTGCCAAGCCCTGTCTTTCCCAGACCAGAATCAAGCATCCAAGGACCGGTTTCTGGCTATCAGCCTTCATTCAGCCTGGATATCTTGACTCCAGTGGTGTGGAGAGCCTGGTACTCACGTCTGAGCATCCCCAGCCCACTCGGGGTGAAAATTACAAAAAACACAGTTGATGGACAGAATGTAGAACAATGTCATACATTCACCCCAGTACAAGGATCTGGGCCTAATTCCATCGTTTTTTTCACTCCACACCACCCTGGGTTAGACACTGGCTATATGACAAATCAGCTCTGACCCTTTGCCTCATGGGAAAAGTCCAGTCCGAACTGCCAAGCCCCGTCTTTCCCAGACCAGAATCAAGCATCCAAGGACCGGTTTCTGGCTATCAGCCTTCATTCAGCCTGGATAGCTTGACTCCAGTGGTGTGGAGAGCCTGGGACTCACGTCTGAGCATCCCCAGCCCACTCGGGGTGAAAATTACAAAAAACACAGTTGATGGACAGAATGTAGAACAATGTCATACATTCACCCCAGTACAAGGATCTGGGCCTAAATCCATCGTTTTTTTCACTCCACACCACCCTGGGTTAGACACTGGCTATATGCAAATCAGCTCTGACCCTTTGCCTCATGGGAAAAGTCCAGTCCGAACTGCCAAGCCCTGTCTTTCCCAGACCAGAATCAAGCATCCAAGGACCGGTTTCTGGCTATCAGCCTTCATTCAGCCTGGATAGCTTGACTCCAGTGGTGTGGAGAGCCTGGGACTCACGTCTGAGCATCCCCAGCCCACTCGGGGTGAAAATTACAAAAAACACAGTTGATGGACAGAATGTAGAACAATGTCATACATTCACCCCAGTACAAGGATCTGGGCCTAAATCCATCGTTTTTTCACTCCACACCACCCTGGGTTAGACACTGGCTATATGCAAATCAGCTCTGACCCTTTGCCTCATGGGAAAAGTCCAGTCCGAACTGCCAAGCCCTGTCTTTCCCAGACCAGAATCAAGCATCCAAGGACCGGTTTCTGGCTATCAGCCTTCATTCAGCCTGGATAGCTTGACTCCAGTGGTGTGGAGAGCCTGGGACTCACGTCTGAGCATCCCCAGCCCACTCGGGGTGAAAATTACAAAAAACACAGTTGATGGACAGAATGTAGAACAATGTCATACATTCACCCCAGTACAAGGATCTGGGCCTAAATCCATCGTTTTTTTCACTCCACACCACCCTGGGTTAGACACTGGCTATATGCAAATCAGCTCTGACCCTTTGCCTCATGGGAAAAGTCCAGTCCGAACTGCCAAGCCCTGTCTTTCCCAGACCAGAATCAAGCATCCAAGGACCGGTTTCTGGCTATCAGCCTTCATTCAGCCTGGATAGCTTGACTCCAGTGGTGTGGAGAGCCTGGGACTCACGTCTGAGCATCCCCAGCCCACTCGGGGTGAAAATTACAAAAAACACAGTTGATGGACAGAATGTAGAACAATGTCATACATTCACCCCAGTACAAGGATCTGGGCCTAAATCCATCGTTTTTTTCACTCCACACCACCCTGGGTTAGACACTGGCTATATGCAAATCAGCTCTGACCCTTTGCCTCATGGGAAAAGTCCAGTCCGAACTGCCAAGCCCTGTCTTTCCCAGACCAGAATCAAGCATCCAATGACCGATTTCTGGCTATCAGCCTTCATTCAGCCTGGATAGCTTGACTCCAGTGGTGTGGAGAGCCTGGGACTCACGTCTGAGCATCCCCAGCCCACTCGGGGTGAAAATTACAAAAAACACAGTTGATGGACAGAATGTAGAACAATGTCATACATTCACCCCAGTACAAGGATCTGGGCCTAAATCCATCGTTTTTTTCACTCCACACCACCCTGGGTTAGACACTGGCTATATGCAAATCAGCTCTGACCCTTTGCCTCATGGGAAAAGTCCAGTCCGAACTGCCAAGCCCTGTCTTTCCCAGACCAGAATCAAGCATCCAAGGACCGGTTTCTGGCTATCAGCCTTCATTCAGCCTGGATAGCTTGACTCCAGTGGTGTGGAGAGCCTGGGACTCACGTCTGAGCATCCCCAGCCCACTCGGGGTGAAAGTTACAAAAAACACAGTTGATGGACAGAATGTAGAACAATGTCATACATTCACCCCAGTACAAGGATCTGGGCCTAAATCCATCGTTCTTTTCACTCCACACCACCCTGGGTTAGACACTGGCTATATGCAAATCAGCTCTGACCCTTTGCCTCATGGGAAAAGTCCAGTCCGAACTGCCAAGCCCTGTCTTTCCCAGACCAGAATCAAGCATCCAAGGACCGGTTTCTGGCTATCAGCCTTCATTCAGCCTGGATATCTTGACTCCAGTGGTGTGGAGAGCCTGGTACTCACGTCTGAGCATCCCCAGCCCACTCGGGGTGAAAATTACAAAAAACACAGTTGATGGACAGAATGTAGAACAATGTCATACATTCACCCCAGTACAAGGATCTGGGCCTAATTCCATCGTTTTTTTCACTCCACACCACCCTGGGTTAGACACTGGCTATATGCAAATCAGCTCTGACCCTTTGCCTCATGGGAAAAGTCCAGTCCGAACTGCCAAGCCCCGTCTTTCCCAGACCAGAATCAAGCATCCAAGGACCGGTTTCTGGCTATCAGCCTTCATTCAGCCTGGATAGCTTGACTCCAGTGGTGTGGAGAGCCTGGGACTCACGTCTGAGCATCCCCAGCCCACTCGGGGTGAAAGTTACAAAAAACACAGTTGATGGACAGAATGTAGAACAATGTCATACATTCACCCCAGTACAAGGATCTGGGCCTAAATCCATCGTTCTTTTCACTCCACACCACCCTGGGTTAGACACTGGCTATATGCAAATCAGCTCTGACCCTTTGCCTCATGGGAAAAGTCCAGTCCGAACTGCCAAGCCCTGTCTTTCCCAGACCAGAATCAAGCATCCAAGGACCGGTTTCTGGCTATCAGCCTTCATTCAGCCTGGATATCTTGACTCCAGTGGTGTGGAGAGCCTGGTACTCACGTCTGAGCATCCCCAGCCCACTCGGGGTGAAAATTACAAAAAACACAGTTGATGGACAGAATGTAGAACAATGTCATACATTCACCCCAGTACAAGGATCTGGGCCTAATTCCATCGTTTTTTTCACTCCACACCACCCTGGGTTAGACACTGGCTATATGCAAATCAGCTCTGACCCTTTGCCTCATGGGAAAAGTCCAGTCCGAACTGCCAAGCCCCGTCTTTCCCAGACCAGAATCAAGCATCCAAGGACCGGTTTCTGGCTATCAGCCTTCATTCAGCCTGGATAGCTTGACTCCAGTGGTGTGGAGAGCCTGGGACTCACGTCTGAGCATCCCCAGCCCACTCGGGGTGAAAAGTACAAAAAACACAGTTGATGGACAGAATGTAGAACAATGTCATACATTCACCCCAGTACAAGGATCTGGGCCTAAATCCATCGTTTTTTTCACTCCACACCACCCTGGGTTAGACACTGGCTATATGCAAATCAGCTCTGACCCTTTGCCTCATGGGAAAAGTCCAGTCCGAACTGCCAAGCCCTGTCTTTCCCAGACCAGAATCAAGCATCCAAGGACCGGTTTCTGGCTATCAGCCTTCATTCAGCCTGGATAGCTTGACTCCAGTGGTGTGGAGAGCCTGGGACTCACGTCTGAGCATCCCCAGCCCACTCGGGGTGAAAATTACAAAAAACACAGTTGATGGACAGAATGTAGAACAATGTCATACATTCACCCCAGTACAAGGATCTGGGCCTAAATCCATCGTTTTTTTCACTCCACACCACCCTGGGTTAGACACTGGCTATATGCAAATCAGCTCTGACCCTTTGCCTCATGGGAAAAGTCCAGTCCGAACTGCCAAGCCCTGTCTTTCCCAGACCAGAATCAAGCATCCAAGGACCGGTTTCTGGCTATCAGCCTTCATTCAGCCTGGATAGCTTGACTCCAGTGGTGTGGAGAGCCTGGGACTCACGTCTGAGCATCCCCAGCCCACTCGGGGTGAAAATTACAAAAAACACAGTTGATGGACAGAATGTAGAACAATGTCATACATTCACCCCAGTACAAGGATCTGGGCCTAAATCCATCGTTTTTTCACTCCACACCACCCTGGGTTAGACACTGGCTATATGCAAATCAGCTCTGACCCTTTGCCTCATGGGAAAAGTCCAGTCCGAACTGCCAAGCCCTGTCTTTCCCAGACCAGAATCAAGCATCCAAGGACCGGTTTCTGGCTATCAGCCTTCATTCAGCCTGGATAGCTTGACTCCAGTGGTGTGGAGAGCCTGGGACTCACGTCTGAGCATCCCCAGCCCACTCGGGGTGAAAATTACAAAAAACACAGTTGATGGACAGAATGTAGAACAATGTCATACATTCACCCCAGTATAAGGATCTGGGCCTAAATCCATCGTTTTTTTCACTCCACACCACCCTGGGTTAGACACTGGCTATATGCAAATCAGCTCTGACCCTTTGCCTCATGGGAAAAGTCCAGTCCGAACTGCCAAGCCCTGTCTTTCCCAGACCAGAATCAAGCATCCAAGGACCGGTTTCTGGCTATCAGCCTTCATTCAGCCTGGATAGCTTGACTCCAGTGGTGTGGAAAGCCTGGGACTCACGTCTGAGCATCCCCAGCCCACTCGGGGTGAAAATTACAAAAAACACAGTTGATGGACAGAATGTAGAACAATGTCATACATTCACCCCAGTACAAGGATCTGGGCCTAAATCCATCGTTTTTTTCACTCCACACCACCCTGGGTTAGACACTGGCTATATGCAAATCAGCTCTGACCCTTTGCCTCATGGGAAAAGTCCAGTCCGAACTGCCAAGCCCTGTCTTTCCCAGACCAGAATCAAGCATCCAAGGACCAGTTTCTGGCTTCAGCCTTCATTCAGCCTGGATAGCTTGACTCCAGTGGTGTGGAGAGCCTGGGACTCACGTCTGAGCATCCCCAGCCCACTCGGGGTGAAAATTACAAAAAACACAGTTGATGGACAGAATGTAGAACAATGTCATACATTCACCCCAGTACAAGGATCTGGGCCTAAATCCATCGTTTTTTTCACTCCACACCACCCTGGGTTAGACACTGGCTATATGCAAATCAGCTCTGACCCTTTGCCTCATGGGAAAAGTCCAGTCCGAACTGCCAAGCCCTGTCTTTCCCAGACCAGAATCAAGCATCCAAGGACCAGTTTCTGGCTATCAGCCTTCATTCAGCCTGGATAGCTTGACTCCAGTGGCGTGGAGAGCCTGGGACTCACGTCTGAGCATCCCCAGCCCACTCGGGGTGAAAATTACAAAAAACACAGTTGATGGACAGAATGTAGAACAATGTCATACATTCACCCCAGTACAAGGATCTGGGCCTAAATCCATCGTTTTTTTCACTCCACACCACCCTGGGTTAGACACTGGCTATATGCAAATCAGCTCTGACCCTTTGCCTCATGGGAAAAGTCCAGTCCGAACTGCCAAGCCCTGTCTTTCCCAGACCAGAATCAAGCATCCAAGGACCGGTTTCTGGCTATCAGCCTTCATTCAGCCTGGATAGCTTGACTCCAGTGGTGTGGAGAGCCTGGGACTCACGTCTGAGCATCCCCAGCCCACTCGGGGTGAAAATTACAAAAAACACAGTTGATGGACAGAATGTAGAACAATGTCATACATTCACCCCAATACAAGGATCTGGGCCTAAATCCATCGTTTTTTTCACTCCACACCACCCTGGGTTAGACACTGGCTATATGCAAATCAGCTCTGACCCTTTGCCTCATGGGAAAAGTCCAGTCCGAACTGCCAAGCCCTGTCTTTCCCAGACCAGAATCAAGCATCCAAGGACCGGTTTCTGGCTATCAGCCTTCATTCAGCCTGGATAGCTTGACTCCAGTGGTGTGGAGAGCCTGGGACTCACGTCTGAGCATCCCCAGCCCACTCGGGGTGAAAATTACAAAAAACACAGTTGATGGAAAGAATGTAGAACAATGTCATACATTCACCCCAGTACAAGGATCTAGGCCTAAATCCATCGTTTTTTTCACTCCACACCACCCTGAGTTAGACACTGGCTATATGCAAATCAGCTCTGACCCTTTGCCTCATGGGAAAAGTCCAGTCCGAACTGCCAAGCCCGGTCTTTCCCAGACCAGAATCAAGCATCCAAGGACCGGTTTCTGGCTATCAGCCTTCATTCAGCCTGGATAGCTTGACTCCAGTGGTGTGGAAAGCCTGGGACTCACGTCTGAGCATCCCCAGCCCACTCGGGGTGAAAATTACAAAAAACACAGTTGATGGACAGAATGTAGAACAATGTCATACATTCACCCCAGTACAAGGATCTGGGCCTAAATCCATCGTTTTTTTCACTCCACACCACCCTAGGTTAGACACTGGCTATATGCAAATCAGCTCTGACCCTTTGCCTCATGGGAAAAGTCCAGTCCGAACTGCCAAGCCCTGTCTTTCCCAGACCAGAATCAAGCATCCAAGGACCGGTTTCTGGCTATCAGCCTTCATTCAGCCTGGATAGCTTGACTCCAGTGGTGTGGAGAGCCTGGGACTCACGTCTGAGCATCCCCAGCCCACTCGGGGTGAAAATTACAAAAAACACAGTTGATGGACAGAATGTAGAACAATGTCATACATTCACCTAAGTACAAGGATCTGGGCCTAAATCCATCGTTTTTTTCACTCCACACCACCCTGGGTTAGACACTGGCTATATGCAAATCAGCTCTGACCCTTTGCCTCATGGGAAAAGTCCAGTCCGAACTGCCAAGCCCTGTCTTTCCCAGACCAGAATCAAGCATCCAAGGACCGGTTTCTGGCTATCAGCCTTCATTCAGCCTGGATAGCTTGACTCCAGTGGTGTGGAGAGCCTGGGACTCACGTCTGAGCATCCCCAGCCCACTCGGGGTGAAAATTACAAAAAACACAGTTGATGGAAAGAATGTAGAACAATGTCATACATTCACCCCAGTACAAGGATCTAGGCCTAAATCCATCGTTTTTTTCACTCCACACCACCCTGGGTTAGACACTGGCTATATGCAAATCAGCTCTGACCCTTTGCCTCATGGGAAAAGTCCAGTCCGAACTGCCAAGCCCTGTCTTTCCCAGACCAGAATCAAGCATCCAAGGACCGGTTTCTGGCTATCAGCCTTCATTCAGCCTGGATAGCTTGACTCCAGTGGTGTGGAGAGCCTGGGACTCACGTCTGAGCATCCCCAGCCCACTCGGGGTGAAAATTACAAAAAACACAGTTGATGGACAGAATGTAGAACAATGTCATACATTCACCCCAGTACAAGGATCTGGGCCTAAATCCATCGTTTTTTTCACTCCACACCACCCTGGGTTAGACACTGGCTATATGCAAATCAGCTCTGACCCTTTGCCTCATGGGAAAAGTCCAGTCCGAACTGCCAAGCCCTGTCTTTCCCAGACCAGAATCAAGCATCCAAGGACCGGTTTCTGGCTATCAGCCTTCATTCAGCCTGGATAGCTTGACTCCAGTGGTGTGGAGAGCCTGGGACTCACGTCTGAGCATCCCCAGCCCACTCGGGGTGAAAATTACAAAAAACACAGTTGATGGACAGAATGTAGAACAATGTCATACATTCACCCCAGTACAAGGATCTGGGCCTAAATCCATCGTTTTTTTCACTCCACACCACCCTGGGTTAGACACTGGCTATATGCAAATCAGCTCTGACCCTTTGCCTCATGGGAAAAGTCCAGTCCAAACTGCCAAGCCCTGTCTTTCCCAGACCAGAATCAAGCATCCAAGGACAGGTTTCTGGCTATCAGCCTTCATTCAGCCTGGATAGCTTGACTCCAGTGGTGTGGAGAGCCTGGGACTCACGTCTGAGCATCCCCAGCCCACTCGGGGTGAAAATTACAAAAAACACAGTTGATGGACAGAATGTAGAACAATGTCATACATTCACCCCAGTACAAGGATCTGGGCCTAAATCCATCGTTTTTTTCACTCCACACCACCCTGGGTTAGACACTGGCTATATGCAAATCAGCTCTGACCCTTTGCCTCATGGGAAAAGTCCAGTCCGAACTGCCAAGTCCTGTCTTTCCCAGACCAGAATCAAGCATCCAAGGACCGGTTTCTGGCTATCAGCCTTCATTCAGCCTGGATAGCTTGACTCCAGTGGTGTGGAGAGCCTGGGACTCACGTCTGAGCATCCCCAGCCCACTCGGGGTGAAAATTACAAAAAACACAGTTGATGGACAGAATGTAGAACAATGTCATACATTCACCCCAGTACAAGGATCTGGGCCTAAATCCATCGTTTTTTTCACTCCACACCACCCTGGGTTAGACACTGGCTATATGCAAATCAGCTCTGACCCTTTGCCTCATGGGAAAAGTCCAGTCCGAACTGCCAAGCCCTGTCTTTCCCAGACCAGAATCAAGCATCCAAGGACCGGTTTCTGGCTATCAGCCTTCATTCAGCCTGGATAGCTTGACTCCAGTGGTGTGGAGAGCCTGGGACTCACGTCTGAGCATCCCCAGCCCACTCGGGGTGAAAATTACAAAAAACACAGTTGATGGACAGAATGTAGAACAATGTCATACATTCACCCCAGTACAAGGATCTGGGCCTAAATCCATCGTTTTTTTCACTCCACACCACCCTGGGTTAGACACTGGCTATATGCAAATCAGCTCTGACCCTTTGCCTCATGGGAAAAGTCCAGTCCGAACTGCCAAGCCCTGTCTTTCCCAGACCAGAATCAAGCATCCAAGGACCGGTTTCTGGCTATCAGCCTTCATTCAGCCTGGATATCTTGACTCCAGTGGTGTGGAGAGCCTGGTACTCACGTCTGAGCATCCCCAGCCCACTCGGGGTGAAAATTACAAAAAACACAGTTGATGGACAGAATGTAGAACAATGTCATACATTCACCCCAGTACAAGGATCTGGGCCTAATTCCATCGTTTTTTTCACTCCACACCACCCTGGGTTAGACACTGGCTATATGACAAATCAGCTCTGACCCTTTGCCTCATGGGAAAAGTCCAGTCCGAACTGCCAAGCCCCGTCTTTCCCAGACCAGAATCAAGCATCCAAGGACCGGTTTCTGGCTATCAGCCTTCATTCAGCCTGGATAGCTTGACTCCAGTGGTGTGGAGAGCCTGGGACTCACGTCTGAGCATCCCCAGCCCACTCGGGGTGAAAATTACAAAAAACACAGTTGATGGACAGAATGTAGAACAATGTCATACATTCACCCCAGTACAAGGATCTGGGCCTAAATCCATCGTTTTTTTCACTCCACACCACCCTGGGTTAGACACTGGCTATATGCAAATCAGCTCTGACCCTTTGCCTCATGGGAAAAGTCCAGTCCGAACTGCCAAGCCCTGTCTTTCCCAGACCAGAATCAAGCATCCAAGGACCGGTTTCTGGCTATCAGCCTTCATTCAGCCTGGATAGCTTGACTCCAGTGGTGTGGAGAGCCTGGGACTCACGTCTGAGCATCCCCAGCCCACTCGGGGTGAAAATTACAAAAAACACAGTTGATGGACAGAATGTAGAACAATGTCATACATTCACCCCAGTACAAGGATCTGGGCCTAAATCCATCGTTTTTTTCACTCCACACCACCCTGGGTTAGACACTGGCTATATGCAAATCAGCTCTGACCCTTTGCCTCATGGGAAAAGTCCAGTCCGAACTGCCAAGCCCTGTCTTTCCCAGACCAGAATCAAGCATCCAAGGACCGGTTTCTGGCTATCAGCCTTCATTCAGCCTGGATAGCTTGACTCCAGTGGTGTGGAGAGCCTGGGACTCACGTCTGAGCATCCCCAGCCCACTCGGGGTGAAAATTACAAAAAACACAGTTGATGGACAGAATGTAGAACAATGTCATACATTCACCCCAGTACAAGGATCTGGGCCTAAATCCATCGTTTTTTCACTCCACACCACCCTGGGTTAGACATTGGCTATATGCAAATCAGCTCTGACCCTTTGCCTCATGGGAAAAGTCCAGTCCGAACTGCCAAGCCCTGTCTTTCCCAGACCAGAATCAAGCATCCAAGGACCGGTTTCTGGCTATCAGCCTTCATTCAGCCTGGATAGCTTGACTCCAGTGGTGTGGAGAGCCTGGGACTCACGTCTGAGCATCCCCAGCCCACTCGGGGTGAAAATTACAAAAAACACAGTTGATGGACAGAATGTAGAACAATGTCATACATTCACCCCAGTACAAGGATCTGGGCCTAAATCCATCGTTTTTTTCACTCCACACCACCCTGGGTTAGACACTGGCTATATGCAAATCAGCTCTGACCCTTTGCCTCATGGGAAAAGTCCAGTCCGAACTGCCAAGCCCTGTCTTTCCCAGACCAGAATCAAGCATCCAAGGACCGGTTTCTGGCTATCAGCCTTCATTCAGCCTGGATAGCTTGACTCCAGTGGTGTGGAGAGCCTGGGACTCACGTCTGAGCATCCCCAGCCCA